>NC_053395.1:174234655-174906655 GCF_905171765.1 Bufo bufo
CCTATATGAGAATAGGAAACAAAACGGGAAATCACAAGGTAACATGACGCATACAGAAATGAGCATTTCTAATGGCAAACACCAGTACAGGGCTGCGACCCCCTAAGGTACAGCCAAGTGTTCAGGTTTCCCGATGCAGTTTCGGAAGCCAAAACCAGGGCACTCAATTCAGCCCAAATGCCAAGATTCAGACCCCGATCAGATATGTATGTGACCTACGCATTGTTTGATGGACATTAAAGGGGTTTTCCACGATGACTATGATTTTTAAGAGTCAAAAGCGGCTGGGCAGCACTGCAAACAATAGTAGAACAAAGTAGAAAAAGCGGTGCCAGCGGCTGTGGCCGTGATCCTCCCGTCAAACCATAAATGAAAAAAGAAATTCCACGCCACTTCCCAAAACAGATACGGGTTTATTTCACCAGATGCAACGTTTCGGTTCTCCCTCTGAAACCTTGACTGCAGGCACTGCTTGAAAAAGGTTTCAGAGGGAGAACCGAAACGTTGCACCTGGTGAAATAAACCCGTATCTTTTATTTATTTTTTTCCCAAATCCTTTATTATTTTCTGGAACAAATATACAAATTTTCATATCAACCAGTTAAAATTTACAAATATACTTTATACAAGTTAATACACTTGTTCCTTTTAACTCACCCCATCCCTTTTGCTTCCCTGCTGCGGGGTCCATCCGCATTTTAATAACTACCTTAACTTCTGTTTCCAGAAATTCCAAATATAAGGGACCCTGGGGGCCTGAAGCGAGTAAGGGAGCCTGCCCCCGCAGGAGCATTCACTCCAATTTCCTTGTCATTCTTCTATAGGCCTCAATAGTGTCTAGCCGAGCCCTCCATTCATTAAAGCTAGGGCTATTCTTCGTACCCCAATATTTAATTATCAAGGCCTTTGCGACCATAAAACTTTCCATGCTAACTCGTAATTGGTAGGGGGTCAGTTCAGAGGGGGGGGAAAGACCCAATATTGCCTGCGTAAAACTTCGCTTCAATTTGATCTTATATCTTTTATATAGTTCCTCATAGATGCTAGTCCAATACCCCCACACTTCCCGACAATCCCATAGTAGGTGACTTAACTCCGCATTTTCTGACGAACATTTCCAGCACAGGTCCTTCCTTTCCTTGTATATCTTGGTGAGGAAGGAGGGGGAGTAGTATAGGCGGTGAACAATCTTGAACTGTATCAATCTGTATTTCTGAGAGATCGATACTTTTTTTATGTTTTGATATACGATATCCCATTCCAAGCTGTTCCCCTCGCCCAATTCAGCTTCCCAGCCTCCCTCACTTTTAAATGTGGTTATTTCCCCCAAACAGTCCCGGAGTTTCTGATATATTTGAGAGAGTGTAAGTTGAGTATCCTTAAATCTAAAACAATAGTCCAAAAAGGGGCTTGTCCTAATGGCCAATAAATTTTTGTCCTGAGTGCTCATATATGCGTGACTAATTTGTGCATACCTATATCTATCTACAAAGGACGGTATACCTTTTATTAGTGCATCTAAAGGAATAATATTACCATGTGATATTATATGAGTTAAGCGGTTAATTCCGCGTGAATTCCAATATTTATAGTCTACAATTGACTTAAATTCTTTTAAATTATAATTGTGCCAAAGTGGAGTAAAGTGTGTAGGGAATGTCTCACCCAATAATTTTTTTATCTTATTCCAAACCTTGTTTAGTGTATCACTGATCAAACATAGTTTTTTCCTCATGTCCAAATGGCCAGTCTCCAAGACAGAAAAAATGTCCCCATATGGCCCCTGGAAATCCCTTGAAAGGATACCCAACAGCAAAGCAGCCTGACTTTCTGCCCTCCCCCCTCCCAAACACCCGTATCTATTTTGGGAAGTGCCGTGGAATTTCCTTTTTCATTTATGATTTTTAAGAGAGAGGCCCGTGTAGTTTCTTAGCTCATGTAAATCTCCGATGCTTTTCCCAATCTGGATTCTCCTGACCATCTTTACAGTGTAAATATATCACTCTGGTTGGTTTTCACCCCATAGGTAGCACTTCCTGTCGCTATATCCAACCAAACCCATGATGCACGTCTCCATTCTCTACCACAGCTCTAGCATAGCCCCCAGGCTAGTTTATATCTCCTCCCCTATCACTACCTATGGACATAGCTCAGGAAATAAGAGCGAGCTGCTTGGACATGACCATGTGACCACAGCCCAGAACGGAAGATAGAAGCAATAAAGGTGAAGGAAATACATTATAAAATTACAGCTATCCTCATAATGCATGATGCAAACAGGAAAATACCTTTAAAAAATAAATAAGGAAATCTATTTACCAGCTTTCTGGAACTTAAAGGTGTAGAGCCAAGACCGGGGCTTAGAACGTCATCATAAATACTTGAAACTGGAGGTGCACCACTCTTATCTTTATGAGCTGGAACCACAGGCTGCGGTGGAGAACTCCCTAAAAGAAAACAGTGACACCCCCGCAAATTGTGTTAAACGGAGTACAGCCCGATTCACGTGTTATTCTAAAAGGGTCGGCCCCTATACATCGCAAACTGCATGTGCTGTCCGCATCTTTTGTGGACCTGTTAAAATGAATGGGTCCGCATCCCATCCACATATGTGGATCGGATGCGGACCGAAACCATGGTTGTGTGCATGAGGCCCAAGTGGAAGTAAGCAGCACTGATTTCTTTTTGGGTGAAATATACATGGCTGTGTGAACAAAAAAGTCGAAAATAAATTACCTCCCATCAACGGTGATCGCAACTCCATTACTCCCAAGGATGGACGAAGCTGTGGCGTTACAGGTGTTTGAATATCACCCATGAGAAAACCAGGCAGAAATTGAGCACCCCCACCAGGCTTTGGAGATGTCGGTGAACCCAGCGCCATTGGTTCGCCACCTGTTAAAAAGGGGAAAAAGAAAATATGTAAGTTAATTCCAAAATGGGGGCGTTGAATCTCTTCAGATCGTTCACTTATGGGGTCATTTATCAAACTGGTGTAAAGTAGAAACTGCTTATTTGCCCATAGCAACCAATCAGATTCCACCTTTAAATTTATGACAGCTCTTTTGGAAAATTCAAGGTGGAATCTGATTGGTTGCTATGGGAAACTAAGCCGGTTCTACTTTACACCCAGCTTCAGTTAGAACAGGCACTGCTGGGGCCATTGTAATGGACAGGGGCAGATTAGGAACTTCAACTGGGCAGCAGGTGGCATAAACATGAACAGGTGGGCTCAGCAAACTGGCAGCTATAGCCACACGGGTGTTGGGAGGGGGCAGTGCAGAGATACACTGGAATACCCCTTTAAAGGGACTGTCCGTTTTTTTTTAAAGTGTACCTAAACTGTTGAATACGCTTTACTAAGGCTAGTTTCACACTTGTGGCAGGACGGATCCGACATGCTGTTTAGCATGTCGGATCCGTCCTGTGGCTGTTCGCCGTGCCCCCGCTCCGTCCCCATTGACTATAATGGGGATGGGGGCGGAGCTCCGGCGCAGCACGGCGGTGCACGGAGAAAGCCGCCGGACTAAAAAACCTGACATGCAGTAATTTTAGTCCGGCGGCCTTAAGCCGTGCACCGCCGTGCTGCGCCGGAGCTCCGCCCCCATCCCCATTATAGTCAATGGGGACGGAGCGGCGGCCCGGGGGCACGGCGAAACAGCCGCAGGACGGATCCGACATGGTGAACAGCCTGTCGGATCCGTCCTGCCGCAAGTGTGAAAATACCCTAAAACCTATTATAAATGTTATTAAATGAACGTTTAGAACATACTTTTTTTACGTTTTCCTTTCACAATAGGGTAACCTGAAGTTCAGGTGTCTATGGCACTTTGGAATCCGCACACTGCTGACATGCCTGCGGTGTATTGGTGTATTGGTTCCATTGTGGGGCTGGAGTGAGCGATGTACAGGCAGGAGTACACATGGCTTCCCCTGGCATCGTACATCCCATGTGCTAGATCAGGCTTTAGAGGTGCAGGCAGCAGCCATGTGCTATGCAGAGCTCCTGCCTGCACTCGTTCCACTCGGCTAAAAGCCTTGCACACCAGTAGTTAGAAATAAAGAATCTGTACTCTCCTCCACTGATCACCCCCTCTTAAGGCCATCAGCAGGCCGCCATGAGGACAAGCCTCCCTAGCATCACCCGCAATGCTAGGGAGGCTCGTTCCCATCGCGGCCTGCTGATGCATTCTTATATGTACTCTCCGATTGTGTTTAGAAGGCCAGAGCATTGTACAAAACATGCACTTTTTACGTTTTGAGTCACCCCCGTCTCCTCAGATTGTAAGCTCCTGCGAGCAGGGCCCTCATTCCTCTTGTTTTAATTGTAAAAGGGTCATTCTCATCTCAGACAGGATATGGCGCCAATGTCCCATAGGTGCGGGTCTCACCTCTGGGAATGAATGGAGGACGGGCGCGCATGTGCAGTGCCCCCTCCGGGACTTTGGGGGGTCCATTCTAAGTATAGGAGCTGGGCCCAGAGGTGGTGCACCTATCAGACATTGGGGGGCATTTTGCTAGAATATGCCACCAATGTCTGAGAAGGGAAAAACCGTTTAACTTGTTTTACTATGTAATGTCAAGAAGGAGCATACTTACCCGCTGCCCAGCTCCTTCCCTGGGCTCCCTGGATGTAAAGGGAGCAGGTCACTGCTATGGGCAGCGATTGGCTGCAGCAGCGTCAAATATGAAGTTTACATCTAGGTAGCCCAGTGGGACCAGGGCCGGTAAGCAGGTAAATAAGCTTCCCTTCACAAGTCTGCCAACCAGCCTCCTCCCCCCCACCAAAAGGTGAACCACCCCTTTAACAAAGAAGCATTTTGGCTGTTTAAGTAGGATACACGTGTTCTGTGTCAGAATTTTTTAATATAAAAATATATTAATTACAATATAGACAGATATATGTGCTGTTTGGGAACCATCTTGTCAGACTGTAAAAGGGCAAAGGGAGTTCAATATCCTTTGGACTGAAACTCACTAACCAAGAGATTAGGGATCTCAGTAGAGACTTTGCAAACTTAGGAGTGTTTGTACAGTCTGCTCTTGTGAGAAGAAAGTTTTGACACAATAAAAGGCATATGATTAGATAAGAAAAAGTAGAACGAATCTAAAGTGCGCTATGTCAGAGACTAGGGTAGGTAGTACGTTTTTAGAAAATCTCTTGAAGGGGAATTGTAAACGCAAGTGTCCAGAAGCAAACAAGGGATTTTCACAGAGACAATGAGGATAAGTGTTTTACAAAACTGTTTTTCTCTCAATGAATAGGAAAAGGCATTTGTAATATGTGTTTTTAATAGAAAAGGTCTTAGTCCTGTCTGGGAGTGTATACTGTATATGTCTGTGGGAATAGAGGTCTAATCCCTGATTCACATTCATGTTTGCGTTCTATTGTTAGGAAGTGTTGGCCAGAAATTTAGGTTCAGTCAAATTCATCCATTAAGTTCTATCCAAGCAGATCAATCGATTTAGATCGAACCATCCATTAGTCCAACCCATCCAAGGAGGCTACAACAATAAGGAGACTAAATAGGAACAGACCAGACTACACTCCTGAACCTTAACACTGATCTGTTCCAGTCAGATTCTGTAGTATTAGTATAAATGTCTATTTCAGAAAATTAATTATATATTATATCGACCATATTTTGTGGGTAGGATCTAGACAAAGGGGGGGGGAATTGTAACTGCAGTATCAATTGCATCCTCTTCAGTACAGGGAGATCAATATATCGTTGATGTATATTTTCATATCACTGTATCATCTCCAAAGAAATGTTTTTAGTTCAAGTTACATATGGTTGGATGAATGAAATTTTATATATAATATGAAACATCTGTTGGCTGGAAGAAATCAAGTGTACGGTTAAGGATTTGTTTCCTTGTGTTAAGATATCCAACTATATTATCGATTAGATCTATATTCTTTGGGTTATTTTGTGTTTATTAATTGCATATCATTGTTTATCACCATTTTATTGTCACTGATTATATATTTTATTCTATTTGCACTGAATTATTAATATATACCTTTTTCTTTTCTGTTTGTTTTTCTTAAATTCAGCGCAGATAAAAAAGCTCTAAGGCTACTTTCACACCTGCGTTAGGTGCGGATCCGTCTGGTATCTGCACAGACGGATCCGCACCTATAATGCAAACGCTTGTATCCGTTCAGAACGGATCCGTTTTGACTTAAATTGAAAGTCAATGGGAGGCGGATCCGTTTTCAATTGCACCATATTGTGTCAGTGAAAACGGATCCGTCCCCATTGACTTACATTGTAAGTCAGGACGGATCAGTTTGGCTCAGTTTCGGTGCAAGCAGCGTTTTGGTGTCCGCCTCCAGAGCGGAATGGAGGCTGAACGGAGGCAAACTGATGCATTCTGAGCGGATCCTTATCCATTCAGAATGCATTGGGGCTGAACTGATCCGTTTTGGACACTTGTGAGATCCCTGAAACGGCAGTGTGAAAGTAGCCTTAGTAGTTCTTGTTTTGTTTTTGGAAATAAGTTGGAATCTCCTTTATTATAGATCCTGACTCGATTACATAAATAAAAGACTTTCAGAGCAGTATAAATATTCTGACATCTGAAAGGTTCCCAAATTAAGAAATAGCGTAGCTTGCTGTGTTACACCGTTTGCGCAGCTCCGGTTCACTACTATGGGATTTACGGAAACAGCGGCGCGCTGGCCGCCCGGCCTTCTCCATGACTACACCTACACGTCACTCGCGCTTACTGCAGTTAGTCCCATCTACGGCCATGAAAGGCTAAGATGGGACGAGTCTCTCTGAAACGTTCAAGTGGCAACATTACTGTCTGTATGGATTTTATGAAGGCATTTCCATAAAGCTTGAACGGTTTTGGCTCTACCCGGATGCTGGAACCGACATTCTCTCATTTGGTGCCACATGTAGCCCCTCAGGTCTGTGCATTCAAGCTGACCTTTCCTCCTATGGGCCTCTGCACCCCATTGCACACACACCAAAATATGGTTGTAAGAGTAAGCCCTTAGCGGAGCTTTCTGCACCCAGAAATACCAGCCAGGTTCAGGACTTATTCACACATGACAGTTTTGTGGTGTTTATTTTGTGGGAATCGCAGCAAACTGTGTCCTTGGCCCTCTGCTGCCTTGCCCGTGGTGATGTCTTGTTGGCACCAATCGCACACTTGACCCAGTCTTGATCCCGCTGATGTTCAAGCGGCCGGGAGTAGCAGATGTAAAATGTGGCTGTGGATCTGTAAAACATGTAAACTGACGGTGTGCACCTCGCATCGCAGACTCATTGACTTCAAAGGGTCCACAATCCGCACGTTGTGGACACGTCCGATCCCTTGCGGGGGGTGGGTAGCCACATGGACCCAGAAGCACACAGAAACCCGCAAAACGGACACAGACATACGACTGCACCCTTTTTGTGTCTTGCTAGCTTGTCAAGTGTCTAGAAAAGGGGAGCGGTTTTGTAGAGTCAAAAATGGCACCAGATAAAAAGGACTCCTTCGGGAATAAAGACTTTTTCTTTACATCCCACAACCAGTCTCCGTAAATAGAAGAGTCATACTTACCTGATCCCGCGTGTCCATATTTCAGTGCCCGGACTGTTTACATGCTCCACTACATCGGTGACGTGACCACTGCTGAAGCCAGTTATCGGCTGCAGCAGAGAGCGTGACCACGCCTGGATGATCATGGATGACGTTCCAGAGATCGGAACATGGACATGCACGGGTGCGGAGGGGGAACCGTATGGAAAAAGGGGGCGATCTATCAGAACTGGTGTCATGGAAAACTGGCTGTTACCTATGGCAACCAATCAGATCCCAAAAGAGCTCTGAAAAATGAAATCTGATTGGTTGCTAGGGGCAACTAAGCCAGTTTTCCTTTACACCCGTTTTGATCAATCTCCCCCAAGGTCTATGGCTAGAGAACCGTCCATGCACCATTTTTCGAGGGCACAAAATAAGGGAGTAAAGCAGGCCAACTGAGCTGCGATAGATATGGCTGCCTTGTCCGCAACATGAAGCACGATTAGTACATCTGCCCCAATATCTAATTATGTAAAATTGCCAGCCCTTGTGAATACCAGTAAAAACGTTACTGGCAGTGGTTTCCCACCAGTCAGGGCTCTGGTTTGCTGGTCTTGTGACAACTCCACTCGTCAGGGTGTAATTCCAGTAACAGCATTACTCTCATCATACCACGTGACATACAGGCACAGTACAATGTAACACACAACAACCTCCCGCAGCAGTGACATTCTATTTAGTGTGTCCCTCTTCGGCTCCCATTGCTGACTAGTACGAAGGTTATAAAGGTGTGGAGTTAGGTGCAGGAGCTCTACTCACCCAGCAACTCCAGAGAGAAGGCAGACATGATGACAGGAGCGGCCACACAGCTCTCCCTCCCTGCACACGTTTCAAAAAATACAAGCGCTGACCGCCGGGAAGTCCTCGCCTTACGTCACTTCCCCTCACACAGCACTTTTTTTTTCTTTTGGAAATATAAAGTAGCCCCGCCTAGCGGTGACTGGTGGCGCAGCACCTGGCCCCTGACGCTTACCCTCAATCTCAATAAAGATACAGGCAGTCGAACGCTCAAGCTAGCCGTTGCCATGGAGACAAGTGGGCGATAATGGCGTTCTGAGGTTGTAGATATACCACATCGGTTTGACAGAAGTGTCTGCAGCCTTGTGGACTTCGCGGCCATTTTGTGGTGGATTTCGGCAAGCTGTTAAAGGGTGTGAATCACATTTGTAAGAAGAATCTCAGTAAAATGTGGGATGATTTTAAGGCTTGGTGCGCCTTTCTAAATTAGAAATGAAGTGTGGAGACGTTTTTGTATATCTCTGACATGTTATGCACCTGGTTTACCAGCAAGTGGAGTATGTACGGCAGTGTTTAGCAACAAGAATTGACCTTACCACTACATTCTACCCCCTCCCCCCCTTTGGCAGAAGTGGGGTAAGCCGACTGCTTGCCAAGAGTGGGTCTGTAATAGTCTAAGGTGACAGGTCAGTCTGGAGGAGGGTGAGGTGGAGAGGGGATGTGTGTGGTCCCTCTCCTGCCTGAGGGAGGGGGGAAGCAGCTCCTAGAGCACCCACTCCCTAGAGCAGGGCATAGCTAGAACTGACTGTGCCCCACAGCAATTTTTTGTACGGCCCCCAACCCCGTCCTCCCGCTCTATACTATATACTTATCCCGTTACTATTGTATGCAGAACATGGCAGCCTCCCCTCTCTGCCCACTGTTCCACCATGTACTAGTGTTTATTATGGCACACATAAGTACATATAAGCACCCGATGCTAGCCCAGGACCATCCTGGCATCACATGTGTGCACATGTAAGAGTGCCATAATCAGCCATAGTACATGGCGGAACAGCGGGCAGGGAGGGGAGGCTGCCATGTACTGTATGCTATAGTACAGGAGGCTGGCAGAGGAAAGAGTAAGGAGAGGTTAGGTTGGCCACTGGCTTCACCCCAGAAAGCCGGACC
Source organism: Bufo bufo (assembly GCF_905171765.1). Lineage (NCBI taxonomy): Eukaryota > Metazoa > Chordata > Amphibia > Anura > Bufonidae > Bufo > Bufo bufo. The sequence continues at coordinate 174,244,148 of NC_053395.1, forward strand.
TCACCGACCATGCCCCAGAACTGATAAACCACGCCCGCCTCTGTGAAGCCACGCCCCCACCCCCAGCTGGGGGGAAAACGGGGAGAGGAGAGGGAAGAACTTTCTGAATGGAAGGTGAGCTGGGGGCAGCCCCGGATGCTTCTCTCCCCCTCAGTCAGCCACAGGGAGCCATGTTTGCAGGCTCTAGTGACTGACGGGGGATGGGAGAAGCCTCAGTCAGTTGCTGCAGCTCACACTCAAACAGCGCAGTGCTGCTGTCTGAGCGTGAGCTACTGAAAGGGTGGACAGGGAGCCAAAAAACCGGACTGTCCGGCCTAAAACCGTACGTCTGGCCACCCTAGGAGTGATGGCTGCCTGGCAGCTGCATGCTGTTGCCTACCCTAGCTTCACACTCTAAACTGCTTTCCGGCTGTACCTGGCCTCGTCTTTCTTCTACTCTCCCAGTCTGTCTCTTCCACTTTGCCCTGCTCTCCGTATCATGCCCAGAACCTGCAGGCAAGAGCCAGGGCACATACCTTAAAAAACGATGCTGTGCCAAATCCCTGCTGCTCCTCTCACCTGCTGGATATTGTACGGATCGGTGATAGGGCACCCATAGAGGTACACGGATCCTTCACCGTACCTCCATAGCCCTCAGATTTATTATGGAGGCATATGGAATTTTTTGAACGATTGTTGCATTCTCTATGGCAGGGCTGGCCAACCTGTTGTTGTAAAACTACAATTCCCACCAGGCCCTGCTGTAGGTTGATACCTGTAAGCAGTCTGGGCATGCTGGGAGTTGTAGCTTTGCAACAGGGCATGCTCTATGGTGGCGGTATTCCTTTCTAGAGACGGTAACATAGCAGAACACAGCGGTACTTAGGAGAAGGGAAGGGGAGAATTTTTTTTAATTTTTTTTTAAGGGGGGTTATGGGGTAAAATAAGAGGAACATTTTGGGGGAGTTTCTTTCTTTGCTAACAGTTCTGCGGCTTCGTGCTTGTCATTTCGCAGCTATACTGGCTCTTTGTCCAGAGGATGTTTAGACTGGATTTTTTCCTCCAGAATAGTCAAATGCTGAAAGAAAGAAAGAAAGAAAGATAAGTTATTTGATATCTGCTATTTCCATGTGTGGTGTAAATTCTACTCTACAGATACAGAAATTGCAGAATAGTGAGGTCCAGCAGTGCCATAGCGCTGTCTCCTCATCAATCCTTATTATTAGGGGCAGATTTACTATTCGCCACCAATTCCATGGGCGTTACGTTAGTCATGGTTTTAGATGCTTTCCTGCTCCTCACAAGACACTTTGTAAAGAGTGTAGAGAAGGGGCCGTGGCCAGGTAGATGTATAAAAGCTACCAGAGCTAATAATGGAGTGCGCCAGTTTGTGGGTGCAAAATAATGCCCAAAACTAAGTTAACCTTGATCTGGCGTAAAGTAAAGAAACGAACCTAATGTCACGCAAGATGCCCAAATCTGTCACACAGCGTGCACCACTGTGATACATTTGGCGCATCTCGTGACTACGTTTACACTGTGTAAATATTAGGCAGCATTAATAGATGTGGTCCATAGAGTAACTTATAAATGTTACCTACCATAGGCCAGCAGTCATCATGATGGTGACGGAGCCGGCCACAGATGTTCCTGTGAGGGGGTTATTGCTCTTACCTAGTCCCTCAAGAAGTGGCGGCTCAGGCGCTGGGATGTCAAGCATGTCAGGAAGTACAGGGCGAAGCTGGTGTTTTTCTGTTGATCAGTTCCCATCCTTTCAGAACTAAATGAAACAAAATTAGATGAATAGTTCATACCATGAAGAGTGACCACGGCATGGTGGTGTATCTGAGAGGGGAAATCACATTCTAGATAGAATTTATCAGAACCATCTCTTTCATGGCTCATAATGACTTCAGTGTGTGCGCCAAAGGTATTACTGCTGTACGGAGCAATGAAGAAGCTGCAGAGCAGAGTGGAGCACCACGGCCTCACAGCTGATCAGTGGGGGTGCTGACACCCACCACCCTAATACTGATGGCCTATCCTACGGAAAAACCATCAATATTACTATTTCGGACAATCTCTTCAGTTATATTGAAATTGTTACATTCACCTTAGACTCATATGGTGCAAATCTACTACTGGTCGGTCTGTAGAAACTACAGTGTGCATGGAGACCACCCTCATTTATAAGGAACCCGTCACAGTGAGCATGCAGTGCAGGTTATAGAGCAGGAGGAGCAGAGCAGAATGGTCTACAGTCAGGTCCATAAATATTGGGACATCGACACAATTCTAACATTTTTGGCTCTATACACCACCACAATGGATTTGAAATGAAAAGAACAAGATGTGCTTTAACTGCAGACTGTCAGCTTTAATTTGAGGGTATTTACATCCAAATCAGGTGAACGGTGTAGGAATTACAACAGTTTGCATATGTGCCTCCCACTTGTTAGGGAACCAAAAGTAATGGGACAATTGGCTTCTCAGCTGTTCCATGGCCAGGTGTGTGTTATTCCCTCATTATCCCAATTACAATGAGCAGATAAAAGGTCCAGAGTTCATTTCCAGTCTGCTATTTGCATTTGGAATCTGTTGCAGTCTACTCTCAAGATGAGATCCAAAGAGCTGTCACTATCAGTGAAGCAAGCCATCATTAGGCTGAAAAAACAAAACAAACCCATCACAGAGATAGCAAAAACATTAGGCGTGGCCACAACAACTGTTTGGAACATTCTTAAAAAGAAGGAACGCACCGGTGAGCTCAGCAACAGCAAAAGACCCGGAAGACCACGGAAAACAACTGTGGTGGATGACCAAAGAATTCTTTCCCTGGTGAAGAAAACACCCTTCACAACAGTTGGCCAGGTCAAGAACCCTCTCCAGGAGGTAGGTGTATGTGTGTCAAAGTCAACAATCAAGAGAAGACTTCACCAGAGTGAATACAGAGGGTTCACCACAAGATGTAAACCATTGGTGAGCCTCAAAAACAGGAAGGCCAGATTAGAGTTTGCCAAACGACATCTAAAAAAGCTTTCACAGTTCTGGAACAACATCCTATGGACAGATGAGACCAAGATCAACTTGTACCAGAGTGATGGGAAGAGAAGAGTATGGAGAAGGAAAGGAACTGCTCATGATCCTAAGCATACCACCTCATCAGTGAAGCATGGTGGTGGTAGTGTCATGGCGTGGGCATGTATGGCTGCCAATGGAACTGGTTCTCTTGTATTTATTGATGATGTGACTGCTGAGAAAAGCAGCAGGATGAATTCTGAAGTGTTTCGGCCAATATTATCTGCTCATATTCAGCCAAATGCTTCAGAACTCATTGGACGGCGCTTCACAGTGCAGATGGACAATGACCCAAAGCATACTGCAAAAGCAACCAAAGAGTTTTTAAGAGAAAGAAGTGGAATGTTATGCAATGGCCAAGTCAATCACCTGACCTGAATCCGATTGAGCATGCATTTCACTTGCTGGAGACAAAACTGAAGGGAAAATGCCCCAAGAACAAGCAGGAACTGAAGACAGTTGTAGTAGAGGCCTGGCAGAGCATCACCAGGGATGAAACCCAGCGTCTGGTTATGTCTATGCGTTCCAGACTTCAGGCTGTAATTGACTGCAAAGGATTTGCAACCAAGTATTAAAAAGTGAATGTTTGATTTATGATTATTATTCTGTCCCATTACTTTTGGTTCCTTTACAAGTTGGAGGCGCATATGGAAACTGTTGTAATTCCTACACCGTTCACCTGATTTGGATGTAAATGAACATGGCATACATGCGATAAATACCATATTATCTCAGAGGAAAGATCTTAAAATAGAACAGTTGCAATTCATCTTGGACAGCATTAGATATGTACTAACACATAATTATTTTTATTTTTATTCAAGATATTATTTACAAATTAAGGAGTCTAAATTTGTATGTAGTACATATCAAAAAGCTGTAGCAAAGAACAGTTTCATTCTAAACACGAGCTGCCACTTACCTCGATGGCTGCTGAATGTACCATTCAGCCAGTTTCGTAGACTGAAACGCAACTGTACAGAAAAAGAACAATTTGAATTGGAGGCAACATCTATGAAAAACCAATTTATGGAAAAACAATAATCCATCCGCATTACTGGATGATGCATTAAATAGAGTGAAGAACTTAGATAGACGCACATTTTTTGAAGAAAGGGATAAAAGAAACAATCAAGGAGAGGAATCATCTAAGCTAGTATTGCCCTTTAATACAGAATACAAAAAAATGTCTACTGTTGTAAATAAACATTGGCGTATGTTACGAGAAGACAAAGTTTTGGCCACTGTTTTGCCAAATAAACCACCTATTAACTATACTAGAGCAGCTAATTTAGGACTACAGGTAGCCCCCACTATTAAGAAACAAGAGCAAACATCTATAATTACACATTGGAAGACCTTAAAGGGGTTCTACAGATGCGGCACCTGTGGTAATTGTAGAACAACAAGGTTCCCCAAAAAAACGATGAAAGTAATTTCCCAAACTAATTCATACGAATGGGAAATTAATTAAATACTATCATGCAATTGTGAGGGTGTAATATATTTGCTGGAATGTCCATGTGCATAACAGTATGTGGGCCGCACCAGTAGGACCCTTAAAATTAGGGTATCTGAACATATAAACATTAGGAAGAGCTTTGAAAAACATATGCTGTCCAATCACTTCAAAGTACACCATGCCAGTGATCCAACAGGTTCGAAATTTACAGCTCTCCAGTCTGTTAAGAAAGATTGGAGGGGAGGTGACTTCATATCTAAGATGTCAGTGTATGAGTCAAAGATGATTTATGAATTCTCAAGGGACTTAATTCTGAACTGGAAATTTTTGGATTTCTATAGATGGTCCGTTGGCAGGTTTACATGACATGTCGACGCCAGGCTGTTTTCCAGCGTGTCGACATGTCCTGCATCCTCCCACCGGTACCAGATAATCCATCAGTTGAAGCAAAGCAGCCAGTGCCAATCAATGTATAGTAATACAAGGAATGACTTTGAGAATTTTGTAGACTTAATTTTAAAATGTCGCTGTTTTTATAAAAACCTAATGTTAGGTTTATCTTATAGCAATTGTTTATATGTGGAAAATGATATAGGCTTATTAAGCTAAATGTAAACAAAATGGTCTATTGTATACGCTATATGATTAGAAGTCACGGTCCGGTCCAGGTTTTAAATTAAGCTCAGGCTCTATTTAAAGAGTGACATGTCCCCCTTGCTAACACAATTCTTGTGCCACTGAGGAAGAAACCCTTGCGATTTTGAAACGCGTCTGGTGATAAGAGTGACTGCGTCCCTGTGCTATATGTTTATACCGTCAAATCCAGAGTGCTACTAAGTACAGAAAAAAGGAAACAACTTGATACAACTCGGCGACTGTAAAATCCAAGCACGCGTGCGCGGAGTCACGATAACAGCGAGGAACAACTCGTGGAGCTGTCAGCGTCCGGAAACACACACTGCGCAGGCGCGAAGTGCCGCCACCAGTGAAACAACATCTGTGGAGCCGCCGGTGGGTAGCTTACATACAAACAGATATCGCTTTGCGGATCGAGCTACAAGGACCCGGTAAGAAGCGCATTTCATTTATACAACAGTGACATACATCGGATGTCCGTGTGGCGCATATGTGAGTGAGTGAACTTCCATTCACTATACTAAGCCGGTTACTGACAACTATCAGACGCACCAAATATAACCGCATAATCATACTGGACTTAACCAGAAAGCCGCACAAGTTTGTGTCCTTGTTCAAAATCTGGATGACTTTACATAGGGAATCACAACCAAGGCTATAAAGTTTTGCAGTCACCATATTAAATTGTGAGCTGCGAGAGCTCCGCAGCTCATTACAAAGGAGGGGCCGTGATCATTTTAGATATTTTATGTTGTTTTATTTGTCATTCTACATTGGTATTATCTATTGCTTATGTCTGTATATGATTGATCCGTAAGGGTTATTGTTATTTCATTAGTGAGGATTAAATAAGTTATATTTGACTTCTTGTGAGCCGACCATTCTTTGTATTTCTTATTATTATTAGCTACGGGGTGATAGCAGGTCGTGCTCTATTCTGGTGAGCTTCCCACAAGTCTTTTGTGATATATACGATTTTTTGGTAATCATGTGAATAGGGCCTTACAATCATGTGAATAGGGCCTTACACAATCATGTGAATAGGGCCTTACACATTTATGTTTTTTTTCTTTTATAATACCATATTTTATTTTTCCTTTTATTCCCCCCCCCCCCCCCCCCCCCCTTCAATATATCTGTATCATGGCATTGCAAGCCAATGGCTCTGAACTAGCCTGTCAGTATCATTATAAGAGTGGGCTTGCAGGCAGCATGCACACGGTTACATCGCAAGCTGCCTCCCCTGTTGTGCTGTCATTATGATAATGAGAGAGCACAGCAGAGATGCTAGGGCTGGCACTTGCATACCTCTCAACCGTCCCGGATCCTGCGGTACAGTCCCGGTTTTCAGTGGCTGTCCCGCGGTCCCAGTACGGGGGAGGTATGTCCCACTTTCTGGCAGCTGTCCTTGCTTCCATAGGACTAAGAGACAGCTGCCTGTAATGATGAAGCAGAGAGCCGTCCGTCTGCTCCCTGCTCAATCATTTTCCCCCATGTCCTGCTGCTGCTGGGGAACAAGGTGAGTATGTGGAGTTTATTTATTTATTATTTACTGTCTGTGAAGGGGGCACAGCTGGGCATATTACTGTCAGGGGCACATAACTGGGCATAACTACTGTGAGGGGGCACATAACTGGGCATAACTACTGTGAGGGGGACATAATTGGACATAACTACTAAGAAGGGGCACATAACTGGGCATAACTACTGTGACGGGGTACATATCTGGGCATAGCTACTGTGAAAGGGGGCACATATCTGGCCATAACTACTGTGAGGGGGCACTTATCTGGCCATAACTACTGTGAGGGGGCACATAACTGGGCATATTACTGTGAGGGGCACATATCTGGCCATAGCTACTGTGAGAGGCACATATCTAGGAATATTATTGTGAGGGGGCACATAACTGGGCATAATGACTGTGAAGGAGGCACATATCTGGCCATAGCTACTGTGAGGGGGCACATATCTGGCCATAGCAACTGTGAGGGGGCACCTATCTGGCCATAACTACTGTGAGGGGGCACATAACTGGGCATATTACTGTGAGGGGGACATATCTGGCCATAACTACTGTGAGGGGGCACATATCCGGCCATAACAACTGTGAGGGGGCACATATCTGGCCATAACTACTATGGGGGGGCACATATCTGGGCATAACTAGTGAGAGGGGGCACATATCTGGCCATAACTACTGTGAGGGGGCACATATCCGGCCATAACAACTGTGAGGGGGCACATATCCGGCCATAACTACTATGGGGGGGCACATATCTGGGCATAACTAGTGAGAGGGGGCACATATCTGGCCATAACTACTGTGAGGGGGCACATATCCGGCCTTAACAACTGTGAGGGGGCACATATCCGGCCATAACTACTATGGGGGGGGCACATATCTGGGCATAACTAGTGAGAGGGGGCACATATCTGAGCATCGCTACTGTGAGGGGGGGCACAATTCTGACATAAATACTGTGTGATGGCATAAAGGGGGAATAATTTTGCGTGCCACACATAGTGTCCCTCTTTCTTCTTTTCAAAAGTTGGGAGGTATGTTGTACGTCCCCGTTTACATGAGTGGTATGACATCACTTTCTGTGATACTAAGTGTAGGACTACCCCTCTGCACATGCTGTGAATTTTCGTGCATAAAAACAGTGGATTATTTTTGTACATGTGAAAATTGCCCTCCTGTGCGGACTGTAAAAATCTGCAGCACATCAATTGTTTGTGCGGATCTGCGGCTGATGCATACTTAGTAACGTTTAGGTTGGTAAAAATCAAGACATTAAAAACCCCGCCCCTGGGAATGCCTAACTCTGCACGGAATTTGCCCGGACTGTCTCTGAAAACAAGGGAAAATCTCTGCAAATTCGGGAACTTTGTTGGCGTAATGTTGTTTTCTCCATAGACTTCAATGGGGTTGTTAAAATACACAGAAAATCCACACCAAAAACAGCAACCACAAAAAAATGCACAAAAACTATGATAAATAGTGCAGATTTTTTTTTTCCAGTGGCTTTTATGCGGATTTTCTGCATACTTGACTTGCGGTGGGGATTTTAAACCCTCAAAATACTTGCAAAATTTACGCCTGCAGGGAAAATTCCGCCAGCTGTGCTGCAGTTTTTCTGCTAGCAGAGAATCCTTAGTGGACCTATTCTGTGTGAACATGCCCTTAGGTTAGTCACACACGAGTTGAATGCGAGGAACTCGCAGCATGTGTCAGTGAGAGGTCCCGTTCTGGCCTCCTCATCCTATGACTGGATCGCACAGCATTAAGGCCCACGGCCGTAGCCATTTTTGTGGTCCGCAAATTGTGGATCCGCAAAACACGGATACAGGCCGCGTGCATCCCGCATTTTGCGTAACGGAACATCTGGCCCTATATAGAACTGCCCTATCCTTGTCAGTGGCGTACATAGAGAGGTAAGGGCGCCATAGCAAGGATCACACCAGGCCCCCACACAGACAAAAGGGTTTCCGCCTAAAAACATTTCAGTGACCCTTGAGCCATTTTTTCCACTGCCTCATTTGCTAAAAGTTGTTCTTTTAGGCCTCTTGCACACGACCGTGGTTTTGTTCCACATCCGAGACGCATTTTTTGCGACTCGGGTGCGGACCTATTCACTTCAATAGGGCCAAAAAAGATGCGGACAGCAAATCGCACATATTTTTGTGTGGTGCGACTTTTCTGCAACACGTCACCATGTAGTCTAACCCTTAGGCCTCCTGTAAAAGTTGTGGAATATGCAAGGTTTTTAGACACGGGAAAACCACAGCATAGTACAGTACCAGCAAGGTGTATGAGATTACACAAATCTCATGTACACTTTGCAGATTGTTTCCGCGAGGAAATTGACCTGCAGTGCAGATTTCCAAATCTGGTCGGCGCTGACTGATTCACGCGCATAACAAAACACAAGATGCATGTTAAAATATATAATACACTGCTCAAAAAAATAAAGGGAACACAAAAATAACACATCCTAGATCTGAGTTAATTAAATATTCTTCTGAAATACTTTGTTCTTTACATAGTTGAATGTGCTGACAACAAAATCACACAAAAATAAAAAAATGGAAATCAAATTTTTCAACCCATGGAGGTCTGGATTTGGAGTCACACTCAAAATTAAAGTGGAAAAACACACTACAGGCTGATCCAACTTTGATGTAATGTCCTTAAAACAAGTCAAAATGAGGCTCAGTTGTGTGTGTGGCCTCCACGTGCCTGTATGACCTCCCTACAACGCCTGTGCATGCTCCTGATGAGGTGGCGGACGGTCTCCTGAGGGATCTCCTCCCAGACCTGGACTAAAACATCTGCCAACTCCTGGACAGTCTGTGGTGCAACGTGACGTTGGTGGATTGTCACGAGGGTATCAAGAGCCACGTCTGACTCCGTTATACCCGGGGTCAGGAGGTCGCAGCGGGTGGCTGCGCGCTCTATATCTAAAGATCACGTTGTTTCTTAGTGATTGTTTTCTGTGTTTGCCTTGCTATCCTTTTTGTCTCAATCAGGGATCCGTAGCTTCTCCTCCTCAGCTGTTTCTTGTCTGCCACTCCCAACCTCCTTATATTCTCCCCTCACACTTCTCTAGTTGCCAGTTATAGAGCTTCCTGCCTGGACATCTATACTGACCCACTGGAGTTGTGAATCCTGGTTGTCGTTCCAGAGTGCTACCCTCCGGATCCCTGTTGGGCTTCTTGTTGTCTCCTGTTGTCGCCCACCTGGGATTATATGTTGAGTTTGTATTGTCTGTCCTTCCCTTGGTGTTTTCCTTTAGAGCTAGTGGTGCGGACTAGTGTTCCCACCGCCCTGTTCACTATCTAGGGCTCAGCTTAGGGAAAGCCAGGGCTTTAGGCACGTGATCGGCGAACGGGTGAGGAACCCGTCTAGGGACGTCAGGGCAGCCAGGTGCCAGCCGCTAGGTGAGTCAGGGGTCACCACCTTCCCTCTCACTTGGGCAGGGCCTTCCTTGTTCCCTCCCTCTGTGTCACGTATGTGATAGTCACGCCGACCGTGATATGGATAGAGCGAGACATGATGTCCCAGATGTGCTCAATTGGATTCAGGTCTGGGGAACGGGCGGGCCAGTCCATAGCATCAATGCCTTCGTCTTGCAGGAACTGCTGACACACTCCAGCCACATGAGGTCTAGCATTGTCTTGCATTAGGAGGAACCCAGGGCCAACCGCACCAGCATATGGTCTCACAAGGGGTCTGAGGATCTCATCTCGGTACCTAATGGCAGTCAGGCTACCTCTGGCGAGCACATGGAGGGCTGTGCGGCCCTCCAAAGAAATGCCACCCCACACCATTACTGACCCAATGCCAAACCGGTCATGCTGGAGGATGTTGCAGGCAGCAGAACGTTCTCCACAGCGTCTCCAGACTCTGTCACATCTGTCACATGTGCTCAGTGTGAACCTGCTTTCATCTGTGAAGAGCACAGGGCGCCAGTGGCAAATTTGCCAATCTTGGTGTTCTCTGGCAAATGCCAAACGTCCTGCACGGTGTTGGGCTGTAAGCCCAACCCCCACCTGTGGACGTTGGGCCCTCATATCACCCTCATGGAGTCTGTTTCTGACCGTTTGAGCAGACATATGCACATTTGTGGCCTGCTGGAGGTCATTTTGCAGGGTTCTGGCAGTGCTCCTCCTGTTCCTCCTTGCACAAAGGCGGAGGTAGCGGTCCTGCTGCTGGGTTGTTGCCCTCCTACGGCCTCCTCCACGTCTCCTGATGTACTGGCCTGTCTCCTGGTAGCGCCTCCATGCTCTGGACACTACGCTGACAGACACAGCAAACCTTCTTGCCACAGCTCGCATTGATGTGCCATCCTGGATAAGCTACACTACCTGAGCCACTTGTGTGGGTTGTAGACTCCGTATCATGCTACCACTAGAGTGAAAGCACCGCCAGCATTCAAAAGTGACCAAAACATCAGCCAGGAAGCATAGGAACTGAGAAGTGGTCTGTAGTCACCACCTGCAGAACCACTCCTTTATTGGGGGTGTCTTGCTAATTGCCTATAATTTCCACCTGTTGTCTATCCCATTTGCACAACAGCATGTGAAATTGATCGTCACTCAGTGTTACTTCCTAAGTGGACAGTTTGATTTCACAGAAGTGTGATTGACTTGGAGTTACATTGTGTTGTTTAAGTGTTCCCTTTATTTTTTTGAGCAGTGTACTATATAACGATTACATTTATAATTTAAATGCACTGGTCTGTGCTGCAAGGGGCTCTGCAGCACTGGGCTCTGCTGCAAGGGGCTCTGCTGTACTGGGCTCTGCAGCACTGGGCTCTGCTGCAAGGGGCTCTGCAGCACTGGGCTCTGCTGCAAGGGGCTCTGCAGCACTGGGCTCTGCAGCACTGGGCTCTGCAGCAAGGGGCTCTGCAACACTGGGCTCTGCTGCAAGGGGCTCTGCTGCAAGGGGCTCTGCAGCACGGGGCTCTGCTGCAAGGGGCTCTGCTGTACTGGGCTCTGCTGATGTCTGTCTCTGTGATATTTTCAAGGTGCACATGACAGGAAGAGGAACTGCACTCCAAGGTCATTCTCCCGCTCCCTCCCTCCGGTACTAGCTGAAAGAATTCCGCCCTCGGCATTTGGCCCGTCATGTTTATTTCCATTGGTGGGGCAGTGACATCCTAACCAATCCCTCTCTCACACCCCCTTTATCAGGCTTTTCATTGGTGGCAGTGGCTGGCCAGCATCACAGTTAGAAGGAAGCAGCGCTCTCCTTCCTTCCTCCTCTGCCACCTGAAGTTGAGTGTGACGTGCGCGTCCCGCACGCATGCGTCTAGCATCTCTCCTCGTCTGTATTGCCGCGGCAGGCAAACAATCATCCAGGGCCCGGTCCTGGGCTGCGGACCGGTGTTTGGGGAACACTGCCCTAAGGTAAGGGTCAGCAACCCTCAGCACTCCAGCCATTGGGAAACTATGAGAGTTTTTAGAAGAGCAGAGCAAGTATGCATGCTGGGAGTTGTAGTTTCAAAACAGCTAGAGTGCCGGAGGTTGCCTACCTCTTCCCTTGCGGGCTCCTTCACACAAGCAAGTTTTCCATCTGGATACGATGTGTGTTGTGAACGCATAGTATCCAGACTGAATCCTGGGTCTGTATATTTTGCGTTCGGGAAAAATCGCAGCGAAAAACGAAAAGAATACGAATGCAATGCCGGATGGTAGGAGATGTAGATTGTTATTCACGTGCGTGAAAAACGCATCCAATCCGGATACAATTCAGACGGAAACACAAACACTGAACGCAATTGCTGAAAAAAGCTGATTGAACTTGAGTGCAAAACCATCCGTTTTTTCCTGGACAGATCCTGACACAATCCGTATCGCTCGTGTGAAAGAGTTTACTTCCTGCAACACATTGCATTTCTGTGACCACACAAGTGTGCAGCACACAGCTGCCAGCAGGGGGGGGCCTTCCATTCTGTCTTCCAGAGACTTTCTGTTCTCACTGCACAGCAGCTGGGATCTGCGGCTTCAGCTTTCAGCCTTGTAAAGAGAAACCAATGAGAATTAGCAGCACAACGCCCAATGGCAGGTGGCCTAGAATATATAACAGGAAGACAAGAACTTCAATGGGTGCAGAGGAGCAGATACCAGTCAGTGGTGGCAATCCTCTGCTGCGCATCGTAGGCTGAACACCCATGGGATGCACTCACTGGGAGATGAAATCAAAGGTTTCTCAAAAAACAGACTCAAGAAACAATGTACGAGAGTGACAACCTTATCCGGGAAGAGGATTATAGAGACCTGGAAAGATTCTCTAGTGCATGTGGTGGATGATCCCAATCAGCAGGATGGACCAGCCTGTGGATACGTGCAGGACCTCAGCCTGGACCTACAGATTGGGGTTATCAAGCCATGGCTTCTACTTGGTAAGCGTCCCGACAGGATGTTATAATATCAATTCCTGTGATGATATAGGGTATAATGTATACCTGGGAGGTCCTGCGACAGGTCGAATCCAGGGCACAGAACTCCTGGTGACTGCTACTATGCTTGATAATGGAGACACCTCAGCTGCTGCAGAACCCTTTTCAAGAGAAATGCAGCGCTTCTATTATTTCTTTCATTTAGGGATATAAACCCGGCTTTTCAAACAAGGTCTGTAGCAACAAAGATACAGAACTGCAAAGTACAACTGCAGCTGCTGAAGAACCTCTTCGTAAAGGAGTTTATCCATAATGAAAACATATCACCTATCAACATGATTGGTTAGAAGTGTCTGATCGGTGAGGGTCTGACTACTCGGGCCCCCACAATCATGAAAACAGGGCTCCCATGCCCACCCCTACCCACATCGCATGACCAAAGATCTCTGTGTAGCAGCCATGGAACTGAATGGGGTCACAGCGCAATTCACAAGTGGCAGCAGATCGACCCCAGAAATGCAAAAAGATCCAACAATGTAGGATTTTTTTTTTAAACAATTCTGGAGTCGCTGTCACAGAAATTTACACGCTGCACAGAAAGTCACGCTGCAACCCCATTCAGTTCAATGGCTGCACTGCAACATAGCGATCTCTGGTCGTGCAAAAGGTATTTCAGGCAGGATCGCAATGTAGCCCCAGCCAGTAGACTGCTGTGAACCTGAAAACCTGGCGGACTAGTGTCACCATGCAGCTATACACTTATAGGGGTTTTCAGGGATTTTAATATTGATGACCTATCCTCAGGATAGGTCATTAATATCAGATCTTTCCTCTAAACTTGAATAGGAACAACTGCCCCATTGAAATGAATGGGATGGCTTCTTGTATTTAGTGCAAGAAGTTGAACGGCACACCTCTTCTTTTTGTGCGAGTGGGGCTCAGTGGTAATTTTTGACGTTCATATAGTAGAAGATAGACCACGGCGATCAGTTGCTGGTGTATCAAATATACTTTTTTTATTAGTTGATCGTTATGGCATTCGTCCAGAAGGTGAATACAAATTTACTGGCCAACGTTTCGGTCAACACTAGACCTTGGTCACTGCCTGGACGGCCGATGTCGACAGCGAGCAGGTAAGCACACAAGGAAAGGCAGTGCTTGCATGGAGTGCGGCCTTCCCTTCAACCAGATGACCGGCAGACCCCCAACCGATCTGCTATTGATGACCTATCCTGAGGATAGCAATCAAACAACAGGTGACGGCAGCATCTCCAGACGATCTTTATTCATCGTACATCCATGAATGTGTACAAAAAGAGCAATAAAGTGCAACGTTTCAGCTACATGGTAGCCTTTTTCAAGCATGCTTGTACCCGAAACGTTGCACTTTTTGTACACATTCATGGATGTACGATGAATAAAGATCTTCTGGAGATGCTGCCGTCACCTGTTGTTTGATAGCTGATCTGTGGACCGCTGGGGATCGTGGACAGGCTATGGCATTCCGGTAGTGTCGACAAGGTCCGTGGGTGCTGCTCTTAACCATTATTGCTTTACTCGGTCATCAGTCTTAAAATCCTAGAAAACCCCTTTAAAGATTACTTAGGTTTGAATAAGTATAAATCGAAACTCCTTATTTGCATAACACTTTTTTTTTTTTGGATGGTTTGTGTTTTGTACATTTATGTTTCGCTCTGTTTTTATACTTTTATATCTCTAGGAGCACAAGATGTTGCCCAGGACCATGATGTACTGAAAAAGTATAAGGTAAAAAAAAGCAGCCCTGGCAGTAGTGGACGGTGGAAGGAATGTAATGGGCAGGAGGAATGAAATTTAAGCTTAATTCTATCTATCAGCACATTGGGTTCTCTCATTTCTTATTTAGAATATCCAGTAGATAGGTAATCAATGCTTTTAAAAGAACAAGAATACAATTCGGGTCATTTTACTGCAGCCAGACAGTCCTCTCTCATCCCTACGATGTTTCCTGGCTTTATTGAAAGGGAAGACTGTTCCTAAGGCCGGCCGTGCACGTGAGAGAAGATTTGGTCGATTGGTGGTCTATGGGATTGTTCATACAACCAGTCCTATGTGCAACAACTGCCATTAGGCCTCATGCACACGACGGTAGCAGGTCCACGCAAAAAGCAAGTCCATAATATACGGGCACTGGCCGTGGGCGCACCGTATTATGGATGCGGACCCACTCACTTGAATGGGTCCACAATCCGGAAGATATGGTGCAGTGCGGAACGGAGGCACAGATCGAAAGCCCACACCATGGGTTTTTTTGTCCGTGCCTCTGCATGTACTACCTTTCTGCAGTGCGGAGACGGCTGGCACACGTTCATGAGGCCGTAGGGATCCAGTTTAGAAAAAAACACACCATACTTGCAATAATCAGCCAAATTCAGCCAGTCATGCCATACACTAGTATTCTTTGCTGACCATGGATGAAATTTGTCAACGGCACAGATCACGCTTTCAGCAGACAATAGTCTACCATCGGCCATCCTGTTAAATGGTTAAAGCTGGATATATGCACAAGCATGCATACTGTATGTAGAGAATGACAGGAAAGGAGAGAAAGCTGCAGCCAGACTCCTCTATCCAACTTCTATGTTGGAAAAAGTGGAACCAGTACATTTATCCTGAACACTGCCATAAATACATTGGTAAATCTCTCCACAGACAGCGCTATGTCTGCTGCTTCCCCCAGTGTTCTATAAAACAATCTACATGAAGCCACCACTAGGGGGAGCTCAGAATATAGGAATTTACACAGTCACAGTTGACTGCAATAGAAGGTGGAAACACCTCTTCGCTGAGCTCCCTCTAGTGGTGGCTGCATGAAATTCAGTGTTTTCATGTCAGGAACAGAATAACGAGATCAGCACTGCACCCACCCCGGGGTCCCATGGCTTCAGTTTATATGGGGCCATGACTATTCTACCGGAACAGAGACCGGCAAAACCTGATGGACCTTAGTGGAGTCTGTCAAGGCTCCATTCGTTTTGTAGGCCACAGTAGCTCTGCAGACTGCCCTATTCGTGCTGTCAAAAAGCCATGTGAAGCCCATTAAGTGTGAACAGAGGTTTACCGATTGTAGTAAGCCACCTAATCACATTTGCGTATCAGTGTTCATACAGTATATGGAATCCCTGTCCAGATTTCACTTTCGGAGCTTACATACATGTGCTTTTCTCTGTAGGTCACACACGTCTTGAACGTGGCATATGGAGTAGAAAATGTTTTTCCAGATGAATTCACCTATAAGAAACTTTCCATCCTTGATCTTCCAGAGACTGATATAACATCTTATTTCCCAGAATGCTTTGATTTCATAGAGGAGGCAAAGCTACAGGTAATGATATTTTGCTTCCTCATTAGAAGGTCGTGTACCATATCTATAGCCAGAAACATTTTATATTCCGAAAAGCACGATGAGACATCGCTCTAGTTTAAAGGGAATCTGTTACCTTGAAGAGGATCTGTCACATCTCCCGACATGTCTCCTACTTGCTTCCCCCTTGTAATGACAATTCTGGAGCATCAATTCTTATGACTCAATGATGTGTCATTCCTTTATTATTCCTGCTAGAAGTAATGAATTAAAGGGGTTCTCCGGGCTTTTAATTTTGATGACCTATCCTGCTATGCTATGTCTATGGTAAAGCAGCAGCAGAGCAGGAAGAGAGGCAGGAGGCGGCACATGCACACTGCACGCACCATCTCCTCATACAGCGGATCGGCGGAGGTGCTGGGTGTCGGATCCCCACTGATCTGATATTGATGACCTATCCCGAGGATAGGTCATCAATATTAAAAGCTCGGAGAACCCCTTTAATTACAAGCAGGTTGCAATGAAAGTTGAGATGGGTCTTACCAGTTGGGGGTGAGTCCCTGCACAGTCTGACACTATCCAATCAGTGCTGCCAATATAAGATGGTGCAGGGACCCCCCCCAAACTGGCAACACCCATGTGGACCTTCATTGCAAACTGCTGGCAAATCATTCATAACCTCTAGCAGGAATAATAAAGGAATGGTACAACATAGTCATAAGAATAGATGCTCCTGAATCATTATTACGTGGTTGTTGTATATTGCGGATAGCGGACCCATTCAAGTCAATGGGTCTGCACCGCAGCATGGAGTTCACAAGGCCAGTGCATGGCGGACTGCTATTTGCAGTCCACAGCGCAGGTATGGCGATCATATGGTCGTGTGAATGAGCCCTTGGGGGGGTTATTGAGTGGGTAACAGTGCAAAATCTGCAACTGTGTCACAGACGTACCGAGACATACGGACGTCCCCGTGACAGTGAGTGGCAGGAGATCTTTGAGACTGGCAACACGTGGTTTGATCTGACATGTTTACCTCGTGGATCAATAAGTGTCAGTGTTGTTTCTGGTACGGGTCACACCCTTAACTTCCAGGTGTTGCTATTGTTGTCATTTAACTTTCCCCATTTATAGTTGTCTCTCCCACAATGCTGTGCGGTTTATAACTTCAGTTGGACCTGTGGATAGCTGGTGTTTGGATCTCAGCTGAGTTCCTGGTGCTGCCATAGCTTCTTGGAAGCTAAGTGTGTCCTTTCCCTCTGTATTTTGGCTTTTCTCTGTTTTGCATTTCTTTGTAGTTTTGTTTTAGGCCTTAGGGAAACTCCCGTTCATCCTTCCTTTTGGAGGAACAGGATGTCTCATTCCTGTCACTAGTACTAGGGTCCTTTAGGGTTAGATAGGACTTTAGGTATTCCTGTGTATGAACTCACCTACCTTTTGGGGTCTGTTCATACTGGTAGTCATTCAGGGCTTTGGTTAGGGTTTTCACTAGGAGGTGTCCATCTTCCTTCCCTAGTTTTCAGGCCTTATTTCCTTTCCCCTTTCCCTCCTACGTTCGGTGTGGGGTTCCCCTCTCACACTAGACCGTGACAAACAGGTCCCCTCAACTACCTTTTAAAATACTGTAGTAGTTTTCAATAGCAGAGGGGTCATTGGGCACACTTAGGCACCAGGGCCTTTGTGCAACTGCCACCTCTGCACCAACTATAGCCATGCCCCTGGGTTAAAGAGATATGTCTCACACAGTCTGTATAAAGTGTAGTATCCATTTTGGTGGATCTACTGTTGATTAAAAAAAAAAATCCTAGTATCTACCTATTCACAAAATTTCTACCTTTACAATAAGATACTTTCCAATAACAGATCGAAAACCTGCAGATGATCCAAACTTCGGTCAACCCATCAACAGGGAGGAAAAATGGAGCAAATAATTTTAAGGATGGTTTCACACACAACTGGTTTGGAGGAAAAAAAATACAGTGGCCCAAATTTACTAATGTGTCGGAGCCAAAAATGTTTTTAAAAAGTGCTGCAAATTGGCGCATCTAGGTTTTCTACCCTCTTTTTAGACATGTTTGACAGGGGCATGCTTATGGGAAAGGGCGAGGCTTCACAGGAAAGGGGAAGGTCTAAGATGCACCATTTTGCTCCAAAAATTGCACCACAATTCTGGCGTAAAACTCTGTCTAAAAGACAGAGAGGGTTAGAGACACAGTTTCCATTTGTCCAATCACATAACTTTCTCTTGATCTAGCCAACCGCATTTATCATCCAGCCTGAGCCCCTGCGATAGATCTGGTGCAGGTCTAAACTGTCTGCCTAAGTTTACACCTTCTTTAAGATTAGTAAATCTGGGCTGCAATGTTTGATGCTGTTTTTTAAGCCAGAAGTGTATCCAGCAGAAAGGAGAAATATATGTTCTTCTTTTATATTTTCCACTAGCAGAAGGACCCGGCTTCGCATGGGTATATTTCATCTATTTCATTTAATGTTTGTGTATGTCATTAAAAGATATCGACAGAATCCACTATAACAGTGTCATCCACAGCACCCTGCCCCTTTAAAGCTGACCTGCAGCAGTGAAGAAAAATGGCTGGGTTGTTATGGAAACCTGGTGTAAAACTGTGTGTATGTGGAGACTAAGGGCCTGCGAGCTTCTATTGGCTGATAAGGGTCATGTGACCAGGCTTCTATTGGCTAATGCATTTTTTAGGAATATCTCACGCAGGGATGTCCTTTTGAACAGCTCACTCTCAGACAGCAGCACTGTGTTGTCTGAGTGTGAGCTGCAAGGAGAAATTCACCATCCCTCCCACCCCTGCAGCTGACAGAAGTTGATTTTTACCTTCCTTTTTTTAATCCCTGTCGGCTGCGGAGTGGGAGGGGTCGTGGCCAAACCGGATTGGGGCATGGCTTAGCGCGGCCTGGGGTTTTTAAGTCCGTCTTTTGAGGGTGGCCTGAATGGCCACCCTACCTTCCCCCTAGACTGTCACCTCCACAGCACTCCACTCCCTTAACAGTGTCATCCACAGTGCCCTGCCCCTTCAAAGCTGACCTGCAGCAGTGAAGAAAAATGGCTGGGTTGTTATGGAAACCTGGTGTAAAACTGTGTATGTGGAGACTAAGTACCTGCGAGCTTCTATTGGCTGATAAGGGACATGTGACCATGTGTATGGCAGTTGGGATATGAAGAGAAAAACCTGCAGGCTTCTATTGGTCATGTGATGTGCCATATTTGAATTTTTTGGGAATATCTCTGGAACGGTACGTGCTAAAAAGCTGTGACACCCCCCCCCCCCCCCCCACACAAGATTTCTTTCCGGGTAGCAAGGGATGTGTATACCAAATTTAGTTGAAATCGATGGTTTGCGTAATCCACTTATGACTTTTTGCACAAACACATCCAAAACTGCAGCTTTTTTCAAAAAATGGTTTGTGTGTAACCAAAGCGAAGGAGGACACACCACACATGCGCGGCCACAATCCATTCATCTCTGTGGGAGTTACGGAAGTAGCCGGAGGGTGAATGGAAGGTGGCCATGCTTGCGCATTGCACCCTTGTTCAATTTGGGGCCCTGTTCTAGAGATGTGTGGGAGCCGCACCTATCTGACATTGGTGGCATATCCTATTCATATGATAACAATGTGTAAGATGGGCCTACCCCTTTAATGGCTGTCTTTTAAAAAGCATCTGCTAGAAAAAGGCTATTAAAAACGGGCCATTTTTGGCTGCTGTTTTTTTAATGTTTGTGTAAATGCACCCTAACAGTGATTTGGGAGTTGACTGACTCCCTTTAATGTATATATATCTATTTATGGGTGTTTTCATATTTCTGTGAATGGTGTTTTCTCCAAATGCATTTTGCTACAAACAAGAACAGATCTCACTGGGAACCAGGACTGGAGTTAAAGGGAACCTGTCATGTGGATATTTGATTATAATCTAACTAATTATATTCAATCATTAACTACTAAAAAGTACCTTAGATGTATTCACTTACTGGTGTGACAGATGGTTATCTCATAATATACACACAAAGATGCCGCATGCTAATGAGCTGATTGGAGTCCAGCGTGATGTCATTGAGTCCAGCGTATATTTAATTCAGAGCTATAGTCACTCCCCTGCCCACCTGCTGCTGGAGTACGGCTGATGCTCTATATAAGCAGGAGTACGGCTGACGCTCTATATATGCAGGAGTACGGCTGACGCTCTATATATGCAGGAGTACGGCTGACGCTCTATATAAGCAGGAGTACGGCTGACGCTCTATATATGCAGGAGTACGGCTGACGCTCTATATATGCAGGAGTACGGCTGACGCTCTATATATGCAGGAGTACGGCTGACGCTCTATATATGCAGGAGTACGGCTGACGCTCTATATAAGCAGGAGTACGGCTGACGCTCTATATAAGCAGGAGTACGGCTGACGCTCTATATAAGCAGGAGTACGGCTGACGCTCTATATAAGCAGGAGTACGGCTGACGCTCTATATAAGCAGGAGTACGGCTGACGCTCTATATAAGCAGGAGTACGGCTGACGCTCTATATAAGCAGGAGTACGGCTGACGCTCTATATAAGCAGGAGTACGGCTGACGCTCTATATAAGCAGGAGTACGGCTGACGCTCTATATAAGCAGGAGTACGGCTGACGCTCTATATAAGCAGGAGTACGGCTGACGCTCTATATATGCAGGAGTACGGCTGACGCTCTATATATGCAGGAGTAGGGCTGACGCTCTATATATGCAGGAGTAGGGCTGACACTCTATATAATCAGGAGTGCGGCTGACACTCTATATAAGCAGGAGTACGGCTGACACTCTATATAATCAGGAGTGCGGCTGACACTCTATATAATCAGGAGTGCGGCTGACACTCTATATAATCAGGAGTACGGCTGACGCTCTATATAATCAGGAGTACGGCTGACGCTCTATATAATCAGGAGTGCGGCTGACACTCTATATAATCAGGAGTGCGGCTGACACTCTATATAATCAGGAGTGCGGCTGACACTCTATATAATCAGGAGTGCGGCTGACACTCTATATAAGCAGTAATCAGTGAATTGTTTCTTCACGTCTTCTAACCCTCCACAGACCTCTGTGAATAATTCCAGGTATTCATTACCAGACATTAGGGGTTTCTGTCTTTATATGGAATTAACTTCTCATCAGATCTAACGTGGATTATCTATCACAGATTAACATCTTGGAAGATTAGATTGCACTGCTCTTTGTTGTGTGTGGTGTCTTCTTCCTTTGTGGAGCGTAATTTACACGACATCTGAATCCCACTTTGCAAAATGACCGCACTTGGGTTACATACCAGCGCTGAAACGTGGAAGTTTTCCGTTTTGTATACATGAAAAGCATTCAGTGACTCTATCACTCAGTACGGCGTGAAAGAGAACTTTTTTGTGGGCTTTCCAATTACAAAAACTGTTATGCGATTTTATGAAGTGTTGAAAGTGTTCATATTTAATCAGCTATTATCCATTTAACTCATGAATTAGTTACGTCATGCATGAGAAAACTATAAACTATTACCGCTCGGCGCTCCTCATTAGCATGACTTTAATAAATAATTGTCTCATCATGTTTGAGTTCTTAAAGGATATTCATGAAATGCGTAAATGTCTGATTGGTGAGATACCCTCTTTCTAGAAAGAAAAATGTCTGCAGACCCGTCCAGCATTGTTTCTGTAAGTGCCCATTCAAACAAACGTATGGCCGCCGTGCCTGTGTTGCGGACCGCGAATACCGCTCCACAAAACACAGGCATCGGCCATGTGAACTCCATGCTGCGGTGCGGACTCATTGACTTTAAAGTGTCCGCGTTCTGCACGATGCAGCAAAAGATATGTCCTACCATTAGCTGTGTGGTGGCACTGACCCGGAAGCCCATGGCAGGACTCCCAAATGTTTCCATGTGCTTCCAATCCGTGCCCCTGCTCCACAAAAAATAGGACATATCTATTGCTGTATCTTGCGGATTGTGGACTCCTTCAAGTCAAAGGTTCTGTACCGCAGCAGGGAGTTCACAAAGCCAGCGCATTGTGGACCCGCTGTTTGCAGTCTACAACACATCCACGGCGACCATAAGGTGGTGTGAATGGGGCCTAAAAGGGCCGCTCTGGGTCAGGTAATCTGTCGCTAATTTTAAGGAAAAAACACCTTCAAAAGTGAAGATCTTGTTTGGTATTAAAGGAGTTTGCCAAACCCCAGTAACCCAATACATCCACAGCACTTTGAATTGAGCTGTGCTACCAGCTCCATTCTCATTGGTGGTTCCAGTGCCAGCAGGTAATAGCTGACCAGTGGGGGTGCCAGGTGTCCGACCGATTATTATTATTTATTATTAAAGCGCCATTCATTCCATAGCGCTGTACATATGATGCACATACATAATACAGACAAGTGCACTAAGCAGTTACAGACTGGTACAGAAGGAGAGAGGGCCCTGCCCGTGAGGGCTTACAATCTACATGGTATTGGAGAAGGACACAGTAGGTGCGGGTTAAGTTGGTCATGGCGGTATGGAGGCAGCAGAGTCACTGGTTGTAGGCTTGTCTGAAGAGGTGGGTTTTCAGGTTTCTTTTGAAGGATTGCGGTACGCCAGACCTGCAGGGTAATGCGAATGTGAGGTCACGGTCAATGGCAAGCGAGGGTTACTCACAGTTCTGTATGGAAACCCTGGGCAGGTATACAGCAGTGAAGGAGAGGCTGGCACAAAAGTCCTCTGGGGCACACTCGGTATTTAGGGACCAGGCCTGATGTTGGATGAGGTGCCCTGGATGTTGCAGGTGTTTTATGTGCCCGGGGCAAGGTCCCTTTAAGGTTCGTGACGCCAGTGCCAATGGAACGGTGGCACACCGTGTAGTGACAGATGGAATAATGGAGGAATCAGTAGATAAACCAAATGTCTTTTTACTGGAAACTCACAGTGCAAACTTTACACATACAGTTCAATTTATGGATGGTTGTAAGGCAGTTCCTCAGACAGTTCTTTCACAAACAGGTAGACTTCAGATGGTGGCAGGAAATAAACAGGCAAGATACTTGGAGGAACACAATGATGATTGCTTTACAGTGCAACCCTGCTCTATCCCCTTCAGCTATTCTAGCTGGCTGGATCCCAAGGCCCGGATGCCTAGATGCTGGCTTTTATCCTTGGTATATCGTTCCTTCTCCAAGATCGCACTTGCTGCATTCTATATAACTCTGTCCATCATGGTACTTATCTGACCTGGTGTTGACTGGAATGGAAGGGAGGATAACTGCTGGTTTTCCCCAGGAGGCGTTATCCTGCTACTGGGGTGTCTTCAGAGCTAACCTAGGCTCTCTTGATCCACAGGTAGGCTAGGATCCCTCGACTAGCCCCCTGGTTACAGCTAACAGCCTGGGCTGTCCAGCTGCATGTCAGGGGGAGGCTCTGGCTTGTCCTCCTCACTGGTCTCAGCAGACCCCTGACTTTGAACTCTCTCCACTCGACCTCCGAACTGACCCCCTTCCCTGTCTGGGAATACTTATCCTAAGGCTACTCTAGCTCCCTCTAGCGTCTAGGATGACTAACTACAGGGACTAGGCCTGATACTACATAATACAGGGAAAAACATTACATATAAAAACAACAATACTTTACAATTCACATAACATATGCACAGCTGGAAATGACACTCCTGTCCCTAGTGAAGAGAAGTCACGCACACCCCAATTGACCCTCGTGTAGTGCCCACGCTTAGTCCGTGAGGCCACTACAGGATTCCACTGTAGGTGAGAGTCTGATATGTTGGGGTAGCGACTTCCAGAGTATGGGGGATACACGGGATAAATCTTGGAGTCGATTGTGGGAAGAGGCAATAAGAGGAGAGGAGAGAAGGAGGTCTTGTGAGGATCGGAGAGTGCGTGTGGGGGTGTATCGGGAAAGTAGCTCAGAGATGTAGGGAGGGGACAGGTTATGGACGGCCTTGTATGTATTTGTTAGTACTTTGAAGTGAATTTGTTGGGCAATGGGGAGCCAGTGAAGGGATTGGCAGAGGGGAGAGGCATTGTGTTTGGTCATCCTTCATTATCTGTGTGTGTGTACAGTGTTGCTATCTTGCCTTATTTAAGCCCCTAGCATTACAATACAGCTGTCAATAAAGGGTTTTCTGACTTTTTGATACTGATGACTTATCCTCAGGATAGGTCACCAATATCTAATTGGGTGGGGGTCTGACACTTGGGACCCTCGCAGATCATCTTGTTGAGGAGCACCTCAGCCTCCTCACAGCTTACCAAGCACAGTGCTGTACATAGGTATCGCAGCTCAGACCCAGGGGCGAACTGGCAATAGACCCCACAAGGACATTTTTTGGTGGGCCGATGCCCAGGGGACCAGCCAGGCCCTCCTCCAAGTGCATAGCGATCTGATGCTCTCAGCATTAATTAATGCTAGGAAAATCAGGTACTTATACACTTGGTCAGCGGCGGAAAGTGCCCTCCTGCTTTCAACTGTATTGCCATCCTCAGGACAGTGATGCAGTTTAATATTGCAACTGGGGCGGCAGTATTTAATGCTGAACTGTGGTATTTGGCCCCACCTAGTTATGTTGACTCTGCCTACAACATGGGGCCACTTTTTTTTTTTTTGCAGCGCTCAGCTCATAGCCTGAGAGTTTTTTTTTTCTCTCAGGCTATGAGCTGAGCGCAGCGATTGGCCAGCGCTACAGCCTGGGAGAAGGAGACGCCGGCAGGTTCCACTGGGTGGAGCCTAACTATGAAGATACCGGAGGCTATACCGGGAGAACGGAGCGGCGCCCAGGGATAACAGTAAGTGCAGGGGATCCCTGGGCGCCGCTCTCCGTGTCTGTATAGTTAGTTTAGATTTTTTAATCTAGTGAAAGGTCCTCTTTAAGCCCCATAATCAGTTGTTTGCGATGCAAAGGGAGGGGACACTCTTGAATAACAAACTGTGAAATCTGGCGCCACAATCGCTGGGCTAGCTGGTATACATCAACTCCAAGCAGAAAAGCAAAATAGCACCACACATTTGTAGAAAATATAAATACATCTTTATAAGTACATGTTTATATCATAAAATAGGTTTAAAGCATACTGACAGCTTAGGCTACTTTCACACTTGCGGCAGGACGGATCGGACAGGCTGTTCACCCTGTCGGATCCGTCCTTCCGCTATTTCGCCGTGCCGCCGCTCCGTCCCCATTGACTATAATAGGGACGGGGCGGAGCTCCGGCGCAGCACGGCAGTTCGCGGTGAGAGGCCGCCGGACATGCAGCACTTTTAGTCCGGCGGCCTTTCGCCTTGCACTGCCGTGCTGCGCCGGAGCTCCGCCCCCATCCCCATTATAGTCAATGGGGACGGATCGGCGGTCCGGCGTAATAGCGGAAGGACGGATCTGACAGGGTGAACAGCCTGTCGTATCCGTCCTGCCGCAAGTGTGAAAGTAGCCTTAGGACATTACTGACATGCCATATACAGATACTGCTGTCCAAAATCCCTTCTGATCTCAAAAAAACTATTCATAATGGGAAAACCCATCTAACCATAAAGGACTTGCAATGGTATGGGGGTTGTGTAGAGATAATTCAAGAAAAAACTATTATAAAGAAACGATCAAATTCAAGTGTTAACAACCTTCATCAAACCTCAGCCCCTAGCTCATGCATATAATAGCCACTATTAAATAAGCAATTGGTAGAAGGTGCCTAGAAAAGATAATACAGACTAGGGTGCTGGGGGGAGGGGTACCCCAACATATGTTGCTTCCTTAATGTTCCAGGATGTGGGTAGATTTTTTAACTATTTTATGATATAAGCATGTACTAATAAAGATGTATTTATATTTTGTACAAATGTGTGGTGACATTTAGCTTTTTTCCTTGGAGTTGATATGCAGGTGCATCTCAATAAATCAGAATATCATTGAAAAGTTAAATGGGGTTTTTCGGAGACTTTAATACTGAGTACTCAGTATGTGATCGGTGGGTGTCCGACACCCAGGACCCCCACCAATCAACTGTTTGAGAAGGAATCCATATATAAAAATTCTAAATAATTCCGTCTTCACCAAAATAAACAATACTTCATAAAAAAAAATCAACATCATGAGCATCGACGCATGTGAAAATGCTGATTAAAATATTTTAAAAAGTTATCCCATAGGGTGAATGGCGTAACTAAAAAAAAAATGATGAATTTTATTTTCTATCACTTTACCTCCCAAACAAAATTTTATAAAAAGTGATCAAAAAGTCAAACACATGCCAAAATGGTATTAACAAAAACGACTGCATATGCGGTAATCATACTGACTTGGAGAATGAAGAACACAAGTCAGTTTTACCGCATAGTGAACGCCGTAAAAACAAAACCCATAAAACGGTGGCGGAATCGCAGTTCCACCCCATTTAGATTTTTTTTTACATTGTATGCCATATAAATTGTGGCATTAGAAAGTACAACATGTTCCACAAACAACAAGCCCTCATATGGCTATGTGAATGGAAAAATAAAAAAAGTTATGGCTCCGGGAAGGCAGGGAGCAAAAAATTAAAACCCAAAACCTGAAAATCGCTGCGTTAAGGAGAAGACAAATTTATCAAGTAACATGAGACATTTGATAAATGTGGCATTAAGCACTCCAACACAGACTCAAGCAAAACTGGCTTCAAATATCATCCTCATGATAAATTCCCCCCTTCGACTAGATGCCTGTGCACCGGGGAGATTGTATTAATGCAACTGAACATTTCTTTTTCTTTGCAGAATGGTGTGGTGCTTGTCCACTGTAATGCAGGAGTGTCTCGTGCACCGGCAATAATCATTGGTTATTTGATGTACAGCGAAAAACTTAATTTCGCCAGAGCTTTTTCAATAGTAAAAAATGCAAGACCCGCAGTGTGTCCGAATTCTGGGTTCATGGAACAGCTCCACAAGTACCAAGACGACAGTAGAAGACAAACAGATGGAATCCATGAAAAAAATGACTGACATACATTGGGATGATTTCAATTTAGCCGTGTTTGTGTCCTATCTGTAGTTACGCTGTTTTTTTGTGTTTTTTTTTTTAAATAAAGATGTGTGTAGTACAGTTTTTTGGAAAGTCAGAGATCATGTCATGAGACTCACACAAATCCACAAACGCCACCAATCTGTAGCGTAAGCAATCAATTACTGTGGTGGAAAAAAAAATTAACTTTGGGGTATGTTCCTGTGGACTCTCCATAGGGAATCTGAAGGCAGAAAATCTGCAGGGTACTCAAATGGAGCAGCAAAATGGATGAGACTTGACCAGTTCTTACACACATGCAAAATACCTGCACAGAAATACGGTGCATATCTGGAATCTGTAGCATGCCAATTTAGGTTGCATTATCACTGTGGCAGGGCCGTATTTCCAAAGGGCTAAAGGGCTTCCTCCGGGATGTGGGGGGTTAAATGGTGCTGTGCCACTGCATACTACAATCGCAGCATGACTTTCTTGTCTGCGATGAAGCTGTCGGCAGCACCTCAAAGGCAGGGGACGAGGAGGGAGAGGAGCGATTCTCCTCCCTCTCCTCTGCTAACTGTAAGCTGATTGGTGGAGCAGCAGCACTCACCGCCGCTCCACCAATCAACTTACAGACAGGAAGAGACTACTGCGCCCGCGCTACAGAGGAAGCAGCTGAACAGGCCTGTGAGACCTGCCTGCCCGCACATCCGTCCTCCCATCCACCTGAATGCCTGCTCGCCTGTCCTTCGATCCAAATGAAGGCCTGTATCTGCAGGAGGTCTACTATACATACACTATATGAAAGAGATAAGCTATAAATAGTAGATACCTTGCATATAGGGCATGTACAGTAGTATATAATATACTATGATATATGCACTATATGCAAGAGACCTACTATAACCTATCTGATCTGTGTCTGGTCACTCTAAGGCCTCTTGCACTCAAAAAAAATATAACCTGTCCTATTCTTGTCCGTTTTGCGGATAAGAATAGGCAGTTATATCATGGCTGTCCGCGCCGTTCCGCAAATTGCGGAACGCACATGGACGCCTTCCGTGTTTTGCGGATACGCAATTTGCGGACCGCAAAACACACAACGGTCGTGTGCATGTTGCCTTATTGTAATATACACTCACCTAGAGAATTATTAGGAACACCATACTAATACGGTGTTGGACCCCCTTTTGCCTTCAGAACTGCCTTAATTCTACGTGGCATTGATTCCACAAGGTGCTGATAGCATTCTTTAGAAATGTTGGCCCATATTGATAGGATAGCATCTTGCAGTTGATGGAGATTTGATCCAGGGCACGAAGCTCCCGTTCCCCCACATCCCAAAGATGCTCTATTAGGTTGAGATCTGGTGACTGTGGGGGCCATTTTAGTACAGTGAACTCATTGTCATGTTCAAGAAACCAATTTGAAATGATTCGAGCTTTGTGACATGGTGCATTATCCTGCTGGAAGTAGCCATCAGAGGATGGGTACATGGTGGTCATGAAGGGATGGACATGGTCAGAAACAATGCTCAGGTAGCCCGTGGCATTTAAACAATGGCCAATTGGCACTAAGGGGCCTAAAGTGTGCCCAGAAAACACCCCCCCACACCATTACACCACCAGCCTGCACAGTGGTAACAAGGCATGATGGATACATGTTCTCATTCTGTTTTCGCCAAATTCGGACTCTACCATTTGAATGTCTCAACAGAAATCGAGACTCATCAGACCAGGCAACATTTTTCCAGTCTTCAACAGTCCAATTTTGGTGAGCTCGTGCAAATTGTAGCCTCTTTTTCCTATTTGTAGTGGAGATGAGTGGTACCCGGTGGGGTCTTCTGCTGTTGTAGCCCATCTGCCTCAAGGTTGTGCGTGTTGTGGCTTCACAAATGCTTTGCTGCATACCTCGGTTGTAACGAGTGGTTATTTCAGTCAACGTTGCTCTTCTATCAGCTTGAATCAGTCGGCCCATTCTCCTCTGACCTCTAGCATCCACAAGGCATTTTTGCCCACAGGACTGCCGCATACTGGATGTTTTTCCCTTTTCACACCATTCTTTGTAAACCCTAGAAATGGTTGTGCGTGAAAATCACATAACTATGTCATACCCAGCTGTGTCATTGGCTCATATGGGAAAATCCAAGCAAATAGACATCTAGCACAATTCCCTTAAAATATCGCATCGCACATCGTTATCGCAATTTTTAGGGCCCTAATCGCAATTAGGGCAATATCGTGCAGCCCTAGTATATTGTATATAGCATAGATATTGACATGGAAAATTAAAAATAACAAAAAATTATTTAAAAATATGTTTAACCACTTTGCATCCGCCCATAGGATATTAACGTCCTATGGGTGGATGTTTATCTCTGAATGGACGTTCTGGAACGTCCATTCAGAGATGGCAGCTGCACGCTAATCGTGCAGCTGCAGAGCGGGGGTCCCGCTGTCAGTGGCATTAAATGTCCCCCAGAGGTCTTGTATGACCTTATGGGTGACGCAAAGTGTAATATAAAAAATAAAATGTTTTAAAAAAAATAAAATAGAAAAAAGGTTTCACATGTAACAAAAAAAAAAAAATCCCCCAATTACCGGTAAGTAATTAAAAAAAAAGTTAAAAATATAAAAAATAAAATAAAATAGACATATTTGGTATTGCCGCGTCCGTAATGACCGGCTCTATAAATATATCACATGATTCACCCTGTCTAATAAACACCATAAAAAAATAAATGATGTCAAAAAAAGCCATTTATGTCACCTTACATCACAAAAGGTGCAAGTCCAACTGATCAAAAAGGCATATGTGCCACAAAATGGTACCAATAAAACCGTCACCTCATCCCGCAAAAAATGAGCCCCTACATAAGAAAATCAGCTCTATAAAAATATCACATGACCTAACCCCTCAGGTGAACACCGTAAAAAAAAAAAAAATACAAACAGTGCCAAAAAAGCCATTTTTTGTCACCTAACATCACATAGAGTACAACACCAAGCGATCAAAAAGGCGTATGCCCCCCAAAATAGTGCCAATCAAACCGTCACCTTATCCTGCAAAAAATGAGACCCTACCTAAGACAATCGGTCAAAAAATTAAAAAAACAATGACTCTAAAATATGTTTTTTTTTTGCTTCGAAACTGCTATTATTGTGTAAAACTTAAATAAACAAGAAAAAGTATACATATTAGGTATAGCCACGTCCGTCTGCTCTAAAAATGTCACATGACCTAACCCCTCAGGTGAATGCTGTAAAAATAAATAAATAAAAACTGTGATAAAACAACCAATTTTTTGCTCACCTTGCCCCATAAAGTGTAATAATGAATGATCTAAAAATCATATGTACCCAAAAATGGTACCAATAAAAATGTCAACTCTTCCTGCAAAAAACGATCGGCAGAAAAGAAAATATGGCGTTCAGAAAATGGAGACACAAAAACTATTTTTTTTCCAAAAATGCATTATTATGTAAAACTCAAACAAAGAAAGTAGACATATTTGATATCATTGCATCCGTAACAACCTGCTCTATAAAAATAGCACATCTACCGTGTCAGATGAATGTTGTAAAAAATAAAAACAGTGCCAAAACAGAAATTTTTTGGTTACCTTGTCCCACACGTAATATAGAGTAATTAAAAATCATATGTACCCCAAAACAGTACCAATAAAACTGGCTCCTAGTTTCCAAAATGGGGTCTTTTTTGTGGAGTTTCTACTGTAAGGGTGCATCAGGGGGGCTTCAAATGGGACATGGAATCTAAAAACCAGCTCAGCAAAATCTGCCTTCCAAAAACCATACGGCGCTCCTTTTCTTGTGCGCCCTGCCGTGTCCCCTTACATCAGTTTACGACCACATGTGGGGTCTTTCTGTAAACAGCAGAATCAGGGTAATAAATATTGAGTTTTGTTTGGGTGTTAACCCTCGATGTGAAATTTAGAAATGTCATCTCCATTTTCCTTTAATTCTTGTGGAACATCTAAAGGGTTAACAAAGTTTGTAAAATCAATTTTAAGTAACTTGAGAGGTGAGTTTTTACAATGGGGTCATTTATGGGGGGTTTCCACTATGTAAGCCCCACAAAGTGACTTCAGACCTTAACTGGTCCTTAAAAAGTGGGTTTTGGAAATTTTCTTAAAAAATTTAAGAATTGCTTCTAAAATTCTAAACCTTCTAACGTCCTAAAAAATTAAAATGACATTTACAAAATGATACCACCATAAAGTAGACATATGGGGAATGTAAAGTAATAAATATTTTGTGAGGTATCACTTTCTGTTTTAAAAGCAGAGAAATTGACATTTTGAAAAGTACGAATTCTTCAACATTTTTGGTAAATTTTGAATTATTTTATAAATAAAAGGTGAAATATATCACCTGAAATTTATCACTGTCATGAAGTACAATGTGTCACGAGAAAACAATCTCGGAATGCCTTGGATAAGTAAAAGCGTTCCAAAGTTATTACCACATAAAGTAACATGTCAGATTTGCTAAATTAGGCTCTGTCAGGAAGGGTGTAAATGGCTCGGATGTGAAGTGGCTAACTTAAAAACATGATTTGAAGAATAGGTCATTTTCTGTTTTATGGCTGCCTGCAGCACCTCTAAGGGGAGTGCATCACACACATATGTATACTACTCCTGTAGGGCTATAGAGCAATGTCTCATGACAGCAAGTCTCAGAAAATCATTAATCTGTGATTTGCAACAATTTAACCCCTTAAAGGAAATCTGTCACCTAGTTTGAGCGTATTAAACTGTTAACATAGCAATGTTCAATAAAGTACCTTCTTTCTAGCAAGGGTCTTCTTTCTTTTATTCAAGTTGTCATTTTGATAAAAAAGCGATTTTTCAGATATGCTAATTAACCTTCAAGGTGCCCAGATGGGCGTTATTCCTCTCCTCTAGTGCCCAGTAACGCCCCCCTGCAGTGCCCAGCACGCCTTTATTTCAAGCCCAGCACGCCTCCTCAAAAATAAATGTACTCCCACAGCCGAGTTGAACGGCGCCGGCCCCTCCGCTACGTCATGTAATTTATTCACCCCACGATCCTTGCGTCCTCCTTCCATGCCCATGAAATCTCGCGCAGCCGCAGTATCGCAGACTGCCTGCGCCTGTCCGTGAGGGCAACAGCCTCAATAGTGTCACTGGGCATGCGCAGAGCCCAGTGACGTAATCAGAGAACTGTTGCCTCTGCAGCTGCGCGAGATTTAATGGGCATGGAAGGAGGATGCAAGGATGGTGGGGTGAATAAATTATATGACGTAGCGGAGGGGGCGGCGCCGTTCGGCTCGGCTGTGGGAGTACATTTATTTATGAGGAGGTGTGCTGGGCTTGAAATAAAGGCGGGCTGGGCACTGCAGGGGGGTGTTACTGGGCACTAGAGGAGAGGAGTAACGCCCATCTGGGCACCTTGAAGGTTAATTAGCATATCTGAAAAATCAACTTGAATAAAAGAAAGAAGACCCTTGCTGGAATGAAGGTACTTTATTGAACATTGCTATGTTAACAGTTTAATATGCTCAAACTAGGTGACAGATTCCCTTTAAGTACCTGGCCCATTTTTGGTTTTGCATTTTTCGTTTTTTCATCCCTAAGTTCCAATAGCTATAACTTTTTACATTTTCTGTTCATATAGCCATATGAGGTCTTATTTTTTCTCGAGATAAGTTGTATTTTTAAGGGCACCATTGAATTTACCATGTCTGTTATTGGAAAACGGGGAAGAAAACATTTTTAATTACACTTACCGGTAATTTGATTTTCAAGAGTCCATGACGGCACCATGAGAGAGGGTCCGCCTCCCAGGACATGAAACCCACAGGTATAAAAAAGGAGGAGCCTCTCCTTTCCTCAGTGATTTTCAGAGATGAGAAGACCTCCATAATCCAATCATCTGACTTTCCTCGCTTGCTTGACTGAAGGCATATGCTCTCTTCATGTTTAATTATATTCTCTTATTCTTTTTTTTTTTTTGCACACCTCGTGACCATACCCAAGAACAGCCACAAGCACCGAAGTAAAAAGGGTGGAAAATTTAGGGGTGCTGTCATGGACTCTTGAAAATCAAATCACCGGTGAGTGTAATTATAATTTTTCCCTATCGTCCATGACAGCACCATGAGAGATCCCAGAGAAAATCTAGGGTGGGACCACGGCCTGGAGAACCTCACTACCAAAGGATAAGTCAGAAGAAGAAAGATCCAACCTATAGTGCTTATAGAAGTTCAATGGAGATGACCAAGTTGCGGCTTTGCAGATGTCTTGGATTGAAGCTTCTGTTCTCCCTGCCCAAGAAGTTGCCACCACTCTTGTTGAGTGAGCCGACCATCCCCGGGGAACCGGCTTCTGCAGGGAAACATAAGCTAAACAGATAGCCTGGCTATGTAACTTTTACTAGCTGATTTCCCTCTATTAGGGCCTACAAACTGTATAAACAAGGAGGTTGCCTTCATCCACCCCTTGGTAGCCTCTAAATAAGCCAACACACATCTCCTAACATCCAAATGATAAAGCTCAGCTTCCTTAGGGTGACCACAAAAGGAAGGGAGAAACACTTCCTGGCCCTTGTGAAAATCCGAGACTACCTTGGGAGAAATGCTGGATCGGGACGAAGATTAATCCTATCCTCCTGAATGGACATATAAGGAGGGTTGATGGAAAGAGCTTGCATTTCACCTAATCTTCTGG
This sequence comes from Bufo bufo, assembly GCF_905171765.1. Taxonomy (NCBI): domain Eukaryota; kingdom Metazoa; phylum Chordata; class Amphibia; order Anura; family Bufonidae; genus Bufo; species Bufo bufo. Next base: position 174,278,261 of record NC_053395.1, read on the forward strand.
CCGATGTGATGGCCACTAAAAAGACACATTTTAATGTTAGGATCTTGATGGAGACTTCAGAGAGGGGTTCAAAGGGCGCTTTAACCAAAGTCTGAAGGACCAGGCCAAGGAGGGACTCTTGCGATCCTAGCTAGGATGTTTCTAGCAACAGCCTTACAAAATCTAACAATCAGAGGATGTGCAGCAAGACTTGAATCAAATAAGACACTTAGGGCCAAAATCTGAACCTTTAAGGTACTCAAGGCCAACCCTTTATCTAATCCCCTCTAGAGAAACTCTAAAATCCTAGGGATGCTAAGCTGACAGGAAGGGGATGGAGGTATCCCTAAAAACTTAAAGAAAACTGACCATACTCTCGCATATATACCTGTAGTCACTTCCTCCCTACTCCTTAATAAGGTAGAGACTACTGACCCCCGATAACCCATTCCGGATCAAAAGAGACCTTTCAAAAACCAAGCCGTCAAGTGAAGGCACCTGACTCAGGGCCGGATTAACGTAGGGGCTGATGGAGCTGCAGCTCCAGGCCCCTACCATAAAATAGGCCCATCTGCCAGCCAAAAGGCCGTCGGAGGGTTAAAAGTCCTCTGTTGTACACAGCGCAGCGTCACATAGCAGCACACAGACAATGCGGAGACGCTCACCTCACGCTGGCAGCAGGGAGCCTGAGGGCGGGACTCGGGAGGAGCGTAATATGATCCTAGAGTGGAAGCTGCTTCTGCCAGCCCCTCCCCTCCCCGCCCACCAACCAATCAGAGCTGAGGCAAGGCAAGCACTTCACAGGTCCTGTAAGGGAATTGCACAGTGTAAAGTGTAGTTCCCAGGTTAGAACAGTGCATCTGCCAGGACCTGTGATGACATCATCTTCAGCATCACAGGTCCTGCAGAATCTAGCAAAGGAACAGCACCAAAAATGCTGTAGTTCCTAGGTTTGAAAGGTACATCTGCCAGGACCTTTGATGACATCATCACAGGTCCTTCAACCCCTAACAGCAAGTATTAGAAGTTCACAATCAGCTCTGCATTGATCCATACAGACTGGAATGGAGTGGTAAGAGGAGGTCCTCCACTTCTCATCATTTACCCCCCCTCCATGCCCTGTTTTTACTCAATGCTCACTCATGTATAATACTTCAGACAGGTACAGTGACCACTACCTCATGTACTTCACACACACAGTGACTATAATGCATAACTGACCACATATTTCTATAAACACTGCATCTACAGTATTATACCTTGTATGCCTCACATCTATATGTATATACACACACACACACACACACACACACACACTCCATATATTAAACAGTATTATAGATGCAATATGTACAGATATATAATATATATTGCAGTGTACTGATATGTGAGGTACAAGGTATAATATATGCAGTGTGTATAGATATATTGTATATACAGCAGTGTACTGATATGTTAGGTACGAGGTATAATAGATGGTGTGTACAGGTATATTGTATATACAGTATTGGATTGATATGTGAGGTACGAGCTGTAATTTATACCTCATATATCAGTACACTGCTGTATATACTATATACCTGAACACACTGCATATATTATACCACGTTCCTCACATATCAGTACACTGCTGTATACACTATACATCTGTACACACTGTATCTATTATACCGCGTACCTCACATAACTGTACACTGCTGTATATAATATACATCTGCATCTATTATACCTCGTTTGTGTGCCAGGCCTGTTTTGTAATCCCAATCCGGCCCTGATGGCATAAATTATAAAACAGCAGCGAACATAGTTCATGGAACAAAGAGAGAGGCCTGGAATGGGTAGTGGGAGGGGATATAAAAGGGGAATGGGGGCCCAATTTAGATTCTTGCTATGGGGCCCAGTGATTTGTATGTACGCCTTTGACAGGAGCAGAGAGATAAGAGAAGTGACAGATGACACAGAGTTTAGATTACAGGTTGAATTAACCCTTTAGGATCAAATTGGCTTCTCAGGAGATATATATGTTAAAGGCATCTCATTCAGTAGCTATATAACTAAGGGTGGGTTCACATCTCCTTTATGGATTCCGTTAAGTGGGGACTGTGGGGACTATTTTATTATCAGCCAGTGACTGTGTTACTGTAATACTGTTATCAGTTCAGCACATAGTTTTCCCTGTGCATTCACATTTCACTTCACTTGGTTCGTTGTACTACTGTCAGTGTCAGACTGTTGTCACTGTGGGTAACAATGCACAGCAGACAACAATGCACACCACAGTGACAGCTCCTGACTCCTGTCTGGCGTCAGCCTCAGCTTCCCTTCACTATCACTATAATCAATCACTCTTCCTGATCCGGACTCACTCATTAGAGAGCTGAAGAGCCGACTGAGTCAGCAGCAGCAAGTGAATCGAATGGATAGCATCTGCGCATGCGCACCGGCACCTAGAGTCTTTGGTTCACTTGCGAGTCAGCTCAGCAGTCAGTGACTCAGCAAGTGAACCGAAGATCCGATTCATGAATCGGTTCATTTGAATGAGCTGATTCAAATGAACCGATTCATCTGAAAGATCCGAACTTCCTATCACTACTGAGGTCATATCCGGCGGGCCGCGGCATTACAGGAACAGCACCAGCTGCTCTGACGTCCTGCCGCCGGATATACGTCACAGGATATCCGGCGGCAGGACGTCAGAGCAGCTGGTGCAGTTCCTGTAATGCCGGCCCGCCGGATATGACCTCAGTGCGCCCGCGGTTATCCCTCCTGCACGCTGCGCTGTGTACAACCTACTCAGCAGTTTCGACCAGCACATGGCCCACAGCGCTCAGCCACACCAGCCCGTGAGACAGCAGGAGCTTCTGGAGCAGGGCAGGTATCAGATAAACTCATCCAGTTGGAAGGGAGGGCAATCATAGTGCTGTTAGGATTTATGGACACAGCTCTCAGCATGCTTAGCCAGCCTTCTATCTGGCTGTGCTTCTTGAGAGTCACAGTCCACAGGCTGTTTCTGAGCCTGTGGACTGTGACTCTCAAGAAGCACAGCCAGATAGAAGGCTGGCTAAGCATGCTGAGAGCGGTGTCCATAAATCATAACAGCACTATGAAAATTACTGACTGGCTAAGCATGCTGAGAGCTCAGTCTCTATAACATAACACATAAAGAAATTACTGTTTCTAGCTGCTAGTCCACAGTCCACAGTCCACAGCAGCTAGAAACAGTAATTTCTTTAAAGGGATTCTGTCACCAGGTTTGACCCCTGTCAGCTAAAAATATGCTGATGTTCAGGGCGTCTTCACAATTCCTAATGTGGGCTTATAAATGTCATCTGTGGGCTTATTTAGCTAAAAAACAGCTTTTACTAACCTGTCAGTCAAAAAAATAAGGTGCCCAAGGGGATGTTAATGGGTGCAAGATGCCCGCCGCACCCACCGCCGTTCGTGCCCAGCGCCGCCTTTCTGGACTTCTGCACCGCCTCCTAATCCTCTGTGCCGCCTCTCGCTCTCCCTCCCTCCCCCCTCCTTCTGCTGTAAGATCTCGCGCTTGCGCACAGGGCTCTGCCTGATGCGCCCGTGCAGACTTTTCCATTTGGCTTCTTACAGCGAAGTGCACATGCGCCGGCACTTCGCTCAACCCCTGTATGCGCGAGATCTTACAGCAGGAGGAGGGGGGAGGGAGGGAGAGCGAGAGGCGGCACAGAGGATTAGGAGGCGGCGCAGAAGTCCGGAAAGGCGGCGCTGGGCACGAACGGCGGCGGGTGCGGCCGGCACCTTGCATCCATTAACATCCCCTTGGGCACCTTATTTGTTTGACTGACAGGTTAGTAAAAGCTGTTTTTTAGCTAAATAAGCCCACAGATGACATTTATAAGCCCACATTAGGAATCGTGCAGACGCCCTGAACATCAGCATATTTTTAGCTGACAGGGGTCAAACCTGGTGACAGAATCCCTTTAATGTGTTATGTTATTTAGACACAGCTCTCAGCATGCTTAGCCAGCCTTCTATCTGACTGGCTAAGCATGCTGAGTGCTGTGTCCATAAATCATAACACAGCTCTATGAAAATTACTGTTTCTAGCTGCTGTTGTCCACAGTCCACAGCAGCTAGAAAACAGTAATCTTCATAGTCATGTTAAATGATCACTATAGTGTCAGGAAAACAAAGCGGTTTTCCTGACACTATAGTGCCCTGAGGGTGCCCCCACCCTCAGGGTCCCCCTCCCGTGGTCCCCCTCCATGTTGCCAAGATAGACGCCAAATGAAGGGGTAGTTGCAGGAACAAAATACTTTAATGGTATCGATAAAATATATATGTAATTAAGACACTGAGTGCAGTTCCATAAAAAGGCCCAGCAAAATCCTCAGCACCAGGCCCATGATGCTCTTAATCCGGCCCTGACCTGACTGGTGTATTACTGGGCCTTGATACAAAAGAGACCAAGAATCTCCGGAAGGACCCATGGTTCCCTGACCGACAGCAGTCTTAACTAGGTGAACCATGCTGGACCAGGCCAAAAGGGTGCTATCAAGATCACCCTTATTTTGTTTAACACCTTGGGAATCCACTGTAACAGAGGGAATGCATAAAGAAGCACCCCTGCCCCAGGAAGGCATCTACTGCTATGGGAGAATCCCCTGGACAAAGGGAAAATAACCTTTTCACCTTCCTGTAGCAAAGAGGTCTATGTCTAGCAACCCCCACAGGCTTACTATTTTGGCAAATATCTCCTGATTCAAGGACCATTCTCTCCGGTCTAGTCTGTTTCGACTCTTGTAGTCTGCTTTCCAGTTGTCTATACCTCTGATATGTAGGGCTGATAAGGACAACACCGTCCCTTCCAATAAGGGGAATATTTGACTCGTAATTCCCATCAACTCCTTGGATCGGGTTCCCCCCTGATGATTTAGGTAGGCCACCTCGGAACCATTGTCGGACAAAACCCTTAAATGTCGGTTCTGAAGCAAAAGCAGAATCTCCTGCAGAGTCTTCAGAACCGCTGTCAATTCCTTTGCATTGGAAGAAATTTATCACTCTGCACTGCCCCAGGATCCCTGAAAAACTCTGTCCAGAACATGGGCCCCCCACCCAGACGGACTGGTGTCTGTAGTAGGGTTGTTTCAGGAATCGAACTTTCGATACCCAATCGATACTTTTAGCCCGGTATCAATACGATACCGGGATTTGTCTTTTATTGATACCAGGCTGTGCTACTGCACAGCCTAGTATCAGAGAATATGGATCGGGCTGCTCTCAGCGTGCGCCATATTCCCTCAGCAGCACAGGGAAGAAGGAAGCAGTCTCTCCCTCCTCCCTGTGCTGCTGCCGCTGTCTCCGATGAGAGCGCAGAGGGGAGGGTGCACTGCGCCACCAATGATAACTAACGTTTAATACATTACAAATGCAGGCGGCGGCAGAAACACATTACCGGCACCCTGCCTCTGACAGGGCGCTGCGGTCCACGGCAATTAACCCCTCAGGTGCGGCACCTGAGGGGTTAACTGCCGCTGATCGCAGTGCCCTGTCAGAGGTCGGGTGCCGGCAATGTGTTTCTGCCGCCGGCTGTATTTGTATATTAAACGTTAATTATCATTGGTGGCGCAGTGCGCCCTCCCCCTCACCCCCGGTATTAAAAACATTGGTGGCACAGTGCGCCCTCCCCCCACAGTATTAAAAACATTGGTGGCGCAGTGCGCCCTCCCCCCCCTCCACAGTATTAAAAACATTGGCGGCAGTGGCCACAGAGTCCCCTCACCCCCAGAAGTGTAATTGCGAGCTCCGATCGGTTAGCATGGCAGCCAGGACGCTACCGAAGCCCTGGCTGCCATAGTCAGCTCCCTGAGTTTACTATGCACAGGGCAGCAGGGAGAGTGTGAAGTCCTATTTACCCTAATAGAGCTCTATTAGGGCGAATAGACAAGGGATTAAAAGATCCCAGGTTCTAGCCCCTAAGGGGGGAAATAGTTATTAAATAAACTGTAAGAAAAAAAAACCATTTAAAAAACACACCAAAATATTAAGTATAAATCACCTCCTTTCCCAATTTTAGATATAAAATATAAAATATATAAACTATGAAAAAATTAAATATTACATATCGCCACGTCCGAAAAGTCCAAACTATTAAAATAATAAAAAATCTCTCAGGTTGGAGTTCAGCTCTTCACCGCCAGAAAAAAATTAACGCCGTAAAAGAAAAAAAAAGAAAAGAAAAACTGGGCAATTTTTTTTAGTCACCTTATCCCCCCAAAAAATAGGATAGGACTGTTCAATTATGGGCCGGACGTTCCATAAAATGCAGAATGCACGCGACTTTTTTTGTCTTTTTTTTGCGTGGTATCAAGTGTCACAATACTTTTTTATGGTATCGAAACCGACTCACAATGTTGGTATCGAAACAACCCTAGTCTGTAGTGACTACTAAAGGGTTTACCACCTTCCACGGGCCCCCTAATCTAGATTCTCCTGTACCAGCCACCATTCCAGCGACCGACGGGTCTTCCTGGAGAAGAGAATCTTGCTGTTTAGCTCCTCCGACCTCCCTGACCAAGACCGGAGAATATCCCACTGGAGATCCCTGGAATGGGCTTGAGCCCACAGAACTGCCGGAATGCACGATGTTAAGGTACCGAGGACAGACTTAGCTTTCCTGACTGAAACGGAAGGGCATAGACTCAGATCTTGCACCACTGACCTAACTTTACAAAGGTCAGAAAGGATCTCTGGGAGGTCAAGACAAACAATATCCCCAGGAACGTCTGCGACTGTAGGGGATCATTCTGGATTTTTCCATGTTCACGATCCAACCCAATGATTCCAGGATCTGAATTACTTGATCTGCCTGTGAAAGACAACTCTGCTTGGATGGGGCTACTATAAAAAAAATCATCCAGGTATGGGACAAACAAGATGTCCTTCTCTCTTATGTGAGCAGCCATCTCCGCCACCAGCTTGGTAAATATACAGGGAGCCATAGAAATTCCCAAACGGAAGCACCTGGAACTGAAAGTGGTTACTCTCCCCTTCAGATGCAGTGCTACTCAGAAATTTTTGATGACCAGGATAAATCGGCAAATGGTAATACGCATTCTTTATATCCAGCACTACCATAAAACAATCCTTGTAAAGGAGATCTATTACAGATCTGAATGTCTCCATCTTGAGCTTTCTATATTTCAGAAATTTGTTCAAACCTTTTAAATTTATACATGTCCTGTAATCCCCGTTTGGCTTCTTCACTAGAAAGAGATTGGAATAATAACCCGAACCTTCTTCTCCAGGAGGGAGAAGAAGGAATAAGAGCACCTTTTCTTGACAACGTATCCACCTCTCTTTCTAGCGCCCCTTGCGTATTCAGACCTATTTCTGAAATGAAAAATTTTTCTGGCGGGGAAGAGCTGAACTCCAACTTGAACCCCTCTTTTAGAGAGGTTAAGATTCAACTGCTGTTGGAAATTCTGGACCAGGCGGGGAGGAAGTTTGACAATCTTCCTCCCACCCTGGCATCATTGTGTATTTTCCTTCCTGGGGGCAGAGCCCTGACCCTTGAACAGGAAGCCTTTTGATTTAGAAGAGGAGAATTTCCACCTGTTATTCTTTCCATCCGCGTTCCTATCTTTACCAGAAAATCTTTTATTCTCATGAAAGGGATTATATTGCCTGCGGAAACCAGAGGGGAACCCCTTTTTTCTATCACCAGCTTTTCTAATATATCATCTAAGGTTGAGCCAAATAAAGACTTTCCTTCGCAAGGAATATTACAAAGGTTTTTTTTTGATGCCACACCTCCTGATTTTTAACCATAAAGCCCTCCGGGCAGAGTTGGATAACGAAGCGGCTCTGGCAGATAATCTAACAGCGTCTACAGAGGCATCCGCTAAAAAGTCAGCTGCCTTAGCAATAACTGGAATATTCTCCAATAATTGTTCTCTGGGGACTCTATCTTTAATCTGATCCTCAAGCTGTTTAATCCATAGGATCAGGGCTCTGGCTGTGCAAGTAGCGGCAATATTGGGCTTAAAAGAGACCCCCAGTGATTCCCATGTGCGTCTAAGAAAACTGTCTGCCTTGCTATCCATAGTGTCTTTTAACGGACCTAAATCATCAAAGGGAAAGGGAGGATCTACGGATACTTTTGCTACGGGTACATCAATCTTTGAGGCCCGATCCGAAGATTGGCAATCCGACTCCTCAAAGGGATACTTCCGCTTCATGGATGACGGAATAAAACTCAGTTTATCTGGATTTTTCCATTCATTAGATATTAAGGAAGATACATTTTTATGAATAAAAAAACACCGCTTCTTTTTCCCTTCTAGACCTTCAAACATTACACCCTGAATGGAAAGAACTTCTTTTTGGTCTTCAACGTTCATGGTCGCTCTTATTGCTTTTAAAAGCTGATCCGTATCCTGAATAGGAAACAGGGGTTTTCCATCCCTATCCCCCTCAGAAGATGAATCTGAGCCTAGTTTCTAACAAAAACTCTTCCTCTTCTGAACTAGAGATATCGGAATAAACCAGGGGAGATTTATGAGGAACCTTCTTGGATTTAAGCGCGTTCCCCACTTCCTCTCTAAATAACTTCTTCATGCATTTCATCGTGGAAGGTGATTCTTCTGCAATTGTACACTCAATACAAGGACGACAAAGTGGCTTAGTATAGGCGGGAGCTGACTTTGCTTTACACAATCCACGTTCTTTGTATTTTGTTTTGGGGGTGCCTTTTTAGGTTTATCCTGAAAAACAACAAGAGTGCCATAAGCCAATATTCAATAGAACAGAACATATCACCGTACAAACCCTCCATCCATACCACAGGCGCAGGGGTAGACGGCTCCTTCTGGTCACCAGTACTCTCCATGACCTTCAACAGCCTGGATCCGGACCTTCTCAACAAGGATCTCCGCTTGTAGCTGGGTATCTGAATTTAAAACAGCCATTTCCCCGCACTTCCTGGTCTGCAGTAGGGATCGACCGATTATCGGTTTTACCAATATTATCGGCCGATATTCAGGATTTTGAACGTTATCGGTATCGGCATCTATTTTGCCGATATACCGATAACGTATGGGGAACACAGAACGCGCTGCTCTCATCGCTCTCCGTGTTCCCTCAGCAGCACAGGGGAGAAGGAAGCAGTGTCTCCCTCCCCCTGTGCTGCCGCCAATTAGAGGAGAGAGGACAAAAGAAGGGGAGGGGCTAGGGCCACCGCTCCACCAATGAAGAGAGATCTCTCATTAATTCATATACAGGAGGCGGGAGCTGGCTGCAGAATCACATAGCTGGCTCCCGACCTCTATGAGCGGTAGCTGCGATCTGCGGTAGTTAACCCCTTAGGTGCCGCGGATCGCAGCTACCGCTCATAGAGGTCGGGAGCCGGCTATGTGATTCTGCAGCCAGCTCCCGCCACCTGTATATGAATTAATGAGAGACTTATATTCATAAGTCCCCCAGTATTATCTTCATAAGTCCCCCAGAGACTTATCTTCATAAGCCCCCCAGTATTAATCATTGGTGGCGCAGTGCGCCCCCCACCCCCATCCCAGTATTAAAAACATTGGTGGCGCAGTGCGCCACCCCACCCATGCCCCCCCCCCCCCAGTATTAATCATTGGTGGCAGTGGCCACAGGATCCCCTCTCTCATGCTCCTCCGATCGGAACCCCAGCAGTGTAATCCTGGGGCTCCGATCGGTTACCATGGCAGCCAGGACGCTACTGAAGCCCTGGCTGCCATGTTCAGCTCCATGCTGCTGTGTGCACAAAGCACAGAGCAGCAGGGACAGTGTGAGATCCTATTCACCCTGATAGAGATCTATCAGGGTGAATAGGACAAGGGTTCTAGTCCCTAAGGGGGCTAAAAGTTAGTAAAAAAATAATAATAATATTAAGTATAAATGAAAAAAAAAGATTTACAAAAAAAATTTAAATACACGTTAACAATAAACATAAATTTTCAGCAGATTTGTGTAGGAAATTTTTCCTAAATGAAAATTCCCAGAATATCGGTATAAATTATCGGCTATCGGCCTGAAAGTTCACAAATTATCGGTATCGGTCCTAAAAAATCAATATCGGTCGATCCCTAGTCTGCAGGGACAAATCTCGTGGGATTTTATGACGTCACACGCTCCCGCGTCTTGCGCGCACGTGACTCACCAGGCTGGTCCTCCTATTATTATAATATGACTCCGCCCCCTTCCCCGCTTAGCATGCCGCACGGGGGCCTGCCTCGACCGCTGGAGATGCCCGCAATTGCAGGGGACTTTGCTACCTGGTTAGTAACACGGAGTGAGGGAAGAGTGAGGACAATTATGGCAGAGATGGAGTTGGGAAGCTCATCTCGCGCACAGCCGCTCAGCTCAGTACAGATGCCTCACTCTCCAGTATAGTGCTCACGTCCTTGTGTCTTTCGGGTGTGTGGAGCGGGGAACTCACCCGGCGCACCCCCCCCCAGCTAAATAAAACTTTCCTAGATACTCCACTCTATGGCCATACCTGTAGGAACCACTTCCTAGGACAGGAAACCACTGAGGAAGGGAGAGGCTCCTCCTTTTTTTATACCTGTGGGTTTCTTGTCCTGGGAGGCGGACCCTCTCTCTTGGTGCTGTCATGGACGATAGGGAAAAATTCTTTGTGGGGTTAAATTGAAAAAAAAAAAAAAAACACAATTCCGCCAAGGTTTTTAGGGTTTTGACATCATGGCGTTCACTGTGCGCTAAAAATGAGATGAAGTTCTTATTCTGCGGCTCAATACCAATACAGTGATGCCAAACTTGTATAGGTTTTGTATTTGTTTTACTACTTTAAAAAATATATATATCTTTGAAAACAAATCGAAATTTTCTTTGCATCACCATTTTCTGACAGCCATAACTTTTTTATATTTCCATCCACAGAGCTGTATGAGGGCTTGTTTATTGAGGGACAAACTGCCGTTTTTATTGGTGCCATTTTTTGCCATGTTTGATCAATGGTATTAAAAAAAATTGGGGGGGAAAGGCGACTAAAAAATGGCAAATCATGTGTTTTTCAGATTTTTTTTATTACGGTGTTGACCACAGGAATTTTAAAAAAACAGTTTAATAGTTCAGAGATTTTTGGACACGGCTATATCGGATATGATTTTTATTTATTTATTGTTAATTTAGTTTTATATATAAAATAGGGAAAGGGGGGTGATTTAAACTTTTAATATCATAATTTTTAAAGACAGTTTTATTTTTATAACTATTAGCTCTCTTAGGGGGCTAGAACATGGGATCTTTTGATTCCTTGTCCTATTCACCCTAATAGAAATCTTCTAGGGTGAATAGGATTCTGACACTCTCCCTGCTAAGCTGTGCTTTGTGCACAGCGCACCAGGGAGGTTACCATGGCAGGCCTGGAAGGCTTCAGAAGAATCCAGGCTGCCATGGTAACAGATCGGAGCCCCGAGATTTCACTACAGGGGCTCCGTTTAGAAGGCTGAGGAAGCCATATCCCTCTGCCTTGCCTCACAGGTGCCGCAATCTGCGCTGATCGAGGCACCTGAGGGGTTCAGTGCCCAGTCAGTGCGGTCTGGTGCCTGCTGTATGATATGGCCGAAACCCACCGCGTATGTGAGTGAGGTCTTACAGTCCCGACTCTGTCAGAAAAGGACAAAACGCATTCAGTGGGTCTACGGCATTCAGTGAGGCAGAGGCAAAATGTGCTGTGTGAACACGAACTAATTCACATGTTTACAAGTTTTTAGCACAGGTTTCAGCGCTGAAAACTGCGTCAAATCTGTGTTGAAACCACCTCCCATTGTTTTCAATGGAAGGCCGGGTTCATGTGGCAGAAGATTGTCCACTCGTGGTTTTCCTGACCGCGCCCAAAAAGGTGCTTGTCCATTCTTGACACCTCAATGGAGCTAAACTAAAAGCAGGACCGCAGCATTCAAAATGGCAGAAACCTTAGGGTACTTTCACACTAGCGCTGTTCGGATCTGGCAGGCAGTTCTGGCCACGTACCGTATGCAAACGGAAATATGTTTTTCTCCGGATCCGTCTCATCCGGAATAACGGATCCGGTATTTAATTTTTTTCAAAGATCAAAAGCAAAAATAGCTCCTGCTATGTCCCGGCGCACGCACAGACCGGAAAAACCGGAAAAGGCAACGTGGCAATTTCCGGAACACTTGGTACCGGATCCGACATTAATACATCTCTATGGAAATTCATGCCGGATCCAGCAAGTGCGGTAGTGTTCTGGGATTTTGTCCGGTCAAATACCGCACAAAGGACGGAACGGAAGACATCCGGATGCATACTGATTGCTTTCCATTCAGAATGCATTAGGAGAAAACGGATGCGTTTTGAGACCCTTTAGCGGATTTCAATACCGGAAAAGAATAACGCGCCCTGCTTCTGGTGCTGTGCACACTGCGGTCCCTGCCGTCGCACACACAGCGCGGGATATGAGACTGATTTTGACACAGTCAAAATCTATCATGTGAACAGACCCCAAGGCTGCGGCTGTACAAGGGCAGATCTGATAAAAGTCGCAGGTGTGTCCCGTCACAGGACGCAAGTGACAAGTGACCGCCTTGGGTGTTCGCCATACTCGTTTCTTCTCAGGGTCACTGCTTCGCTACACCAATGACCTGAACAGTCCCGATTGTGGACCGGACATGACAGACGTAACAGTCTCAGGGCAGCGCCAGGACCAACCCGTCCACAGCGGGACAGCCGCAGACCCGAAGCGTCGGAACGCGCATGCTCAGTATCCCTCAATCTTCTCCATTGGGAACGGCAGTGGGGGCGCGGCATGGGAAGGTCCCGCCCACATTCGGCAGGAAGGGTGGCGCTGGACGGCGGGTGCCAGGCAGGCGTGTCATCGCGTTAAACTGCGGAGCATGGGATGTGTGTGAGGGTCCCCCCTTCCATAACAACGACCCCTCCTCCTCCTCCTCTTCTTCCCAGGCCGCTGCTATCGTCCCTGAATCGCGACACCGTCGCTTCGCCCTCGCTGCGAGGCCTGGGACAGCTCCGGCGGCGGTAGTGGCAGGACAGAGGCAGCATGTCGCGATCCGTGCTGCAGCCCAGTCAGCAGAAGCTGGCCGAGAAGCTCACCATCCTCAATGACCGGGGCGTCGGGATGCTCACCCGCCTGTACAACATCAAGAAGGTAAAAGGAGGGGGCGGGGGGCTCTCGTCGTCTGTGCGGGGATGAGGGGGGTGATCCCTCCGCTGGTCTCTGCGAGCAGGGCGGTGCAGGATGAGGGATCCCAGCTGCAGGGAGGAGGAGGAGGAGGAAATCCTCCATGTTATTACTGATGGCAGGAAGAAATCTCTGCTGACATTCCCATGTCATGTGTGTGCAGGAGGGTGTCATGTGTGTGCAGGAGGGGGTCCTGGGTCATGTGTGGTCATGTATGTGCAGGAGGAGGCCCCGTGTCATGTATGTGCAGGAGGAGGCCCCGTGTCATGTGTGGTCATGTATGTGCAGGAGGAGGCCCCGGGTCATGTGTGGTCATGTATGTGTGCAGGAGGAGGCCCCGGGTCATGTGTGGTCATGTATGTGTGCAGGAGGAGGCCCCGGGTCATGTGTGGTCATGTATGTGCAGGAGGAGGCCCCGGGTCATGTGTGGTCATGTATGTGCAGGAGGAGGCCCCGTGTCATGTGTGTGCAGGAGGAGGTCCTGGGTCATGTGTGGTCATGTATGTGCAGGACGGTGTCATGTGTGGTCATGTATGTGCCGGAGGAGGTCATGTGTGTGCAGGAGGAGGTCCTGGGTCATGTGTGGTCATGTGTGTGCAGGAGGAGGCCCCGTGTCATGTGTGGTCATGTGTGTGCAGGAGGAGGCCCCGTGTCATGTGTGGTCCTGTATGTGCAGGAGGAGGCCCCGTGTCATGTGTGTGCAGGAGGGTGTCATGTGTGGTCATGTATGTGCAGGAGGAGGCCCCGTGTCATGTATGTGCCGGACGGTGTCATGTGTGGTCATGTATGTGCAGGAGGAGGCCCCGGGTCATGTGTGTGCAGGAGGAGGCCCCGTGTCATGTATGGTCATGTATGTGCAGGAGGAGGCCCCGGGTCATGTGTGTGCCGGAGGAGGCCCCGGGTCATGTGTGGTCATGTATGTGCAGGAGGAGGCCCTGTGTGGTCATGCCTGTGCAGGAGGAGGCCCTGTGTGGTCATGCCTGTGCAGGAGGAGGCCCCGGGTCATGCGTGGTCATGTATGTGCAGGAGGAGGCCCCGGGTCATGCGTGGTCATGTATGTGCAGGAGGAGGCCCCGTGTCATGCGTGGTCATGTATGTGCAGGAGGAGGCCCCGTGTCATGCGTGGTCATGTATGTGCCGGAGGAGGCCCCGGGTCATGTGTGGTCATGTGTGTGCAGGAGGAGGCCCCGTGTAACATGCAGCCTTCATATAATCTTGTGTTTAGAGTGTAATGATTGACACAATGGATCCTGTGTAAGCAGAGCAGACCCCGGCAGAGGATGCATGTACTGGGACACCTATCCTCCACATAGATCCAGCTGTAATGTGTCAGAAATATCAGTACCTTATTGATTGTGTGCCCCCCGCTGTACTGACCCCCTCCAGTCCCCATGTTCTGTAATCTGCAGAACGGCCACACGGGTCCACAAAAAATACCGATGCATGTGGTCGTTGTGCTCCACAAAAAAGATAAAAAATATGGTTGTGTCCATGTGACCTAAAGTGATGTCATGTGATGATGGCTGCCGCTGTCAAACTGCGTGACGTCATCATCATCTACATCCAGTAAATTAGGAGAGTGAGTGCGCTGCCATTGGTTTTGCTTTCCAGGTGTAGAGCCATTAGAGGTTCAGCTAGTGGCCTTTATCATGTAGAGAACCTTAATACAAACCGATTACTAATGTGATCCTCCATATTGCCTCCTTTGCTGGCTGGATTCATTTTTCCATCACATTATACACTGCTCATTTCCATGGTTACGACCACCCTGCAATCCATAAGTGGTGGACGTGCTTTCACACTATAGGAAAAAGTACCATCCTCTCTAGTGGCCCAAACCAAGGGAGCTCACTTAGGCTGGTGCTTTTTCCTATAGTGTGCAAACACGGCCACTGCTGATGGATTGCAGGGTGGTCGTAACCATGGAAACAAGAAGTGCATAATGTGATGGAAAAATGAATCCAGCCAGCAAAGGAGGCAATATGGACAATCACAATACATTAATAAGTGCCTTGTGTTAACTTTCTCTACAGCAGGCTTGGCCAACCTGCGGCTCTCCAGCTGTTGTGAAAACTACAACTCCCACCATGCCCTGCTGTAGACTAATAGCTGTAGGTAGTATGGGCATGCTGGGAGTTGTAGTTTTGCAACAGCTGGAGAGCCTCAGGTTGGCCATCCCTGACCTCAGGATACATGCCACTTGCTAAAGTGAGACAACCCCTTTAAGGCTGCTTGTTTTCCGACTATTTTATATTGATTTCTCTATCCATAGGATCGGTCATCAGTATGAGATCAGTGAGGGTCCGACTCCCATCAGCTCTGCCGATTGGCTGTTTGAAGAGGCCACGGTGCTGACCTAGGCCTGTGGTCACGTGGCCTAGGCGTAGCTCAGTCCAATTCAAGTGAATGCCGCTATCCAGTGGACGGTCTGTACTTGGTCATCTCACTGGAGTGCTGTGACCTCTGCAAACAGCTGATCAGTGGGGGTCCCGGGTATCAGACCACCATCAGTCACGAGGATAGGTCATCGGTATAAAACACTTGGAAAATCCCTTCATCCTTTCAATAGGATTTTAATCTGACATATTCTGCATCGCTAGGGGGTCCTAGGTTCGAACTCTAGGACCCCCAATGCTGCAAGGCACCAGTTTTGACCACTGAGCCACCGTGCTGCCCATAATAAAGGGGTTGTGCATGCAGTTTAGGGTCCATTCACACATCTGTAGTGTATTGCGAAACCGCAAATTGCAGATCTGCAATAAACCTGGCCGGCGCCCCCATAGAGCTGCCTATTCTTGTCCGCAATTTTCTGGAGCTGCGGACCGGAAGATCGGGGGCGCACTCCAGAAATGCGTATGGAGACAGCACACTGTGTGGTGTCCGCACCCATTCCTGCCCCATAGAGAATGAATGGGTCTGCACCCATTCTGCAATTTGCGGAATGAATGCGAACCCATTCTACGGACGTCTGAATGGACCCTTACATTGATGACCTATGCATGGGGGTGCATGCATGGTGTAATCCCATTCACTTTGGGGGGGGGGGCCTATTTTGGAGATAGGAGCAGGTCCCACCTTTGGGACCTGCCCCTATCTGACATTGGTGGCATATCCCAGTGATATGCCATCAACGTCGGAGAACTTTCTGATCACGTGCGGCCAATCACTGGCCTTAGAGATGCACTGGAGAAGCCAGCGATTGGCTGCAGCAGTCACGTTTATCAGAAATCTGAAATCACTGATCTATGCCACCCGTGTCAGCTAGGGGCAGGTCCCAAAGGTGTTCTTGGATTTCCCGCAGTCCCATAGTGGTGAACGGAGAGGGGGCCGCTAGGGTTTACATGTGTTCACTTATTAACACAAGGTAGATCTATAGAAATCTACGGAACATCTGTAAACAGACACCGTGTCCTTTCCCCTGGTGGCTGTGGACGGGGGATGGGCAGACTGGATGTTAGTTCTGCTATTTAGCCGTGTCTGTGTTTCCCTTTAATGCTGTCCTTATTCTGTAAACCCGGTCACATTGCCGGTGCTTGGAATATTCCGCATGGCCTCCGACGGAGAAATGGTCAGAGCGGGGCCACAGGAACCGGGCTCTTGGACTTTCTGAAGCATGTGTCTAGGGTTACATAAGCCCGATGGGGGTAAAAGGAGCACAGTGGACAATAAAAATAACTATCTATATCTCTGTATGGAATTCATCACGGGCATCCTCTTAGTTGGAGGCCATAGAGTTGATGTGAACCAAAATCTGAAGATCTAAACCAAGAACATGAATGGATCCCAGAACAGAGGAGACGGGGAAACCAATCTCAAACCTCTTCTTGATTGATGTCATTACTTCCCAGTGGATTGCGTCCGCTCCACGTTCCTGTACATACAGATTCCCACTAAGCCGTGTAGGAAACCCATATGGCGTCAGGGTCTGGCCCTTTTATTTTTCTCCTCCACCTTTCGCTTGCATGAATGAATTTTGGATGAAAAATGGACAAGAATGGTTCGGGCCATAAAATATAAAATTGAGTTACACGTTGTACCACTTACTTTAAAGGGATTGTTCACCTTCATGACCCTTTGTACAGACCTCACAGTGTAACCGGACCCACAATGGTAAACCTGATCCCCCACCCCTAGTTTCCGGTTCCATCGCTGCCCCGTAGGCTTTGCAGGTCCCGGTTTTCCTCTCCATCATCTAGTTTGACGTCAGATCACATGACTGCTGCAGACAATAATTGGCTGCGGTGGTGACGTATCACCCATGCGTCATGTGACCCGGCGTCATGTTGCTGCTGCAGCAGTCACCCGTTGACTTGGCGTCAAACTGGATGTTAGCATTAGGTAGACCTGGGACCTGCGGGGCAGTCACTGAGTATGATTACCACCGCGGGTACAGCCACACTTTGAATTCTGTACAAAGGGTCTTAAAGGTGAACAACCCCTTTAATGGGTCACTGTACTGTTGAGATGCAGTCTGGATAACGCATGGACGGGAAATACTGTCATGTGTATCAGGTCTTAGGCCTCTTTCACACGGGCGTCGCGTGTGAGGGCCGGATAAGATGTGGGTGCGTCGCGGGAAAATGCACGATTTTTCCGCTCAAGTCCAAAGCGTTTTAATGCGTTTTGCACGCGCGTGAGAAAAATCTGCATGTTTGGTACCTGTTGTGTAGATTTTATTATTTTCCCTTATAACATTGTTATAAGGGAAAATAATAGCATTCTTAATACAGAATGCATAGTAAAATAGTGATGGAGGGGTTAAAAAAAATGTAAAAAAAATTTTTCTCTCCTCATCCACTTGTTCGCGCAGCCCGGCTTCTCTTCTGTCTTCTTCTTTGATGACCTGGGAGGAAAAGGACCTGTGGTGAAGTCACTGCGCTCATCACATGGTCCATCACATGATCCATCACCATTTTTTAACCCCTCCAGCCCTATTGTACTATGCATTCTGCATTAAGAATGCTATTATTTTCCCTTATAACCATGTTATAAGGGAAAATATAAAAAGATTGGGTCCCCAGCCCGATCGTGCCTAGCAACCGTGCGTGAAAATCGCACCGCATCCGCACTTGCTTGCGATTTTCACGCGGCCCCATTCACTTCTATGGGGCCTGCGTTGCATGAAAAACACACAATATAGAGCATACTGCGATTTTCACGCAACGCACAAGTGATGCGTGAAAATCACTGCTCATGTGCACAGCCCCCTAGAAATGAATGGGTCCGGATTCCGCACGGGTGCAATGCGTTCACCTAACGCATTGCACCCGCGCGGAAATCTCGCCCCTTGTGAAAGGGACCTTAGGCTAACGTTTCATACTCAAGCGTGAACCCCATGAGCGGTGGATTGAGTCTGTGCTCCGTAATCAAGTTTAAGTCACCTTCGAGGTTGCGTAAATCTGCACTTTGAACTAAATTTTGGAATGCATAATAAATTTGTCAGATCAAAGGAGACCACTTCCCCTTCCTCTAAGTCCTGGCCGCATTTCATAAATATCCATGTGTAGAAAATAGTGCAAAGATAATGGCGCAGTTGTCCCTGGCAACCAGATGTATTCTAGTCATCATTTATACGTTAAAATGGCTCTAAACGCCGCGCCTGCCATTTTATTCAGAATTTTGTGTAAGCGTGCCATCGAGAGTCCAGCTTCAGGCCGGCAGCTGAACTGTATCCCTCAGCTTAAATACCGTAGCATACCTGTCTGCGTTACGCCATTAACCCCATGTGCGCACTATCTACTTTATACCTGTAATAGCTGTATATAGCACCAGCATGTGCCACTTTACAACGGGCGAAATAACAAATGAAAATCAAAACGGATAATGAGACAGAAAGAGAGACTCCTCTGACCATAAGAGCTTGCAATCTGTAACACCAGGTATATGGAGCTGTAATATCGAGGCCTGTACAAGTCTACGGGGCCTTATGTTACCACCGTACAGAGTTCATACAGAGGCGTAGACATATATTTTTCGTTTTTGTAAGGTTGGCTGTAAGTGTAAGGCCAATTGGACATGAAGTGAAGAGATGCCAATTGATATCAGACATGAGATGCTTAGCAGCAGCTTAAGGGCTCATGCACACGACCGTATGGCGTTTTCAGTGTTTTGCGGGCTGGTTTTAACGGCTCAGTTTTTCCGTGTTTTGTTTCAGTAGTGTTTTCGGCTCAGTTCCATTTTTCCGTATGGCATATACAGTAATTACATAGGAAAAATTTGGGCTGGGCATAAAATTTTCAATAGATGGTTCCGCAAAAAACGGAACAGATACGGAAGACATACAGAGTACATTCCGTATGTGTTCCGTTTTTTTTTTGCGGATCCATTGACTTGAATGGAGCCACAGAACGTTATTTGCGGGCAATAATAGGACGTGTTCTATCTTTGAACGGAAATACGGAAACGGAATGCAGACGGAGACACTTCAGTTTTTTTTTTTTTTTTTTTTTTGCTGACCCAGTGAAATGAATGAATCAGTATAAGTAACGCATACTGAACTAAAAAAACGGCCAGTACACTGAACACAAAAAAACGTTTGTGTGCATGAGCCCTAAAGGGGTTGTCCAAATTGTGCCAGAGAGGACAAAGGAAAAAACCCACACTCGGCTTTTCAGTGCCGCGCCGCTCCACTACCGTTCATGTAAACGCAGCAGCCAGTCGGTGGTTTCGGCAATCACATGCTGTTCATGCTGCAGACGCCAGTGATTGGCTGCAGTGGTCATGTGACTGCGGCAGACCCAGCATGGATTGGAGCACAGGGGACAATTTTAAAAGTGTTTTTTTTTTTTTTTTCTGTTTTCCACTGCTGCTCCAATCCCAGCCGAACTGGAGTTGACGACATGCCGTGTACATTCACGAGTGGCGATGGTCAATCAGTTTTGATATGTGCACGAACTTCATGTGTGTGACTGCTGATTACGGGCGGGGGACACAGCTGGTATCCGGACACTGCGAACTGTTTTTACACTCTATATCATTACTTATTCAAATATTTTTTTTTTTTTTTAATGAATGACCTGCCTCCACCATAAACATGTGAGATCTTCTAACCTCAGTATACATGTTAGCTTCTGTGGCGGATGATAGGTATGTTATAATCTAATGTGTATAGATTTAAAGGGGTTGGCCAGGTTTTTTTTTTTTTTTTTAAATTATTTATATATATATATATATATATATATATATATATATTTTTAAATCTGCAGCTGAAGACCCTAAAGGAGCAAGTTTTCCCGCGCGGGTGCAGTGCATAAAGTGAACTCATTGCACCCGCACTGACTCCTGACACATTTATTTCAATGGGTCTGTGCACATGAAGTGTGAAAAACAATGCTCATCTCTGCGTTGCGTGAAAATCCCAGCATGTTCTATATTCAGCATTTTTCACGCAACCCTGGCCCCATAGAAGTGAATAGGGCTTTAGTGAAAAACGCATTGTATCACTGATGGTTGTCAGGAGATGTTGTTTATAAATTTTATTTTTTATTTTTATTTTTTTCACGCGCGTGAAAAATGCATCAAAACTGATGGCGCCTGCGCTGAAAAAAACTGAAACCCTGAACGCAATTGCAGAGAAAACTGACTGGACTTTCTTGTGAAATGGTGCGGGTTTCACTGAACGCACCCTGACACAATCCGTATTGTTAGTGTGAAAGAGGCCTAAGGGCACAACTACACAGCGTGGTCGTGATCCATTCAGGTCATGGCCATTTGTAGTTAAGAACTACGCCGCCAATTAAGCAGCAACTGCCTGATATTTTACTAATGAAGACTGGTTTGTATAGGCACACGCGGCCATTTTAGAATTCAGACCTCCTGTACAGTGCGGTCTTCTATCAGGCAGCTCCGGCCTAATTCTTGACCACAGTTGGCCGCGATTCGAACTGATCACAACTGCACCGTGTGGTCATACCCTATCGGAGCCTCCAGGGGCGTTGTGAACACATTGGAAAATCAAGTAGTATCGGCTTTTGTTTTCTATTGCGATGGATTTATACATCTGACATCCAAGGTGAAGACCTGCCCTGGAGGCATCTCAAGGCTTTTAGCTAAACGTCAGGGATTCTGGCCCAAATGCCATTGCCGATCAGAAGATAAAGGGGGAGATTTATCAACCTGGTGTAAAGTAGAATTGGCTTAGTTGCCCATAGCAACCAATCAGAATCCACCTTTCATTTTCCAAAGGAGCTGTGAAAAATGAAAGCTGGAATCTGATTGGTTGCTCTGGGCAACTAAGCCAGTTCTACTTTACACCAGGTTGATAAATCTCCCCCTTTATCTTCTCATCGGCAATGGCTAGTTTGATAAAACTCCCCCAAAATTGCTGCTTCTTTTAGCACCTTGTGTGGCCATTGCTGCAAATCCTGTGCCTTTCAGGCCTTTGTTTTCATTCCGCCCCTAGCCGTGCACGTTCTTACATCATGGCAGGACACCACTGTTTGTCCGCCCGCTGTTCTGAGGTCAGCACTAATGACCCGAGGTTTCTCCTGCTGTGCAGCGCGGTGCAGCTCGCCGTACAATACGTATGTGTTCTAGAACTGTTGGATGGAGGTCAGAGGCCCCCAGACTTGTTACCATCAGCTGGTTTTCATGTGTGATTATTAGTCACCATGTAGATGACTGACTTATCAGATGTCTGTTGTCTTGGTCTGTCAGCAATCAGATGACAGCAACTTCCTCAACTGAAAGCAATGCAAAACTACTAATCTGCGGCACTGTGGTTTGTGGTCAGGATCCCCATTGCACTTTGGTTGTGTGTGTATATATATATATTTATACACTGCTCAAAAAAATAATGGAACACAAAAATAACACATCCTAGATCTGAGTTAATTAACTATTCTTCTGAAATACTTTGTTCTTTACATAGTTGAATGTGCTGACAACAAAATCACACAAAAATTGAAAAATGGAAATCAAATTTTTCAACCCATGGAGGTCTGGATTTGGAGTCACACTCAAAATTAAAGTGGAAAAACACACTACAGGCTGATCCAACTTTGATGTAATGTCCTTAAAACAAGTCAAAATGAGGCTCAGTAGTGTGTGTGGCCTCCACGTGCTTGTATGACCTCCCTACAACGCCTGTGCATGCTCTTGATGAGGTGGCGGACGGTCTCCTGAGGGATCTCCTCCCAGACCTGGACTAAAGCATCGGCCAACTCCTGGACAGTCTGTGGTGCAACGTGACGTTGGTGGATAGAGCGAGACATGATGTGCTCAATTGGATTCAGGTCTGGGGAATGGGCGGGCCAGTCCATAGCATCAATGCCTTCGTCTTTCAGGAACTGCTGACACACTCCAGCCACATGGAGGTCTAGCATTGTCTTGCATTAGGAGGAACCCAGGGCCAACCGCACCAGCATATGGTCTCACAAGGGGTCTGAGGATCTCATCTCCGTACCTAATGGCAGTCGGGCTACCTCTGGCGAGCACACGGAGGGCTGTGTGGCCCTCCAAAGAAATGCCACCTCACACCATTACTGACCCAATGCCAAACCGGTCATGCTGGAGGATGTTGCAGCCAGCAGAACGTTCTCCACGGCGTCTCCAGACTCTGTCACGTCTGTCACATGTGCTCAGTGTGAACCTGCTTTTATCTGTGAAGAGCACAGGGTGCCAGTGGCGAATTTGCCAATCTTGGTGTTCTCTGGCAAATGCTAAACGTCCTGCACGGTGTTGGGCTGTAAGCCCAACCCCCACCTGTGGACGTCGGGCCCTCATATCACCCTCATGGAGTCTGTTTCTGACCGTTTGAGCAGACACATGCACATTTGTGGCCTGCTGGAGGTCATTTTGCAGGGCTCTGGCAGTGCTCCTCCTGTTCCTCCTTGCACAAAGGAGGAGGTAGCGGTCCTGCTGCTGGGTTGTTGCCCTCCTACGGCCTCCTCCACGTCTCCTGATGTACTGGCCTGTCTCCTGGTAGTGCCTCCATGCTCTGGACACTACGCTGACAGACACAGCAAACCTTCTTGCCACAGCTCGCATTGATGTGCCATCCTGCACTACCTGAGCCACTTGTGTGGGTTGTAGACTCAGTCTCATGCTACCACTAGAGTGAAAGCACCGCCAGCATTCAAAAGTGACCAAAACATCAGCCAGGAAGCATAGAAACTGAGAAGTGGTCTGTGGTCACCACCTGCAGAACCACTCCTTTATTGGGGGTGTCTTGCTAATTGCCTATAATTTCCACCTGTTGTCTATCCCATTTGCACAACAGCATGTGAAATTGATTGTCACTCAGTGTTGCTTCCTAAGTGGACAGTTTGATTTCACAGAAGTGTGATTGACTTGGAGTTACATTGTGTTGTTTAAGTGTTCCCTTTATTTTTTTGAGCAGTGTATTTAAACATTGGCTTTTCACGGCAGTCTTTCCTCTTTTGTGCTGGCTTTGCTGGCAGAAGATGTGCCTAATTTATGACGAGGCGCACCTTCACAGTCTGTGCGCCTAGCGGAAAAACTAGCCCATCCGCTGGTTGGAGTAGTTTTTCACCAACCTTTACACATGTAAATGTTTGTTAAATTTGTCGGGGCCGAAGTCCTGGTTCTCACCACACCCTCGAGACTCCGATGTGTCCAACGCAGTGCAAAAAAAAGCGTTCACAAATTCATTCAAACCACAAAAAGTGATTGTGGGACATTTAAAAAAAATTTTATGCCAAAAACTGCCGTAAAAATATTAGTAAATGACCAGGTGATTAACAGAAGTTTGGTCTCATGGGGCCCATTCTGCAGTCACCTGTGTTGTCTCTCATGGCAGGGCTTCCAGCCGGCATTTTTCAGCAAGATAAGGCCTCATGCACACAAACTTAATTTGGTCCGCATCCGAGCCGCAGTTTTTGCGGCTTGAATGCGGACCCATTCACTTCAATGGGACCGCAAAAGATACAGGTAGTACTCCGTGTGCTGTCCGCATCCGTTGCTCCGTTCTGCGGTCCGCAAAATAAAATTGTCCGTTTTGCAGACAAGAATAGGCAGTTATATTAATGGCTCTCCGTGCCGTTCCGCAAATTGCGGAAAGTGCACAGACGCCATCCTTGTTTTGTGGCTCCACAATTTGCGGACCGCAAAACGCACAACAGTCATGTGCATGAGGCCTAATTCTCACCCACGCACAACAAGAGATTTCTAAGAATGTCTCCACCAGATTTCAAAACTTCCTTGGCCTTCCCGTTCACCAGATTTATCACCAATGGAGCATTTAAGGGAGCAGCAACCTAGAAGTGTGCAGGATCTGCGGACCCAGCTGCAACATCTGTGGGCAAGAGTGCCGCAGGATACCATACAGAACCTGTATACCTCCATGTCCAACTGTATCTTATGTTATGTTGACTTTCAAGGGAGGACATTTAAGTTGAAGCAGTGGTGATTTCTTCATCTCAAACAAGTTATAGAAACAAAAGCCGACCCCCCCCCCCCCCCCCCAAAAAAAATGTCAGTGTTTCAATAACTTGTCATGTGGCCTTGAGCATCAATTACAGCTCGACCAGGGCCGTCTTTAACAAGGGGCAAAAGGGGCAGCTGCCTCTTGAGCCCTGCTAGCCACTGCCCCGGGTGTCAGGCTGTCAGCTACACAGGGGGTGCTGCCGGCACTCCAGGCAGCGTACTGTGAGAGCTGTGATTCTCTAGGACCTTAGATGACATCATCACCATGTGACCAGTAACCTAGCAATATTACTGGTCACATGGCTATGAGGTCATCAAGGTCCTTTCTACCAGGAGTGTTGCTGTAGAAGTTTGCCTAAGGCTACTTTCACACTAGCGTTCAGAGCGGATCCGTCTGGGGTCTGCCCAGACGGATCCGCTCATATAATGCAGACTTGGGATCCGTTCACAACGGATCCGTCTGCATTATATTGTAGAAAAATTTCTAAGTGTGAAAGTAGCTTCAGACGGATCCGTACAGACTTTACATTGAAAGTCAATGGGGGACGGATTGAAGATTGAGCCATATTGTATCATCTTCAAACGGATCCGTCCCCATTGACTTACATTGTAAGTCTGAACGGATCCGTTTGCCTCCGCACGGCCAGGCGGACACCCGAACGCTGCAAGCAGCGTTCAGGTGTCCGCTTGCTGAGCGGAGCGGAGGCTGAACGCTGCCAGACTGATGCATTCTGATCGGATCCGCGTCCACTCAGAATGCATTAGGGCAGTACGGATGCGTTCGGGGCCGCTTGTGAGCCCCTTCAAACGGAGCTCCCAAGCGGACACCCGAACGCTAGTGTGAAAGTAGCCTTAACTGTGGAGCTTTTTTACATCAGAAAAAGGTGACAGGGGCTGTTAAGCTAATATACTGTAAACTACTGTATAGTGTGGGGGCCTGTATATTGTGGAGTGCTATACCGCTGTACTGTATACTGTGGGGGGCTGTACACTGTATACTGTGGGTGCTGTATA
The DNA here is from genome assembly GCF_905171765.1 of Bufo bufo. NCBI lineage: Eukaryota > Metazoa > Chordata > Amphibia > Anura > Bufonidae > Bufo > Bufo bufo. Next base: position 174,303,822 of record NC_053395.1, read on the forward strand.
TTGTGGAGTGCTATACTGCTGTGCTGTATAGTGTGTGGTGCTGTATAGTTTGGGATGCTGTATACAGTGAGGTGCTATACTGCTCTACTGTATACTGTGAGGTGCTGTATACTGTGGGCTGCTATACTGCTCTACTATATACTGTGGGGTACTGTATAGTGTGGGGTGCTATACTGCATATACTGTGTGGTGCAGTATACTATAGGGTGCTATACTGCATACTGTGGGTTGCTGTATACTATAGGGTGCTATACTGCATACTGTGGGGTGCTGTGGTGCACTGTAACACTAGGGTGAGCCGAGCCCTGGTCTCCTTCCTGCAGAGCGGTGCCCACTTCCAGCCTGAGCCCAGCTGCCCAGAGCACTGATCCTGAGCCGCTGGAGTCTTCAGAACTGGAAGTATTTACAGTCATTCACTGTACTCTACCAGATGTGTGGATTTTTGTGTGTGTGTGTGTGTGTGTGTGTGTGTTGTGGTGGAGGGCGTGATTGCCTGCTAAGGTGTGGGAAGGCGGGATCCAGGGGGCCCAAGAAAATTTTTGCCCAGGGTCCAATCAATATTAAAGACGGCCCTGAGCTCGACAACGACTTCTCATACTGTTCACAAGTCGACTTATTGTCTGCTGAGACACTGTTCTTGAAGGGCGGCCCTCAGGTCATTGAGGTTCTGGGGTACAGAGTTACGAGCCTCTACACGGCGACTCAGCTGATCCCATAGGTTTTCAATCGGATTCAGGTCTGGAGAAAGTGCAGGTCACTCCATTTGAGGTACCCCAGTCTCCAGCAGCCATTCCCTAAAGATGCAACCTCGATGAACTGGCACATTGTCATCTATGAAGATAAAATTAGGCCTGTGTTCATGTAGAGGCAAAATGACTGGATAAATGTTGTTCTTAATGTAGTATGGGCTTGTTGCTGTACCATTCACAAATTGTAGGGCAGTTATGTATTGACTAGACACACCTGCCCACACTGTAACACCACCACCACCAAAGGCTCGTTTGGTGACAACAGTGATGCATAGCGATCTCCTTGACATCTCCAACATCGTTGGCGGCCATCATTTCTGCTCAGCGTGAATCGACTTTCATCAGTGAACAGCACTGAGGACCATTGGTCCCTCGTCCAGCGTAAATGCTCCCTGGTCCGTGCAAGACGATGACGCCTGTGCCTGGTGGTGTGGTCAGGTACCAGGTACCATTGCAGGTTGTGTAGCATGCAGACCACGCTGATGTGAATGGTTTTGAATGGTCTGAACACTTGTGTGTCTCTCAGCTCCCTTAAATGTGCCTGGAGTTGTGTCATTCATAATTCGGTTCTGCAGGGCTTTGTTCACAATGAAGCGGTCATCAGTGTGGGATGTGTCCAAAGGACGTCCACTTCTATGCCTTTCTGTGACTCTTCCAGTCTCTCTGTATCTCTGATACAACCTGCTGATGACACTCTGTGAGACTCTAAGCTCAGTGGCCACTTCAGCCTCAGAACATCCTGCTTGAAGCCTCGCAATGGTGAGGTACTGTTGATCATTTGTTAGGTGTCATCTTGGTCTCACGATGTCAAAATTTGAACAGCATGATGAGGAGGACTGTTTAAATACCAATTCTAATTGAACCAGGAAACTTATTGGGCGATTCATGGATCAAACACCTGTTGTGAATTTTGCCATTAACCACCTCCGGACCGCTGTACGCACAGACGCGTCCTGGAGGTGGTTGATTCATTCCGCCTGGACGCATATACGCGTCATCTCGCGAGACGCGAGATTTCCTGTGAACGCGCGCACACAGGCGCGCACGCTCACAGGAACGGAAGGTAAGAGAGTTGATCTCCAGCCTGCCAGCGGCGATCGTTCGCTGGCAGGCTGGAGATGTGTTTTTTTTAACCCCTAACAGGTATATTAGACACTGTTTTGATAACAGCGTCTAATATACCTGCTACCTGGTCCTCTGGTGGTCCCCTTTGTTTGGATCGACCACCAGAGGACACAGGTAGCTCAGTAAAGTAGCACCCAGCACCACTACACTACACCCCCCCCCCCCCCCGTCACTTATTAACCCCTTATTAGCCCCTGATCACCCCATATAGACTCCCTGATCACCCCCCTGTCATTGATTTCCCCCCTGTCATTGATTTCCCCCCTGTCATTGATTTCCCCCCTGTCATTGATTTCCCCCCTGTCATTGATTTCCCCCCCTGTCATTGATTTCCCCCCCTGTCATTGATTTCCCCCCCTGTCATTGATTTCCCCCCCTGTCATTGATTTCCCCCCCTGTCATTGATTTCCCCCCCTGTCATTGATTTCCCCCCCTGTCATTGATTTCCCCCCCTGTCATTGATTTCCCCCCCTGTCATTGATTTCCCCCCCTGTCATTGATTTCCCCCCCTGTCATTGATTTCCCCCCCTGTCATTGGTTTCCCCCCCTGTCATTGATTTCCCCCCCTGTCATTGATTTCCCCCCCTGTCATTGATTTCCCCCCCTGTCATTGATTTCCCCCCCTGTCATTGATTTCCCCCCCTGTCATTGATTTCCCCCCCTGTCATTGATTTCCCCCCCTGTCATGCTTCATTCAGACGTCCGGATGCGTTTTGCGGATCCGATCCATCTATCAGTGCATCCGTAAAAATCATGCAGACATCTGAATGGAGCTTTACAGGGGGGTGATCAATGACAGGGGTGTAAAGCTCCATTCAGATGTCTGCATGATTTTTACGGATGCACTGATAGATGGATCGGATCCGCAAAACGCATCCGGACGTCTGAATGAAGCCTTACAGGGGCGTGATCAATGACTGTGGTGATCACCCCATATAGACTCCCTGATCACCCCCCTGTCATTGATTACCCCCCTGTAAAGCTCCATTCAGACGTCCGCATGATTTTTACGGATGCACTGATAGATGGATCGGATCCGCAAAACGCATCCGGACGTCTGAATGAAGCCTTACACGGGCGTGATCAATGACTGTGGTGATCACCCCATATAGACTCTCTGATCACCCCCCTGTCATTGATCACCCCCCTGTCATTGATCACCCCCCTGTCATTGATCACCCCCCTGTCATTGATCACCCCCCTGTCATTGATCACCCCCCTGTCATTGATCACCCCCCTGTCATTGATTTCCCCCCCTGTCATTGATCACCCCCCCTGTCATTGATCACCCCCCCTGTCATTGATCACCCCCCCTGTCATTGATCACCCCCCCTGTCATTGATCACCCCCCCTGTCATTGATCACCCCCCCCTGTCATTGATCACCCCCCCTGTCATTGATCACCCCCCCTGTCATTGATCACCCCCCCTGTCATTGATCACCCCCCCTGTCATTGATCACCCCCCCTGTCATTGATCACCCCCCCTGTCATTGATCACCCCCCCTGTCATTGATCACCCCCCCTGTCATTGATCACCCCCCCTGTCATTGATCACCCCCCCTGTCATTGATCACCCCCCCTGTCATTGATCACCCCCCCTGTCATTGATCACCCCCCCTGTCATTGATCACCCCCCCTGTCATTGATCACCCCCCCTGTCATTGATTACCCCCCCCCCTGTCATTGATCACCCCTCTGTAAGGCTCCAGACATTTTTTTGGCCCAAGTTAGCGGAATTATTATTTTTTTTTTCTTACAAAGTCTCATATTCCACTAACTTGTGTCAAAAAATAAAATCTCACATGAACTCACCATACCCCTCACGGAATCCAAATGCGTAAATTTTTTTAGACATTTATATTCCAGACTTCTTCTCACGCTTTAGGGCCCCTAGAATGCCAGGGCAGTATAAATACCCCACATGTGACCCCATTTCGGAAAGAAGACACCCCCAGGTATTCCGTGAGGGGCATATTGAGTCCATGAAAGATTGAAATTTTTGTCCCAAGTTAGCGGAACGGGAGACTTTGTGAGAAAAAAATTAAAAATATCAATTTCCGCTAACTTGTGCCAAAAAAAAAAAATTTCTATGAACTCGCCATGCCCCTCATTGAATACCTTGGGGTGTCTTCTTTCCAAAATGGGGTCACTTGTGGGGTAGTTATACTGCCCTGGCATTCTAGGGGCCCAAATGTGTGGTAAGGAGTTTGAAATCAAATTCTGTAAAAAATGACCTGTGAAATCGAAAGGTGCTCTTTGGAATATGGGGCCCTTTGCCCACCTAGGCTGCAAAAAAGTGTCACACATCTGGTATCTCCGTACTCAGGAGAAGTTGGGGAATGTGTTTTGGGGTGTCATTTTACATATACCCATGCTGGGTGAGAGAAATATCTTGGCAAAAGACAACTTTTCCCATTTTTTTATACAAAGTTGGCATTTGACCAAGATATTTCTCTCACCCAGCATGGGTATATATAAAATGACACCCCAAAACACATTCCCCACCTTCTCCTGAGTACGGAGATACCAGATGTGTGACACTTTTTTGCAGCCTAGGTGGGCAAAGGGGCCCATATTCCAAAGAGCACCTTTCGGATTTCACAGGTCATTTTTTACAGAATTTGATTTCAAACTCCTTACCACACATTTGGGCCCCTAGAATGCCAGGGCAGTATAACCACCCCACAAGTGACCCCATTTTGGAAAGAAGAGACCCCAAGGTATTTCGTGATGGGCATAGTGAGTTCATAGAAGTTTTTTGTCACAACATAGTGGAATATGAGACTTTGTAAGAAAAAAAAAAAAAATAAAAAATCATCATTTTCCGCTAACTTGTGACAAAAAATAAAAAGTTCTATGAACTCACTATGCCCATCAGCGAATACCTTAGGGTGTGTACTTTCCCAAATGGGGTCATTTGTGGGGTGTTTGTACTGTCTGGGCATTGTAGAACCTCAGGAAACATGACAGGTGCTCAGAAAGTCAGAGCTGCTTCAAAAAGCGGAAATTCACATTTTTGTACCATAGTTTGTAAACGCTATAACTTTTACCCAAACCATTTTTTTTTACCCAAACATTTTTTTTTTATCAAAGACATGTAGAACAATAAATTTAGAGCAAAATTTATATATGGATGTCGTTTTTTTTGCAAAATTTTACAACTGAAAGTGAAAAATGTCATTTTTTTGCAAAAAAAAATCGTTAAATTTCGATTAATAACAAAAAAAGTAAAAATGTCAGCAGCAATGAAATACCACCAAATGAAAGCTCTCTTAGTGAGAAGAAAAGGAGGTAAAATTCATTTAGGTGGTAAGTTGCATGACCGAGCAATAAATGGTGAAAGTAGTGTAGGTCAGAAGTGTAAAAAGTGGCCTGGTCTTTCAGGGTGTTTAAGCACTGGGGGCTGAGGTGGTTAAGCTTCTTGTTAGAGAACAGCAAGTTGTGGAAAAAGTACTGAAACACTGAACAGTGGGACATGTGCATTCAGAAGTTAAGAGAAGGTCACATTAACCACCTCCGGACCGCCTAACGCAGGATCGCGTTCCGGAGGTGGCAGCCCTGCGCAGAGTCACGCATATATGCGTCATCTCGCGAGACGCGAGATTTCCTGTGAACGCGCGCACACAGGCGCGCGCGCTCACAGGAACGGAAGGTAAGAGAGTTGATCTCCAGCCTGCCAGCGGCGATCGTTCGCTGGCAGGCTGGAGATGTGTTTTTTTTAACCCCTAACAGGTATATTAGACGCTGTTTTGATAACAGCGTCTAATATACCTGCTACCTGGTCCTCTGGTGGTCCCATTTGTTTGGATCGACCACAGGAGGACACAGGTAGCTCAGTAAAGTAGCACCAAGCACCACTACACTATATTCCCCCCCCCCCCCCCCGTCACTTAATAACCCCTTATTAGCCCCTGATCACCCCATATAGACTCCCTGATCACCCCCCTGTCATTGATTACCCCCCTGTCATTGATTACCCCCCTGTAAAGCTCCATTCAGACGTCCGCATGATTTTTACGGATCCACTGATAGATGGATCGGATCCGCAAAACGCATCCGGACGTCTGAATGAAGCCTTACAGGGGCATGATCAATGACTGTGGTGATCACCCCATATAGACTCCCTGATCACCCCCCTGTCATTGATCAACCCCCCTGTCATTGATCAACCCCCCTGTCATTGATCAACCCCCCTGTCATTGATCAACCCCCCTGTCATTGATCAACCCCCCTGTCATTGATCAACCCCCCTGTCATTGATCAACCCCCCTGTCATTGATCAACCCCCCTGTCATTGATCAACCCCCCTGTCATTGATCAACCCCCCTGTCATTGATCAACCCCCCTGTAAGGCTCCATTCAGACATTTTTTTGGCCCAAGTTAGCGGAATTATTATTTTTTTTTTCTTACAAAGTCTCATATTCCACTAACTTGTGTCAAAAAATAAAATCTCACATGAACTCACCATACCCCTCACGGAAACCAAATGCGTAAAATTTTTTAGACATTTATATTCCAGACTTCTTCTCACGCTTTAGGGCCCCTAGAATGCCAGGGCAGTATAAATACCCCACATGTGACCCCATTTCGGAAAGAAGACACCCCCAGGTATTCCGTGAGGGGCATATTGAGTCCATGAAAGATTGAAATTTTTGTCCCAAGTTAGCGGAACGGGAGACTTTGTGAGAAAAAAATTAAAAATATAAATTTCCGCTAACTTGTGCCAAAAAAAAAAAAATTCTATGAACTCGCCATGCCCCTCATTGAATACCTTGGGGTGTCTTCTTTCCAAAATGGGGTCACATGTGGGGTATTTATACTGCCCTGGCATTCTAGGGGCCCCAAAGCGTGAGAAGAAGTCTGGTATCCAAATGTCTAAAAATGCCCTCCTAAAAGGAATTTGGGCACCTTTGCGCATCTAGGCTGCAAAAAAGTGTCACACATCTGGTATCGCCGTACTCAGGAGAAGTTGGGGAATGTGTTTTGGGGTGTCATTTTACATATACCCATGCTGGGTGAGAGAAATATCTTGGTCAAATGCCAACTTTGTATAAAAAAATGGGAAAAGTTGTCTTTTGCCAAGATATTTCTCTCACCCAGCAAGGGTATATGTAAAATGACACCCCAAAACACATTCCCCAACTTCTCCTGAATACGGCGATACCACATGTGACACTTTTTTGCAGCCTAGGTGGGCAAAGGGGCCCACATTACCAAAGAGCACCTTTCGGATTTCACAGGTCATTTGCCTACTTACCACACATTAGGGCCCCTGGAAAATGCCAGGGCAGTATAACTACCCCACAAGTGACCCCATTTTGGAAAGAAGACACCCCAAGGTATTCCGTGAGGGGCATGGCGAGTTCCTAGAATTTTTTATTTTTTGTCACAAGTTAGTGTAAAATGCTGATTATTTTTTTTATTTTTTCATACAAAGTCTCATATTCCACTAACTTGTGACAAAAAATAAAAACTTCCATGAACTCACTATGCCCATCAGCGAATACCTTGGGGTCTCTTCTTTCCAAAATGGGGTCACTTGTGGGGTAGTTATACTGCCCTGGCATTCTAGGGGCCCGAATGTGTGGTAAGGAGTTTGAAATCAAATTCTGTAAAAAATGACCTGTGAAATCCAAAAGGTGCTCTTTGGAATATGGGCCCCTTTGCCCACCTAGGCTGCAAAAAAGTGTCACACATCTGGTATTGCCGTACTCAGGAGAAGGTGGGGAATGTGTTTTGGGGTGTCATTTTACATATACCCATGCTGGGTGAGAGAAATATCTTTGCAAAAAACAACTTTTCCCATTTTTTTATACAAAGTTGGCATTTGACCAAGATATTTATCTCACCCAGCATGGGTATATGTAAAAAGACACCCCAAAACACATTCCTCAACTTCTCCTGAATACAGAGATACCAGATGTGTGACACTTTTTTGCAGCCTAGGTGGGCAAAGGGGCCCATATTCCAAAGAGCACCTTTCGGATTTCACAGGTCATTTTTTACAGAATTTGATTTCAAACTCCTTACCACACATTTGGGCCCCTAGAATGCCAGGGCAGTATAACTACCCCATAAGTGACCCCATTTTGGAAAGAAGAGACCCCAAGGTATTTCGTGATGGGCATAGTGAGTTCATAGAAGTTTTTATTTTTTGTCACAAGTTAGTGGAATATGAGACTTTGTAAGAAAAAAAAAAAAAATCATAATTTTCCGCTAACTTGTGACAAAAAATAAAAAGTTCTATGAACTCACTATGCCCATCAGCGAATACCTTAGGGTGTGTACTTTCCGAAATGGGGTCATTTGTGGGGTGTTTTTACTGTCTGGCCATTGTAGAACCTCAGGAAACATGACAGGTGCTCAGAAAGTCAGAGCTGCTTCAAAAAGCGGAAATTCACATTTTTGTACCATAGTTTGTAAACGCTATAACTTTTACCCAAACCATTTTTTTTTTACCCAAACATATTTTTTTATCAAAGACATGTAGAACTATAAATTTAGAGCAAAATTTCTATATGGATCTCGTTTTTTTTGCAAAATTTTACAACTGAAAGTGAAAAATGTCATTTTTTTGCAAAAACATCGTTAAATTTCGATTAATAACAAAAAAAGTAAAAATGTCAGCAGCAATGAAATACCACCAAATGAAAGCTCTATTAGTGAGAAGAAAAGGAGGTAAAATTCATTTGGGTGGTAAGTTGCATGACCGAGCAATAAACGGTGAAAGTAGTGTAGGTCAGAAGTGTAAAAAGTGGCCTGGTCTTTCAGGGTGTTTAAGCACTGGGGGCTGAAGTGGTTAAGTCACAAGCCAAATCTCCCTAAATTTTTGTGAGTAGTGTGTGTAAAATATATATACACAGCGCTGGAAGCTACCGCATCGCTGTCTGGCCCCATTCACCACAACGGGGATCTGCGGAGATCCGGCTGCAACCCGGCAAACATGCCGAGAATCGGCCGGAAGAAAACTGCTAGACTTAGAACTCTGCAATGTACCGTTCCCCTGCTATTCCTCTCAGAAGTTTATAAAAATTGACAAGGGGAACGTAACACCCAGTTGTCAAAAGGGTGTGTCCCGACTCCCTCCACAGTCTGGCAGTGTCGGCATCGATTGGATAATGCCAGACTATATAGACAGCCCACAACCATTATTATTCATACATTTCATGGAGGAATAATAGAGAAACAGCACATTGTAATGTTTTAATAAATGAGGTTACAGAATTGTTATATTATTATTATAGTCAGGAGAGGTGACAGGTCCTCTAAAGAGTTCCGTTCAGCCATCTGAATGGACGCCATGCAATATTAGGTGCCAATAATTTCTCTAAACCTATGTGCGACACATTTTGTGTCAAAATCAAGGTGTCCTCGACTCCTCACATTAGTAAATGCGGGCCGCTTTTGTTACAAATCTTAGTGGTGAGCTACGTTACTGATGTTTCCGTTCATTGTCAGCAAGCAGCGCTCTTGATGCATAAAATAAATAAATATCTGAGCTATATTAGAAATGAATAATCGTATTTTACATAAGACGGTACAGCTTCTTTAAAGATCCCCCCTGTTCTACGGTGCAGTGGGGTCTGAGGAGTCAGAACGGCAGTATAACTAGCGTTTGCTATTCTTGTCATCCCAATTAAGCCTCTGAGCGATCCTGAGCTGTGTAGGAGGCAAACAGTGCGGCTGACGTCCGTCATGGCTGCTGAACATTGCAAAACAGCTGAATAGTCTTTCATTTTAGGCCTCATGGGCACAGCTGCAGTTGCGGCCAGCATCCGCGCTTTTTGCGGATTTCATACTGACCCATTCATCTTATTGCTGTTCACATCCATAAGTCTGTTCCGTGGCCCAGCAAAGAAATAGAACATGTCCTATTCTTGTCTATTTTCCTGACAAGACTAGGACTTTTCTCTAGACGGGAGAGAAAAAAATAAAAAGATGGCATGCTCGCATCCGGTATTTTGTGGATCCACGATTTGCAGACAGCAGAACACTTATGACCGTGTGCATGAGGCTTTAGAGCTCATGCACACAAACGTATTTTCCTTCCGTGTCCGTGGACTGTATGCGGAACCATTCTTTTCAATGGGTCCGCAAAAAAACGGAAGTTACTCCGTGTTCATTCCGTTTTCGTATGTCCGTATTTCCGTTTCGCAAAAAAATATTACGTATTACGGACAAGACTAGGACTGTTCTATTAGAGGTCTCCTGTTCCATTCTGCAAAATACGGAATTCACACGGACGTCATCCGTATTTTTTGCGGACCGCAAAATACATATGGTCATGTACATGAGCCCTTATTCTGATTCATTTTCCTGCCATTACTGAACTTGAATAAAACATTAAAAGTTAAAGGGGTTATCCAATGTCGTAAACAGCCCCCTCATGTGATGGGCCCCTCACACGGAATATACTTACGGTACCCCGCTCATGGCGCTGCTCCTGGTCTCCGCACAGCTGCTGCTGCTTCTCCCTGTACACGGATGAAAACTTCCAGTGTTGGGGGGGGAATAGCCAATGGCAGGCGTGGACGAGCCGTGTGCAGGGAGAAGCAGCGACGGGGATCGGGAGCGGGGTAAGTATATTCCGTGTGAGGGGCCGCCCGGCACATGGGGGGGCTGTTTATGACATTGGATAACCCCTTTAAAGGGGTATTCTGGTTGTAACAAGTTATCCCATATTCTCTGGAAACCACAGTGGATGTCCGCTTGCGATTTGGCTCCACTCGATGGCGTTAAACCTTGAGCTGGGTGCCAACACTTAAATATTAAAAACGCAATCACATTAAAGCTCTAAAAAAAATAATAATAATAATATTGGGAGAGATACCACCTTTTCATTTTGTGCTCTCTGCATCCGTATGTCCGTTCCGTAGCCCCGCAAAAAAGAGAGAACGTGTCCTATTCTTATCCGTTTTGCGGACAAGGATAGACATTGTTACAATGGATCCGCAAAAAAAAAAACGGATGCAGCACGGATGTCACACGAACATTATCCGTATTTTTTTCCAGATCTGCATTTTGTGGACCGCAAAATACATTCGGTTGTGTGCATGTAGCTTTATTCTGTTACTTTTGTATTGTTACATTTAAAAAAACAAAAACAATAAAACCAATAAACCAATTCTATAGGTGTTTTATTTGGGCTCCTTGTAGGTATAAATCATAGTTGGTTTTGTGTTCGGTAATGTTGTGGTTGGTTGTTTTTTGTGTGTTTTTTTTTTTCTTATAACTGATACACCCCCTCATAGGAACATGACTGTACAGTCGGCAGATGTCATACTTGGGAAGGGAGTGTCTGGATTTCTATGGGAGAAGCTGTCCTGCCACATGATGGGTGTTACATGACATATCTGATGCATGGATAGATAGAAATGAGGAAATGCTGTCATTGGAGATATCTCCTCAGCGCTCTGGTCAGGGAAAGGTCACCTGTAAAGAAGACCTGTCGCCTCTTCTGACAACTATTAACTACTTGCATTCCACATGTAATAACAATTCTGGAACTTCTATTCTATAGTTCAGTAATTCAGTTCAAAAACTGAACCTCATATTCTATATCTGTGAAGGTTCTCATTTATCCAGGTCATGGTATATCTGTAAAGAATAAACCAAGGCGACTGGACTTACTGTAGATTTCTTGAAAACGTTTCACTCGTTCTTCCAACGAGCTTTCTCAATTCTGAGTGACTGTACAAGAATTCTCTGGGAATAAATATGTAACTGAATCAACATCTGGTAATTATACCCAGCATGGGGTCAGGGGTCATTATACCCAGCATGGGGTCAGAGGTCATTATACCCAGCATGGGGTCAGAGGTCATTATACCCAGCATGGGGTCAAAGGTGTTGATTCCATTAGCCTCATATTCTATAGAATCCTTCATTACACACACCGTGATCTCTTTCAAGCGTTTGTCTTTTTAATGTTGATGATTATGGCTTACAGCTAATGGAAACCCAAAATTCTGTATCTTTACAATATTAAAATATTATATAAAATCAATTAAAATGTTTTTTAATACAGAAATGTTGGCCTATGAGAAGTATTTACAGTGTATGCGCTCAATACTTGGTCGGGGCTCCTTCTGCATGAATTACTGCATCAATGCAGCGTGGCATGGAGGCGATCAGCCTGTGGCACTGCGCAGGTGTTATGGAAGCTCAGGTTGCTTTGATAGCGGCCTTCAGCTCGTCTGCATTGTTAGGTCTGGTGTCTCTCATCTTCCTCGTGACAATACAGGATAGATTCTCTATGGGGTCCAGGTCAGGCAAGTTTGATGGCCAATCAAGCCCAGTGATACTGTGGTTATTAAAGAGGACCTGTCACCACTCCTGACAGGCCTGTTTTAATAGCTTCATGCATTCCCCATGTAATAACAGTTCCGGAGCATCTATTCTTCTCTATGTTGTGCCATTCATTTATTTCTACTAGAAGTTATGAATGAACTGTTAGCAGTCTGCAGTAAGGGTACAGAGGGGAGGGAACCAGTTGGGGGGGGGGGGTGTACCTGCACAGCCTCACTCTATCCAATCAGTGCTGCCATTGTCAGACTGTGCAGGTACACCCCCCCCCCCCCCCCCAACTGGTTACCTCCCCTCTTTACCCTTACTGCAGACTGCTAGCAATTCATTCATAACTTCTAGTAGAAGTAATAAAGGAATGGCTCAACATAGAGCCATAAGAATAGATGCTCCAGAATCGTTTTTACATGGGGAATGCATGAAGCTATTAAAACGGGCATGTCGGGAGAGGTGAAAGGTTCTCTTTAAATCAGGGATTGTTACTTTTGGCAGTGTGGGCAGGAGCCAAGTCCTGCTGGAAAATGAATTCAGCGTCTCCATAAAGCACGAAGGGCTGTAATATTTTATGGTAGATGGGCTATGTTGACTTTGGATTTGATATAACACAGTGGACCAACACCAGCAGATGACATGGCTCCACAAACCATCAATGACTGAAACTTCACCCTGAACCTCAAGCAGCTTAGATTGTGCGCCTCTCCACTCTTCCTCCAGACTCTGGAACCTTGATTTCCAAATGAAATGCAAAATTTACTTTCATCAGCAAACAGGACTTTGGACCACCGAGCAACAGTTCAGTCCTTTTTCTCCTTAGCACAGGTAAGACTCTTCTGACATTTTCTCTGGGTCATGAGTGGCTTGACACATGGAATGCAACCGTTGTAGCCTATGTCCTCTATACGTCTGTGTGCGGTGGATCTTGAAGCACTGACTCCAGCCGCAGTCCACTCCTTGTGACTCTCCCCCCAAATTCTTGAATGGCCTTTTCTTGACAATGCTTTCAAAGCTGTGGTTAATCCCTGTTGCTTGTGCACTTTTTCCTTCCACTCAACTTTCCTTGGATACAGCATTCTGTGAAGAGACTCAATGACTGTCTTCTGGACAACTGTCAAGTCAGCAGTCTTTCACACTATTGTGTAGCCTACTGAACCAGACTGAGGGACCATTTAAAGGCTTAGGAAACCTTTGCAGGTCTATTGTGTTGATTAGCTGATTAGAGTGTGGCACCATGAGTCTACCAGATAGAATACTGTGAAAAAGTTCAAACTTTCTGAGATACTGACTTTTGTGTTTTGATTAGCTGTAGGCCATAATCATCAACATTAATAGACATAAATGGCGGGGGGGGAGGGGGTGAAGCCGGTACTGGGAGGGAAGGAGGGAGTGAATCGGGGACAGAGACACAGCCAGAGCCGCATGCGCCCCGCCCCCATTTACTTCCACGTCAGTCACTGCCAGAGTGGGTATATTATATACTGGTATGACCTGCTGTACTGTATGCTCTATACTATACTATACTGTACTACATATATAATACACGTCAGTCACTGCCGCGAGTGCAACAGCAGTTGCCGGCCTCCAGCCCCTCCTCCCACCCCGCGTGATAGAGGTAAACTGTAACTGATACATCGCAGGCCGCTCAGTGCAGCATAACGGCCGGTGATTTATCAGTGTCAGCAATGTAAAAAAACTGCACCATTCGCTTTATAAGACGCATTGCCATTTTCCCCTCACTTTTGGGGCGAAAAAGTGCGTCTTATAAAGTGAAAAATATGGTATATTAAGTACCAGCCTGTTGATAATTTTAGAATCTCCACCAGGACTTTTTAAAGGGGTTATCTGGGAAAAGATATTGATTGACGGGGGTCGCCGATCAACTGTTAGAGGAGGCCAGGCACCCCGTGAGTGCCACGGCCTCTTCTTGGGCCATCTGACCCATCGGTCACATGGCCTAGTTGCAGTTCAGCCCCATTCAAGTCAATGAGGCTGGGCTGCAATACCAAGCACAGCCACTATACAATGTATGGCACTGTGCTTGGAAAGCTGGCGGAAGCCCACAGCGCAGGTACTTTGTGTCTCTTTGTGAATTTTCTGGTGATCCCAGATTTCCCACCATGTCAGGGAGAGGGACAGCTAAAAGCAGTTCTCCAGTGGGAGAACCCTAATAAAGATCACCCCATGACAAAGTTTCCTGGCGTGTGACGTGGGATGTTGGTGTTGCTTGTGGTCAGACCTAAATTTTTAGGCTTAATGTGTTATAGCGGTCTCATATGCAGCATTATTTTTTTTATTTTTTAAACTCCATTCTTGTGGCAGCTTTTCGTGGCTTTTTGAGGCAAAGCAAAAAGTGGATTCAAAAGCCATGGTCATTATAAAGCAAGGGCGTGTATGTCGTCTTCCTGTTGGATTCACCAAAACTGCATCACAATTTGCACTGGTGTTTTTCCCCAAAACTGCTTTTTGTGTGTGTGAAACCACCCTATGGCCACCTACAAACATAAGATCCGCGCAAATTTCTGTGTGGATTTCTGTGCATTTCTACAGCATATCTGCGCCAAAATTAACAATTTCTAATTGCGGGGATTTCCCTGCGGATTACGTGCGGTTTTACCGTAGATCTTGCCATTCCATTTAAAAAAAAGATGAAATCCACAGCTAAAAAGCAAACATAATTGACATGCTCCGAATTTAGAAATCTGCACTGCAGGTCAATTTCCGCATGGAAAAAGCCTTTGCTGGTTCTGTAATGCACTGCAGTTTCTCTGTGTATTTATTTATATATATATATAATTTTTTTTTTTCCACGCAGATTTTCTTGTGGAAAAAACATAATATAGAGCCAGCAAAGTGAATGAGAGTACGAATCTCACATACACAGTGGGGGTCATTTATTATCCTGAAATATTCCTATATTAGGCGTATTTCAGGCGCAGATTGTGGTGCAGCGGTTAGTTGCGCCGCCATCTGTGACTTTTCCCCCATTTCACGCCAGGTCTAAAAAAGTGGCATGGGTGGGCCGGCAGACCCATCTCGTTCATCATTTTCTACACCTGTTTTAAATAGAAGACAGCAAGGAAGCTGTTAACTTCAGCAGCGCCAGTCTAAATGTATGTAGGGGCCGGCGCCTCTTCATAACTGCGGCGGATCCACCGCCAGATATAGGGGTTATTTTAAACGCCGGTCTTCATAAATGACCTCCAGTGTGTATATTTTCTGTGAGAAATTTGACCCTCCACGTGGATTTTAAAATCCACAGCACGTCAATTATTTATGCGGATTGCACCCTTTGCAATGAAAAGGGTGAGATCGGGGCACATTCACATCAAAGTCTGCAAGTAACACAAGCGGATTTTGGTGCAGAAAACGCAAAATAATCTGCACCCCTAAGGCCGCTTTCACACGGGCGTTGCGGATTGGGGCCGGGTGCGTTCAGTGAAACTCGCACCACTTTGCAAGTAAGTTCAATCAGTTTTGTCTGCGATTACATTCAGTTCAGTTTTTTTCCGCGCCGGTGCAATTCGTTTTTCACGCGCGTGATAAAAAACTGAAGGTTTACAAACAACATTTCTTAGCAACCATCAGTGAAAAACGCATCGCACCCGCACTTGCTTGCGGATACAATGCGTTTTTCACTGAAGCCCCATTCACTTCTATGGGGCCAGGGCTGCGTGAAAAACGCAGAATATAGAACATGCTGCGATTTTTCACGCAACGCAGAACTGATGCGTGAAAAAGAAAACGCTCATGTCCACAGACCCATTGAAATGAATGGGTCAGGATTCAGTGCGGGTGCTATGCGTTCACGTCACGCATTGCACTCGCGCGGAAATCTCGCCCATGTGAAAGGGGCCTTAGGGTATGTGCACATGGGATGGATTCTCTTCAGGTTTACCTCTGCCTATTTGTGCGGTAAACCCACAGCGTTTTTACCAGCAATTTTAAGAAATCTCATCTACACAATGCAAAAAAATATAAACATCTGCAACGTAGATCGGCCTGTGCTGAGGATTTGAGATCCTCACTGCCTGAATTTATCCTGCGCAATTCTCGCTGTGCGGCGCATAGTGTGACGTCTGTGACAAATCCACAGCGGACCTTCCGCCCCACGTGGCCGTGCCTTAGGAATACCGCTGGGAGTTTCCTCGGGGACCTTTTCCGTTTTCCTACATAAATGTATCTGTAAGAACATAAGTGGATTATTATTTGATGAGATGTTCATGTTTATTACAGCTATAGACCTCGTACGTGTTATGTGTGATTTTCTAATACCCCTCCAGGTACAGGAGATACGTCTGGGAATGCTAGGAATCGCTGTCTGCGTGTATGTTTCTTGTGGGATTCTGCCCATTGTATTACTCGTGTGTTCCGGGGGAGGGAATTGTTCCAAGAAACTGTTCTGTTAATGATTTTTCTGTAAGTGTATCCCATGTTAAAGGCACTCTAACCTCAATCTGTTTTCTGCAGCCTGAACAGAGTAATGGGTGACAGATCTAATGATCCTCACCGTCTGCGGAGAGCGTCCTTTGTCCTGTCCATCAATCACATCATCTTCTATAGCTGGACGCAGCTCGTTTTAAGCGCCCCACAATCAATGTTCTGTTGGAGCCTATATATATTTTTTGTAGATCATCTTTATTTTGAGTTTTTGGCACGTGTGTCTACTTGAGGGTTTCCCAGGTTATAGATGGGGAAGGTCCATCTTCAGGATAGGTCATCAAAATCAGATTAGTGGGGGCTTGACACCTGGAACCCCTGTTGATCAGCCAGAAGCTTCCATGTTGGGTTCCCAGCCTGATATATGGCTCATGCACACCACCGTTGGGTCCGCATCCCATCTTCATTTTTTGCGGATCCCATGCAGACCTTTTGATCTCTATAGGTCGGCAAACTTGAAGACAGAACGTGGATATCAATATAGAACATGTTCTCTTCCTGTCTGTTTCTCGACCAAGAATAGGCAGTTGTACTATTGGGACTGACAAAAAATGCGCGTTGCACATGTCCGGCACAGATATTTTGCAGATCGGAAAACGGATACCTTCAAGCACATGAGGCCATATACTTATTATTATTTTTTTTTTTACTATAGAACTCAGTGGCAATAGGATCCAACTGTATAGACCTAATCCAGTTGCATATGCTGCTTGTACATTTCTACAGAGGGTTATGTCACCCATGGGTTCCTCTTGTAATAAAAGAACTGTATTCTATGCAGTATTTTTTATTTATTTTTTTGTTTACCAACATAAATAAGCCTGATGGGGGCCCAAAGGACACTCTTTTACCCTATTGCATATATGGGTTCTTATGAGGCATAGGACCATCACATGCCGTGAACGTGCCCTCAACTGTATGGCAAAGACATGGAGTGACCCATGCTTTGGTGACAGCGGCAATGGAGGAATGGGAATATTTTTTTTTAAGGGGTACCCAAATGGTAATATGGTTGGAAATCATTGCTCTAAGGAACGCCATCTTCCTTTCCATGCGGTGGACTCCAATAAGTAATACATGGTGTGAGGTTAGAGTGCCTTTAAGTGGTGTTTTATATGTCTGCTCCTTGTTGTTGAGATTTTGCATGTTTAGCTTGCTATGAAATGTCTCTATGTAATTCTCTCTCTCTTTATTTAAATGCTTTCCCAGCAAGGACAAGTTTGGAAGGTTTGCATTGCTTTTCACCTTCCCTCTGCCCCTTCTCTGACCAGCTGCTTACACCATGACTTCTCTCTTTCTATAACTTTACAGCATGGCCCCAAAGATCAATGGGAAATTTAGTAACCCAACCACTGCTGCACAATGCCACCGAGCATGCGGGGACAGGAGTGCATGCACCGTAGTGCCCACTTCTCTCTTGGTTTTTGGTGATGCCTGTAGACTAGATACTTGCTCTATACTACCCTTTTTTTTAAATAAATGTTCCCTCAAGTCCTAGCATGCTTAACCACAGTACAGATGTATGGTTATGGTGCCTATGTGCTAACCTGCACACAACTGAATGATGCCTTCCCCTGTACGTTGTTGTAATGTACCTCCCGCACCTCATTGCCTACCCCAACACCCAATTATATAAGTGCCTTATTGGATTACTGCCTCTAGCTAAGGCGACCCTTATCCTAAACGGTGCCATTAGACCTTTTAGTCGTATCATGCTGCTGTGTCGGGCCACTTATGACTAGTTTCAGCGTCGCTGGGACCATTGGTGTTGGTGGCTTGCAGCTGTAGCTAGACCCACATAATCCAGGTAAGAGGATATGAAAAGCAGGGACGGTGACCCATTTTTAAGTTGACAATGTTTAATGTAGTATTTTTTTGCTAGACTCCTAAAAATGTCATTAATAAAACCTGCCCCCAGTTTGTAATGAGATGAATTGCAATATAATGTGAATATTTCTGCTGCCTTATGGAAAATGACAGGTTGGAGAGATCACCCGCTAAATGGTCTCTGAGCATTCATAAAACTTTTTATATGTCAAAGGTTTTGCCGGATCGCTAGAATTCGGAGAGAGCGCTCACATTTCACAGTCTCTGTCAGCAAGAAGAGCGAGTGTAATATGTGGGCACTTCTTTCTCCTTGTTGTAGAAATCATGGGGTTTTCGGCATTCTTCCCCCATTCTTCCCATTCTTCCCATGTCTGTGATATACCAAAAGTTTTATAAAAACTCTGTGACCCTTTCAAGTGGTTTACTGGTCCAATAATTATTTTTTTTTATCTTCCCAGAGTACTTCAAACACTGCATATTTTTGCCCCAAATACCTACTTTTTATGTCAGCACTTTCCTTCCCCTATTCTAGGCATCATTGCATCCAGGCAGGATGTTTACATGCAGAACTTCCTGTTTTCATCAGCTTTATGCAGGGTTTGCTCTGTTTCTCATGACTGCCATACTGTTCCCTCTGCAGTGCATAGCCCCCTACACCCCTCTTCTCCACGTTGGTTAGACAAAGCAAGCCCTATGAACAAAGCATGCTGGGTTTAGTTGGCAAAGCCAGCAGGATGCTGAGAATAGGGGAAAGAAAGTGCTGACATGAACATGAGTATATAGTGAAAAAATGCAATGATTGGGGGTATTCTGGGCATATAAAAAAAATAATTATTTGACCAGGGAACTCCATTAGGGGCTGTGTTATACTGAATTGTTTCATCTCTGCTTTATTATTTTTTCCACCAAAGGACCAAATTCTGGAACCAGGTAAAGGAAGACTTTCCCTATGGTTTTTTATTGGCCATGTGCTAGGATGGTGGTGGAATACTGTTGTGTAAATGAGCCCTTGTAGACCAGGATTTGGTACGGTCTGGTTCTGTAGTCTCTCCATGAATCCATTCTTTAATCTTTAATTAGTGACTTTACCCAGTTTCCCAATAAAAGTCCAGTTGTCCGTTGAAATCCCTTGAAATTTGTGAGTTCAGCTTTTCAGTCTGTGTGCTTAAATATACAAGAAAACCCAACTTTTAAAATTTTGGATAATTTACACAATTCCATACTTCCCTCTGTGTTAGTTTCTGGCTTCCTGGAAGATGATATTGGATGTTGGGTAGAGTTTTTCCACCAAAATACTACTCTAGCTGTCCATGTGTTTCCAGAACTGATGTAGATGATTGCCAGAGATTTTCATTTCCTAACAAAGCAGAGGCTCCTCAGGGTCAAACAAAAATCCGTTTTTACTTGGTCACTCTTCTGTTGCAAGCAAGATAAAATATGTGGGGATCACCTTGTAGGTTTTGCAGGCACACTAGAGAAGCTTGTCAGGGCCCCACAAACACAGCTCAAAACTTGGCTTCTTTGACTTTTTGGAAGTCGATTAAACCTGTTTTGGTTACTGGAAGGCTTAAATATTTAGGCACATTGAGATGTGCAGGAACGATATATATATGGTGCCAAGAGCTGCATCTTATCCCATTCTTGACACCAAGACTTCAAATTTCGTAGAGCCATAATATGACCATGTGAATGTGACCTTATGCAATAGTTTAATTGGTCTCATGCAATATAAGAAGCAATGCGGAGACCACCAGTAAGTGTAACATCATGCTGAGTAGATCTCTGTGGGAACCCCTGATTGTCTGTGTTTGTAGATGTGAATTCAGATCTCCTGGGATTAAAACACCAATAACTAGAGAATATGGTGAGGTCTGAATGTACACTGCTTGTATTCTTGCTTCAAGTCTCTGTATTACTTTAAGAAAAATTCCCAAGTCTGCGGAACTGTGTTACTGCTCGTCATTGCTGTAATGCATGGCGTCTCCTGAGGCAGAAGAGCTGCATGGAACAACTTTGGAGTGTTGCATTAAAACCAGTCACAAAGTGCATTGAAGAATGTTTTAAAACTCCCCTCCCTGCTTATTAAGTTGAGAGTAGTGGTGTAACAGGAGGCATCCTGTTGGGTGATGGGTTTGGAATGTATCTGTGTCCCTAGACAACAACAGTAGATTAGTTCCAAAGATGACCACATTCTGGTCAATCTCCATCTTGATTTCACGGCTCCATGACTTCTTCAGAAACCCCTCTGCACAAGCTAATATCTATGTTGATCCAGAGGAAAAAGAAAATAAAATCTCTGGTGGGTTAATGCATATTGTCCTCTCATAAGGAGAACCTTTAACACTAACTCCAAATTCGAAATACCCGGAACATGAGTATTTATAACAGGAAGAAAGGAAGGAATCCAACTCCCATATTATGTAAGTTAACAAACTAGCCAGCTCCATGACCCTTAGTACAGAGCTCTTATTTTCATTCCAAAATCTCCTCTAAACACAATAGATGTCTACAGGGTTGGAGTACCAGAGGATCTAACGGTGGGCCCCGCCTCTGAAGCCATTTTGGACCTACTAGGGTCTATTTTTAGAGATTCCCTAAAATTAGTTTCAAGCTCAAAATCAGCCATGAAATTTGATTCGGATATGATTCGATTCTGCCCAAATCAAAAGTGCTTTAAATGCTTGGATTCTCTCGCTCTCCCAAGCAAATCTGAAGAAATTCTGACTCTACAGAATCAGATTTTTTCATTTATTATTTTTTTTTTTTATTCTGGTTGAATTTTGATTCTAACAAACCAGTTCTCACATTTCTAGTCTATTTATTTCAATTAAAACCTATTAGACTTTATAAGTTTGCATTTCTCTACTTATGATGCTCTTAAAGGGGTTCTGCAGTTTTTTTAAACTGATGATCTATCCTCTGGAAAGATCATCAGCATCTGACCGGCGGGTGTCCGACACCTGGGACCCCTGCCGATCAGCTGTTTGAGAAGGCAGCGGCGCTGGCAGTAGTGCCGCGGCCTTCTCGCTGTTTACCGCAGGCCCAGTGACGTCACGACTAGTATCACTGGCCTGGGCGCGGCTAAGCTCCATTCAAGTGAACAGAACTAAGACCCGCCCAGGCCAGTGATAAACAGTGAGAAGGCCACGGCGCGCTACTGCCAGCGTCGCTGCCTTCTCAAACAGCTGATCGGCGGGGGGTCCCGGGTGTCAGACCCCTGCCGATCAGATGCTGATGATCTATTCAGAGGATAGATCATCAGTTTAAAAAAAACTGCAGAACCCCTTTAAGAAGTTTTTGCCTCAACTTCATGGTCGAAAGGAATCTATGGGAATTGAAAGGGCCTTTGACTCTGAGTAGTTTGGCCAGGTGGCTGGAGTTTTTCTTTAAGGCAGCAGAAACGGATTTTGCATCTCTTATTATAACCAGAGTGATAGGTGCCAAGTAACTGGGCATCTTTAGGACTTTTACATCGCACAATCTTCCATTTTTTTTTCAGATTGTGTAGTGTTGATTATGGTCTTTATTAACACATTCATTGCTAGGGTAGTTCAGTGAACTTTTAGCAAAGTAAATCATGATGTTCTTCTCTTTTCACCCATTGACCAGTTTTGTTATTGCTGCTGACATCTCTACCTCAGTTTTCTGTTTATTTTCTAGATATGCGCTTTTATTTTCTCTTAGGTGCTTTCCACATCTCCATACATTTATACTTCATTCTTTTCTATAGGAGACCTTCTTTTGCCTTTTTTTTTTTTTTTTTGTTCATTCTCGTTTTTCAGCTCTGACAACTCTCGCGCTGTCTTTGTTTTTCATTTCACTATGAAAAAAAAACTTTCAAAAACTACTATAATTCTATAAAAATAAAAATGTTCTCCTATATTTTTTCCTCAATTTTTCATTAGGCATGTGGGGATCCCAAAGCAAAGCCTTCTTACCTGATCGACAAAAACTTAGAATCTGCCGTCAAGTTTATTGTCCGGAAGTTTCCTGCCGTAGAGACTCGCAATAATAATGTAAGTAGATCTTATTTTAATATAGCATGTAATGTACTCGCGTAGGCTGGTCAAAAAGATGTCAGAAGGTGGTGGTTTTGGTGGTGGTGCGGTCAGTGATCTCAGTGCAGTGGTATCATTTTTGATTATGAAAATCTGAATGTATTTCGCTTTAGGTAGGTGTCTGAGCTCATAAGCCAGTGGTGGAGATCATTTGAGATTAGTTTTCCTCGGTAAAGAGGTTATGCCATGATTGATGTAAAATATGAATCGGATATCATATATATAATACATGACAATGTCTTTCTAGCAAAGCTAGAACCAGCCCTGTACCTCACATGGATTTAGACATCTCCCCCTTAGTTTCTCCAGTTGTTGTGCTAGATTTTCTTCAGGCTGGCAGATCAGTGGTAGGGCCTTTTAAACTGACCGCGTGCGACCACCTCAGTGAGGTGGAGAAGAAATAAGGAAAAGAGCAAACAGCAGGTGGCGCTATGCAGATACATCAGGGCTTGACAAATTTCCTTGGAATCTAGGAGCCAGCTAAAAAAGTTAGGAGACAGGCGGAGCCACATCATAAAGCACCCAGTAGATGCCCCCTTAGTGCCCCCCCCCCCTTCTCCATAAAGCCCCCTAATAATGCATGCCAGTACATAGGGCCCCCATAGTGCCCCCCCAATATTGTGCCAGTATATAGGGCCCCATAGTGCTTCCCCTCTTCTCCTAGTGCCTGTAGCCTATCAGAGGAACGGGCAAGGGAGACGCCTCTCCACTGCTCCTCTGCACCTGAGGACAGCGATACAGATGAATATGGAGATGAGCGCTTCCACAATGGAGGTGCTCATCTCCACTCCTGCTGCCACCGGACAGAACGGGCCCCCCTCCAGCGCTCTGCACCCGTCGCCCGTGCACCTTTGAAAACGGGCTGACAAATACCCAAGCGCCAGGACTAAATTCCTGATCGCAATGGCGACCTGCCTCCTGGGATTTGTCGGGCCCTGAGATACATTTTATTAAATACGGGATCCCTATTCTGGGGATTGCTTTGTGTTTTTAGATTAGGACCTCCCACAATCCTACACTTATCACCCATAAATGAAGTTCGTGAGAACTCCTGTTTTGGAGGCTAAGACGCTGTCACCTCTGCCAACTGTAAGGAGAGGGAACAGAGTTTCTTAGCTTGAGATCGTGACCTAAGAGCATGGTCCATGAATTGCAAAAGTCTGTATTAGGACATTTTATGTTGTCATTTTCCTTTTTCTTATGTGTTTTTGTTCTTTAAGAACTATATTTTATAACTAAACTGGAAGCCACCATATAGAATAGATAAAAACTATATTTACAGTCTTAAAGATGACCTGTCACCTTCCCTGACATGTCTGTTTTAGTAACTTCCCCCCCCCCCCCCCCCCCCCACCTGGAGGCACCCAGTTGCAGGTTAGTTATAGAGGTTATCCAGGTAAATATAATGACTTTTCCTCAGTATAGGTCATCATTATCACATCGGGGGGGGGGGGGGGGTCCGAGTCCCGGCACCTCTGCCGATCAGCTGTTACAGGGAGCCTGTGCTACAACTAGGCCATGTGACCGATGTACATGGCTTTTCACCTTTTCTAACACCTGATCGGCGGAGGTCCTGGGCATTGGACCCCCACCGATCTGATATTGATAACCCGTCCAGAGGAGAGGTCATCAATATTATTTACCGGATAACCTAATTAAAGACCTTCTAGTAGTGATAACTGAAGAACGGAACAACATAGTTTTTTGGATGGCCCAGAATCGTTATTGCATGGGGAACGTAAACATCAACAGACCTGTCAGGAGAGGTGACCGCGCCATTTACGTAGGGAATGGCTTTCTTCCTAAGTATTTTTAGCAAGCAGGTTCCTGATCGGTGACTGTATTCCGCTTTGCTGAAATGATCTTTCTGCATTCAATGAACTCTGCTCTGAGACCTTCATGTCAACCTCTCAGATCATTCCTTGGATAGCCAGACAAGATCCTACAAGTCTTGCCTAGCAGAGGACGGTTGCTCTGCCAGCTGGATGACTCTTCCAGGTTGAAGAAAGTTCGATGCATTTTGTTCTCAGACCCTTAACTCTGGGCAGAAATAAAAATGCTTAAAACATAGTTGTCTCAAGGAATGCCGCAGCGTCTTACCCAAACAAGCAGGAGCTGCGTGGTAGTCCTGGTTATTGGCCGACAGGAATGAGTCAGCGGCTGAGGATTATGGGAGACGCACAGCTGGTTGAACCTGTTACCTGTGCAGCACATACATGTCGGACTCTCCAGGAAGCGGCTGGCTGCTCATTGCCGCAGTGCACACTTGGGTGTGGTGTTTGCTGTACTTATCAGCTGTAAAACACCAAATATCTGAAATATGCCTTGTGTGTGTCTGTACTATACGCAGGCCTTGCTGCTGAGCTTGTCCGGTGTGACTGCACGTGGACTATGTACTATGCTGTTGTGTTATGGCAGAGATATTCAGAGAATTTAAAGGGGTTTTCTGACACTATTCTCTGGATAGGTAATCAGTATCTGATCGGTGGGGTCTGACACATGAGAAGTCATTGCCGCGGACTTCTCGTACTTTAGTCCAGTGACCTAGGCTCAGCTCAGTCTCATTAAAAGTGAATGGCGCTGGGCTATGATACCAAACACAGGCACTATACAGTACGGCGCTGCGGAAAGGCCGTGAGCGCCAACACCTCCAGAGACAGCTGATTGGCAGGGATCCTGGGCGTCAGGCTCCAACAGATCAGATACTGATGACCCCCTTAAGGCGCTAGTCTCTTAGAGGGCCCTGGGTTCATATATAAGGGAGCTGCAATATCTGAATCACTGCTTTTATTAGCCAGTTGCCACAAGATGTTTGTTTTCGCAACATACCTAAAGTCGTCCGTAAACATTAGATGAAGGTGGTCAGCACGCCGATTATCTAATATGTATCGTTGTGCCTGAACTCTTTCCTGACAGCTTTTCAACATGCTCAATCCTTTTTTTTTTTTTTCAATGGAAGATAAGTCAGAGGTCTCTGTTAACCTCTTTTTCCCATTGTGTATGCATTGAGTTGGAAGGTAGCTAAAGCGTCTCTTCTCCTTCACCTCCAAGTTGTATTTATTGCCGCATTAGGAAAAACAATCTACTACCATTTTGTGTTTGAGTCTACAGAAGCATAGGTCTTCAGTATCATTCAGCAAAGCGTTGTGGCCTCTTCTTCAAACCGTGACGTCACATCCATTGGCCACTTGGCCTTTATGCAGCCCAGTCCCATTCAATACAATGAGATTAATCTTCAGTACCAAGAACGGCTGCTACACAAAGTTCGGTGCTATGCTTGGTTTATTAAGAATACGCCACAACGCTTGTCCGATTGTGACTTGAAACAGCTGATCATTGGGGGTACCTGGTGTTGGACTACCACCTATATGATATTGATGATCTATCCCGAGGAGAGGCCATTAATATTTAATTCCCATAAAACAGCTGTAAAGTGTAACTTGTTTCAGTTTATTAATGTAGTGTATGGACAGGGGTGCGGTACTTATTAGTGAGCCTAAAAAAACGGATCAGTCAACCATTGACTTTTAATGTATTTAGTGACGGATCCGTTATTTTTTCCTTTTTGATTTCACACAACCACATCCCAACAGAACGGATGCATCCTGATGTGCAAAATCAAAACTGATCCGTTTAATTCCGGTATTTAGATCCTCTTCCGGATCTCAATATCAGAATTAACAGCGCAAGTGCGAAAGTAGCCTAAGTAACACATTCGGTTACAGCTTTTCTAAGAAGACTCTTTACATTGTTGTTTAGTAGAAATAAACCTCTTTCCCTGATGAAGCATATCACAAAAATGTTTAACATCCCTGTCCCTACATTTTATTGAAAAATAAACTGAAACGACAGTCACACCTAAAGGTATTTTAAAACTGAGTTTATGGGTCCACTCACACGTCTGCAACTGTTTTGCGGTCCGCAAATTAGGGTTTCACTGGGTATCGAATTAGCGATACCCAATAGATACTTTTGTACCGGTATCGATTTGATACTGGGATTTGCCTTTTTCCAATACTATGCTGCACACATGGCCGGCACTATAATAGAAATGCCTTTTCTTGTCCGTGGATGCGGACAAGAATAGGACATGTTCTATTTTTTTGCGGTGTGCTGTCCGCATCTTTTGCGGCCCCATTGAAAACTAATGGGACCTCACCCGTTCCGCAAAATTACCGAACGGATGTGGACCCATTTTGCGGACTGCTTTCACATGAGCGTGTTGAGATCCTTTAGTATTCTGGCTCAGGATTCCTGATGATAGACCCTCAGTATTGCTTCAGGATTTACATGCGTATTTCTTCCTTCCTTAATTATTTATGCACTGCCTATTTGGAAACAAATCCGCACAAAACTCGGACGTTCTGCGGATTTCAAATACTGACGAAATAGCTCTGTTCATTAACATTAGCAGTAGATTCTGGGACATAAAATCCGGACCATATACGGATTGCAAATACGCTTGTGTGAAATCGGCCTAAAGGGATCCTGTCGCCAGGCTCAATACAGTGCTGGCTCAGCCGAATGTAATGATACCTGGCACTTGGAGATCCGTTGATTTTTATTCTGGAGAAAAATGACTTTTAATTCATATGCAAATGTTCAATTAACTGGACAGAAGCAGGGCCCAAGCCGTCGGTGCACCCTTGCTCTTCCTGATTCTTTCTGCCAGCCCGTTTAGGATGATCATGCAGGACCCTGACCCTGTCCATCAGGAAGGAGAGGAAGGGGCTGGCAGAGGAAGCGGAAGGAGCAAGTGGCTAGGACCGTGCCCTCGGTGCATGTAGCGGCGCGCTGCCAGGCCTACAGGACATTGGCCCAGATTTACTAATCCTGTTGGCGGTGTCCTAGACCTGCACCAGATCTCAGGCTGGAGGATAAATCTGCTGCGGGGACAGAAGCTTTTCCCAGACTCTCTAGCAATTATTGATTGGCTTACCTTGAGACAGACACAATTGTGGTGCAATTTTGGCACAAAATGGCACCTCTTAGGTCTGCCCCCTTTCCCTTTAAGCTTCACCCCTTTCCGATTGTCAAGCATGGCAGAGAAAAGTGTAGAAACCCTAGATGCCTCAAATTGCGTGACTTTTTAGATAGAGATTTGGCACTAATACATCTGCGCCATTGTACCAGGTTTAACTGTGAATTTCCCAGTAACGGATTCCTTTTAAGGCATTTATTATCAGGATCGTCCTAATACCGAATCCTAGTTAGTGATGGAGGAAATCTCTACTGGTCCTTTTTTCTACTGTTCGTTTTTTTTGTCGTCTGTGCTCCTCCAAGCCAGATGTGCAGATGGCCATACTTAGGGCTCATTAAGATGACTGTATCCGTTTTGCAGTCCGCAAATTGCGGATCCACAAAGCACGGATACCAGCCAGCCCTGTGATAGAAATGCCTTTTTCTTGTCCACAATTGCGGATATCCTTTTTGCGGGGGCCACAGAACGGAAGTTTTCTATATTGTGCCATTCCTTTTATTATTCCTGCTAGAAGTTATGAATGAATTACTAGTAGTTTGCACTGAAGGTCCAGATGGGTGTTACCAGTTGCGGGGGTGTCCTTTTTATATAGTCTGTCACTGACAGCACTGATTGGGTACTGTCAGACTGTGCACGGACACACTCCTAACGGGTAACACCCATCTGGACCTTCAGTGCAAACTAGAAGTAATTCATTCATAACTTCTAGCGGGAATAAGAAGGGAATGGCACAACAGGCCCTCTTTGAAGGAAGAAAACGTCTCTTTAGATTTATGCTAGTTTCTACCCAGCGCAGGTATATCGGCTCCTTTATTTCTTGTGCTCCCATTGCATACTCTCCAGATCAGCGCCATCCCTTCTTTCCATGAAATAACCTCCTTGCTTTGCTTTAATGTACATTGCCTCATTGTGTCTTCACGTTCTCCTGTGTGGATAGATGTTAACTCTCTAATATCTCTCTATGCCTTGCCCATTAATCTCTCGTGTCTAACAAGTGTTTTGCTTCTTCTTCTTCTTCTTTTTATTTGCTCTTGTGTTATTGTGACTCTCTAGTTCTAGATCGTTTTACTGTATTTTATGTTTGTATCTACATTTATTTTGCATGCGTAACGTGGCTTTGCCTGGATATTCTGTTTGGTAAGTTCAGAAGTTTAAGTGTCCAATGCTTCTACATCTTGAGATGCCTTGCTCTGGTCTTCTTCTTCTTTGTCCTCTTTAGGACAGTTTCTTTTTTTTGTTTCTTCCATTCTCTGCACTTAACATGCTTTCTAACACTCTTTATATAAATGTATACGCCTTGTACGTTCCTAGAAGGGGCGGTAAGTATGATGGCGTACTAGAAGAAGGATTCGGATGGCTGTCATTCTGATCTGTCATACTGTGCGCTCATTTGACGTATCTGAATATTTGTTTTCCACATTTTTACAGCAACAGCTTGCGCAACTCCAGAAGGAGAAGTCCGAGATCCTGAAGAATTTGGCACTTTACTACTTCACGTTTGTGGATGTTATGGAATTTAAGGTGAGTTTCGGGCTCGGACTCGTACCCAATAGCAGTGGCTCTTGTTGAGCATCTTGAACAGGGCAAATGTGTGGCCTTCGGGGAATTTTTCAAATTATTTATATGTATTTTTATTTTTTTGTTATTGTGTCCTATTTATTTTGGGCTTTTTTCAGTTGTTCTTTATTAAAAATTCACGGTGACTTTAATAATTAGGCTCCTGATAAATCCGCTCCCTATACGATTGTATGGTAGTACATGATGTAAAGCTGGCCGTACACATTCAGTAGCTGTTGTTTGGCCGTCAGCTCTCCTGACAACGCCATACACGTACAGTTTAGCAGATGGTGTATGTGTTGTCAGTGAAGAGAAAGCTGCCACCAAACACTTCTGGCGGCTGCTTATCTCTTTGGTGAAAATATTCAGTTCCTCCGACGATCCTTCTCTCCCCCCAGCATTATTTGTCCGGGGAGAGTCGGGAGCCCTCCACACATATTAGACTGTCAGCCCAACCCGAGAATACTTGGTTCGGCTGACAGTACGCTAATGTATATGGATGGGGCCTTTACTCAGGACCAGAAAAAGAAGTGTAGCAATGTATTATATTGACATGGAAATGTAGCAGGGAATCCTCACCTTAAGAATCCTGAATATTAAAGGGGATTTCTGGGATTTTAATATTGATGACCTATCAGTCAGGATAGTTCATCAATGCCAGATCAATGGGGGTCCGACACCCAGCACCCCCGCCGATCATCTGTGGGAAGAGAAGACCGCGCTCCATGCGAACGCAGCCTTCCCGTCATTGTTAACCTGCTCGCCGTCAAGCAGGAAGGAGCCGTCCCATAGAAGTGAATGGGACGGCTTGTAGTTACACCTGCTCAACGCTGCGATGTCGCCGGCGAGCGGGTACATAAAGAAGGGGAAGGCAGCACTCGCACGAACTGCAGCCTTCTCTTCAACCAGCTGATCGGCAGAGTGCCAGGTGTCGGACCCCCACTGATCTGATATTGACGACCTATCCTGAGAATAGGTCATCAAAATCCCAGAAAACCCCATTAACATGGAGGGACCAGCACTGTGAATGATGAGTCTCTCCACATCGACCACTAGTGTACCCATAGCCAGGCTCGGACTGGACCACAGGGGAATCCCCCGGTGGGCCCCTGAGCAAGGTTGGCCCCTAGTCTCCCACCCCCTGCACCAGTGGCACATAACACATTAGAGTTAGTACACTACATACATATATTCAATGTACAGCACCTCAACCAGCTTATGTTCATATAAAAAACTTGTTAGATTATTTATTATATTTGAATGTATTCGTACGGTGGGCCCCCAAAATAAATGTTACTGGTGGTCCCTAGGTACCCCAGTCCGACACTGCCCATAGCTGCAGACTGGATGAAATTTAAATGTAAAATGATGCCGATTTTTCCAACTGCAATGCCACAGCCACAGATCTACAGGGTATAATCCCCCAACACAGATTCTACTGACAAATGCTGCAGACTTCTAGAAGACCTGTTGCCTCTCCAGACATGTCTGTGTTAGCAATTACTTGCATTCCCCATGTTATAACAATTCTGAAGCATCTATTCTTATAAGTCTATCATGTGCCATTATTCTGTTATTCCTGCTAGAAGTTAGGAATGAATTACCAGCAGCTTTCAATAAAGGTCCAGCTGGGTGTTACCAGTTGTGGGGGTGTCCCTGCACAGTCTGACACTGGCAGCTCTGATTGGATAGTATCAGACTGTCTCAGACACCCCCCAACTGTTAACACCCAGATGAACTTTTATTGCAGACGGCTGGCAATTTATTCATAACTTCTATGAGGAATAATAAAGGAATGGCGCAACATAGTCATAAGAATGGATGCTATTACATAGGGAATGCAAGTAGTTCCTAAAGCAGGAAGGGTAGGCGACAGGTCCGTTTCTGCTGCAGATTTGTTTCCCTAGTGTGTGGATGGTACACTTTGCTGGTACAGTAAAAATGTTGCAGATTTTCTGTCCGCAATTCCATGGTGGAAAATTTGCAGCATGTCCGTCATATGTGAGCATACTCTTAGGCCTCATGCGCACAACCATATGTATTTTGTGGTCCGCAAACTGCGGATACCGGCCGTGTGCATCCTGCAGTTTCAGCGGGCCCTGATGTCAAAATGCCTATTCTTGTCGGCAGAGCGGGCTGGGATAGGACATGCAGACTTAGAGATGAGAACAGCGACCCCATTGAAATGAACGGGTCCGCATCCAATATGTAGAAAATGCGGAAAAGAAATACAGTTGAGCACATGAGGCCTTATATAGTGCAGTATATGGCACTTTCTACAGTCAGTCCTGGCGCAGCTTACACGTCTCGTCATCGGTCCCTGTGATGTGAGGTGCACTCGGCATAATTCCCAGGTCTCCTGTCTTTAGCTAGGAGTGGACTGTGATTACAAGTCATTATTCTATTTTTTTTTCCTTTTCAGGATCATGTCTGTGAACTGCTCAACACTATTGATGTGTGTCAAGTTTTCTTTGATATTGTAAGTATAAAAGATTTTAGATGACAGCGCACATGTAGCTGGATGATAGATATTTGTGTCATCATCTAGTATAGGTTGCCGCCCCTGTGTGTAAGTGAAGAAGCAACAATAAGAGATCAAAATGAATTTGATTGTAAAAAAAAAAAAATAACCATAATCCTGTTTACAGAAATAGAATAAATCAGTGCATCCTGCATGGTAGAGCCAAAAGGCGGTGCACGTCGTCATAACCCCTGCGTCCCTCATTCAGCATGAATGAGTGGAGCATCAGGGCATTTCATGTGCGATTCAGCTCAGAGCTAGGGCTTTTTCTTTAGATCCAGTGACTTACCGGCTCTCTCTAGGGACTTTGGCCTAGCAATGATCCCGGTGACGTCACCGGCACTAATGGGCGCTGCCCTAATCTGTAAAATCGCTATAGACTGCCCATTAGTGCTAGTGATGTCACTGGGATCACTGCTAGGCCGAAGCCTCCGCCTACCAGTGAGAATGTAAGCAAAACAGCGATTCAGGGCAAGGGGGAGCATCGGAGCGGGAAATGCTCCATTGTGCTACGCATTCATGCTAAATGAGTGAAGAATGGGTTATGTCAGGGTTCGGCTCTGAACCCGTCCAAGCCCTTTAAAGGGAAAGTCACACAGGCATAGCAGCATTCTATATAAATGTACAATATATAATCTATATATAAACTCATACTGCATAAAATATCAAAATATACCTGGGCCCATCCGCCAACAGCTAGGTTTACCTTAGAGGTATTCCAGGTATTTAATACCGATGGCCTGTCCTCAGGATAGGTTATCAGTATCTAACCAATGGGGGTCTGACTCCAAAATCAGCAGTTTGAGGAGGCCGTGGTGCTCCGCCATCCTCACAGCTTAGCAAGCACAGTGCCTTACATCAGCTCAGGCCTTTTCACTTGAATGGGACTGAGCTGTGCCTTAGACCATGTGACCGATGAATGCAATGTCGCTGACCTTAGAAGACCACGGAGCGCCACTGCCTTTTAAACAGCTGCTCGGCGGGGGTGCCAGGAGTTGGGCCCATACTGATCCTGAGGATAGGTCATCAGCATTAAACTTCTGGACAACCCCTTTAATACTGTGGGTTCTTAACATGGGAGAATTTTGTCTAGATTGAGAGGACCCATAAACCTGATCTTTCCGAAAACACTGAGATTGCCTGTATTTTGAATGTGTTCAGTGGGATTTATTAAAACAAGGATGAGTGGAGTAGATTCCCCTTTAGCTTTTTTTTTTTCCTGCACAGCAGCACTCAAGCTGCACCCCAATAAATGTCTAATCGCTGAGAATGTGGGTCCTGTGTTCACCTCTCGAGAATGTGGGTCCTGTGTTCACCTCTCGAGAATGTGGGTCCTGTGTTCACCTCCCGAGAATGTGGGTCCTGTGTTCACCTCTCCTTCCTACTGCAGCCCTGCACTGAGGATGGGCTTGAACGGAGCAGCATCTGGACCTGCACACCGCCACTCTATTTGGCTCTATCAGACTGATGGAGAAAGCTGAGCATGTCCTCTGTTTCTCTTGGGGCAGGTTCATACTATGCTTCCAGGAAACGCCTAACCATCAGAACACCTATATATTTTCCCAGATAATGTATCATTACAATAAAAGGACTCAAAAAGAGTAATCAATCAATTCGCAAGGCTCGGGGAACCTTATTTACTACATCTAGATGGTCATATGGCGACATTATGTCACAACTTGGTCTGTATTTTGAATAATACTTTTGCACGTGCTCATATTTATATTATTTATATATAGAGTCTAGATTTCGCATAATCTTTAGTTATACTCTGCAATTATGCACATAATTATGCACACCAATTGCTAATATTTTGCTTAGAATTATTTCTCTACCTGTTATCCTGGGGTTCTACTGTGTATAACCACTGATTACAGTGCTCGAATAATTTAATTATGTTCTATCTAATATTAAATATTTGAGTTTTATAATCGGTGTGCAGTGCACACATCCCTCTTGTAATTATTTTAATGTTTGATAGGTTTTTGTATGTGTGTGTGTATATATGTGTGTGTGTGTGTGACACACACACACACACACACACACACACGGGAGGGGACAACCAGGAGCTGGAATGGAAGGAACTTCATAGAGTGAGTGGGTTTTTTATTTTATATTTTAACACAATCCTGCCTAAAAAAAGATCCTCAAATATCTTATTTGTTTTTTTTTTAACAATACACTGCGTGCAGAATTATTAGGCAAATGAGTATTTTGACCACATCATCCTCTTTATGCATGTTGTCTTACTCCAAGCTGTATAGGCTCGAAAGCCTACTACCAATTAAGCATATTAGGTGATGTGCATCTCTGTAATGAGAAGGGCTATGGTCTAATGACATCAACACCCTATATTAGGTGTGCATAATTATTAGGCAACTTCCTTTCCTTTGGCAAAATGGGTCAAAAGAAGGACTTGACAGGCTCAGAAAAGTCAAAAATAGTGAGATATCTTGCAGAGGGATGCAGCACTCTTAAAATTGCAAAGCTTCTGAAGCGTGATCATCGAACAATCAAGCGTTTCATTCAAAATAGTCAACAGGGTCGCAAGAAGCGTGTGGAAAAATCAAGGCGCAAAATAACTGCCCATGAACTGAGAAAAGTCAAGCGTGCAGCTGCCAAGATGCCACTTGCCACCAGTTTGGCCATATTTCAGAGCTGCAACATCACTGGAGTGCCCAAAAGCACAAGGTGTGCAATACTCAGAGACATGGCCAAGGTAAGAAAGGCTGAAAGACGACCACCACTGAACAAGACACACAAGCTGAAACGTCAAGACTGGGCCAAGAAATATCTCAAAGACTGATTTTTCTAAGGTTTTATGGACTGATGAAATGAGAGTGAGTCTTGATGGGCCAGATGGATGGGCCCGTGGCTGGATTGGTAAAGGGCAGAGAGCTCCAGTCCGACTCAGACGCCAGCAATGTGGAGGTGGAGTACTGGTTTGGGCTGGTATCATCAAAGATGAGCTTGTGGGGCCTTTTCGGGTTGAGGATGGAGTCAAGCTCAACTCCCAGTCCTACTGCCAGTTTCTGGAAGACACCTTCTTCAAGCAGTGGTACAGGAAGAAGTCTGCATCCTTCAAGAAAAACATGATTTTCATGCAGGACAATGCTCCATCACACGCGTCCAAGTACTCCACAGCGTGGCTGGCAAGAAAGGGTATAAAAGAAGAAAATCTAATGACATGGCCTCCTTGTTCACCTGATCTGAACCCCATTGAGAACCTGTGGTCCATCATCAAATGTGAGATTTACAAGGAGGGAAAACAGTACACCTCTCTGAACAGTGTCTGGGAGGCTGTGGTTGCTGCTGCACGCAATGTTGATGGTGAACAGATCAAAACACTGACAGAATCCATGGATGGCAGGCTTTTGAGTGTCCTTGCAAAGAAAGGTGGCTATATTGGTCACTGATTTGTTTTTGTTTTGTTTTTGAATGTCAGAAATGTATATTTGTGAATGTTGAGATGTTATATTGGTTTCACTGGTAAAAATAAATAATTGAAATGGGTATATATTAGTTTTTTGTTAAGTTGCCTAATAATTATGCACAGTAATAGTCAACTGCACACACAGATATCCCCCTAAAATAGCTAAAACTAAAAACAAACTAAAAACTACTTCCAAAAATATTCAGCTTTGATATTAATGAGTTTTTTGGGTTCATTGAGAACATGGTTGTTGTTCAATAATAAAATTAATCCTCAAAAATACAACTTGCCTAATAATTCTGCACTCCCTGTATATGTATATATTGTGGCACAGTGAAGGGTATGGACTGGGAAAACAGGTATTTTCCTCCCAGTGTGTGCTGCTGGGCTGATTTGCAGCCAGATGGGGTCAAACACCGGACTGGATTTTAAGTGCCGGTCCGGGTTTTGACAGCACCTAGCTGTCCTTCAAAGACAGCTGTGCTCAGCAGCAAAGGGTGTGTGTGCTGGCATCTGAGGCTTGTGCCGTGCTGCAGGGCTGAGACCCATGTTTAGAGGAAACAGGCCCCCTAAAAGCCTGCTATGGACTGCTGGAGATAGCAAATATCACCTTGTTGGCAGTTCTATGTGGGCTTTCCATTGTGTGTGAACTAACACCAAGACTGCAAAGTGATGTTTTGTTTTTGCCTTATGTGTGAATAAACACAGAAGTTTGATTTAAGAACTGGTAATTTGCCTCTGTACTGCGTCCGCATACCCTGTCTATCAGAGCGAATCCCCGCAATTGGTGGAGTATGTGTGCATGCGCAGAGAGGCTGGTGTAAACGCCGAAATATTTTTGTTTTCGGGTACGGCTGGATGTCCTGGATTAAACCAGCTAAATTCAAACCTGTGTCACGTGACAAAATGGAGGCTGTAATGAAAGCTCTCGTGTAGGCTAACCAACACCACCAAGAAACAAACCAGCTGCTGTTACAACATGTGATGGCTTTACAGATGGCAGGAGCGTTCCAGAGTGTCCATGATGTCCAGAAAGCAGTCCGTGCGGCGATCCCCAAGATGACACCCTCAAATGACACCGAAACCTACCTGGCGATTTACGAGAAGGTGGCCACAAGGGAGAATCTACCCCAAGATCATTGGGCTAAGTTCGTTGCTCTGTTCCTGGCATCCGATTCCCAGCGGGTGTATTTCGACTTGCCGGACGATCAAGCGGCTGACTACCAGAAAGTCATGGGTGAGATTCTGGCAAGACTGGGGGTGAATGTGTTGGTTTGGGCCCAGCGGGTGCATCACTGGGGGTTCAAACCCTGCTGAGCCCGTGAGACCCCAGTATTACAACTTACTTCACCTCTTGCAAAAGTGGCTACAGCCTAACGTGATGAGCCCCACTGCTATTCTGGATCGTCTGTTAGCTGATATGTTCTGGAGGGCTTTGCCACCACCTTTCCAGCACTGGATCGGCCAGTTGTCTCCTGGCAATGCCTTTGAGATGGTGGACCTGGTGGAATGCTATGAGGCTAACGGGTATCTAAAGGGGGGTTCTTTCGGGAGGGGGCCAGTCAAACCCCGGAAATCTACACCCCAGGCCCGGAGGTTTGAGCCGATAAAACGCGCCCAGGATGTACCCACTGCAGACCTGGCTCCGATAGTCTGCTGGCCATGTAAGGGTTAACTGTCCCCATCGGGTTGAGCCCATGGACACTAACTATGGCTACCGTCAGTCGCTATATGACAGGAAGCTGTGTGAAGCAGGTACCCCAGAAACTCTAAATCACTTGTGCCAGGTGAAAGTGGGAGACACTCGTGCAGAGGCCCTGCTGGACTCAGGGAGTCTGGTGTCCCTAGTAAGGGCTACCCTGGTACGGTCCGCTGAGTATACTGGCCGGAGAGTTGGGGTCATGTGCATTTATGGAGACTTAAAAGACTATCCCACCGCCTGGTGTCTCTAACCGGCAGGTGGACTCACGAAGTGGCAGTTGCCACAAACTTACACTACGAACTTATAATCGAGAGAGACTTCCCGGGACTGTGGCCTGCTACGAAAGTAACTGATACCCATGAGACTGGGGTAACACAAGCAGAGTGGCCTTGCTCCGGGGGGAGGCCTGAACCCTAGGAACCCGAGGCGAAGGGCCAGCGGTAGGGATGACTTCCACTTCGGTGGAAGAGGGGGAGACAACCCCACTGAGTGTAATGGTGGGAGGCGTGGAGGACTTGCCACCGGGGCTTGAGCTTGTAGACCTCAATGTCTCCGGGGATAATGTTCGTACAGCACAACACCGGCACCCAACCCTATCCCGAGCCTGGTAAAATGTATTAATAGTAGATGGTGAACCACAACAAGCTGGGGCAGAGTCAGTGTTCCCTCATTCTGTGGTTCATCAGGATATGTTGTATCGGGTAAACCAGCTGCGGGGTGAACCCATTGAGCAGTTGGTGGTACCCCAGGCTTATCTCAAACCTGTTAGTTAGCTCACCAACATGTTCTCGGGGGTCATCTGGGAAGGCAGAAAACATATGACCAGATACTACAAAGGTTTAACTGGCCCAGTGTGTTTAGGGAGGTGGACAAAGTCTGTAAGTCTTGCCCGACCTGCCAGGCAACTAGCCCCCAGCACCTTTTCTGCAGTCCCTTGGTACCTCTCCCGATCATCGAGATATCGTTTGAGCGAATCGATATGGACCTCGTAGGCCCAGTACCGAAGTCCACTAGAGGACTCCAACACATCTTGGTCGTCCTGGACTACGCCACTCGGTACCCAGAGGCGGTGCCACTGCAACATAAATCGGCTTAACTTATAGCTAAGGAGCTAATGGAGATTTTCTCCCGAGGGGGGCTACCTAAAGAGGTTCTGACTGACCAGGGGACCCCTTTTATATCCAAGATCATAAGGGAACTGTAAGTTGCTGCATATCAAGCAGTTACGAACGTCCGTGTACCATCCGCAAACGAACGGTCTGGTAGAGAGGTTTAACAAAACTCTAAAAACTATGTTAAAAATTGTGGCGTCTAAAGATGGGAAGGATTGGGACCTTCTTCTGCCCTATCTCATGTTCTCTGTGCGAGAGGTGCCCCAGGCCTCTCCTGGGTTCTCGTCCTTCGAACTGCTTTATGGCAGACATCATTGTTGTTTGTTGGACGTAGCCAAAGACGCGTGGGAACAGCAACCTACTCCACACAAGTGTCCTTGAGTACGTTACCCAGATGCAAGAAAGGATAGAGACAGTGTTACCTCTTAGGGAGTATATAGAGGCAGCTCAGCAAGCGCAAAGTCGGATCTATAATCGTCAGGCCCGAGTGATCGAGTTTTGGTTCTGGTACCGACCGTGGACAATTAGTTCCTGGCTAGGTGGCAGGGGCCCTACGAGGTACTTGAGAAATTTGGAGAGGTAAATTACAAGGTACACAAGCCAGGGCGGCAAAAGCCGGAGCAGGTTTACCATGTTAATTTACTAAAACCTTGGAAAAGATAGGGAGACCTGTACTGAAGACAGCCCGCGACCGGGTTTTCTAGGGGAAGAGGTTCCGACCCCTCTGTCTGATGCAAGGGAAGCGGTTGCCACAGTAAAAATTGCTGACAGCCTCTCTTCTAAACAGGCTCAGGAGGCCAGGGAGTTCGTTAGTCGAAACACGGATGTGTTCTCGGACCTCCCTGGACGCACATTCGCAATCCAGCATGACATTGTCACTGAGTCTCAGCCAAAAGTCTGGTTAAAACCGTACCGGGTACTCGAGGCTCAGCGACAGGCCATCTCGGAGGAAGTGCGGCTAGACGTCATCGAGGAGTCAAAAAGTGAGTGGGCCAGTCCTATAGTCTTAATACCCAAGCCGGACGGGACGTTACGGTTTTGTAATGATTTTCGTAAGCTGAACAACATATCTAAATTTGATGCATATCCAATGCCCCGGGTGGATAAGCTAATCGAGAAGTTAGGACAAGCACGGTATTTTTTGGTTTTGGACCTCACAAAAGGGTACTGGCAGGTGCCCTTAACGGAGGCTGCCAAAGAGAAAACGGCCTTCATCACGCCTGAGGGGCTGTATCAGTATAAGGTGTTACCCTTTGGTCTGCATGGTGCCCCCGCCACTTTTCAACATCTAATGGACATTGTGCTTCGTCCACATCGGCGGTATGCCTCGGCTTACCTGGATGGTATTGTCATTCACAGTACCGACTGGGAAAGTCACCTGCCCAAAGTACAGGCCGTAGTGGACTCCCTTCGGAAGGCTGGACTAACAGCTAACCCAAAGAAATGTGCGATAGGTTTTGAAGAGACTAAGTACATTGGGCGCGGAGTCATCAAACCCCAAGTAAACAACATAGAGGTGATACGGATTTGGCCCGACCTATCACCTCTAGACAATTAAAGTTGTTCCTGGGGATGCTATTACATGAGGTTTGTCGCCCACTTTGCTATGATAGCCGCGCCATTGACAGGGCTCTTGAAGGGACATAAGTCCGTGATTGTTCACTGGGATGATTGGGCGGAAGAGGCGTTCTCCGCTTTGAAGTTGGCCCCGTGTGGGTCCCTGGTTTTGGTAACGCCAGACTTCAAGCGGGAATTTATAGTACAGACAGATGCCTCTGAAGTAGGCCTCGGTGCTGTACTGTCCCAGGAAGTCAACGGGGAGGAGCATCCCGTTGTCTTCCTCAGCCGTAAGCTCACCCCAGCCGAGACCCGGTACAGTATAGTGGAGAACGAGTGCCTGGCTATCAAGTGGGCACTAGAATCTCTCCGCTATTATTTGTTAGGGAAAAAATTCCGTCTGGTGACTGACCACTCCCCTCTAGTGGATGAGCCAGGCCAATGACAAAAATGCCCGGGTCACCCGATGGTTCCTTTCCCTACAGAACTTTAAATTTACAGTGGAACACAGGGCAGGCCGGTTACAGGGGGTGTAACACTGTCCCTATCCTTTCTTGCATCTGGGTAACGTACTCAAGGACACTTTTTTGTGTGGAGTAGGTTGCTGACACAGTGAAGGGTATGGTGTGGGAAAACAGAGGTATTTTCCATTGTGTGTGAGCTAACACCAAGACTGCGTTTTGTTTTTGCCTTGTGTGTGAATAAACGCGGAAGTTTGATTTAAGAACTGGTAATTTGCCTCTGTACTGCGTCCACATACCCTGTCTACCAGAGCGAATCCCCACAATATACACCCTGTTTTAGACCTATAAGACATGTCAGTGCATCTTATTGGGCGAATACTAATGAGCGATTCCATTACTACTGGAGGACCAGGTACCCCAGGATCTGTAATCCACCATTTCCTGGTCCTCGTCTGCTCACTGTCCTGTGACCTCAAGCTGTGCATGTCGGGTCACAGCGCGGCAGGCTGAACTAGACGAGTATGGATGTGAGGAGCGGTGGTGGTGTCTGGAACAGGAGAGGTAAGTTAATTGTTTTTGTTTGCTCTGAGGTCTGCTTAGGGGTCATTGACATCGGGCTCTGATCTGAGGTCTGCTTGGGGGGCATATTCACATTGGGGCTCTGATCTGAGGTCTGCTTGAGGAGGTCGTTCAAATTTGGGGGTCCTATCCGAGGTCTGCTTGGGAGTCATTTACATTGGGGGCTGAATGGGGGGGTTCTTAT
This sequence comes from Bufo bufo, assembly GCF_905171765.1. Classification (NCBI taxonomy): domain Eukaryota; kingdom Metazoa; phylum Chordata; class Amphibia; order Anura; family Bufonidae; genus Bufo; species Bufo bufo. The sequence goes on from NC_053395.1 coordinate 174,344,412, forward strand.
TTAAATTGGGGCTGTGGTCTGATTTGGGGGTCTGAGCTGAGGTCTGATGAAAAATATATTTTTTCTTTTCCACCTCTAAAACCTAGATGCGTCTTATGGGCAGGTGCGTCTTAAAGGGTGACAAATAGTGTGTGTGTATATACGTGTGTATGTATATATGTGTGTGTGTGTGTATATATATATATATATATATATATATATATATATATATATATATATATATATATATAATTATAGTACAGACCAAAAGTTTGGACACACCTTCTCATTCAAAGAGTTTTTTCTTTATTTTCATGACTATGAAAATTGTAGATTCACACTGAAGGCATCAAAACTATGAATTAACACATGTGGAATTATATACATAACAAACAAGTGTGAAACAACTGAAAATGTAATATTCTAGGTTCTTCAAAGTAGCCACCTTTTGCTTTGATTACTGCTTTGCACACTCTTGGCATTCTCTTGATGAGCTTCAAGAGGTAGTCCCCTGAAATGGTTTTCACTTCACAGGTGTGCCCTGTCAGGTTTAATAAGTGGGATTTCTTGCCTTATAAATGGGGTTGGGACCATCAGTTGCGTTGAGGAGAAGTCAGGTGGATACACAGCTGATAGTAAGTAAAGAAAAACGAGTGGCCATCATTACTTTAAGAAATGAAGGTCAGTCAGTCAGCCGAAAAATTGGGAAAACTTTGAAAGTAAGGGCTATTTGACCATGAAGGAGAGTGATGGGGTGCTGCGCCAGATGACCTGGCCTCTACAGTCACCGGACCTGAACCCAATCGAGATGGTTTGGGGTGAGCTGGACCGCAGAGTGAAGGCAAAAGGGCCAACAAGTGCTAAGCATCTCTGGGAACTCCTTCAAGACTGTTGGAAGACCATTTCAGGGGACTACCTCTTGAAGCTCATCAAGAGAATGCCAAGAGTGTGCAAAGCAGTAATCAAAGCAAAAGGTGGCTACTTTGAAGAACCTAGAATATGACATATTTTCAGTTGTTTCACACTTGTTTGTTATGTATATAATTCCACATGTGTTAATTCATAGTTTTGATGCCTTCATAGTCATGAAAATAAAGAAAACTCTTTGAATGAGAAGGTGTGTCCAAACTTTTGGTCTGTACTGTATATATATTTAATTATTTTTTATTTTATTTTTTTATTACACCTATGTCTTTTTAGGCAGGACTGTATTTAAAATATAAAATAAGAAACCATTCACCTTATGAAACTCTTTCCACTCCAGCGTCATAGCTCCTGGTTGTCCCCGCCAAAACAGAAGTGACGGGGATCCATTTTTAGTCATGACTGCAGTCTGAGAGTAAATGATAACTAACACCCCTTTTAAAGATTTCTGATGGATTGGATTCAAAGGGTTTATGACAGGTTTTAAACTTAAAAAATAACGATGTTATTTCTGTATTTTGTTATTTCTCCAGACTGTCAACTTTGATTTAACCAAGAACTACTTAGATTTGATCATAACCTACACTACACTAATGATAATGCTTTCTCGGATTGAAGAAAGAAAAGCAATTATAGGACTGTACAACTATTCTCATGAGATGACTCACGGATCCAGGTACGTAGGTTCCATTGTGCCTATCACCAGACTGCGGGCTGCCCTATGTTTATCTCCTCGGAGACGATCAAAACGGGAAACTCAGATTATAGATTGTAAAAATGATTTGAGATGTTGCGCTATATTCTTTTGTTTGTCATCCCTCCAGTGACCGAGAGTATCCTCGACTTGGACAGATGATCGTAGACTATGAAAATCCTCTAAAAAAGATGATGGAAGAGTTTGTACCCCACAGTAAGGTGAGGATATCCTTGTTAGGGATAGAAATCTGCCTTAAGATTTGTTTTGCTTTCCACATGATTGCTGATTCATAAGGATCGGGAGCGTCACTGTGCACAGTATACAAAGGTTTAAAGGTCTCCGCAGACAGTTGTCCAGAGCAGGTTATTCCTGACTGCACCTGATGAGCGCAGATGGATTACAGTCTGCGGCAGAGAGACTGTCGGCCAGAGGATGGACATTGGCAGGCACTCTGGAGCAGAACTTGTAGGACTTAGAGGCTATGGACAGCTTTGGAGGATTTTTTTTTTATTATTATTGCATTGTACTGATTTTGAACAAAATTTTTTTTCAATTGGTCTTTATTAAAAAAAAATGTCAACAGCTTTTCTCTGTACAGGGTTGAGATTCTCTCTTAGCAGATGAAAGCACAGTTATGCTAAAAATGTAACCCTTCATGACAAAAACTGCTGAATTTTTTTTTTTATAAAGTCCAATTGAAAAAATGATTTTTAGCCCAATGTGAGTAAAATGCAACCATATAAAAAAAAAACGCCCCCTATGGTGTTCATAGCCTTTAAGTATCACAACTGCAGAAGCATTCCAACCTTACTAGGCCTATTAAGACAGGCATTGGAGAGTGGTGACCATAGAGCAAAGTGTTCTCTCCTCAAGCAAAAGTATGTCACAAAAGTGATGAATCTACGTGGTAGGTCAGGATCAGAGAATCAGCCAGATTTTAGGGTACATGGAGCCTCTCCATCAAGGAACAAGCTCTCACCGATTCACAAGTTGGGACTTATATCATGCCAACCTGTAAGCCGCCATAGTTGTGTTGTAGTTGGAAACTAATAAGCCCTCTCCAAAATGCAGTGCAAATGTTTCATGCCTGCTTGGTTTGGGTTTTTCTAAATGCTCAAGAAGTAGATCTCAGGCACATATTCCATCTGCTTTTAATCACATCATTGAACCGTATTTTGCACAATATCGCAATTAATATCTTTTTGTACTGAAACAATATGGTCGTTTCCGATATGAAGGAAGACCAATAGGAATATATGAAGTTGAAGTGGTAAAAAATATATAATCACACAGAGGAAATCAGATTAAATAATTAATTTTATTAACAAATATTACTCAACATGATTAGCAAACCCGAGAATTAAAAAATTAATTAAAAACAAATCGATTGTGGTAATCTGACAACGAGGTAAAGATAATAAAGTGCAAGTGCATAGATCAATAGACGACAGTATAATCACGGCACAACACGTATGGCTGTGAGAGTAACTATTTACATACAATGCCAATAGTGCATTAACAAAGTAGAAAGGTAGAAAATACAAGCAACCTGCCCACCAAAACAAGTAATACCATGTCTAGTATAGACCACCGCCATTCCCTGACGCTCTTGTTGCTCCCCATATGTGTCCAAAATGCTTAGAAAAATTATGTTTTAATATTTGCATATGAGCCTGTAGGAGCAACGGGGGCGTTGCCTTTACACCTCGAGGCTCTGCTCTCTCTGCAACCGCCATGCCCCTGCACTTTGACAGGACCAGGTGTGATGACGTTTTCACTGCCTGGCCCCGTGAATAACGTGCAGAAGGCGTGGCGATTGCAGAGCCTCTAGGAGTAAGGCAATGCCCCCGTTGTTCCTAGACGCTCTATTGCATATATTTGAACATTTTTCTCAGTAATGCGGGCACATATGACCATGGGTCCCACACAGCTGCCAAGCGCACATGGAACAGGTCAGCCAGTTTCATAGCTACAAATCTGCTGACAGATGCACCTTAGGCCTCATGCACACGGCCGTTGTTTGGGTCCGCATCCGAGCCGCCGTTTTTGCGGCTCGGATGCGGACGCATTCACTTCAGTGGGGAAGCAAAAGATGCAGACAGCACTCCGTGTGCTGTCCGAATCCATTGCTCCGTTCCGTGGCCCCGCAAAAAAAATATAGCATGTCCTATTCTTGTCCGTTTTGCGGACAAGAATAGGCATGTCTACAATGGGCCGCCCGTTCCGTTCCGCAAATTGCGGAAGGCACACGGGCGGCTTCCGTTTTTTGTGGATCCGCCGTTTGCGGACCGCAAAAAACGGCACGGTCGTGTGCATGTAGCCTTATGAAAATACAGCAGCCTGTGTGCCTTCATTGAAGTCCTAGATTTGCCCTAATACATTTCGGTATCAAGTGTGTTTTTATTTTTTTCTATTGTATGTTTTTTTTTGTTGCAAGAAACGTCTGTTTCTTTTCGGGGATTTGTTTAATTTTCATCCTGGATTCTCTGTTTCCGTCATTGGGAAATCTAAAATGGAAACGTATTCTGCTCTGTGGTTTCCACATCCACTCTGAAAGTCCGTAATTTCCTCGAGTTGATGAACTTCCTCCTCGCACTTAGTGCAAATCCGAATCCAGCTGTGGAATGAAGTTCTTTTCTGAGCAGATTGAGTTCTCATTAGCCTCCCAGTTTAGAAAACCATTTAACCGCTTCCAGAATGCCAATGTTGGCCCTCAGATGGTACGTTCATTGATGCCACGATTAGAATAGATCCCATATATCTGCCTTCTTATTGCTGTAGGAATACTCCAGCCTCCTGTCTGTAATGCAGAGGTTTACGTTCTCTTTTATGTGTTTTTTTTTTTTTTTTTTCCCTTTTGTTCAGTCTTTGTCAGATGCCCTCATTTCTCTTCACATGGTTTACCCTCGAAGAAACCTTTCAGCAGAACAGTGGAGAAATGCTCAGCTTCTCAGCCTCATCAGTGCCCCGAGTACAATGCTGAACCCTGCGCAGTCCGATACGGTACAGCACTGAAAATAATATCCGTTAGGCTTTTCTGTTGCTTGTGTAGCACCAACATATTCTGCAGCGCTTGTCATCACGTCGGTTTATGCTCAGTGGTCACGTGCCACTCAGAAACATGTCACCACGGAGGATAGTGAATGGCTGCAGCTTTCAACATGACCACGGTCTGCCTTGGCCCTGGAACGCCAAGGGTAGTGGGGTGTTAGACAATCCTTTTAACTTGAAACCATCCTACTGCTGTAGTGTCATGATGTGTAAGGACTCCTACCCTCATCAGGTAACAGATAGTTGTCTATTTATTCATGTGTTTCTAGGAGGAATAACAGAGGAACAGCACAATGGAGATGTCAGCGAAGGTGCTCCAGAATTCTTCTTCCATTTGGAATGCGTTATTTGCTAAAACAGACAAGTCAGGAGTCGTTAACGAGTACCTGTGACTGCTCCAAAAATGAAAAATGCGCACATTAACCCCGAACTGCTTAGGGGGCCGAAAGCAATGTGGTAGCTTCCCTTTTCCTCTTGATTCCTGAGAAATAGACTCCGATATTCTACCTGCCTTGTATGCCGATATACAGTGGTCTGCCACAGAAGCTGCAGCCACAGCCTTACTTCTGGGGTGGACACTTCTTCTAGCCCCTATGCTGTCCAAGTATCACTGGGCAGCTTCAGACTGGTCTGGTCAGCGTAAGTTCCCAAGTCCTGGTTTAGGCTACTTTCACACCAGTGGTTTTGCTGGATCCGTCACGGATCAGCAAAAACGCTTCCGTCACGATAATACAACCGTCTGCATCGGTTATGAACGGATCCGGTTGTATTATCTTTAAAGTAGCCAAGACGGATCTGTCATGAACTCCATTGAAAGTCAACGGGGGACGGGTCCGTTTTCTATCGTGTCCGAGAAAACAGATCCGCCCCCATTGACTTACATTGTGTGTCAGGACAGATCCATCTTGCTTTGCACCACATCGCGGACAGAAAAACTCTGCTTGCAGCGTTATTCTGTCCGCGATGGGGACGCAACTAAATGGAATGGAATGTATTCTGATGCACTCCGTTTCTTCAGTTCAGTTTTGTCCCCATTGACAATGAATGGGGACAAAGCTGAAGCGTTTTCCCCCCGCTATTGAAATCCGTCATAGGAAAGGGAAAGCGCAAGTATGAAAGTAGCCTTATGTCACAAGCCCGTGTACGAAGACTCAATTCCCACCATCACTGTCAGCAGACTGCCCGGACACTATCCAGAGGTGATTGGACAAAATCAGAGCAAAGAAGAAGTCTCCAACCCAAAATTTTGACAGCCTTCCCTCTATTACTGTGTATACAGAAAGAACTGTCAATCACCGATAGCTCCGCCTCCTGGACTTCAAAGCCCAGAATGAGCAGGAAAGTAAATGTATAAAATACAGTTTTCCTGAATCTTTTCCCATAAAACTATATAGCAGTCTGCTCCGCTCCTCCTGCTCTATAACACACTGCCTGCAGCTCAGACACCATGTTCAGCGTGACAGTCCCTTTAAGCTTTGGTCTCCTCCGCAAACCACTGTATATCTGCATATAGCATGCACAATATGGAGCCATATATCTGGAATGAGGGGGGTGGGATCCCCTCCAAAGTAACGCCAAAGTGCTCAGGGGGCTGACTGCAATGTGGTAATGTGCACACTTCATTTTGGCAGGTCCTCTTTAAAGTAGTTGTCCCATGAAAGTAACCCCTATTCTTTAGGAGCTCCCATACATGGAGTCTTTTTTGTTGGTCGTTTTCTCCCAGTTAGGGTACTAGATAAACAGAATAATTAAACCTTTTAGCTTAAATATCTAGATTATATCCTCTAGATTCCCAGATTAGAGGTTTGTCCCTGCGCAGGCCGACACAGGCAGCACTAATTGAACACTGTCGCGCTATGCAGGGAAACTTCATTTATAGACTTCGGCCGGAACAGCCTGCTGGATCGGCAAACGCAAGTGTGAAACAAGCCATAGGAATCTATGCTCCTGAATTTTATTGCATGGGGAATGCAAGTACTTACTAGAACTAGGAATAAGCGAACGTGTGTTTTCAAGTTCGGCGTACAAGGTTCGGGTTATCTAAGAATTCCGTTATGGATTCCGCTACCACGGACCATAGGTTATGGTTCTTGGTATCAGAATCCATAACTGAATTGTTAGATAACCCGAACCTTATACGCCGAACTTTAAAGTACAAGTTTGCTCATCCCGAACTATAAGGCCTCATGCACACGGCCTTTGCCAGACCGTGTCCATATTGCGGGTGGCCCGCAAACAGCAGGTCCGCAATATCCGGGCACCGCCGTTTGTGCACTGCATCATGGATTCTGACCCATTCACTTGAATGGCTCCACAATCCAGAAGGTGCGGTGGTGTGGAACGGAGTGCGTCCATGGGGTTTCTCTCCGTGCCTCCGCACCGCAAAAAAATAGAACCTATGCGGTGCGGACAGATCACGGACCTATTCAACTTGAATGGGTCTGAATCCGTCTGCGGCACCCGCACGGATGGTGTCCGTGTATTGGGGACCGCAAATTGGCCGTGTGCATGACGCCTAACAGACCTGTTTCCATCTACACGCCAAAGATTTACTGATGCGTTATCTGAAATCCAGATTGTGCGCTTCATAGGGAACAGGGATCGGTATTGGTGACAACTATGCAGCGCTGCGGAATATGTTTGTGCTACAGTATATAAATGAATAAAATATTACCGGTACTTTTTTTTTTCTTTTTAAATGTACTACTGCGGTTTCCCACCGCGATGAATGATGATGTGAAGTCTGCACGTCACCTTTCCAACCCCTTCCTCCTTGTCTGTGCAATGTGCGCTCACTTACATGGCTAAGAGAGGGTTGTCCTGCTGCGGTCATGTTAAACACTGACTCATAAGAATGTCGCCAATGCTGGAAAACCATACAGTTGTCCCATACATTGCACAGGGGGGGGGGGGGGGTAAAGCGCGTACAGAGCAGCACTACAATGTGTATATGTGCAAGGAGGGAGGGGAGTCCGATCAGTCATTAAGAAAAATAAGTCTTTTGTGTGTATCTCTATCTACATACGTATGTTTCTTCTTCCTGCAGATGCCTTGTGAATATCTTTCGCTGGACGCAATGGAGAAATGGATCATCTGTAAGCAAAAGAGCGTTAATTGCGGATTTACCTGTAGCCTTGGTTTATAAATCTTCACATTCGCCAGTAATAATATTATTACAGTAAAGTTAATTTCCTGTGGATTTGTCGTCATCCTATTCTCCCCCTCAGCATATTATTGGGACCAGTCTGCTCTATTGGCCCAAACAGCATGAAACGTATTGTGCCGTTTGGCTAAGGCTACTTTCACGTTGGCGTTTTGGCCTTCCGTTTGTGAGATCCGTTCAGGGCTCTCGCAAGCGGTTCAAAACGGATCAGTTTTTGCCCTAATGCATTCTGAATGGAAAAGGATCCGCTCAGAATCCATCAGTTTGCCTCCTTTCCGCCTCCATTCCGCTCTGGAGGCGGACACCAAAACGCTGCAAGCGAAACTGAGCCAAACGGATCCGTTCTGGCACACAATTTAAGTCGATGGGATCCGTTTTCTATGACACAATCTGGCACAACAGAAAACTGATACGTCCTCCATTGACTTTCCATGGAGTTCATGACGGATCCGTCTTGGCCATGTTAAAGATAATACAAACTGATCCGTTCTGAATGGATGCAGACGTTTGTATCATCTGAACGGATCCGTCTGTTCAGATCTATGACAGATCCGCACCAAGCGCGAGTGTGAAAGTAGCCTAATAGAGCCCAATGGGAAAGAGTCAGCATGCTCATAGTCATGCGTCCACTGTGTATATACGAGGGAACGCCTCACCCTCTGGCCAGTGACTGCTGGGTGACATGTAGCACCACGTATACATGGCAGTCACTGAGGAAAGGCTCAGAGGAGCACGGCCCCTCAGGAATACGGCAGACTCCTAACCGGATGGACTCGTAGTAGACGGACCTGTCTCCATTCTATGCTGTGTATGGGGAGAGATCCACTTTAATCTGGCGTGAAGGTGTTCTGATGCTGGATTGTCAGATACTGTGAATTATGAGATGAAGAATAGCCTCTCCTGTAGAGATAAAGAACTTCCGGGCATAAATTCTCAATAAATAATAATAAATTAACCCCCTCCCTCCTGCTCCATGTGAATAACTGGACTGAGGGCATGGCCCCTGCGCCAAAAGCCTGCTCGTTTCCAAGCTCAGGGCTTTCACACTGACAACCCGATCCTGCTCTGTGACGGGGAACTGAAATATTCAGTTCCTTGTCATGTAAAACCTGCGGACGTGGTGCTCCCAGATACTTCTGTAATCAGGAGCTTGCCGGGGAACCCGTGACATCACGTGGACTGCTTGTGCAGAGAAGGTGCGATTTATGTCGTGTGGACATATCACAGGTAGCGGTGGTATAATCTGCTCCCACCCTTTGATCCCTGATCTGTATGTAGGGAGAGAAGGGAACAAATAGAGAATATGGTCTCTGCTAACTTTGTCCTAGATTACACTGCCCGATTTTAGGGCAGAGCAAGCGCCAACGGATAATAACGCACCCACTGATGCTCGCTTGCACAGGCCTGATTACACAGGGCGATGCGGACTGGATGTGGGAGGAATGATTACTACTGCAGCCCTTCCTCCCTCCCTCATTTAGTTCTGGTGATTATTGGCAGCACGTCCCTGATTACACAGGGTAATGTGCTGGCGATAATTGGGCATCAGCTGCTCGATTATATGGACCAATTATGGGGAATGAGCTTTCATTTGAACCCTTGTTCCCGAAAATAGTGCAGTCATACATTGTATTCCTCAAACACTGTTTAATACCTGGCCCGTCTCATTTACCATTTTCTACGCCTGTTTTAAGCGTAGAAACTGGTGTAATTGTAAGACGGCTAGATTAGCTGAATTGCATTTAGAAGCGGAGGTGGATCCGCGGAAATTATGCAGAGGCATCTCTACCTAACTTTACCGGATCCACCGCAAGGTATAGGGGTTAGTAAGGCCGGTGTCTAAATCTGTGTCCAATACAAAAGGACTAAAGAAGAGAAAAATATTCACCCTCACCATACAGGATACGGAAAAGTGACCTTTTTGAAGGCCCAGAACACCCAGTCATGAGACAGTAAATGAATGTCACTGTGAGAACGGTAATACGTGTTGTGAGCGTTTTTCTGTTCCTTCCCAGTTGGATTCATCCTGTGCCATGGAATACTAAATACAGACGCCACAGCCCTGAACCTGTGGAAGCTGGCCCTGCAGAGCAGTTCTTGTCTGTCCCTCTACAGAGATGAAGTCTTTCATATTCATAAGGCGGCAGAAGATCTTTTCGTCAATATTAGAGGGTACGTCACGGTCTGTTTTTGGCTTTCACCGGAAGTACAGATATCGCAATTATCATGTGTATTGTTACAGTAAACTAGGTCAATGGTGGCCAAAGTGTCCATGATCTACCAGTAGACCTCAGATCGGAGACCAGTAGAGCTTGATGTTAGGTCACCATGTTGTTCTGCTGCTGGCTTTTAACATTGGACTGTGAAAACTGCCTCCTTGTACAGTAGATCCAATACTTGCTTGTAATACTTAACAGTGGCCACCCTCCCTATTGTGAAACCACCGGAGCATCTTAACAGGAGCAAACGATACATTTACAGCACAGTAAGGGCTCTTTCAGACAGGCATGTCCTGTGCGGGAATCGCGCTCCGTTTCACAGGAGCTCATCACATTATAATGCTCTGCGCTCCTGCAAAACTACATGTGCCCATAACGGAATCGCGCTGGTCCAAAAGAGCCCTAAGTGATGTCACAGCTTATCTGCTCCCTCCTGACCTCTGCGTAATATCACAGCTTATCTGCTCCCTCCTGACCTCTGCACAGGTCCCAGAGCATGCCTAGAAAACTCTCCCATAGTAGACAATAGAGTCCACTCTTGTCCATTCTATATCCTATGTGGTTAGTCTCCAAAAGTCTTAACGTAGGCCTAGTGGTCAGTGTGAAAATTTAAAATTAAACAAAAAAAAATCAGTTTAACATAAAAACGTGATTTAAACAATAGGTCATTTTCTGATGACACGTTCCCTTTCATTTTCCATGGTAACATAAAGAAAATACCCAAAATGGTGCCGTTTTCACACTGGCCTTTAGGCCTAATAATATGTGGAGATTTCCTTTTCTGCGCTGGGAACTTTTCAGTAGCCATTGCCTTATGACATGTAGGATTACAATGACCGATATCACCGCTGTATAGATATTACAGGATCCACCATTCACAGTAGGTGATATCACAGCTTATCTACTCCCCCCCCCCCCCCCCCCCCCTAAACTTCTGTATAAGTCACAGAGCATGCCTAAAAAAATGCCTAAAAAAATATGCCTAAAAAAATATTCCTGGCTGCCGTCAAAGAACAGGAAGTCTTTACATAGACTTAAGACCTAGTGGCCAATGTGAAAAGTGCAGGATTTTAGGATTATTTTTATTTTATTTAAAAAATGTTTAAATCACCAGAAATTGGAAAACTACATGTACTGAACTCCACTTGGACAGCGCTGTGAATGGACGGCGAGCTGCTTGTAATCTCAGCAAAAATGGTCCGATGCCCCCTCACTGTGCAATGTCTTAATAATGTCCATTATGGGGAGTTTTTATTTTTGTAAGGAGTTTTTTAGGAATTCTATTAACATATTTTTCCCCCCCCCCCATCTCAGTTACAATAAGAGAATTAACGACATCCGCGAATGCAAGGAGGCTGCAATCTCACATGCGTAAGTAATGGTTATTATGGGAGCTCTGCATTTCCGTAGATTTCAGTCCGTCTAACGCGGTGTTCATTTAGTCTGTTGCTAAGGAACAAAGGAGGAAAAATTGGGGCAATAATTTAAAGGGGTTCTGGCGTTCTTCCCTAGGCTACTCCTATGATGGTACGGATGGCAGCGTTCTAGAAATGTTAACCTCTCTGATTATTTGGGTGGGATAGGCTTTTTTTTCAGGCTACTTGGCGCTGATTGGATTCGCACATATTTGTTTCATCATTTGGGCCATTGGAAAGCAATTCTATGGCGATTTGCTTCCAGTGCTTACCTCCCAGCTGTATCCGTGCCATGTTATAGGGAGAAAAAGTCATTTTCCAAGCTCGTGTGTTACAATAATGAAGTTCGTATTGTCAGTACAAGAAGAAATTTAATTAGTAAAGGGGTTGTCTGGTTTCATGATATTCACAGCCTATCCTAAGGTCATCAATATCCGATCGTTGGTGATCCGACTCCTGGCACCCCCCCATCGATCTTTACCTGCTCGCGGTCTACGTGGTAGCGGCAGTGCAGTGTAATTACAGCTGTTTCTCCTGTTCACTTGAATGGGAGCGGAAGTGTAATTACACTGCACGCCACTAGAGTGTACATGGTGTGCTGCTAGACGCTGCAGCGGGTGCAGCAATCAGTCGAGCAGCACGGCCCCTTCATACAGCAATACTGCAGATCAATGGGGGTGCCAGGAGTCGGACCCCCGCCAATCTGATATTGGTGAGGAGAGGTTATCGGCATCATGAACTGGAGAACCCCTTTAAATAGGCAAGTGTTGGGTGCATTATGTATACAAATTCATAAAATATGCAACTTGCGCCCCTGTAGACCAAACACAGATGTCCTCTCAGTGTGGCCAGTGTGAGATGTATCGCTGTACATGGTGAGCTTTTATACATGTGTGATTCTTTGCTTTTTATGTAGTGGAGCCACGCACAGGGAAAGGCGCAAATTCTTAAGGTCTGCGCTGAAGGAGCTGGCCACTGTCCTTTCTGACCAGCCTGGATTACTGGGGCCAAAGGTACGTGTAACAGACTTGTATACTCTATAGCAGGCATCCTCAAACTGCGGCCCTCCAGCCGTTGTAAAACTACAACTCCCATAATGCCCTGCTGTAGGCTGATACCTGTAGGCTGTTCAGGCATGCTGGGAGTTGTAGTTTTGCAACAGCTGGAGGGCCGCAGTTTGAGGATGCCTGCTCTATAGCTTCCAATGGAGTAACGTCTTAACTGGAAAACACACTAGTTTTAGTGGTGGCTTGCCTCCGGCACTCCAGCTATGGGGAAACTACGACTGCCAGCATGCTCCATTTCTATGGAGTTCTTGTAACAGCTAAGCAAGTGCACATCTTGGGAGTCGTAGTTTTACCACAGCTGGAGTGCCGGAGGTTAGCCATCACAGCCCTAGTTTGTCATAGCACCATTGGCTTATGGCCTGATGGCCGCACACAGGCAGCACACTGATCCATAGAAGACAGTGGTGCAGTTCACACTAGGGTTGGACGATATCAAAAATATTCAGACGATAACGATATAAAAAAAATCTATCGCGATAACTATATATATCGCGATAAATACCAGTTTAAAAGAAAAAAACACAAGGAGCGTTTATACTGTATGGGGGGCCACAAGGAGAGTTTATACTGTATGGGGGGCCACAATGAGAGTTTATACTGTATGGGGGGCCACAATGAGAGTTTATACTGTATGGGGGGCCACAATGAGAGTTTATACTGTATGGGGGGCCACAAGGAGAGTTTATACTGTATGGGGGGCCACAAGGAGAGTTTATACTGTATGGGGGGCCACAATGAGAGTTTATACTGTATGGGGGGCCACAAGGAGAGTTTATACTGTATGGGGGGCCACAAGGAGAGTTTATACTGTATGGGGGGCCACAAGGAGAGTTTATACTGTATGGGGGGCCACAAGGAGAGTTTATACTGTATGGGGGGCCACAAGGAGAGTTTATACTGTATGGGGGGCCACAAGGAGAGTTTATACTGTATGGGGGGCCACAAGGAGAGTTTATACTGTATGGGGAGCCACAAGGAGAGTTTATACTGTATGGGGGGCCACAAGGAGACGTTACACTGTATGGGGGGCCACAAGGAGACGTTACACTGTATGGGGGGCCACAAGGAGACGTTACACTGTATGGGGGGCCACAAGGAGATGCTACACTGTATGGGGGGCCACAAGGAGATGCTACACTGTATGGGGGGCCACAAGGAGATGCTACACTGTATGGGGGGGCCACAAGGAGACGTTACACTGTATGGGGGGGCCACAAGGAGACGTTACACTGTATGGGGGGCCACAAGCCACCATACATACAGTAATACTTTACCATATACTTTTCCCAAGTGTTTTATACTGATGACCTATCCTCTGGATAGGTCATTAGATTCTGATGGGTGGGGGGTCCAACACCTTGGGACCCCTACTGATCAGCTGTTTGAGAAGGCACTGGTGCTTGCAGTAGGGCAGTGGCCTTCTCTCAGCTCACTAAGCACATCGCCGTACATTGTATAGCGGCTGTACTTGGTATCACAGCTCAGCCCCATTCACTTCAGTTCACTTTCACTTCCGCCCCATTCACTGCACCTAGGCCATGTGACCGACGAATGTGACGTCAGACAGTCTAGGAAAAGCTGGAGAAGGCGAGCGCCGGTGCCTTCTTAAACAGCTAATCAGATACTGAGGTCATCAGTAAAAAAAAAAAATACTTGGAAAACCCCTTTAATAATTGCATTTAATACGGTCATCAAGCCATTTTAATACGGTCATCTGGAACACTACCTCTACGCCAATCCCCCCCCCCCCCCCTCCCTTTATTGTAAATTATGTACATTTTCCCAGTTTTCATTTAGACATAAAGCATTTTGTAAATGTAGAAAACTAATTCTGTACCTGTTGGATCCCTTCTCAAGCTGACACTTCTGCTTCGGTCATGACCATGTTCCAATTTCCTCCAATGAAACGCAATGTGTTTTCTCTTTTTCTCAAGGCTCTTTTTGTGTTCATGGCTTTGTCATTTGCTCGAGATGAAATCATTTGGCTGCTCCGGCATGCAGATAACATTCCAAAGAAGGTGGCAGACGATTTTATGGATAAGTGAGTCACTTTTGTGTTCTCCGTTGTGCGTGTGGCTGCATACGTAATAATCAGTAATGGATATTTGTTGAAGACTGGAGATGAAAGTTAATGTGGGAGAAATCAATCTCCGTTTAACTGTTTGAAAGAAAAGTGAGATGGCTCCATTACCGATGAGGAAGACTTTTCCATATGGAAAGAAAAATATCAGACATGATATAAGATGGCAGGGTGGGGAGCGATAGTAAGGACCGCTTTTCTTGCTTCACCGTTCCTGGTCTGAACTGAAAATGGCTCTTTAGTACATCCATGGTTAGCAAGAGGTAATGGTAGATGGATGCTAATTTAAAGGGAACCTGTTACCTGGATTTTGTGTCTAGAGCTGAGGACATGGGTTGCTAGATGGCCGCTAGCACATCCGCAATACCCAGTCCCCATAGCTCTGTGTGCTTTTATTGTGTAAAAAAAAACGATTTGATACATATGCAAATTACCCTGAGATGAGTCCTGTACGTGAGATGAGTCAGGGACGGGACTCATCTCAGGTTAATTTGCATATGTATCAAATCGTTTTTTTTTTAACACAATAAAAGCACACAGAGCTATGGGGACTGGGTATTGCGGATGTGCTAGCGGCCATCTAGTAACCCATGTCCCCAGCTCTATACACAAAATCCAGATGACAGGTTCCCTTAAGTGCAGGATCAGACCACAGAGTTTGTAGTCTGTTACCGTAGAGACAAGGGTCTCCATAAGGGTTTACCAACCAGATAAATATTTGTCATTTCCACATAATATGTCATCAATGTGTGATTGGTGGGGTCTGACCAGGATGGACCTATACAGTCACAATAATGGAGGGGTTGGCACATGGTAGGTAGGAATATTCACACCACAATGAAAAACGGCCGTCACACAGTTCTTTTCAGAACCATTGCCGTCCGGGCAGTTTATTCACAGGACTGTTTTTAACGGGCCAACAGCCACCATAAAATTCAAGGGGGGGCGTTTTTATTTTATCAGAAAGACATTTTGAAAAAACAGGCTTCAATATGCACTCTTTTGCCGTTATTAATGGACCTTTTTTTCACTTTTATGTGATTGTACCCTGAAGCCAGTGGAGCAGCAGTGATTTACCTAGAGCAAGGATCAGCAACCTCCGACACTCCAGCTGTTCAGAAACTACAACTCCCAGAATGCTTCTTTCACTTCAGCAGGCGTTAGAAGAACAGCCGTGCATGTTTGCATGCAGGGAGTTGTAGTTTTGCAGCTGCTGGAGGTTGCTGATCCCTGTCCTAGAGCCTCTACCCCTTTGTTCTAGCAATCAGTGGGGGTCCCAGTGGTCAGAACCCCATTCCAATCTATAAGCTTTTGATGACTGGTGGGAAAGTGCCTTCAAGAAAAATCGGAGTGCCCGAACATGGTGCAGGCGGTCCACTTTAACTCCATGCAGATTACCACTAATTGCATCTGTACTTTCCATGGTTTAAACTGCAAATATAGGTGCAGCCCAGCAATTCACAGTAATCCGCATGTGCTTACCGCTGCCTGGTCATGAAGTATACCCTTACAGATTAAATTTACTGAAGTCAATAACATTGATCAGAACATGTCACAGGGGTAGGAAATATTAGCAAGTCATTCCCGGTATTCATTTGGATGTTACTTTGACATGTACCACCTACCTTAACATTGTACAGGCCAAGTATATACCCTTATGGCAGCAGTATTCGCTACGGGCAATGACCACTACAAGAATTGTTCAGGAATGTTTTGAGGAACATGACAAAGATTTCCAGGTCTTGGCCTGACCTCCATATTTTCTAACTCTCCATCCGATGGACCATCTGTTGGATGTGCTGGAAAAATAAATCTGATCCATGGAGGTCCCACCTCACAGCTTACAGGATCTGCTGCTACCGTCTTGGAGTCCGATACCACAGGACACCTTCAGAGGTCTTGTGGGCTCAATGTCTTGATGGGTCACAGCGGTTTTGATGACATGGGTTTTCGATTAGGCGGGTGGTTTAATGTTATGGCTGATCCGTGCGTGCTTCAAGGGTTACACGTAGATTACTTTAGTCTGTGGTCACTAAATAGTAGTGAGCAGCTGGTGTTTTATTAAATAGGTTTTCAATTAAATTTTTTTTTTTTACTTTCTGACCCATCCTCTGGATAAGTCCATCAATATCTGATTAGTCTAACACCCGGGACCCCCACCAATCAGCTCTTTAAGAAGGCGCAGTACCTCCTCGGCCTTGTCTCAGCTCACCAAGCACAGCACCGTTCATTGTATAGTGGATGTGCTTGGTATTGCAGCTCCAATGAACGTGACGTCATATCGAGGAGGCAGCAGCGCTACTGTGAGTGACGGTGCCTTCTCAAAAAGCAGCTTGGTCAGGGTCCCGGGTGTCAGACTCCCATTGATCATATACTGATGACTAGCGTTGAGCGAACTTGTGTTTTAAAGAGGACCTTTCACCAGAATAAAACATCTAAACTAAGTATACAGACATGGAGAGCGGTGCCCAGGGATCTCCCTGCACTTACTGCTATACCTGGGCGCCGCTCCGTTCTCCCGGTATAGCCTCTGATATCTTCATAATTAGGCTCCACCCAGGGGAACCTCCAGGCCTCTTTCTCCTATGCTGTAGCGCTGGCCAATTTCTCAGGCTATGAGCTGAGCGCTGCGATTGGCCAGCGCTACAGCATGGGAGAAAGAGACGCTTGGGTTATCGAAGAATCGCGTTATGGAGTCTAAATTCAGTTATGGTCCGTGGTAGCGGAATCCATAACGCGATTCTTCGATAACCCAAACTTTAGACGCCGAACTTAAAACACAAGTTCGCTCAACACTACTGATGACTTATCTAGCAAACCCCCTTTAAGAGATGAAATATACATCATATAATCGTTTATGAACTGTAAGTCAGTGATTGATCAATAAAGGTTAACGTGACGCGTTGTATCTCGTCGGCAGGCACATAGCTGAACTCATATTTTATATGGAAGAACTGCGAGCACATGTCAGGAAATATGGGCCAGTGATGCAGAGATATTATGTGCAGT
Source organism: Bufo bufo (assembly GCF_905171765.1). NCBI lineage: Eukaryota > Metazoa > Chordata > Amphibia > Anura > Bufonidae > Bufo > Bufo bufo. The sequence continues at coordinate 174,362,016 of NC_053395.1, forward strand.
ACCTGTCTGGCTTTGATGCAGTGGTCCTGAATGAACTGGTACAGGTAAGAGACCCTCTTTCTATTAGAAGCCGTTGCTGTTTCAGGGCTCTTTCACACCTGCGTTCTTTTCTTCCGGCATAGAGTTCCGTCGTCGGGGCTCTATGCCGGAAGAATCCTGATCAGTTTTATCCTAATGCATTCTGAATGGAGAGAAATCCGTTCAGGATGTCTTCAGTTCCGGAACGGAACGTTTTTTGGCCGGAGAAAATACTGCAGCATGCTGCGCTTTTTGCTCTGGCCAAAAATCCTGAAGACTTGCCGCAAGGTCGGATCCGGAATTAATGCCCATTGAAAGGCATTGATCCGGCCTTAAGCTAAACGTCGTTTCGGCGCATTGCCGGACCCGACATTTAGCTTTTTCAGAGTGGTTACCATGGCTGCCGGGACACTAAAGTCCTGGCAGCCATGGTAAAGTGTAGCTGGGAGCGGGGGAGCAGTATACTTAGCGTCCGTGCGACTCCCGGGGCGCTCCAGAGTGACGTCAGGGCGCCCCAAGCGCATGGATCACATGGATCACGTCATCCATGCGCATGGGGCGCTCTGACGTCATTCTGGAGCGCCCCGGGAGCCGCACGGACTGTAAGTATACTGCTCCCCACTACACTTTACCATGGCAAACAGGACTTTAATAGCGTCCTGGCTGCCATAGTAACACTGAAAGCATTTTGAAGACTGATCCGTCTTCAAATGCTTTCAGTACACTTGCGTTTTTCCGGATCCGGCGGGCACCTCCGGCAACGGAAGTGCACGCCGGATCTCAACAACGCAAGTGTGAAAGAGGCCTCATGCATCTAAAAAAAACACTTAGTGTTAGGGAAACGTAAACAAAAATTTGTTTATTTACAAAAGCCGTTGTTTCCTTTGGCTCCAGTTTTTATTTCTATTTAATTTCTTGCTCTAATAAATCAAATATAAAATGTGAAGCTCCTGCACAGAACTGTGTCTCCATATTAAAGGGTTTGTCAGGATTCTGAGCTGAAGCCGGACCTATCCTGTTCTTCACCCACTCAGCCCCTCTGACATGAGCATTGGAGCATTTCATGCCCTGATGCTCTCCTTTGCCCTGCTCTGAATCGTGCAGGGAAAAGGCTTTTTCTTGAGATCCGGTGAGCCTGGTGACGTTACCAGCACTAAAGGGCAGGCTTTAGCGCTGCCCCAGCCTGTAAAATGGCTAGGGCAGTGCTAAAGCCCGTCCATCAGGAATACTGCTTGGTGGAAGCCACCACCTAGCAGTGTAAAAATATAAACAAAAAAGCCATGAAATGCTCCGATGGTTATGTCAGAGGGGCAGAGTGGGAGAAGAAGGGGATATGTTCACCCCTGAACCCGGACAACCCCTTTAACATACTACACACAAACCCTGTGATGTCTGCTCTTTCAGATTTTCTCCCTTTTGTACCTGATGTATGTTATTTAAAAGAAAGAGATGGATGGAGTGTGACTACAGAACCCGAGCGCACAAGGTTTACATGTAGTCTGTAATGGTGGAGACACAATTTTGCACATGAACCCAATATGCAAAACAGTAGATTTTTAATTGCAATTTGCTTCATATTTTTCCATTCCAATCCTGTAAAAAGCCCCCCCCATATGCCGGGCCCCCTACACTAAATATACTTACCTGGCTCCTGGTATAATCACATTATAAAAAATCCTGTTCATGATGATCTTCATATTTATCAAACCCCCCTGGCACTTTTTGCAAAACCTTTTAAATATCCACATTAGAAAAATTGTATGCATGGGATTGATTTGCGAAAGCTCGCTTTTCCAGACAGTCCAGTAGCTTTACCTTGTTCCTTAATCTACAGACGTTATTTTGAGCAAGGCTCCAAGTTACAACTGACATGGTTGTAGGATATTTTGGTTGGATTTTCATTTTTAGACTCATCAGGCAAATGGCAACCAAGTGATTGATTTTCCTCTAGAGCCCTTGGATATGGAGCATCCTGCACTGTAATTAAATATGTCATTTTTGGTAAATGTGCCCCTAAAATATAGGTCAAAGGGGTTGTCTCACTTCACTTCCATATTGCCTCCTTTGCTGGCTGGATGCATTTTTCCATCACACTATACACTGCTCATATCCAGTGGTTATGACCACCCTGCAATCCAGCAGCAGTGGTCGTACTTGAACACTATAGGAAAAGTACTGAGTGCGCATGGGCTGGCGCTTTTTCCTATAGTGTGCAAGCATGACCGCCGCCGCTGGATTGCAGGGTGGTCATAACCCTGGACACGAGCAGTGTATAATGTGATGGAAAAATGAATCCAGCCAGCAAAGGAGGCAATAGGGAAAATCGCAATACATTAGTAGCTTTCTCTACGTGGTCAATGCCATTTGCTGAAGTGAGACAACCCCTTTAATTGTAGACCTGGAACAGTAGGGGGCACTGTGGCGTCACATTCTGCTCCTCATACCAGGCAGAGGTTTTATCAGAGTGTTCTTTTTGGCATCTTTAGGCCGTCGGTTTTGATGAGAATGTGTTTTATGATTCCGACCTGTACCATTATAGATATTTTTCTATGCTCCAACATTTTGCAGCACTTGACCACTAGATGGCGTGTTCCCCATGTAATCCTTGCACATTGACTTGTCCCCTTATAGTAAGCACTGTGACCAGTAATGGTTCCTCTGGTTAGATGCAGTCCCAGAGTCTGACTTGTGTGGTCTTTTTGCTCTAGAATCTCTCTGTGTGTCCTGAGGATGAATCGATCATCATGTCCTCCTTTGTAAACACGATGACGTCACTAAACGTGAAGCAGGGTAAGATCGTCAGTAGATTGGAACAAATAAGACCATCTGCGAGATTTACACTGCGAGAGGAGCTGTCAGTCCTGATCACGACGGTTTTATGAAGTGTATGGTATTCCCCATGAAACTGCCGTTTCTCTTTTATTCCTCATAGAAATGTAAGAATAAATTGATGCCTGGGTGGAATAACAGAGGAATGCCACAATGCAGAATAGTAAGAAAAGCTGCTCTTGGGGGGTACAACAGACGTCTGGAGGGAGAGAAGTCATACATGATAATGACATGGTGTATCGCTAGGATATGCCATCACTTCATGATTGGGGAGGGTCTGACCTCTGAGACCAGGCTAATCAGCTGAACTAAAGGTCATGATCCGTGAAATAGCCAGAGAGCTGATTAAGCAGAACCGGGCCCCTGACCAGTCAGACAATAATGGCACGTCCTAGTTATGGACCATCACTTTTAATGATGGGGGGTGGGGGGGAAACGCATCAAGATTTTGTTGTTTTTTAATAAAAAAATTTAAGCAATGAAGGTATTAAATTAATAATGATTATAATAAATTAAACTCACCATTCTGAACCCCCATAAGTTTCATTGCCACCAATCCTATGCTGCCACCATGACGTCATGTTTTTGACCGCAACAATGATGTGCCCTTATACCACATGTGACCACTGCAGCCAATCACTGACTTCAGCGGTATACAGCGCAAGACTACTGAGACCAGTGATTAGCTGCAGTGGTGACTTGTGGTTATACAGGCATGTCACCGCTGCAGTCATGGAAACAAAGCCAGCGGCGAGGATCGGCTTCCTGAGCATGTCCATTCCATCATGACCTGCACATATATTGTTGTCATGTACAGTGCCTTGCAAAAGTATTCACCCCTCTTGACTTTTTTCGTATTTTGTTACATTACAGCCTTAAGTTCAATGTTTTGTTAATCTGAATTGTATGTGACGGATCAGAACACAATAGTCTAAGTTGGTGAAGGGAAATGAGAAAAATATATAAATAAAACTATTGTTTTTAGAAATGGAAAACAGAAAATTGCCATGTGCGTATGTATTCACCCCCTTTGTTAAGAAGCCCATAAAAAACTCTGGTGCAACCAATTACCTTCAGAAGTCACATAATTAGTGAAATGATGTCCGCCTGTGTGCAATCTATGTGTCACATGATCTGTCATTACATATACACACCTTTCATGAAAGGCCCCAGAGGCTGCAACACCTAAGCAAGAGGCATCACTAACAAAACACTGCCATGAAGACCAAGGAACTCTCCAAACAAGTAAGGGACAATGTTGTTGAGAAGTACAAGTCAGGGTTAGTTTATACAAAAATATCCAAATCTTTGATGATCCCCAGGAGCACCATCAAATCTGTCATAACCAAATGGAAAGAACATGGCACAACAGCAAACCTGCCAAGAGACGGCCGACCACCAAAACTCACGGATCGGGCAAGGAGGGCATTAATCAGAGAGGCAGCACAGAGACCTAAGGTAACCCTGGAGGAGCTGCAGAGTTCCACAGCAGAGACTGGAGTATCTGTACATAGGATGACAATAAGCCGTACTCTCCAAAGAGTTGGGCTTTATGGCAGAGTAGCCAGAAGAAAGCCATTACTTTCAGCAAAAAACAAAAAGGCACGTTGTGAGTTTACGAAAAGGCATGTGGGAGACTCCCAAAATGTATGGAGGAAGGTGCTCTGGTCTGATGAGACTAAAATTTGAACTTTTCGACCATCAAAGAAAACGCTATGTCTGGAGCAAACCCAACAAATCACATCACCCAAAGAACACCATCCCCACAGTGAGACATGGTGGTGGCAGCATCATGCTGGGGGGACTGGGAAACTGGTCAGAGTTGAGGGAAAGATGGATGGTGCTAAATACAGGGATATTCTAGAGCAAAACCTGTACCACTCTGTGCGTGATTTGAGGCTAGGGCGGAGGTTCACCTTCCAGCAGGACAATGACCCCAAACACACTGCTAAAGAAACACTTGAGTGGTTTAAGGGGAAACATGTAAATGTGTTGGAATGGCCTAGTCAAAGCCCAGATCTCAATCCAATAGAAAATCTGTGGTCAGACTTAAAGATTCACAAGCTGTTCACAAGCGCAAACCATCCAACTTGAAGGAGCTGGAGCAGTTTTACAAGGAGGAATGGGCAAAAATCCCAGTGGTAAGATGTGGCAAGCTCATAGAGACTTATCCAAAGCGACTTGGAGCTGTGATTGCCGCAAGAGGTGGCTCTACAAAGTATTGGCTTTAGGAGGTGTATAGTTTTGCACATTGACTTTTTCTGTTATTTTGTCCTATTTGTTGTTTGATTCACAATAAACAAAACAAAAACAAAAAACATCTTAAGTTGTGGGCATGTTCTGTAAATTAAATAATGCAAATCCTCCAAAAATCTGTGTTGATTCCAGGTTGTGAGGCACCAAAATAAGAAAAAAGTCAAGGGGGGTGAATACTTTTGCAAGGCACTGTGTCAGACATTCCTTAATATAAATGAAAGCCTCTGGATGTGCATGTGCTCTCGATATCACATGTCCATGTACAATGAATGGGTTGGATATAATATGTATCATTTATTATTATTTTTTGTTTGTTTCTAGTTGAAGATGGAGAGGTTTTTGACTTCAGAGGCATGCGATTGGATTGGTTCAGATTGCAGGTAATTACTTTTTTGAGCTTTATTTTTCCTATTGCTATAGACTGAGTTTTGAGGATGGTAACCTGATGTATTTTTGATGATGATTCTGCATAAGTGGTTTTCAAACCCCCATTCACACATCGCTGTAACACAAAATACACTTCACCTGAACCCCCTAATGGGTGAAATGATAGAGAACACAACTATTTTTTTTTTTACCTAAATCCTTTTTCTAATGTTGACCTAATATGCATGTCGTACTTAAAGAAAGGTGTTGTGCCAAGTATAAAAGCCATCGCAGCATAGGGGACACGCACCAATCTTGAGAAAGGGGGTCTCATGTTCCCGTCCTGATGGAGTGGGAGGCTTAGCCTTCTCCCTGCGACTATATTCATTCCCTATAGGACGGCCGAAGAGGGCAGAGAACATCTCTCGTCTATTGTCGGCAGTCCCATAGAAAATGAATGGAGCTGTGGGGCATATGCTCAGGGCGGGCACATAGGGCTCCTGTTCTCGGGATTGGTGGGCTTCCCAGCAGTCACATCCTCACCGCTAAGTTGCTTGCGGGTACGGGATAACTTTTTCTACTTTGGCACAAGATCATTTAAATTTGGTTATAGAGTTCTAATCCTGGCAAGAGCTTCATGGCGACCTGTGATGTCAGACGTTACATAGCATTGCATCGCTTCTCTTCGGACAAGTGTGGTGCAATGTGACTGCTAAGTATATAGTTGGGTTCAGTGGTCCATGTTATTTGAAGGCGTTGGCATATACCTAGAATATGCCATCAGTATCAGATACATGTGGGTTCCATCTCTGGGACTCGCTCCTATCTAGATACTAGGGCCCCTGAGTAAAGGAGAGCACATTGTGCACGCTCAGTGTACTCTCTATTTATTGCTATGGGAGTTCTGAGAATAGGTTATAAATATCGAATGAAGAACGCCAGCGCTCTACTATTTTTTGGAACTCCCGTAGCGGTAAATGGAGGGTGGGCGCTCATGCGCGGCTGCTCTGTTCACTTTGGGGGGGAGTGGGTCTCAGAGGTGGTTCCTGCACCTATCTGACATTGATTGCATATCCTAGCGATATGCCATCAATGTCCCAGATGGGAATTAGGGATCGACCGATATAGATACCGAATCTGTGAACTTTCAGGCCGATAATTTATACTGATATTTTATATCTCCTAATATATACTATATTAGTTGGTAGTCACTTAGGTGGTGGAAATTTGCATTTGGCACTAGTATATTATAAATGTAAATTATAAATGAATAAAGCCCTTAGTTGGTAGTCAATTTATATTTACATTTATAATATACTAGTGCCAAATGCCAATTTCCTCACCATCCCCCTCTCCTCACTGACTTTATTAACCCCTATCAGACCTCAGATCAAACCTTTTTATTAACCGCTATCAGATTTTTATTAACCCCTATCAGACCTCAGATCAGACCTTTTATTAACCCCTATCCGACCTCAGATAAATCAAATAAAAAAACTTCTCTCCTGCGCCGCGGCTCCTCTTCATCTCCGGGTCCAGAGTCTCGCTCCCCTGTCGTCTCCGGCCCGCGCTGCACTGTCACCTGACAGCGTGCAGCGTCAGGTCATAGTGCGCGTTCTACGTCCTGATGCTGTATGGGGTCAGGACAGTGCAGCGCGGGCCCCATCAAAGAAGACCAGGGAGGGTGAGTATTGGAAGCGCTTGCTGTGCTTCTTCCTCACTCCCGGCACCCGATGCATACTAGTGCGCGCTTCCATAATGGAAGCGCTCACTAGTATTCGCTTTATACGCATTATCGGTATATCGGCAAGGTTAGATGCAGATACCGATAATGTACAAAATCGCTAATATCGGTACTTCCAATAATCGGTCGATCCCTAATGGGAATACCCCTTTAAGGAAAGCAGGCTGTCATGTAGCAGCGCATTTTACCCACAGTGGCTGCTGCAGGATGTCTGGGGGCAGTTTAATAAATAACTATCCATCCAGCAGCTTATCGTGCTGAACGTCATGGACTGAAATCTCAGCCTTGGGCACCACGAGAGCTTGTGCAGCCATCTGTTCTCCTGCATATATTTGTCTGCGCCCTCAGAGCAGAACCTCCAGATTGTGGTGTATTTTATAGACTGCGTTAACCGTTAATTTAATTTTAAACCATTGACTTTTTATACCACAGAAAATATCATCATTTCAAGGGAATCTGTCTCCAGCGAACTCCTTATCCAGCTCTTAGCATAGAAACATTGGCTAGAACTCTATTCGTAATGGAGAATGCGATTTAAAGTGAATCTGTCACCAATGAACCCCTTCCCCTTGTTTGCATAGACACATAGCTGTGGTTCACCTGATTAAAACACTGCTTTTCTTTTTTTTTTTTTATATGAGGCATCCTTCTTAAAACATAGATTAGGCCTTTGGTGCAATGAGGGCGTCACCATTACTCTGGTTGCACCCTAGCTCCGCTCCCTTCTATGGCCAGCCCCTCCCTCCCTGCTTTACCACTGCCTGGCCTGTCAATCGAAGCAGCCAGCGAGGGGCAGGGCACAGAAAGGAGTGGAGCTTGGGTGTAAGAAGAGCACTGGTGACGCCCTCACTGCACCAGCAGTCTAACTTGCATATTAAGAAAAAGCGTCATAACTCGGGAACGGATCCTCTGATCAACAAAATCAAAACAGCGTTTTATTCAGGAGAAACACAGCTATAGGTCTATGCCAGGGATCGGTAACCTCCGGCGCTTCAACCTCCAGCACTACAACTCTCAGAATCCATCTTTCACTTTTATAGGAGTTACAAGAACAGCCTAGCATGTTGGGAGTTGTAGTTTCACAGCAGCTGGAGTGCCAAAGGTTGCTGATTGCTGGTCTATACAAACTGTTGTATAGGGAGGTCGCTGGTGACAGATTCCCATTAAGCCATGCTCAGTGCAGTATGTTCATCGCACGGCAGACATTTCTCTACTTTAAATGATGAGAACTAGACTTACTGGAGGAATATCACCTATCGCACTTCTTCTTGGAAAAGCAGATTTGTTACGATGCCACGTCCTGCTGAAAAGGGCCTTTAAGCAGAAGCATTTAATATGTGGAGCAGGTTCGGGCTGACCTTGTGGGCAATATTTAACGTCTAATTTCTGGGCAATGTACAAGTCAGATTAATGCTTCGCTGAAAAGCGTCCTGTTCATTTGTATGGTAAGCGTAACAGCAGGGAACTGTTCTGCGGGGCCGCCATCAATCGCCCTTCTCAGCCAGTGCTAAATGATTTGTGGCAGAGCACGGCCCAGAGGAAACCACTTCCCCATAAACTGGAATCTGAAATGGGACGCGGAGGTTTTTAGGGTTTTCTGCACGTTAATCCGTCTTTAAATGTTGCTTTGCAGATGGCAGTTTCCATTATTTTTGTGAGCTTTTTTTGATTTCTAAATTGCATTTTGTTGAATTAAAATAAATTGAGAGATGGCATTAAAAATGATATTGAGTACACTTACAGGCGCTCTCTAGGTCTGCCACATTCGACTTGGCATAGCAACGATGGTAACAAGTTTTTAGTCATTGTAATAGGGATTTTTTAGAGCCGATACCGATTATCTGTGAACTTTTAGGCCGATAGCCGATAATTTATACCGATATTTTATGTTAGTTGGTAGTCACTGAGGTGGTGGAAATTTGCATTTGGCACTAGTATATTATAAATGTAAATTATAAATCAATAAAGCCCTTAGTTGGTAGTCAATTTATAATTTACATTTATAATATACTAGTGCCAAATGCCAATTTCCACACCATCCCCCCTTCTCACTGACTTTATTAACCCCTATCAGACTTCAGATGAATAAAATAAAAAACTCCTCACCTCTCCTGCGCCGCGGCTACTCTTCATCTCCGGGTCTGGCGTCTCGCTCCCCTGTCTTCTCTGGCCCGTGCTGCACTGTCACCTGACAGCGTGTAGCGTCAGGTCATAGTGTGCGCACTACATCCTGACGCTGTACGGGGTCAGGTCAGTGCAGCGCGTGGGCCTCATCAAAAAGACCAGGGAGGGGGAGTATCGGAAGCGCTTGCTGCACTTCTTCCCGGCACCCGATGCATACTAGTGCGCGTTTCCATAATGGAAGCACTCACTAATATTCTCTTTATACGCATTATCGGTATATCAGCAAGTTTAGCTGCCGATAATGTACAAAATCCTGAATATCGGCCGATAATTTCAGTACTCCCGATAATCGGTCGATCCCTAGTATTGATGCATGGTAGTGCAATCATGGCCTTTAATGTCTAAATGTCCACAGCTACGTTTCGTCCTTTGGAGCGATGCATCTTACATTTCTTTGAAAGTGATCTAAATTTACCTTCACACAGGGGGACGTTTATCAACTCCTGGACACCAGAAAATCGGTGTAAAAAAAAAACAAACCAAAAAAACGCACACGCCATGTTTGTACAGAATTTTGTGGCGTTTTGAGGATTTAGAGCCATAGCTACCCCGACACCTTTATTATCAGCTACCTCATGATCACGGCGTAGGTTATATTGGAAATTTACAGCAGTTTCCTTGCTGGCCTAGATTTCTGGTTTGGCACCACAAATATAAAAGAAAAATCATGGAAAATATACAATAAATGCAAGCATTCTATATGGACTAAGCCCTCACTCTGATATGATAAAATCCAAGACTCTCAGCCAATATGTTTTGATCAAAACACATCTGTGCCCGCCTACCAGCACGAAGGTGGTCTCAGTCAGGCAGTTCCTACTCTAAACCTACCTATGCTGTTGGACATCTACATTCAGGAGAGAAGACCCTGCACGTGTAGGGGCACATTTATTAAGACCGGCGTTATTAAACCAATGTAGGCCACCTCCAGAATTGTATACCATTTTATAATATTTTTTTATTCATACTTTAACTTGACCACTGAACTGATTTCTACCACAGCAATGTTAATGATACGGAGAGACGGATATATAGATAGTCAGGTCCATAAATATTGGGACATCAACACAATTCTAACATTTTTGGCTCTATACACCACCACAATAGATTTGAAATGAAACAAACAAGATGTGCTTTAACTGCAGACTGTCAGCTTTAATTTGAGGGTATTTACATCCAAATCAGGTGAACGGTGTAGGAATTACAACAGTTTGCATATGTGCCTCCCACTTGTTAAGGGACCAAAAGTAATGGGACAGAATAATCATAAATCAAACTTTCACTTTTTAATACTTGGTTGCAAATCCTTTGCAGTCAATTACAGCCTGAAGTCTGGAATGCATACACATCACCAGACGCTGGGTTTCATCCCTGGTGATGCTCTGCCAGGTCTCTACTGCAACTGTCTTCAGTTCCTGCTTGTTCTTGGGGCATTTTCCCTTCAGTTTTGTCTTCAGCAAGTGAAATGCATGCTCAATCGGATTCAGGTCAGGTGATTGACTTGGCCATTGCATAACATTCCACTTCTTTCCCTTAAAAAACTCTTTGGTTGCTTTTGCAGTATGCTTTGGGTCATTGTCCATCTGCACTGTGAAGCGCCGTCCAATGAGTTCTGAAGCATTTGACTGAATATGAGCAGATAATATTGCCCGAAACACTTCAGAATTTATCCTGTTGCTTTTGTCAGCAGTCACATCATCAATAAATACAAGAGAACCAGTTCCATTGGCAGCCATACATGCCCACGCCATGACACTACCACCACCATGCTTCACTGATGAGGTGGTATGCTTAGGATCTTGAGCAGTTCCTTTCCTTCTCCATACTCTTCACTTCCCATCACTCTGGTACAAGTTGGTCTTGGTCTCATCTGTCCATAGGATGTTGTTGCAAAACTGTGAAGGCTTTTTTAGATGTTGTTTGGAAAACTCTAATCCGGCCTTCCTGTTTTTGAGGCTCACCAATTGTTTACATCTTGTGGGGAACCCTCTATATTCACTCTGGTGAAGTCTTCTCTTGATTGTTGACTTTGACACACATACACCTACCTCCTGGAGAGTGTTCTTGATCTGGCCAACTGTTGTGAAGGGTGTTTTCTTCACCAGGGAAAGAATTCTTCGGTCATCCACCACAGTTGTTTTCCGTGATCTTCCGGGTCTTTTGGTGTTGCTGAGCTCTTCCTTACTTCTTTTTAATAATGTTCCAAACAGTTGTTTTGGCCGCGCCTAATGTTTTTGCTATCTCTGTCATTTAAGCTCCTGCTTTCATGTATTTCTCTGTTAGTACTGGAAAAAATTGCTCAGAGAAAACAGTGCAGGCAAAACCACCCCTTCACCCTTGATCATTGTCCTATTAATTCACATTAGTTCACATAACCCTTCCAAAAAAAAAAACACTAGCCTTGCAAAAGCCTAGTTTCCACAAAGTGATGCAATGATGCTCTTCCCTTATTCAAGTTATAGCAAATAAAAGTGAATTATTGGCCTTGGTTTTACACAATTTAACGTCTGAACAAAGAGTCACATTTTTTTTTTCAAATGTCAGACATTGTTTTACAAGTAAGACATTAAAGTGATTGTCAGAATTGGGGCCAAAGATGTGTCGGCTGGGGACTGAATGTAAGAGGCGCCCAAACATCTGTGCAACAGTAGCTGAATGGCACTTTGTCTCGTCTGACCTGAGAACACTTTGATGATTGCAGAATGCCTTCCGCTTGTATTATTTTTGGCCTGGAAGCCAGGAGATTGTGCATCAAAATGCAGAATGGCTTGGACAAAAACAGGCTGCCCTTTTCTTGGTCGCCTTTCAAGGAGGAAAAAAAAAAACCTTTAAAGTCAAGCTATCTGGGAATTTTGTCTTTGTTTTGAGATAATGGTGAAACCATGCTTCAAAAGATGTGCTGACAAACCTTAACATCCCACTTCTGAGTCATGGAAATCCAGAGAGAGCGTTTTAACAGATTCATAGCTGCTCGAATCGAAATACAGAGGAACTTGGAGCCGAGGAATTTTCATCAGAAGTGGCTGCCAAACTTCTCTTTTAAGCTGTTTTAGGAAGAAGAAAAAAATATCACCAAATCTGAGCTTTATCCTTTCAACAATGGCACTTTAATCCTCCAGAGCTCAAATCCCAAGGCTGCTTAGTAGATTTTGTACTTTTCACTGAAGACTGGTGAACTGAAATCTGGAGAGACCCATAGTGGCAGTAGACCTTATGGGTGTGGGGTGGCAGTGGCATGGTCCTGAAGGGTCATGAAAACAGAAGAGGAGTGATAGTAGCAAGTAGGGCTGAAACGATTACTCGATTGACTTGAGTAATTCGACACCAAAAAATCCTCGATGCGAATTGTTTCCATCGAGGTTTCGTTTGTCAAGTGACCACGGAGCGGGAGTGAAGCGCTTGCTATTACTGTTCCGTGGTCACCCGCCGGCCCGTACCGCGATGCACTTTCAGCCCGGACACATTGTCAGGACATAGTGCATGTATGTGTGCACTATGACTCGACGCTTTGTGACGTCAGTGCAGCGCGCGGAGAAGAAGACGGAGGAGGTGTGGAGCAAAGCCCCTACAGGAAAGGTAAGTACTGGCCACTCCATGTCCACAACCTCACTGAAAGAAACAGCAAAGTAGGAGTGAGGACGCTGCCATGAGCACACTACAGAGATCTGGGGTGACATGGTGCAGGCAAGGAGGATCCGTGCGGCCGTCAATTTAGACCTGCAGTTTGCGGCGGCGATCGGCGGTGACATCGGGTCCCCATGGGGCTGTAGGGGGGGGACCCGATGGCATGGAAGGCAGCGCGATGCCTAAGGAAGGCATCGCGTTGCCTTCCGGTGACGAACCTGTGAGATCCAGCCCCCTGGATCTCACAGGCCGGAAGCTGTATGAGTAATACACACAGTATTACTCATACAGCCAATGCATTCCAATACAGAAGTATTGGAATGCATTGTAAAGGATTAGACCCCCAAAAGTTCAAGTCCCAAAGTGGGACAAAAAATGTGAAAAATAAAGTTTTTCCCCCCAAAAAATTACGTTTCAAATAAAAATAAACAAAAACGTAATTTTCCCCAAAATAAAGTTAAAAACAAATTGGTAAAAAATAGGGGGGGGGGGGGAAAGTATACATATTAGGTATCGCCGTGTCCGTATCGACCGGCGACCGGCTCGATTAACATATCACATGACCTAACCCCTCAGATGAACACCGTAAAAAATAAAAACTGTGCTAAATAAACAATTTTTTTGTCACCTTACATCACAAAAGGTACAACAGCAAGCGATCAAAAAGGCGTTTGCCCACCAAAATAGTACTAATCTAACCGTCACCTCATCCCGCAAAAAATGAGTCCCTACCTGAGACAATCGCCCAAAAAATTAAAAAACTATGGCTCAGAATATGGAGACACTAAAACATCTTTTTTTTTTGTTTTAAAAAAGCTGTTATTGTGTAAAACTTACATAAATAAAAAAAGTATACATATTAGGTATCGCCGCGTCCGTATCAACCGGCTCTATAAAAATATCACATGACCTAACCCCTCAGATGAACACCATAAAAAATAAAAACTGCTAAATGAACTATTTTTTGTCACCTTTAAATCACAAAAAGTGTAATAGCAAGCGATCAAAAAGTCATATGCACCCCAAAATAGTGCCAATCAAACCGTCCTGAGACCCTTCCTAAGATAATCGCCCAAAAACTGAAGAAACTATGGCTCTCAGAATATGGAGACACTAAAACATGATATATTATTTTTTTTTGTTTCGAAAATGATAATATTGTGTAAAACTTACATAAATAAATAAAAAAGTATACATATTAGGTATCGCTGCATCCATGACAACCTGATCTATAAAAATATCACATGATCTAACCTGTCAGATGAATGTTGTAAATAACAAAAAATAAAAACTGTGCCAAAACAGCTATTTCTTGTTACTTTGCCTCACAAAAAGTGTAATATAGAGCAACCAAAAATCATATGTACCCTAAACTAGTACCAACAATACTGCCACCCTATCCCGTAGTTTCTAAAATGGGGTTACTTTTTTGGAGTTTCTACTCTAGGGGTACATCAGGGGGGCTTCGTATGGCTTTCCTTTCCTTCTGCGCCCTGCCGTACAGCAGTTTACGACCACATATGGGGTGTTTCTGTAAACTACAGAATCAGGGCCATAAATATTAAGTTTGGTTTGGCTGTTAACCCTTGCTTTGTAACTGGAAAAAAATTAAAATGGAAAATCTGCCAAAAAAGTGAAATTTTGAAATTGTATCTCTATATTCCATTAATTCTTGTGGAACACCTAAAGGGTTAACAAAGTTTGTAAAATACCTTGAGGGGTGTAGTTTCTAGAATGGGGTCATTTTTGTGTGGTTTCTATTATGTAAGCCTCGCAAAGTGACTTCAGACCTGAACTGGTCCCTAAAAATTGGGTTTTTGAACATTTCTGAAAAATTTCAAGATTTGCTTCTAAACTTCTAAGCCTTGTAACATCCCCAAAAAATAAAATATCTTTCCCAAAATGATCCAAACATGAAGTAGACATATGGGGAATGTAAAGTAATAACTATTTTTGGAGGTATTACTATGTATTATAGAAGTAGAGAAATTGAAACTTGGAAATTTGCAATTTTTTACAAATTTTTGGTAAATTTGGTATTTTTTATTTTTTTTTAAAATAAGAATTAATTTTTTTTACTTCATTTTACCAGTGTCATGAAGTACAATATGTGACGGGAAAAAAATCTCAGAATGGCCTGGATAAGTCAAAGCGTTTTAAAGTTATCAGCACTTAAAGTGACACTGGTCAGATTTGCAAAAAATGGCCGGGTCTTTAAGGTGAAATAAGGCTGTGTCCTGAAGTGGTAAAGCACATCTGTCAGCAGATTTGTACCTATGACACTGGCTGACCTGTTACATGTGCACTTGGCAGCTGATGTTCATATGTGCCCACATTGCTGAGAAAAATGATGTTTTAATATTTGCAAATGAGCCTCTAGGAGCAACAGGGGTGTTGCCGTTACACATAGAAGCTCTGCTCTCTCTGCAACTGCCGCATCCTTTGCACTTTGATTGACAGGGCCAGGAGCGATGATGTTTTCACTGCCTTGGGCCTGCCTATCAAAGTCAAGATTATGGCCACCTAGAAATGAATGGGTCCGTGCGCAGACCAAAAACACGGTCGTGTGCATGATGCCTAAAGAGCGTAGGTTAATGGTCATTGTCTGGTTGAGGATTTAGACAGGTTGCCCTCTTCTTTCACAACGGCAACATATCATATTTTATGCTTGACACTATTGCTGCTCTCTATGTGGTTGGCATATTTAGTAGAACAGCTCAATACGAATCCAACCTTTCCCCCGATATATCAGGACTGCTGTCAGTAGTGTAAGAAGCCTTCCTTCTGTACATTACCAGATCTACGCTGCTTACCATAAACGACTGGCCAGACGCGTTTCAGGATTTTTCAGAATACAAACATTCGTTCACGAAGTGGAGGAAGTTGGTCTTTTCTTTGCCACTCGTCTTTCAACTTGGGTGTGCTGCAGGGACTGGTTGGCAGACTAACAGATATTATCAGTTTAAGGGCTTGTTCGAAGGTCCACAGGATAGGTCATAAGTGTCTGATTAGTGAGGATCTGACCACTGGGACACCGTCTGATCGCTAGAAGGGAGATCCTGTCTTCCCCGGAGTGGTGGTCGAGCATGTGCATTGCTGCTTTATTCAATCTCTATGGAATTTACAAATATAGCAGAATACAGAGCTTCCCCATCAGCCATCTCTTTGAAGGGAGCAGCGGTGTGCATTCATGACCATCCATCCCTTCCTTTTGAATGGGGGGGGGGGGGGGGGTGGAACCCCCATGTAGACCCTCACCAGTGGCTAGGTGAGATGTCTATCTTTGTATGTTTTAACATTACAGGGATTGATAGCTTTAGATGTTATCACATTGTGACTGGTATGCTGTGCCTTGAATAAGTATTCATACCCCCTTGAACTTTTTCCATATTTTTTCACATTACACCCACAAACTTAAAGAGGACCTTTCACCGATCCTGACATTGTGAACTAACTATACAGACATGGAGAGCGGCGCCCGGGGATCTCACTGCACTTACTATTATCCCTGGGTGCCGCTCCGTTCTCCTGCTATGCCCTCCGGTATCTCCGCTCACTAAGTTATAGTAGGCGGAGATTCCAGTCACTAAGTTATGGTAGGCGGAGTCTGCCCTTGTTCTGCTCTAGCGCTGGCCAATCGCAGCGCAGAGCTCAGAGCCTAGGAGGTTATTTTCTCCCAGGCTGTGAGCTCTGCAATGCGATTGGCCAGCGCTACAGAAGAACAAGGGCAGACTCCGCCTACCATAACTTAGTGAACGGAGATACCGGAGGGCATAGCAGGAGAACGGAGCGGCGCCCGGGGATAATAGTAAGTGCAGTGAGATCACAGGGCGCCGCTCTACAGGTCTGTATAGTTAGTTCATAGTGTAATAATCGGTGAAAGGTCCTCTTTAAATGTATTTTATTGTGATTTTAAGTGATAGACCAGCACAGAGTAGCAAATGTGTGAAGTTAGAAGAAAATGTTACATGGTTTTCATAATGTTGCTCTTCATTTCCATTGGATTGGCTGCTTTTCTCTATTTCTGACATATATGGTTTAGGAGGCGAGTTCCTTGGTGTACCATTTCTGTGCCCTGGTCTTGTAATGCTGGTCTTATGTATATATCTTATTATATCCATGTTTCACCCCTCAAGGCCTACACCAGTGTTTCTAAAGCATCGCTGAGCCTCGCTGACCACAGGGAGCTTGGAAAGATGATGAACACTATAATATTTCATACAAAAATGGTGGATTCCTTAGTTGAAATGCTGGTGGAAACCTCCGATCTCTCCATATTTTGGTACGGACCTTTCTGGATTTGAATGCATTCTTACATTTCCATAAGTTTAATTTTCTGATTTGAGACTTTCTTGCTTAACGTCAGATCCGTTTTTTTTTGTTTTTTTTCTTGTAAGCCAATCTGTACACTAGAGTGAATGATGGATAGATGTTAGTGTTTATTCATACGCCCCCAATGTGTGTCCTGCATACATGGATCCGATTACTTGTATTATACACCATGGTGATTGCAAGTAGTCATATTGGCTCAAAATGTTCAAACGTGGTGGAAATTTAATATTTTTAGCTCTGCCAGTTCATGTCATTAGATGTAATTCTTCAAGCCATGTATCTCTTTTGCATCGCTCACAATTCCCAGCAGAGTCCCAGATCCAAACCTGTATTTGGTCCATACAAGCCCTCATATGATGGTGGATATATCCTGAAGGTAGTCATGAACAGTTGATTATCTGGTGAACGTTGCATCAAAAGCAACCATACACATTTTAGTCCATGTGGGCCATTACATTAGTTCCAACTGATCATATCAGAAAAGAAACTAAGGACTTCTACGGTGCTGCTGGTAGAGAAGGTCTTCAAACAGGTATCTTTCAAAAGAACTTTGAGGGCCTAATACATGATATCTGCTTGAAGACCTTCTATACCAGCAGTGCGGTTGAAACCCTCCATTTCTCCTACATGATTGGTTCTGCACCTGGAGGAAGATGCAGCAGCTCACTTTTCACCCCTTGACTACACTAGAGTGGTACCAATTGGTAGCACAGCAACCAAAGGTGAATGGCCACTTAAGTGCTTGAGCCATACTCGGTCCAGATGATATTGCTCTGTGTTCTGCTATTTCATCTTTTGCATTAGTTCACACGGGCAATACTTGTTCAGTGACACCAGCTGAATGACGAATGTTCTTCCTGGGAACATTCTTTTATGGAAAGATCATTAATGGACTACAGGTTGTCATCACCAGACTCAAAAGATTGTTCGTTGTTAAAGGTCATCTGTCCGCAGACTGGTACCTACGAAGCTGGCTGACCTGTTGGCAGCTGAAGGCATATGTGTTGGTCCCATGTTCATATGTGCCCGCATTGCTGAGAAAAATGATGTTTTAATATATGCAAAAGAGCCTCTTGGAGCAACGGGGGCGTTGCTATTACACCTAGAGGCTCTGCTCTCTCTACAACTGCTGCGTCCTCTGCATTTTGACTTTTTTTTGGAGAAGTCTGGCCCTGCCAATCAAAGGGCAGAAGGCACAGTACTTGCAGAGAGAGCAGAGCCTCTAGGTGTAACAACAACCCCATAAATGATCATTTGGGTTGAAATCATCTGTTTTCATCACTTTGGGGCTAATGTGTTTGGTCCAGCTGCTGCAGTGGTTGGGGTGCCTGCATTCTCTTGGAACAGAGGTAGGCAGCCTCCAGCACTTCAGCTGTTGTAAAACTACAACTCCCAGCATGCATACTTCCTTTGTTTTTCTCAGAACTTTCAAATAAAAAAATGAATGGAGCATGCTGGGAATTGTAGTTTCACAACAGCTAGAGTGCCGAAGGTGGCTGACCCCTGAGATGGAGGATCTGAAAAATGTGTTTTTTTTTTATAATTTTTTTCTATAATATTTAGCTTTTACAGTCGAGCATTTGAGAAGATGTTTCAGCAGTGTTTGGAGCTGCCATCACAGTCAAGATACTCAATCTCGTTCCCCCTCATCTGCACTCATTTTATGAGCTGCACCCATGAGCTGTGTCCCGAAGAGGTATAAATCTGTCTTTAACTTAAATTTTTTACATTGACATATGTTAAGCATTCTATAATATAACCATTGATAAAACCATATCAGATCATTGTCAGTCAATTTATTCCTGTAGAGAAATATTTGACAAATTAATCAAATTAGCAGAATTAAACTAATGATTTGCCTAAATTATTACTTTCTCCGGTGTTATGAAATGGTAGATATACAAATATGGGTAAATGAACATGTGAAATTATTATATTTTGTACTATAAAGGAGAAACCGG
Source organism: Bufo bufo (assembly GCF_905171765.1). Classification (NCBI taxonomy): domain Eukaryota; kingdom Metazoa; phylum Chordata; class Amphibia; order Anura; family Bufonidae; genus Bufo; species Bufo bufo. Next base: position 174,381,330 of record NC_053395.1, read on the forward strand.
CGTGCCTGCTTGTCTGTCTGTACATTACTATGTCTGTGCACACGGCTGGTCAGCTGAGCGTAAATCTGTAAGATTAGGATTTGAGGATTGAATTTTAGGTAGGTTTTAGTGATTCTAGACATTACATTATCTGCTCCCTGCATGGTTTTCGGGTGGGGGCTGCACAGATTCCAGCTACGTTTTTCTTGGAGAAGCACAAAGTCATCCTTCTTATTTGAGGCATGAAATATTTAAAGAGGACCTGTCACCGCTCCTGACCTGCCTGTTTTAATAGATTCGTATATTCCCCATGTAATAACAATTCTGGAGCATCTATTCTTATGGCTCAATGTTGTGCCATTCTTTTATTATTCCTACTAGAATTTATGAATGTATTGCTAGCAGTCTGCAGTAAGGGTACAGAGTGGTGTTACCAGTTGGGGGGGGGGGGGAGTACCTGCACAGTCTGAAAATGGCAGCACTGATTGGATAGAGCCAGACTGTGCAGGTACACACCCCCAACTGGTTACCTCCCCTCGGTATCCTTACTGCAGACTGCTAGCAAATCATTCATAATTTCTAGTAGAAATAATAAAGGAATGGCACAAATCTAGAACCAGCCCTGTGTACCTCACATGGATCTCCAAATTCACTGCTCCAATCATTCTCCTAGATTCTCTTCTGCCTGGATAGCCCCTTTACAATTGCAACTGTTCTTTTAACATTTCAGAGACATCACATCGGCGATCGCAGTCTGTCTCTGTGTAATATGTTCTTGGATGAAATGGCGAAGCAAGCTCGGAATCTCATCACGGACATCTGCACAGAACAGTGCACCCTAAGTGATCAGGTGAATGAACCAGTGTATGAACCAATGTAGCAGGCCACTGGAAGATCTGGTCTGCCATGCACTTGAGTGGTTGGAGCGTAATGCTACATTTCTCCTGCAGTGGTACCCGCTGAAAAAATGTATAGACAGCTGTGTCTTCCTTTGGTGATGGAAGGAAAGAGTTTGTAGTGTTAGTATATTGATGACCTGTCCTCAGAATAGGTCATCAATATCAGTTTGGTGAGGGTCCAACTCCCAACATCCCCACGATCAGCTATTTGAAGACGCCACAGCACTCTTACGGTTGGCGAGTCCTCTTCACGGTCTCACTTTACGCCATCTGACTTCTATACGCCAACTGACTTCTAGTTGCGCTGCCAAGTAACTACAACTGCTGGTCCCGTTCAAAGGAACAAGTTGAGCAGTTGTAATTACACTGCACCATCGCTACAAGTTAGACGGCGTGCAGTGAAATGGTGAAGAAGACACTGCACCCACAGGATCAATGTGCAAGGAATCAGACCCCAGCCGATCTGATATTGATGGTCTATCCTGAGGATAGGTCATCAGTATACTAGCACCGCACAACCCCTTTATGGAAATGTCTGGGCTCTAGATATTGACGACCTATTATTAGGTTGTCATCCATATCAAATGAGTGAGGCTCCGACACCCAACAACCCCCTCTGATCAGCTGTTCTCAGTATCCACTGGTGTCTGAAATCAGAGTGGACAGAGATTAAACCAGACAGCCTCGTCCACTGTCTAAAGGCCGTCCTAGCGTTCTGGAGCTTGGTTCCCTTTTAAGTGAATCTCTTTGTGCTACTAGACAGAGCAGAGGTGGGAGGCTCCTGCTGCAGCTAGTTATCTTACAGTCAGATGGAGGACAGTGATGAGGAGGAGGGTGGACATGACTGTATGGGGAAAAAGTAGGGACTAGTTCTCAATTTCAATTGCAATATTAGACCATATAAAATGAGAAATGTTGGAATTTTTTTGTGAATTTTCTGTTTAGTGTTCCCTCTAAAAACAGAATCGGTATTAATTCAATACAAATGAAATACCAATGCATCAATATTTTAAACACTCTCCAGTCCTTTTTTTTGTGCTGCTATTACGAAAGACCTCAAGAAAGGCACCTGGGTTCATCTTACCTTATGGGGGAGATTTATCAAAACCAGTACAAAGAAGAAGAAAAAATGACTTGGTTGCCCCTAGCTACCATAAGCCAGTTTTCCTTCACAGCAATTTTGATAAATCTCCCCCTATGTCTAGATGAGTTTATATTAGAATCGGTTGGAGTCTTTTTTATGTGTATCTTGTTCCTTGCTTCTCTTTGATGGCTTAGCAAGGCGCATGTTGGGATAGACTGCCCACCTGAGCAGATGCATTTAGCTCATTTTGAGCTAAAAATCCATTTTTCAATTGGTCTTTATTAAAATTGTTGAGCCCCTTTCTCTGTGCAGCCTTGAGATTCTCTAGCAGCAGGATCTGTATTTTTACTCTGTTCCATAAACACTCATTATAGCTCAGTTCTTATTCTACTGATAAGAATGTGACTTAAATAAGTGTTTCTGACCTTTTAGTAATTTAAAGTATATTAGATGACCGGCACAAAGGATTCACACGGCTAGACAAAGACTAAACTCTTTGATAGAACAGTTGAATATTTTTAATAAAAACTCATCGAAGAAAATTGTTTTTTTTAGCCCAAATGAGTAAAATGCAATAAAAAAAAAGGTGTACATGGCCTTTAATGAAAATTTTCTGAGTGTGGCAGTGCAAAAAAAGTCATTTCATGTGTGTTCCCATCTTTTACTTGCCCATTTTGTCTCATAGCTGTATCTTGTTACGTGCTTCTCTTTGATGGCTTAGCAAGGCGCATGTTGGGATAGACTGCCCACCTGAGCAGATGCTATTCTTATGAGATGCTTGGATTCCAAGGATTTAATTATTTTTCTCTTCATTATTCAACTGTAGCTACTGCCAAAACACTGTGCCAAAACAATCAGTCAAGCGGTGAACAAAAAGTCAAAAAAGCAGACGGGAAAGAAAGGAGAACCTGAACGAGAGAAACCCGGGGTTGAAAGCATGAGAAAAAATAGACTTGTGGTTACAAAGTAAGAGCATTTTAGATTTTTGTAATTAAATGTTGTGTGGAATGGCTGACTTGTGTCTTTATTTTTCCCATGTGATGAGTTTTTCTAAAAATTAATCATACTGCATCAAATAAACATTTTCTTTTTAAGCTTACTCTTCTACATCTAAAATAAGTTTTCCTAAAATAATCTGTTGGAAGTCTGAAAGAATAATCAGACTAATTTTAGAAAACATAAGTGAGACTGGAGTCCCAAGTCTAGTGCTTGAACTCTGTAAAGGGGTTGTCTCACTTCAGCAAATGGCATTCATCATATAGACAAAGTACAAGGCACTTACTAATGTATTGGGATTGTCCATGTTGCCTCCTTGCTGGCTTCATTAATTTTTCCATCGCAGTATACAGTGCTCCTTTCCATGGTTATGACCACTCTGCAATGCAGCAGAGATGGTCATGCTTGCACGCTATAAGTGCCAGCCTATGCACACTCTCACCGTCCCGGTCACCAAAGAGGCTGGTGCTTTTTCTTAGCATGCAAACACTGCCACCATTGCTGGATTACAGGGTGGTTATAACCCCTGTATACCAGCAATGTATAAAGCAATGGAAAAATTAATCAATCTGTTTAGCGGGGGTGCAGGGAGTCGAACCCTCACCAATCTGAAACATGACGACTGTGGCAGAAACATTATTTAACCTTTATGAACACTACAAAGACCGCACTAAAGTAATTTTAGCCATTATACTTCTTTTATAATGTATTATACCATGTTATTATAAGGGATCGACCGATATTGATTTTTTTTTTAGAGCCGATACCGATAAACTGTGAACTTTCAGGCCAATAGCCGATAATCTATACCGATATTTTATATCTCATAATATATGTTCTATTAGTTGGTAGTCACTGAGGTGGTGGAAATTTGCATTTGGCACTAGTATATTATAAATGTTAATTATAAATGAATAAAGCCCTTAGTTGGTAGTCAATTTATAATTTATATTTATAATATACTAGTGCCAAATGTCAATTTCCACACCATCCCCCCTCCTCACTGACTTTATTAACCCCTATCAGACCTCAGATGAATAAAAAAAAATCCTCACCTCTCCTGTTCCTCTTCATCTCCGGGTCCGCCGTCTCGCTCCCCTGTCTGGCGTCTCGCTCCCCTGTCTTCTCCGGCCCGCGCTGCACTGTCACCTGACAGTGTGCTGCGTCAGGTCATAGTGCGCGTTCTACGTCCTGATGCTGTACGGGGTCAGGACAGTGCAGCGCGGGCCCCATCAAAGAAGACCAGGGAGGGTGAGTATCGGAAGCGCTTGCTGCGCTTCTTCCCCGCTCCCGACACCCGATGCATACTAGTGCGCGCTTCCATAATGGAAGCGCTCACTATAATTCACTTTATACGCATTATCGGCAAGGTTAGATGCCCATACCGATAATGTACAAAATCCTGAATATCGGCCAATAATATCGGTACTACCAATAATCGGTCGATCCCTAATTATTATATACATTTACTGAAAAACATGCTTTTTCATATATTTGCCTAGAAATAGCTTAACGCATTAGCAGAATTTCTAGGTGTTTGAATGTAGCTTTACAGATACTGTTGCACTGTTATAGATAATATGAATATTGTATTATTATTTTTTTTCCATTTTCCTCTCCAGTTTGGATAAACTGCATACTGCACTTTCAGAACTCTGCTTCTCTATTAATTATGCCCCTAATATGATTGTATGGGAGCATACATTCACCCCAAGAGAATATCTCACCTCGCACTTGGAAATTCGCTTCACCAAGTAAGTGTTGGACACCTGGTATGAAGTTCATTTTTTTTTTTTTTTTTTTTTTTTTTTTATATTATTAACTTCCTGAAAAGTACAATTGCAGATACATCAGATGTGTCATTTCCAGAGAAATATTAAATATGAAAGTATTTTTCTGACTTAAAATGATGATGTGTGGGGAATTCAGGGGTTGTCTGTCATCGGTGATATTTGGAACAGAAGGATGCTTGTGGCTTAGAAAGGAATGTATCGCTTATAATGTGAGCTACAGGAAAGTGAAGGCGAAAGGATATGTTTTCATTAAACCCAATGGCCCAATATTCTTACACTGACAAAATGCAGAATCTCATGACACTGAGCAAATATTTCATTTAAAGGGGTTTTCCATACTCCGGATACTGATGAACTATCCTGAGGCTGAGGTCATCAGTATCCTATCAGTGGGGGCCTGATACAACACACCCCTTTAACCAGCTATTCATTGTAGCCTCCATTGCTGGAACTTGCTCTTGAATGGAGCCGGAAGCATAGCTCCATTGTGGCCAGCTCGACTCCTCTTGAAGTGAATGGGAGATGAGCTGCTGTAACCCGACGTGGCCACTACACTTTGAACGGAGCTGTGCTTCCCGTTCCATTTGTAGTGCTAGCTCCAGTGCCAGAGTTGATCTGCCTCCGTAAAAGGGCCTTAAAGGGGTTGTCCCACAAAAAAAAAAATCTACATTTCTCCAACCAGTATCTCGAGCTGAATACTTCTATAATTGCATGTAATTAACAATTTAGTATAGCCACCTGGTGTTTAAGTTCCTTATTTCTCTGTCCATCTTGCGGAGGTGGATGCGCATGCTCAGTTCCATCCTTCAACTGCCACCAGCCATATATTCCATTACAAGTCGTGACTGTTACAGGGAGAGAGCTGCGGCAGAAAGGGCACACCTCCTGAGATGACATCTATGTGCTGCAGGTCTATGGAATTGTCCATTTGCATACTTCAAGTCCTGTCCAGTATAATAACATCCCTTTTTCTCGTTAATGTCATTGGGGGGACACAGCAACATGTATATACGCCCAGCTACCACTAGGAGGCGACACTAGATATGAAAAAGGTTGGCTCCGCCCAGATGGTCTATAGCCTCTCCACAGGCACTAGGCTAATCAGTTTTAGTCTAGTGTCCGTAGGAGGCAGACACGACCTGCTCTTCTCCTGCAGGTCTTGCTGCAACTTTTTAGCTTTTTTCTTCAATGTCTCTCAGGCGAGTGTGTCTCCACTTGTATTACCAGGGCCTGCGACTGGTTCCTTTTTTCCTGAGACTTCATGTGGCCAGGGATTTCTCTGGTCTTACATTTCACAGTGATATTTTGTTGCAGTTTTTCTGAGGCTCGATTCTCGCCTCCTTTGTATGGGAAGCATGTCTTTCCATTCCCTTCTCCCCCAGGGGTTGGCTGCTTTCTCTGGCAGGATGGGGTTTCCTTCCCATAGGGTGTTTCTCTTTTCCCACCTGCCTTGCAGTGGAAGAAGGCTTGCTCCCTTCCCATGGTGAGTCTTTGCTATTCTTTCTTTATTTTTCCCACCTTGGGTGGCGCTGGGTGTTTCCCTTTGTTCCTTTCTTGCATATGGCCTTTTTTCCCAGTCACTTGTCCTTGGGATCCTGGCGGTCTCCCACAATTTTTTTTCTTTGGAATCTTCCTGGTCCTGGAGCCTCTCTCGGCTCACTTCCTTCGTTTTTCTATCTACCATTTCATGCTATGGCCTCTCCTGGTCCTGTTGGGTCACATGGTTCTCCTGCACCTGTGCGCAGGCTCGGACTGGCCCACAGAGACACAGGTGAATCCCCTGGTGGGCCCCTGAGCAAGGTCGGCCCCTAGTCTCCCACCCCCTGCACCAGTGGCACATAACACCGTGGACTTACTGCATTACATACATATTTTTAATGTACAGCACCTTAACCAGCCCACGGTCATATAAAAAACTTGATAGATTATTGAAGAAACTCCCCACTTTATTATTATAGACTGGATCAGAGCTGAGATGACTTCTAGGTATAGAGGAAAGCTAGCCAGTGTCGTCTTCTCCCCAGGACCTACCTTAAGGTGCTGCCGGCACCCCTATATTCAATCATCTGGCAGCATCTTGCTGCTGTGTGAGCAGGTAATATTTGAATATATCCGTACAGTGGCCCCCCAAAATACATTTTACTGGTGGGCCCTAGGGACCCCAGTCCGACCCTGCCTGTGCGCCCACCCTCGGGGACTGCTTTGGGACATCCCATGGTGCTGTGTCCCCCAATGACATGAAGAGAAAAATTGGATTTTTGTACTTACCGTAAAATTTCTTTCTCGTTCAATTCATTGGGGGACACAGATCCCACCCTTTATTTTCATTTCTCTCCCTGTCTCCGGGCTGCTGTTCTTCTTTCCTTCCCCGGTCCACGACATGTTGGTTCTTTGCTTTTTGTTTCTCTCTCCTACTGCTATTGGTACAAACTGATTAGCCTAGTGCTGTGGAGAGGCTATAGCCCACCTGGGCGGAACCAACCTTTTTCATATCTAGTGTCGCCTCCTAGTGGTAGCTGGGCGTACACCCATGGTGCTGTGAATTGAAGGAGAAAGGGATTTTACAGCAAGTACAAAAATGATTGCATTGTTAGCAGCATTGAATGTAACTATAGAGTTCAAACGCACCAGTATTGTCATTTAATTTCATAGCCTTTTAGCCTACATAAAGATTGTTTTCTATCTTGGTGTTGGGTATTATACATGTGCGGGGAATAACTGAGGCCTCTTTCACACTTGCGTTGTCCGGATCCGGCGTGTACTCCACTTGCCGGAATTACACGCCGGATCCGGAAAAACGCAAGTGTACTGAAAGCATTTGAAGACGGAACGGTCTTCCAAATGCGTTCAGTGTTACTATGGCACCCAGGACGCTATTAAAGTCCTGGTTGCCATAGTAGGAGCGGGGAGCGGGGGAGCAGTATACTTACAGTCCGTGCGGCTCCCCGGGCGCTCCAAGGTGACGTCAGAGCGCCCCATGCGCATGGATGACGTGATCCATGTGATCACATGATCCATGCGCTTGGGGCGCCCTGACGTCACTCTGAAGCGCCCCGGGAGCCGCACAGACGGTAAGTATACTGCTCCACTGCTCCCCACTACACTTTACCATGGCTGCCAGGACTTTAGCGTCCCGGCAGCCATGGTAACCACTCTGAAAAAGCTAAATGTCGGCTCCGGCAATGCGCCGAAACGACGTTTAGCTTAAGGCCGGATCCGGATCAATGCCTTTCAATGGGCATTAATTCCGGATCCGGCCTTGCGGCAAGTGTTCCGGATTTTTGGCCGGAGCAAAAAGCGCAGCATGCTGCGGTATTTTCTCCGGCCAAAAAACGTTCCGTTCCGGAACTGGATGCATCCTGAACGGATTTCTCTCCATTCAGAATGCATTAGGATAATCCTGATCAGGATTCTTCCGGCATAGAGCCCCGACGACGGAACTCTATGCCGGAAGACAAGAACGCAAGTGTGAAAGAGCCCTGAGCTGTGCTATTCCATACCACTTTTTTAATGTCTAATGCCAGGCTCCAGGAGAAGTTGTTGGCCCCCAGTCAGGCTTGAATTTTGCAGAGATTTAGCTAATATTCTCCTCTCTCTCCCCCCATACAGGTCTATTGTTGGCATGACCATGTACAATCAGGCTACACAAGAGATTGCAAAGCCTTCCGAGTTATTAACTAGTGTAAGGGCCTACATGACGGTGCTTCAGTCCATAGAAAACTACGTGCAGATTGACATCACAAGGGTTTTCAACAATGTTCTGCTTCAGCAAACACAACATCTTGACAGCCATGGAGAGCCGACCATCACCAGTCTGTACACTAATTGGTAAGTACTTATGATGATGGATTCTCTTCACGTCTCGTTTAGTGATGTGGATAACTTTTTAACCTTTTTATATCTCGGATGAAATGGCTCTGTGCCTGCAGCACATTCCTAATCCGTGCGCTTCTAAAAAGGTTCACCTTAAAAGGGTTCTGCAGGGTTTGTAGGACCAGCCCTGTCCATGGGTTGTGTCTGGTATAGCGACGAATGAGGCTAATATGCAGTGCCACACACCATGGACGGGGCATGGTGCAGATTTTGGAACAAGGAAGCCATGTTTTATATTCCTATATGCCATAAAAAAATAGTGGTTCCTATTGTCTAAACTCATTTCTGGTGGAACTCAAGGAGCTCAAATATTGCTCTTTTACAAGGGCCCTCAGATATCTGCAAGCTGCTGTGAGATCACAAATGCTTTTCCATCAGGGGTCACAAAGGGATCTTACTAAGGCCTCTTGCACACGACCGTATGGCTTTTTCTGTATTTTGCGGTCCTTTTTAAACGGATTCGTTTTTCTTTCTTCTTTTTTTTTTTTTTTTCAGTAGTGTTTCCGCTTCTGTGTTGCTATACATTTTTACGTTTGGTTTCCGTTTGTGATCCGTTTTTTGCGTATCGGAAACGGCAGCATACAATAATGTTTGAACAGTAAGTACATAAAAAAATTGGGCTGGGCATAACATTTTCAATAGATGGTTCCACAAATACGGAACGGTTACAGGAGACATACGGATGCATTCCGTTTTTTTTCTGCGGAACCATTGACTTGAATAGAGCCACGGAACGTGATTTGCGGGCAATAATGGGACATGTTCTATCTTTGAATGGAAATACGGAAACAGAAACTGAGTACCTTCCGTTGTTTTTTCGGACCCGTTAAAGTGAATGGGACCGCAAAACGGAACACAAAAAAGCGGAACGGAAACGAGAAAAAAAAATGTTCCTGTGCAAGAGGCCTAAGTTATATGCTGCTGTGGTAGCACAAGGTAGGGTCTCGCTAAAGGTACACTGCTGTTATATTATAAGGGGGTCTCGCACAGGTTGCACATGACAAACCATGTGGGTCTCACTCAGTTTTATGTTGCTTTCGGAGATGCACTGTTTGTGCTCCTTAATGCAGTCAAGGCTGGTGCCTCCACCTTGCGGGCTTGGTCCTTTTCACCCACACTTGTATACACAGATTAGTACAGCGGTCAGTGACGGCACACAGCAGAACAGCCGGGGTTAGGCGACAATCGTTTTGGCTGACAATATGCTGGATGAAAGCTTATTTTCAGCCAAAAAGCAATATGCATTACATAGTGTAAGGGATCGCTCTCTCACAGGGCGTCGCAATCTGACTTCTCCTCTGACAACGGGGGTTTAAGTCCAAATGGTGCTTTATTTTGGCTCTTTAGCACCCGCACAAAACATAAACAAAATAAACCCCTGCCCGTCCAGGCCCTAGCTAATACAGAGGTCGTCTCTACCTCACCTATAGAGTGCAGTTCACACAGGACTACGGCTTCCCTCAGCCATGAGATCCAGCAGCCTCCTGGCTTTCACACAGCCTTGTGGCCCCCAGCCCTCCTCGCTGGAACCACACAGAGCCGCTGCTGACTTCCTTCTCCAAGTTCCCCCTGGGCTTCTACACTGACGGCTGGTTTATCCCCTCCCCCCAGTGATTACACCCAGCAGGCCTCGCCTGTGGTGGAATAGTGGTGTGGACTGACTATCCACCCCCTCTACACCTCCATATTGTATGAGGCCTGTCACTCCCTCACAATAGGAAAGGTTATGCTGCTGTGACATCGAAAAGGGACATCACTCCGGTTCACTGCTGTGATATCACAAAGGTTATGCTGCTGTGACATCAAAAAGGGGTATTAGGTACGCTGCTGTGACAAGGGATATCCCTCTGGTATGCTGCTGTGATATCGCAAAGGGATCTCACTCAGGCATGTTGCTGTGGCATCACAAAGGGATATCCCTCAGGTACACTATGACATCACAAAGGGATATCCCTCAGGTACACTATGACATCACAAAGGGATATCACTCAGGCACTCTGCTGTGACATCACCGAGGGATCTCACTCGGGTACACTGCTGTGACATCACAAACTGGTGTCACTCGGGCACTCTGATGTGACTTCACAAAGGGATGTCACTCAGGCACACTGCTGTGACATCACAAAGGAATATCTCTCAGGCACTCTGCTGTGACATCACAAAAGGATATCACTCGGGCACACTGCTGTGACATCACAAAGGGATATCACTCGGGCACACTGCTGTGACATCACAAAGGAATATCTCTCAGGCACTCTGCTGTGACATCACAAAAGGATATCACTCGGGCACACTGCTGTGACATCACAAAGGGATATCCCTCAGGTACACTGCTGTGACATCACAAAGGAATATCTCTCAGGCACTCTGCTGTGACATCACCGAGGGATCTCACTCGGGTACACTGCTGTGACATCACAAACTGGTGTCACTCGGGGCACTCTGATGTGACTTCACAAAGGGATGTTACTCAGGCATACTGAGCCTGTGATGAAGCTAGAACAGCTCTATGCCCTCATTCTTTATACCGTATCTTTTCTTCCTGAATTTGAAATGTCACCTAATTATTTTTTTTTAACCAATAACATGATAAAGAAAAGCGCTTGTCTTCTGCTTATAATCTGTCTCGCTGTATGTTATTTCCAGGTATTTGGAAACACTATTGAGGCAAGTTAGCAACGGTCACATAGCTTATTTCCCAGCAATGAAAGCCTTTGTAAACCTGCCCACCGAGAATGAGCTAACCTTTAACGCTGAGGAGTATTCTGACATATCTGGTGAGTGAAATACGTTTAGTGGTTGACAGCTTGTGCCTCCAATTACACCTTGACCAGCACCTAGGGGGTTGCCCAAGATTCTAAAGGTGTTGTGCACCTTTGGGGAGGGGGGTTGGCAATCCCCCTCCTGGCTGGCATGCGAAGGTCAGCCTATTTAGCTTCTTCCCGTCGCTGGGTGCGGGCAAAACCCCTCTCAAAGATGGACAAGCCCTTTAAGAAATTGGAGGAGGACATATATTAAACGAACCATCACTTATCCGTTGAATCCCTGGCCAGTCCTGCAGCAATGACATAGTTTTGTACATCATTCATGTGACCGCTGCAGCCAGTCACTGGTCTCAGCAGTCACATGTTGTGCATGCAATTGTGTATAATATACGTTACTGCTGCAGGAGCAGCTAAAACTACTTGAACGTTGGGATATTGGATGGGCAAAGTAATGGTTATTGTTTCCATCTTGGTAAACCATGGAGAGAAAACACGGCAGAGGCCATTAGAGGATACGTACACTGATGGGCAAAATGTTTTGAACTTTTGACTTTCAGGCTCCATATTTCACCATCCACTACAGCTTTGAACGTGAGACTAACATCATTTTATAGACAATCGTCTTGGCTATCTCATCTTGCTTCCGATCAGATTCAAGCATGTCTCGACCGAAAACTGTTCCTAGGCCTCCTCTACATGTTCCCAATGTTAGTCGACTCACTAGGGTACGAAAACAGCTTTTTCATCAACTCTACCCCCAACTGTCCGATTGGGTTGAGGTATGGGGACTGTGGGAGTCAATCCAGCACCACAACTTTATTGTCATTGAACCATTTCTACGCCAATCTCGACCTATGCTTTGGGTCGTTGTCCTGCTGGAACACTGTTGTCCTTTTCATACCCATAGCACTTGAGTGTACGAAGTAGCTCATGTTGTTAGTTCCCTTTTCCATTCCAGACCCATTTGCACCCATCAGAGCCCAGTCTATATTGACTTTAGTCTCATCGCTCCAAATCACCTGTTTCCAATCCTCTACTGTCCACTGTTTCTTACTTTTTTGCAAACTCAAGCCAACGCCGCTTATGACGATATTGAAGTCTAGGGTTCTTCCCCTTTTTTTGGGACACCATACCAGACTTGTGTAATGCGTGTCGTGCTGTGCTTGCACGGACGTCTTTGATCTTACTATTACGAAGCATACGAGCCACCTCCACTGCCCTGTTTGTCGCACCAGAACTGATAGTGCCGATTTGTGACGAGCCGATTTGTTGACGCCGATATTTTGCCTGGATGTCCACCTCTTGGCTTTGGAATGGATGGACAGACTTCATTTTGTATTCTTCCAACTGTCATGGCGCTCACATGATGCAGTTTGGCTATTTTCTTTGCCTGAGATACCGCTATTGAGCTGCATGATGCTGTTACTCTTTTCTTGGGAAATCTTCTTCATTGCTGCTCCTGGATTCGAACCAGTGACCTTTTACTTGAGAATCAACCTAATAACACACTGAGCTATTAGGGATTGTGAGAACAGGTTGAAATTTGTAGTCTACAAGAAGAAAAAGTGTTCCACCACCAGGAGCAAAACCGTAACAATGCAGTTACGTAACAAGAATCTGCATAACTAATCATATGCTAAATAGATGCTAGTCCAATTCATGTATGAGATAGCCAAGATGATTGTCTATAAAATGATGGGAGTCTCACGTTCGAAGCTGTAGTGGAGCCTGAAAGTCAAAAGTTCAAAACATTGTTACCCTTTTGCTCGTCAGTGTATATTTCTTATAGTGTAGTATGTTAGAATGCATGCCCGGATATCCAGAAATACATCTTTTTTTTTTTTGTAACGGTAAGCATCTTTGTCATCCAGAACTACTTGTTCTGTCTTTTGCGGTTGCTGAAGTTTTATATTCTGATTATAAACATTTGGTTTTACATTTCCACAGAAATGAGAGCGCTCTCCGAGCTGCTGGGACCATATGGCATGAAGTTTCTCAGTGAAAGCCTAATGTGGCATATTTCTTCCCAAGTGGCTGAACTCAAGGTATTGTATGCGCCTATTTTAGAAGTACTTATAAATGTACAGTATAGTTTAAAAAAAAAGTTCAACATCATTAACTTGATAAATCACTGTTTTTGGTGGAAGTGATATTTCTACACAGCAAATACTTTACTTGTAAATGTAGTAGAGTAATAGAAAAATATAGGCCTAACAATTTGGACACACATGGCGCTCATTCTAAGTAACTGAATTATTTATTGAGAGTGGTGTGCTCAAAATAATAGCAGTGAGGAGTTAAACTGGCGAAGTTATTAATTCTGTGGAATAACCAATTTTAATTTTGGCCCTTATGTAAAAAGGTAGGAGGATGGCAAATGTTGTACAAGTTGGTTATAGGGCATTTCCTTCTGAAATACTGGGGGAAATGGGGTTTTCCAGATATTGTTTTAATGAAGAACATACTTTGATTGAAAAGTTGATTGGAGAGGGAAGAATATGTAGAGAAGTGCAGCAAATTATAGACTGCTCAGCTAAAATGATCTTAAATGCTTTGAAGTGGTAACCAAAACCTGAAAGATGTGGAAGGAATCAGGAAACTACTGTTTGAATGATTGAAGAATAGCCAAAATGGCAAAGTCTCAGGCAATGATCACCTCCAGGAAGATGAAAGAAGATCTGAAGTTGGCAGTGAGCACTGCTACAATCAGAAGACTATTAAAAGTGAAGCCATGTTACCAGTAAGAACTCCCTGGAAAGTCCTGTTGTAATGGGGTGACCAGCCCAATCTCCTGACCTCCATCCTGTAGAGACCTTGTTGGGTGACACCGAAATTGCTGTTTAGGAGGCAAAACCCAAAAATGCAGAACAACTGTGAAATGTAGTCCAAACGTCCTGGACTTGAATACCTGTTCAGAGGGGTCAGAAGTTGGTTGAATCAATGGAACACATATGTCAAACAGTTCTCAGAAACGATGGTTATGCCACTAAATATTCAGTCATTCAAAGTAAAGTAAAATCTCTAACTTTTTGTCCGTTTATACATTACATTTTTGCGTTTTTTAAAGGAAACTTCTGGCACTGCTATTTTTCTTGAACAGCCTAATATTCCTTTTTTCGTTATACGTTGCATACCCCATGCAATAACAGTTCTGAAGCATCTATTCTTATGACTCTGTGCCATTCCTTTATTATTCCTGCTAGAAATTATGAATAAATTACTAGCAGTTTGCAATGAAGGTCCAGCTGGGTTTTTACCAGTTAGAGGTGCGTCCCTACACAGTCTGCCACTGGCAGCACTGATTGGATAATATCAGACTGCGCAGGGACACATCCCCAACTGGTAACACCCATCTGGACCATCATTGCAAACTGCTAGTAATTCATTCTTAATTTCTATCGGTTAAAGGGATGGCACACCATAGTCATAATAAAAGATTTTCTATGACGTTACTAACACAGACCTGTCAGGAGAGGGGACAGCTCCTCTTTAAAAGAGTTTTTAGTGTCTCACACAGTCTATGTTCTGAACTGTGTTATAAAGGACTTTTCTTTGTTCTGTGTATTAACTTTTTTTTTTACTTTGCAGAAACTTGTGGTGGAAAATGTTGAAGTTTTAACACAAATGAGGACAAGCTTTGACAAACCTGAACAAATGCAAGCACTTTTCAAGAGACTATCCTGTAAGTGGTATTCAGGCTCCACAGCTTTCTGTGTTTTTTTTGTTTTTAGGCCTTTTCCATTTATAGTCTTTACTATTTCATATTCGTATAAGGACTCGTACACGTGATCAGCCCATGGTCCATGTGTCTGCTGGAGTTCCTGGGCCAACTGTGGCTGGCCTGAACAGACCGATCGGGGATCAGTACTAGAGATCTGTGATCCGATATTTATCAACTGACCGCATCATAAAACACTCTCATACAGTTCAGTTCCTGGGAGATCCGGCAGACGTGGCGGAGGACTGACTACTGAAGTTCACTTTAAATAGGTTGTCCGGGTTCAGAGCTGAACCCGGACATCCCTCCATTTTCACCCCGGCAGCCCCCCTGACTCAAGCATCGGAGCAGTTCATGCTCCGATGCCCTCCTTTGCCCTGCGCTAAATCGCGCAGGGCAAAGGAATTTTTTGGAGATCTGGTGACGTACCAGGCTCTCCATGGGGCTGCCAGGAGGCCCGGTGATGTCACCGGAACTGATGGGCGGGATTTAGCGCTGCCCTAGACAGTAAAACGTCAGTGTGTTCCGCCCGGCAGTGTGTTATGATAAACAAAAGAGCCCATGCCCTGCACGATTTAGCGCAGGGCAAGGGAGCGCATCTGAGCATGAGATGCTCCGATGCTAGCCTCAGGGGGGCTGCCGGGGTGAAAATAAGGGTATGTCCGGGTTCAGCTCTGAACCCGGATAACCCCTTTAAACGTTTGCAGTATTAATTACAAAACGCTATTGAACTATAAAGCCTATGCATACGGCCATCACCAATTTTATTTAATATCCCAATCAATCTAACACACTAACAAAAATAGGGATCGCTAAGGTATCAATATGTCAAACAATAAGAGTGGAAGGATGTTAAAAACTACAAAACAACAAAGTTTTATTTGTAATGTATTTAAAATGGTAAACGGTGTACAACCCAAATTCTCATGTTCTCTAGGCCCAATCTGTAATCCACACTTGTTCACAGATGTAGCGCAGTTTTGGTGCTGCACACTGGTTACACTGTATCGGCCAGGTGAACTGAACCTCCCAGTGTCTATTTGCAGGCTAATCAAACCAGTAGTGCAAATAGATCCATAGTGTGTTTCTGGAAATCATGGTTAATGGTGTGTACCAGCATTAGACTAATAGATGTCGCATAGATTTTGTACTGTGCATCTAGTGGTAATCAATTAGATCAATATTGCAGCACACGCTGGGTCAGTCAGACGCAGTGAGAGTCACTCAACCCCTGGCTGAACACATGCCCATAGCCGAGGACCCCCGTTAATAGGTGCTGCACTCAAAGCCTGTATTATGACATTCCGATATGGCTCATACACAGCCAAACACCAGCGCTAACAGGTCCGAGTGCACAAGTTAAATACATTACCAATAGAACTTTGTTGTTTTGTAGTTTTTAACGTCCTTCAGCTCTTATTGTTTCCCAATCAATCGAACATGAGGAATACATTTTCATTAGATATATATTGATTAAAGGGGTTTTCTGACATTTTGTTATTGAAGTCCTATCCTCCGGATCGGTCATCCGTATCTGATCGGTGGAATTCCGCCCCGGGACCCCTACCGAGCAGCTGTTTGAAGAGGCTACGCCTCCCCACAATTTACTCAGCACAGTGCCTCACATTGTATAGTGGCTGTGCTTGGTATTGCTGCTCAGGCCCCTATACTTGAATGGGACTGAGCTGTGCTTAGGTCATGTGACCAATGAACGTGACATCACTGTGGTCATCACAGGGCAATACTTGTAATGCACTTCACGTTGGGCAAGATGAGATTAAAAAATAACTCTAACTGCCTTTAACGTAATCTCTGTGTATTTGGGCAGTAAATCATGTACAGGTCATCGTTTGCTTTCTCTGGGCTTAGTTTGGTTTTGTTCTTTTTTTCCGTTGTAGCTGTAGACAGTGTCTTGAAGAGGATGACCATCATTGGAGTTATATTGTCCTTCCGCTCACTTGCACAGGAATCCCTCAGAGATGTAAGCATTCAGTTTTCTGTTACTTTTTTACTCCAGTCTTTCTCATCATGTCTTATAACCTGGCCATACACATAAGATGTATGTCAGCCGAGCATTATATATATATATATATATATATATATATATATGTGTGTGTGTGTGTGTATGGCTGTCCTTACATGTCATATACCTTTTTCTAATGGTGACTCTCTGTGTGGGAAAGCGCATACACCAGGCCGTAAAACATCATCTCACCTGGTCCTGTCAATCAAAGTGCAGAGGGCACAGCAGTTGTAGAGAGAGCAGAGCCTCTAGGTGTAACGTCAACGCCCCCGTTGCTCCTAGAGGCTCATTTGCATATATTAAAACATCATTTTTCTCAACAATGCAGACACATATGAACATGGGTCCCACACAGATGTCTTCAGCTGCCAAGTGCACATGTAACAGGTCAGCCAGTGTCATAGGTACAAATCTGCTGACAGATGCCTTGTAGAGATGTGTTTAGGGTTATATCATCCAAAGTCGCTTCGTTCAAAACTTCGGAATAATTACTGTGCGGAAAAATTAGCCGAAAACCACTTTAAACTGAACTCTGCTTCGGGTCCGAGGTACTAGTCTGAACCAAAGCAGAGTTCGGTTTCTAAGCTCACTTCGCTCAACACTAGTTATAGTCTCAAGGCGTCAGTCTAATAGTTGAGGGTCTGGCGGCAGCACGGCAAACATGGCGAGAGGCGGCCATAAAAAAGCCGCAGCATGATGTAGTTTTATTCTTGCCGCCTCTCTGCATGTTTGCCGTGCTGCGGCTGGACCTACAGCCCGTCCCCATTATCGTGAATGGGGCCGTATGGCAGACTTCCGGCGGCACGGTGCACTAGCTGCAGCACGGATCCGGCAGGTTGTTCCCCCGCCGAGACATCCTGCCAGAGAAGGCTACCACAAGTGTGAAGAAGCCTTAATGCAGCCACTGTATAGAAGTGAGTGGTTTACATTCGGCTTGTTCTGTCATTTCTACTTTCTGAGGGTGGGCATCAGTTGGTTCATTATGGGGGCACCTGTTATGTGTGCCACAGAGGTGTGCTAGCCACTCGTAGCAACCTTAAATTAAATTTTAACTATGCTAGAGCCTTTTTTTTAATATGATGTGCAGAGCCCACGTGAGCCTTGGGAATATTGAGCTTGTGTTAGCAACATCTAGGTCGGAGTTCCCATTCATTGCCTCTACATGCAGCTCTTTTACATTTCAAAATGGGTCACCCCATCAGAACCCAACTGCTTTATAAGTCAGTGGGGTCCATCAGGCTCCGCTGGTGTCCTCGTGCAGTGGATCCGGCACAGAGTTATGGCTTCCACTATTAATTCAGCCACAATGTTGGTGTGAACAGAGCCCCAGAACAGACTTTTATTTCTCCGAGGTTCTCTCCGGTCTAGCAGATTCCCAGTCCTGCTGCTCATTGGCGGCAGACGCATTGCTTTTGATGTATAATTGAGACTTTTCGATACGGCCAGGTGTATAATTATACAAGTTGCCGTTTTCTCACATATATCAGGAACAGAACAGACTCCTTTTGATGCCTCAGCTGTTCCGATTTGACTCATCCTCTTAAATATTACAGTCTGTGAAGTGTTGAAAGGCTGTGCTTGTGATAATGTTTCATGCTTGGATGCCATTGTTCTGCATCTTGAAGGCTTCCCTTTGCCAGGTTGTTACATTAGACATTCTGGCCTAGTTAAATCTCTGCGGAATTGATTACTCGTTCATTGCAATATTTATATGCACAGATACTTCATGAAGGGGTCCTCCGAGAAACACATACAGGGCATAGTGTAGGGTTTTCCGCCGTCGGACTACAGCTGCTGTGAATTGGGCTGAGCTGCAATATCAGAAAAAGACCCAAAACTCACTAGTTAAAGGGCATCTGTCAGCAGATTTGTACCTATGACACTGGCTGACCTGTTACATGTGCGCTTAGCCTCTGATGGCATCTGTGTTGGTCCCATGTCCATATGTTTTAATACATGCAATTGAGCCTCTAGGAGCCATGTTCTTCCTGCCGTAACTATCACGGCTTCTAACAGTAGACTACGACTGGTGGCAGTTGGAAGATGGAACTGAGCATGTGCGACCACCTCAGTAGGCGGACGTGCACTTTATTATACAGATTACACACCAGGGGGCCAAATTATAATGAAGTGAACAATATCTCAAAACTGGAGCGTTCTTGTAATAGAGCAATTTACGAAAGTAACTAATTTTTCTTGCTGAATTATATTAAAATAACATTTAAAGGGGTTCTGCACTTTGTTTTGACTGACTATCTATCTTCTGGATAGATCATCAGCATCTGATCGGCGGGGGTCCGACACCCGGGACCCCCGCCGATCAGCTGTTTGAGAAGGCAGCGGCGCTCCAGCAGCGCCACGGCCTTCTCACTGTTTTACCGCTGGCTGAGTGACGTCACGACTAGTATCACTGGCCTGGGCGGGGCTAAGTTCTGTTCACTTGAATGGAGCTTAGCCCCGCCCACGCTAGTTGATACTAGTCGTGATGTCACTGGCCGGCGGTAAACAGTGAGAAGGCTGCGACGCTGCTGGAGCGCCGCTGCCTTCTCAAACAGCTGATCGGCCGCGGTCCCAGGTGTCGGACCCCCGCCGATCAGATGCTGATGATCTATCCAGAGGATAGATCATCAGTTAAAGCAAAGTGCAGAACCACTTTAATGGTAGTACAGCCTCCCGTTCCAGCTCTGGTGCTCCCAGCTTTGTATACTTGTATACAACAATGACGTTGCCATCTACACACTGCAGGCAATCACTGGTCTCAGCCCTCTCATACTGTACATTGGTGAGGGCAGCAGTCACGTGTGTAGACAGGCACATCATTGCTGCACCCAAGTAAGCAAACCGTGGAAGGCAGGAGGGCGATTTTGACACGTATTGGGTCTTTTTATTAGTTTTTGTAATTTAGCTAGATTTTGTCTAATCTTGGACAACTCCTTAATAATTGTATGTGTGTATGTGCACGTGTTACTTGGACTTTGGATTACATCTGTCCCTTGGAAAGTGGATCAGTTCCACTGCCCCGGCAAATAGAAGAGTTATATAAAAGAAAATACTAGACCCAGGGAGAATTATTCGTGCTCATACACTTTAACCATTGCGGGTGATATCAGGCATTGTGAAGCTGAGGAAAAGATGATGTATAAGAAATAACATGTTTCACAGCTTTGTGGGACCTTTCATCTAGTTCTGCGCTGTGAAATCTCCAGACCGGCCTCTCCTCTATTTATCTGACAGATCATGTCTGGTATTATCGGAATTACCTGGTTATTAAATGCACCGTAAAACCTCTTATCTGCTGATGCTTGGCATTCTGACATAGTCTTCAATTTCTCTTTCAGGTCTTAAATTACCACATTCCTTTCCTTGTAAGTTCTGTTGAAGACTTCAAGGATCACATTCCGAGAGAGACGGACATGAAGGTAACAACGCTCTTGCATACAGTTTCCTGCCCCTGGTTAGATGTTACACTGCAACAAAGGGTTAACCATTTGTCATACATTTAAGGCTACTTTCACACTACCGTTCAGAGCGGGTCCGTCTGATGTCTGCCCAGACGGATCCGCTCATATAATGCAGACTTGGGATCCGTTCAGAACGGATCCGTCTGCATTATATTGTTGAAAAAATTCTAAGTGCGAAAGTAGCTTCAGACGGATCCGTCCAGACTTTACATTGAAAGTCAATGGGGGACGGATACGTTTGAAAATTGAGCCATATAGTGTCAAATTCAAACGGATCCGTCCCCATTGACTTACATTGTAAGTCTGGACGGATCCGCTTGCCTCCGCACGGCCAGGTGGACACCCGAACGCTGCTTGCAGCGTTCAGGTGTCCGCCTGCTGAGCGGAGCGGAGGCTGAACGCTGCCAGACTGATGCATTCTGAGCGGATCCGCATCCACTCAGAATGCATTAGGGCCGTACGGATGCGTTCGGGGCCGCTTGTGAGCCCCTTCAAACGGAGCTCACAAGCGGAGCCCCGAACGCTAGTGTGAAAGTAGCCTTACTTTTACTTTGTGCCGGTCATCTAATAAACCTGATCTCTAGATTACTAAAGGGTCATAAATGCTTATTGAAGCCACATTCTTATCAGTAAGATAAGAATTGAGCTATGATGAGTGTTTATAATGTCAGAGAGCAGAGATGAGAAGCCCGTCAGGTGAGCTGGCTGACGGAACAGTGAAAATTCAGATCCTGCTATTAGAGAAGGCTGTACAAAGACGGTGGTTAAGAGACAAAATGAAGAAAAAAAATTTGTTCAAAATGAGTACAGTGCAATAATAATAATATATATTTTTTTTTTTAAATGCCCCCATAGGTCTACATAACCTTTTAAGGATAGATGAAAAAGGCCTTTTCTGAGGAAACCTCTTTAAAGAGGACCTTTCACCGGTCCGGACATTATCATCGTATAACTAGCGGGTTGTGTAGGGCATGTTTCAGGCATGTTACTATGTTTTCTATGCACTGCTCCATGCCCCCTCGTCCGCAGCTTTCCCGCCTGGTATGTAAATTCATACAATCAATACAGGGAGGAGGAGATGGCCGCCTTTCTCAAGAAGACGCCCATTAAGTAACGCGGCCGTCTCCTCTTCTCTGTATTGATAGTAGGAAAAAACATAGTAAGCGCTGTAACATGCCATCAGTATGCCCTACACAACCCGATAATGTCCGGACCCAATAAAGGTCCTCTTTAAAAGCACCAATGTCGTAAAAAGTAAATAATATAGTAAAAAGTGATCTTTTCCTACAGTAAAACCTTCAGTAATACTTGGAAGATTATTCTAAGGAGTTATATGTGCCCAGACCCAAGAGAAAGTCAGTCCTAAGCACACATGTAAGATGCAAATTTATCTAAAGGTTTGTGGCCAGGATGAGTTTTTTTGATTATTAGAGATGAATGGGGTATTCTTGTGCCATAATTGCCCGTTAGATGCAGGTGGCATCTCTGGGACCTGCTGCTGTCTCAACAACGTGGCCCCATCTTGCGTCTGCATAAAGAAAGGTGACCATGCACGGCTTTCTACATTCTCTTCTATGGGACTTTCAAAAATATCCAACTAAGTGTCCTTGGCTATTTGGAAGTCCTACAGAAGTGAATGGAAAGAGGTATATGTGGTCTTCTCTCTCTTGACACAAGACAGGGCCACGTCCTCAAAATAGGAGCCGGTGCCAGAGGTAAGAGCTGTTGGACATTTATGGCATATACTGTGAATATGCCATAAATGTCCACATGAGAGGACTACTTTAAAGTCTGCTACACTGCGGAATATGCTGTAAGATTTTGCTTCGCTTCTTTGTTTTTCAGGTTGCAATGAATGTCTACGAATTGTCATCAGCAGCCGGCTTGCCATGTGAAATAGACCCAGCCCTGGTTGTGGCGCTGTCGTCTCAAAAGTCTGGTATGTCATTTACAGTGCTGCGCCCTCGCCTAAAAATGACAGTTACTTGACAACTGTCATGGCACACTGCACCAGACACCACCTTTCACCACTCGCTACTTGGCTAAGCCTATATGATCGCTTCCCTGTAGCTGTCCCCTGAGTACTCTAAATGGAATGTGAGGCCATAAACCACAGGGGGGGGGGGGGTCATCAGTACAATGCAGCCATTAACCCTTTGAAATATTAAGCATGAATATAGAAACACAGGGAGTCAAATACAAATGACTTTTATTAGTTTGTCAGTACTAGGCCTCATGCACATGACTGACCGTATTTTTATCTGTGTGCTATCTGCATTTTTTGCAGATAGACCACCGACCCATTCATTTCTGTGAGACCATACATCTGATTTAATTTAATTTAAAAAAAATTTTTTTTTTTAACAACTGATCCATTTGGTCGTTCTGCAGATTTATAAAACATGCTCTGCTGTTCTTGTCTGTTTTTCCGATAAGAATAGTCCTTTCGATGATGAAAGTGAGAAAAAGCTTAATGAGCATGGAAAGCATCTGTTTGCCTACTGAAATACAGATCCGGTCGTGTGTGTGAAGGCCCTGATCATCCAAACGCCCACCTGATCTGAGGTCTGAGGCTTGGGGGTCTGATGAAATAGTTTTTTCTTATTTTCCTCATCCATATCCAGGTGCATCTTATGGTCTAATGGCTAGATTAGGTAAAGAAAATAAATGACATACAGTAAATGTTTTATAGTCAATGCTTCATATATTTTTGAATGTTCTAGCTATTACCGTATTTTTCACTCCATAAGACACACCGGACCATAAGACGCACCTAGGATATGAATAAAGAAAATTTTAAAAAATGCTCATCCGTCCTCTGTATCAGACCCCCTTTCTGCCTCGGACCTTAGATCAGACCAACATCATACCCCCATTCCTCTTCAGACCTCAGATCAAACTTTTACCAGATCCCCAAGCTCCATCACACCTCTGTATCACCCCCCGCCCCCCAATCCTTCTTCAGACCAGACCCCCAAGCTCCGGCAGACCAGAATTTAACTTGCCTCTCCTAGTTCGGACAGCGCTGACACTCACCGCTCCCTGGTCTTTTGCCGGCCTACCGCTGCACTGTGACCTGACGTCACACAACGTGCTGGCTCTGTAGCTCAGAAGACCAGTGAGTGGTGAGTACAGCCAGTGCTAGCAGCGCTACACTCACTGCTCCCTGTGCCTCCTGCATACTGATGACTGCTTCTATAATGAAAGCGCTCTTTACTATTTGCTTCATAAGACGCACTGCCATTTCCCCCCTTTTAGACCCCACTTTTTTGGGGGGGCGGGGAGGCCATCTTATGGAGTGAAAAATATGGAATTTCTTTAAAAATAAATTTCTTGGAGCCTCTATATAGGAGTGACTGCCTTCCTTTCTCTATTATCTGTATAGTACATTCGGGTGTGTGAGATAGAAGGCAGTTGCAATGGATGGTACTTGATCAGTGTCAGAAAAGTGTCAGATTAAGTCAGTCTCCAAGATGTGATGGAGTACAGCCCCCTCCACCAGAGACCAGAGAGTAGCATGATTGGAGTCTCATCTGTATGTGTAGTGTTGCTCAGCAGTCATTAAATCCCTTGTCCTCTGCTGACTATGTCCCAGTCTACACTGCAAAGCTGACAAATCAGCTGCAGAAAATGGGTAAGATCAGCCTACTATGACTGCTCTAGTCTGTGTGAAAACTGGAATCTTTCAACATTTCTTGAAATTTTTTATACGAGGAGTCACTAATTTAAAAGGAATGTACCTTAAGAAACGTATGCATTGTTTAAACTGATGGCTGATTTAGTTTTTATGGCGTTAAGAAGTCACTCTACATTGTCAACTCGCATTAAGGGCTCTCGTGGTAGTTGAAACGAGAATCTCCTGTTTCAATTTCCTCTTATTACTCTTAATTGGAATTTATAACGTGGCAGACATGGCACTGCACTTGCAGAACCTGAAATATTTTCCTTTTGATTCCCTCCAGAAACCATCAGTCCAGAGGAGGAATATAAGATTGCTTGTCTTCTCATGGTGTTTGTGGCAGTTTCTTTGCCAACCTTGGCTAGTAACGTCATGTCACAGTACAGCCCGGCCATAGAAGGTATCGTAATGTTATCCTGCTGATATCCAGTAATCCAGCAGGCTGGGCTGAAATACCTAACAGCTGTACACAATCTCACCCGTTTGCTTTTGGTTCTTAGGTCACTGCAATAACATCCATTGCTTGGCAAAGGCCATCAACCAGATTGCCGCAGCCTTGTTCACTATTCACAAAGGGAGCATTGAAGATCGTCTTAAAGAATTCTTGGCCGTATGTATATCTCGCCTTTGGGACGTTTGACTTTTTCTGTAGTTTTTGTTATTGGGTGATTTATAATTGCTGATTTAACCACAGTCATTTGATATGTAGGACATTGATTTGTATGTGTTGGGAAGATTCTGGTTCCTTGAAAACATTGGTTGTCCTCATTTCCTCGTGGTCCCAAAACTTATCACTAAGATAACAGTGTCTAGGAGGTCCGCTACAGGGAGGACTTACTGTCTTTGTGGCTACTTGCTGCCCTAGAAGCGTTGCATTCCCATGGGGTTAAGTACTGCAGCAATGGCTTGTGGCCCAGTGTTAGTCACAAGGAGATATCATGTCTATATGTAGGAGTCAGAGGACATACTCCAGTAATCTTGTCTTTTTCCCACAGCTTGCATCTTCCAGCTTGCTGAAAATTGGCCAAGAGACAGATAAAACAACTACAAGGAACAGGGAATCTGTTTATCTGCTGCTAGATATGGTAAGCCGAGGAGCAAAGAAATACATGACGTATTGCCTCTGCAGATATGGCTCCCTAGAAATTGCGATTCTGGTTCGATTCTTTCAATTTTGTCAGGGATGTCTATCACGGCCCATCATGTTTAGATATAAAGGAGCCTGAGAAGTCTTTTTACCAGAATGGTGCACAGCTTTATTTATGGTGGGAAATGTGCAAAAAACAGTAGCTTGTTCTGGTCTTTTATGTGTGGGTCAAAATGTTGCAGCAGCTAGTTCCAGTATTGCCACCAACTTGGACTTCTGTCTATGATCTCACCTCTGACCATTCTTGGTAGCCAAGTGCCAATTCAACTTAGTGAAAAAGAGCGCAAAACCAGATTTTAAAAAATGCAAGCACAAAGGCCAAACAAAATGGTACTTGCCAACGCAATGGCAGGTTACAGTACTAGTCTAAGGCCTCTTTCAGACGATTGTGTCCTGTGCGGAAATCACGCGCCGTGTGTGAGCGTAGTTTCCCATTTTGGACACTGCTAGTTTTTCTGTAGCGCACAGCATTATAATGATTTATAATGCTGTGTGTCTCTGTATAATCTTACTTCTACTGAATTATACTGACACTATTATGACAGTATAATGCTGTAGAAGTAAGATCTACTGCATCACGGAACGCGCTCGTCTAAAATTAACCTAACGCAGTGTGCAGAGAAGTCACAATTCTCTCTAGAGGAGTGGGCTCCACTGAGGGATTGGCTGGATTTATGGTCGTTGCCACAGTATGGCAAAACTCAATGCAGTACTTGTCCTATTCAGAGCATGGGTCATCAGTATCTGATCGGTGGGGGTCTGACACCCATGACGCCCAAGGATCAGCTGTTTGAGAAGGCACCAATGCTTGTGGTAGTGCCACGTTCATGTCTGCTCACCAAGCACAGTGCCGTACATTTAATAGCGGCTGTGCTTAGTATCGCAGCACAGCTCCATTCCCTTCAATGGAGCTGAGCTGTGCCTAGGCCATGTGACCGGTGAACGTGTCGTCACTGACCTAGGGAAAGCTGAGAGAGGGCCGCGGCGCTACTGTGAGTGCTGGTGCCTTCTTAAACAGCTGATCTGTGGCGGTCCCAATTATCATCTGTTAAAAATCTCGGAAAAGCCCTTTAAACTCTGCACACTGACATCAAGTCTTCCGTGAAAGGTATACTGTCGGAGGAATTCCTTATTTCTCTGATGGAGGGATCTGACATGTGCCCCTCTCATGTCTCTCACTGACTCCCATTGTAACAAAAAGTTGTCCACTGTATAGGAAAGTGCCGTCTGCGCAGTCCTATGCAGGAGATAAACAGGTGTACCATGCTGTATTGTGCATACCACCTCAACCGAGGCAAGCACTCTCTTTCTGGCCTATTCTGGCGAATTCAGCCCTATGGATACATTGTTCTGTAGGGCTCTAATGCCATGTGCACAGTCAGCCTTAGTCAGATACAGAATATAATCGGCAAATTATCCTTGCAAGCCCGCTACTGGATAAAACATTCAATTTTAACCTGCCATTGCACTGGTAAGTAATTCACACTTATTACTTCCCTGTGTATTGCATTTATTTTCTCATGTTAATTCCATCTTTTCAGTATATTAAAGGGTCTGACTCCCTTCAGCAAATGGCATTTATCATGTAGAGAAACAAGGCACTTAGGCCGAGTTCACACTACAGTGATTTGATCAGTTATTTCCATCAGTTATTGTGAGCCAAACCCAGTGGTGAAGCCTCCACAGAGATCAGGTGTAATGGGAAGATCTGCTCCTGTTCTGTGCTTTTGACCGACACCTGATCAAATAACTGAAGTGTAACTTAGCCTTACTAATGTATTGTGATTCTCCATCTTGCCTCCTTTGCTGGCTGGATACATTTTTTTTCATCATATTATACACAGCTCATTTCCAGGGGTTATGGCCACTGCTGCAACTCCGATACGAGGTGGTTGGGAGTGCGCCAATGGTCTCGGCCACCAGAGGCCAGCGCTTTTTCCTATAGCATGCAAGCACGACCACCACTGATGGATTGCAGGGTGGTCATAACCCCTGGAAGACAGCAGTGTATAATGTGAAGGAAAAATGAATGAAGCGAGCAAAAGAGGCAATATGGACAATCACATTAGTAAGTGCCTTGTATTAACTTACTCTACATGATAAATGTCATTTGCTGAAGTGAGACAACCCCTTTAAATAGCCTTTACTTTTAGTCTGCATGAGTCTATAAGGTCCTGTAGAGCGGAGCCCTCTGGGGAACCTTGTATGACATGCTCACCTATATGTAGTATCACATTGAGATGTTGGCTACCCACAGCTTCACCTGGTGATAACTGGGGTTTCAGCTGTTGGACCCTCATCAATCATCCTCATTTAGACTCCTCGGCAGGTCCCCACTTAGAGAAGGCATTCGAGATAACTGAAGATTTTAGGTTTAAAAAAGTGAAAAAGACCTCATTATTGTTCTTTGAAGCCATCCTGTTTGTATTTAACATTGACCTATCTGTATTTCCTAAAAAAAAACAGATTGTGCAAGAGTCACCATTCCTGACCATGGACTTGCTGGAGTCTTGTTTCCCATACGTCTTACTGAGAAACGCTTACCATGCAGTTTACAAGCAAAGTGTCACATCCTCTGCATAAATCTTCGCTCCTTGAAAACATCGCTCGTCATCATCTTCTGAAAACTGTGGAGTACTTTTTGCTTTTAAATGGTTTGGAAAAGATAAAAAAAAAACAAAAAAAACAAAATGGTTTTGTGACTTAAACTCTTTCCCCATTCCATTGTATTTTTGACCAGTGGTTCCTTTATGCAGTCGTTCTACCAGATAAGCTTGGTTGGTTGCACTTCACTACAATATTAGAAAATATATATATAATAAAATCGATAAAAAAATATAAAGTAAAAAAAATAAAAAATATTTTGTTTCTGGACAGTTACATGCAAGGAATCAACAATAGGGGGACAAAAACACAGACACTACTTTTTGGCTGTTTTGATATTTTGATCATGCAAAAATATTGCTTGTTTATTTCAAAAATGTATTTAGTGATTCTTTTAGATGGTGGTATAGGTGACATACATCTGTGTGTAAATTATTTCATATAGGGAGAATTATAATCTGTACCTTTTTATGTTCTTATCGATGCCGGTTTGGACAGGTGGTTCTGTGATTTCTGTGAAGTAATTGCATCATTTGTTTCTTCCTCAATGCCCTGCCCCCACCCAATGCATCTTCCTTCATATCCGAACAAAGCGACGGAACATTTCTCGATGAGACAGGACTCCTCCCTGGTATTTTAAGCAGCAGCGAATCTTGTTTGTAAAAAGCATAGTATAACTTTTTTTTAGACTAATTTCCACAATGCTATGGTGGCATTAACATTACCATTGTACCCTGCTATATGGTATGATAAGACATTCTTATGCATTTATCAAATGTTGATACATTGTTTTTTTTTCCCCTTAACCACTTTTATATGTTTTAACTTTTTGGAAATTCAAGTGTACCTTCCATAACATACAATAAACACTAGACTGTATCGAAAGACATTGTCTGCTGTATGTGCACTCCTAACATTTTCATTAAGAGCTCTTCGGCAGGCTGTTCCGGCCGGAGCTCTCTTGATGTAACGCAGCCAGATGTTACCGCATGCCCTCTGGCCCCTATTGGCTATAATGGGATCCGGCGGTGATCCAGTCACTACTCAGCAAACGTGGATGGCCAGGATTCAGCCGGACAAAAAACACTTCTAGCTTTGTTTTCTGGGGAGAAAGGTGTAGCATGAGGTGCCGTGGACTCCTATGTCCGCGATTGAGGTTTTTCATGTAGCACATGTACATGGAGTCCAGAACTCAAGTCAGTTGGTTACAACGAGGTATTTTTGGTCACACTGCCGGGTATGTGTGGTTCATCGTTCTGGCACAAAGCAGATCATTGGAGTCTAGTGAGCCATGATGAGTTCTGGGCCTTTCAAAAAAAATACAGAAATGAATCACTAGGAATGTCAATAAGTAAACCAGTTATATACACTGATATATTTACTTGTGGGTGAAATTTCAGGATGAACCTAAAATTCACTCTAACCTATTACAGGTGAACTTAATGTCACCTTCTCTAAACTTTTGAATGCACATGTCCAACTGTTCAATGTTTCACAAATTTTTGCACAACTTGTTGTTCTCTAACAAGGAGCAAAATTCACCACAGGTGTTTGATCCATGAATCGCCCAATAAATTTCCTGGTTCAATTAGAATTGCTATTTATACAGTCCTCCTCATCTTGCTGTTCACATTTTGAAATCATGAGACCAAGATGACACCTCACAATTGATCAACAGTACCTGGCCATTGCGAGGCTTCAAGCAGGATGTTCTCAGACGGAAGTGGCCACTTAGCTTAGAGTCTCACAGAGTGTCATCAGCAGGTTGTAACCGATACAGAGAGACTGGAAGTCACAGAAAGGCATGGGCCAGGGAGCATCTATGCTGGACGAGGGACCAGTGGGCCTCAGTGCTGTTCACTGATGAAAGTCGATACACACTGAGCAGAAATGATTTCTGCTAACAATGTTGGAGACATCAAGGAGAGCGCTATGCATCAGTCACTTGTCACCAGATGAGCCTTTGGTGGTGGTGTTAGTGTGGGCAGGTGTGTCCAGTCAATACAGAACTGCCCTACACTTTGTGATTGGTACAGTGACAAGCCAATATTACGTGAATAACATCATTAACCCAGTCATTGTGCCTCTGCATGAACAACACAGGCCTAATTTCATCTTCATGGACGACAATGCGCCAGCTCATCGAGGTCACATCATTAGGGAATGGCTGCTGGAAACTGGGGTACCTCAGTTGGAGTGGCCTGCACTTTCTCCAGACCTGAATCTCATTGAAAACCTAAGGGATCAGCTGAGTCGTGTAGAGGCTCGTAACTCTGTACCCCAGAACCTCAATGACCTGAGGGCCGCCCTTCACGAAGAGTGGGATGCCATGCCTCAGCAGACAATAAGTCGACTTGTAAACAGCATGAGACATCGTCGTCAAGCTGTAATTGATGCTTAAGGCCACATGACAAGTTTTTGAGACACTGACATTTTGTGGGGGTATACCCACCACTGGTGTTGGCTTTTGTTTCAATAAATTGAAAATAGTTTTAAAAGGGGAAATCACCATTTCTGCTACTACTTAAATGCCCTACTATCCTGATATAATATCACTGTAGCGTGAACTTTTTACGTTTTCCATAAATTTCACCCGAAAGCCAAATATCCCTAACTTTTTGTGAGTAGTTTATATACAATCTAGAAATGAGCAAATCACTTTACATTTAAAATATGGTAAACTAGTGAGGGAAACGGGGCAGAGAGGATAACATGGGCGGTCCCCTGGTGGACTTGCCCACAATCCTTTGCAGTCCGCCTGACAGTCAATCAGGAAGATGGATAAACACAATTAAATGTATTTTAGGGCATCAATTACAGTATATAGTTTGGTCGCACCCAAGAGACATGTAATTGCGCCTGTATTTTTTTTTTTAAAACCTTTGCAATTTTTCTACTGTATATAGGTGGCCGGTTAAGTGTATTTTAGTGTCAGATGCAGTTTATAGTGTATTATAGTGTAAATATTTTATTGCATCATTTTCAGTGTATAGTGTGATCGCACACAGGAGACATCCAGTTAGGCCTGTAGTTTTTTCCAAAAAACCTGTTGCAATTTTTCTACCATTTACACACTGTAATTGCGCAAATAATCTTATTTTAGTGCGTTAGTAGCAGTGTATAGTTTGGTCGCAGCCCGGCAGTCAGTCCAATTGGGTCTGTATTTTTTTTTCTAGGTGCTCACTGAAAATAATTAGATGTGTATACGCTGTAGGGATTCGTCTAGTCACTGTGTATACACAGACTGTATTATTTAAAAAAAATCCTTTTGCAATTTTTCTACCATATATAAGATTGCAATTAAGTGTGCTGCTATTACCCCTACATAACTGCACATCTTTGTAAGGTTTGACACCCACACTGTACTGCTGCTCCCAAAAAAAAAATATGTGGACGCTTGTTCAGAACAAGCTGTTTTTTCCAATACTAGCACGTGACAATATACAGGACCTCCTCATTTCTGGTCCACAAGTGATAGGAAGCAGCTGGGATGGGAGCCTTGGTGCTGGAATGGAGGGGAGTTCAAAGCGCAAGTGGATTTTTTTCTTTTTTCAGAAAACATTCCTGACTGTCAGTCACAAATGCATTGCAATACCGGATCCGTCTCTCCGGTTGTCATCCGGAAAAACTGATCCGACATTTATCTTTTTCACATTTTAAAGGTGTGCAGACCGCAAAACCGGATCCGTTTTTACGGAACACTTGGGGCTGGATCCGGCATTAATGCATTCCGGCAAGTGTTCTAGAATTTTAGACGGAGAAAATACCGCAGCATGCTGTGGTGTTTTCTCCGTCCAAAAACCGTACAGTGACTGAACTGAAGACATCCTGATCAGTGATGGCCAGTTCGCATTGTTCGCCCGCGAACACATGCGGGCTGCCATCTTTTCTCACAAGTCCGGCGAGGCACAGGTAAGCCCTTACCTGTGCCGCGAGCAGGTCTGAAATCAAATGCGGTCACCGGGAGCAGGCAGTTCCGAGAACAGCCGCCGGGGGGCCTTCATCGGGCTGTTCTCGGAACTGCCTGCTCCCGCTGACCGCATTTGTTTCAGATCGGCTCGCGACACAGGCACAGGTAAGGACTTGTGAGAAAAGATGGCAGCCCGCATGTGTTCGCGGGCGAGCCCGCATGTGTTCGCGAGCCCCTAGGACGGAACTCAATACCGAAAAAGTTTAACGCAAGTGTGAAAGTACCCTTAAAGCAACATTATCCATTTTGACAGACGGTAGTAAAGTTATCTAGGTGGATTAAAAATGTGTCTTTTTTTTTTTTTTGTGTGTGTGTTTGATGCTTTTTTTCTTTTTGCCGCTTTCGGGGCTCTTCTTTGTTTTAACAGAGCAGACTGGTGTAGTTGGTTCATTTAATCTGAAAGCTGACTAGATGGATTATTCTTTGATCGCAACGGTTAAAACTTTTCCTCTGGACAGTTCCCAGTCTGGACATTATACTGCGCTCCTTCGTGAATTTTATGTAAACACTTAACAGGGTTTTTTTTATGATGAAAGAAAAGCTGCTCTGTGCTCATCCATTATAATAGCTTCTTGTGTTCAAGAATGAGGGAGGGAAAAAAAAACCTCTGTGGGGTGAGATGGAAGTAATACAGGGTTACAAATTGCTTTGATATTGCCCTTTGTCTAATACATCAAACTATGGCTCCGGTTCAGCACAAGACCAAACATTTGCCAGCTGATTAAAAAGAAGATTGGAACAGTACAGAGTTGGCTTTAAAGGAAGGGACTCTGAGCAAAGCAGAACCACACAAAGTGGTCAGTTCATCAGTAATTGATGCCTTTATATTACTTCCAAGGCTCCAGGTCCATGTGGTATTGGTTACCGTTACAGCTTTTCTCCATTTTGAGGTTTTTGCATAGTTTTATATATATATTTTAGGCTACTTTCACACTTGCGTTTTTGCCTGATCCGGCAGGGTTCAGCAAAAACGTTTCCGTTACTGATAATACAACCGTCTGCATCTGTTATGAATGAATCCGGTTGTATTATCTTTAACATAGCCGTAGTGAATGAGGGACGGATCCGTTTTCTATTGTGTCAGAGGTAAATGGCTCCGTCCCCATTGACTTGCATTGTGGGTCACGACGGATCCGTCTCGCTTCACATCCCATGACTGAAAGAAAACCACAGCTTGCTGCGGTTTGCTCTCCGATATGAGAACGCGACTGAACAGAATGCCTTTTGGAGCACTCCGTTCTGTTAAGTTACGTTTTGTCTCCATTGACAATGAATGGGGACAAAATGGAAGCTTTTTTTTTCTGGTATCGAGAACCTATGACGGATTTCAATACCGGAAAATAGAAATGTTAGTGTGAAAGTAGCCTAATCTGACAGCTTATTATCCATACTGCTGAAAAACATTTACATTCTAATTCTTTTTATCTATCCAGATGGTTGATTTAAAACTGTATTTCCCGCTACTGTACGGGGTATTAACATTGATACCGGTTTGGAGTAAGGGGGTGTGTTGATTTAAGTGTATAGATATTATCATTTCTAATCAAAATTGTAATAATTCTTTCATTATTTCCCCTATTTAATAACTTGCCCCTCTAAATTCTTTCCTGTGATTGAGAGAATATTTTTAATCCTGCACTTATAGCTTCCTATGTGCCCATACTTTACCTCTTTGTGGCTCCATATATTTATTTTTTTTGATGGGGCCATAATTATTTTTTCCAACACATGGTATGCATGTATTCTCCCTTTCATGCATTGGGGTAAATAGGGTGCTTTCAGATAGTAACACACTTTTTTTTTTTTTTTAAATCTGTTTTTATTTTCTGATTGAATTTTTTTTATTTTATTTTCTGAACATGATTATGAGGGCGGCTATCTTGCCTAAACTGTTCTCAACATCATTTACAAAGCATTAAAAAATTTCTTTACGGCAGCCCCATGGTCCATAGACACAATGGTCAGGAGCGGACCTCAGTGACTTCTATGGGAGAGTCTTCTAGGCTGTTCTGTGACCTGTGCAGAGGTCATTGTACAAGGAAAGAATAGATACGCTCTGACAATCACCTGTTGTGAATGGTGGATCCTGTCTTATCTATACACAGAGGTGATATCTCCTTATCATTACAGGCAGGATTAGAATGAGTTAACTGCAGTAAAGTGATCTGTACAGACCAAGAAGTGGTGCTAATTATTAGGCATAGTGGCCAGTGTGAAAACTGCAGGATTTTTGGTTTTAGTTTGAATATAAAAAGGGACATGGAAAATTAAAAATAACATCAAAGATTCTTTAAAAATGTTAATTCTAAAAAAGATTTGAACAGCAGGTGATTTTCTATTGACACATTCCCTTTAAGTCCTCATGCACACAACCGTATTTATAGTCCGCATCCTACCTGCAAAAAATGTGGATCGGATGCGGACCCATTCATTTCAAGGGGGCCATAAAAAAAATGTGTACAGCAAACCGTGTGCTGTCCTCATCCGTATGTCCCTTCCAACAGCCAACAAAAAAAAGAGAGAACATGGAAAGGACATTTCTATGGATGTGGAAAAATGGCAGCATGCACACAGCTGAAATCTGGAAAACCCCTTTAAAGATGTGCTCAAAACTAGTAGGTAACAAACAGAAAACTGGTTGTCCCTTTAGAATTACCTCCTTACTGAGCAGATCATTCTAAAGTGCGATCACTGCTTGTTGACAAACAAAATCTCATTATCAATTCCTAGTGAGAAGCAATATGGCTGCACTTCCTGTCATCAAGCTTAACCACGTGGCCACCACAACTTAGAAATACTCCAACTTCTTTCAAAATAGAAGAAGATTAGTACAAGGCTTTGGTTGCTGCTCCAGCTTCTGATCTCCTCGTATTCTGTATGTCCAATTTTATATATTTAGTGAAAATTCTCTCTAAACCAATAAACAGCTTAAACACTTTAAAAATTCTTAAGCTTCCATAGAAACATGGAGAACATTTTCAGATTCATATAAATATCTCCAAATACATATCCCTCCCCAAGTATATGTATTATTGAATCATCAAATAAATAAAAACCATTTATCTACAATTAGCAGAACCCTATCTGGATTCACCCATCTCTCACATTTGAGAACTGAACACAAGCATCCCTATGACCAAAGGGAAAAAAGCCTATTTAACTTCAATGTGCAGCACATCATGTTCAGATCATCACGAGGCTTACTCCAAACTAATCTTCAGATGGTATTACACTCCATACAGGCTTTCTAAAATATATAAAGATTCCCACAATCTACGTTGGTGAGGCTGTAATCAAGTCGGCACATTGCTACATATATTTTGGGAATGCCCAATTATTACAGGTTTCTGGAAAGAAACTGCCCTTTCAATCTACTCTTCACTTAACATTAATCTACCATTTAACCCTGACACTTTTTTTTTTGTTAAGACTTGTTATCAATAGGTACTCAGTCCCCCAAAGGACTGTTCTCTGTCATATTTTAACAGCCTCTCTCCAATGTATAGCGCAAAATTGGAAATCTTTGTCAACTCCTCACATGTCTTAAATAATAAGGAAGGTAAATGTCAATTGTAGCTTTGAAAAAATAATTGCCAGAAGCAACAATACACTTAATAAATACACAAAAAAATTAGACATCATGGTCTACATCAAGGTACTTCTCGTTATTAGACAGTATTAGGTTGTGATGTACGTTTTCTAAGTTCTCTCTAGTTACCTATCTTTTTGTTTATTTCATCTCTACCCTCATCTACCAGTTTATTTTTTCTTCTACACTTTACATACAGTACCCAATACTTTTTGGCCACACGAAGCACCAAATAGAAGGTTGCTTCATTAAAGCACAATAAAGAATAGGATGATGTTTTACATAAAATGTTATCTAAAGAATTGTATTATATTGGAATTTATATTCTCCTTTGATTACCAGATTATAATGGTATTCTGCTTGACACTGTAACCAATCAAACTGTATCGTACTTTCTTTAACCGTTTGAAAAGAAAAACTCAATAAACTATTGAAACAGAAACATTGAGAACAATAATTATGTTCTCTGAAGAGTTCATTGAACCCGAAATATCTTTTTAAGGTTTGTCAAAATATATGCAGTGATCACTTGGTGGGAACTTGGAATTTTTCCCTATATTTTATTTTACCATTAAATGAATGTCTTCATTAAACCTTTCCGCTCTTCTCCTCTAGATCCTCTCACTGCTCTTCATTCTCGTTAAAATATTTCAGATTTTTATAACATAAGAACAATCTAACTTGTCTATGACCATAAGCCTTTACATCCTGTGACTTGGAACAGCTGCTTTCCATAGATTCCTGTACATGGCATATTATTCTCCATGGAATCCAGCAGGACGCTTTGGGGTCAGACCTTCTTAAAGCAGTAACTCTCTGACATGTAAAGACCTAGAGATCAGATGGTTATATTTATTTAGCATTAAAAGAAGGTCATAGGTTGAAATGCACAACTAAACATAAGGGGATTCTCTTTTTTTTCTTTTTTTTTTTTAATCTTCTTGTGGGGATTGTCAATTCCTCTTAGAAAGGCCCTATGCACATAGTATTGAACCGTATGGCGGCACATGGAAGGCTGTATGGTTCAATACTACAGAGATCTAACCAGCCCACGTGCCACTGTATAGTGATCAGAATAGAAATGTATTGTAGGTGTATTCTCCAACCGGAATATAGTGTTGAATCTATTTTTATTGAATAGAAAAAGAACACAACAATCATACATAGCAACCAAGACATTGTATGAAAAGTATATCTCCAATTCCATTTCCAAGACCATGTAAAACATAAAATAAAGTGCACAGATGGATTCAGAGACCACCATATTTCTCTGGGACGCAACCATGAAGACCAGAGAAAACAAATGCCATCAAATAAATGCTAAAGGAGAGGTTCAGCAATATTAGATACATACAGTACGATATGAAGAACCTTGACTACTGAAAGGGAAGGCAAAAGGAACTTAGGACACAATCCTGAGATACTCAGTGATGGCGTTTTGAACAAAGGGCTACTAATATGTAACTCTTAAGTGAAACAGATTAAATCGTTAACCTAGGAGAGACAGGGGGACAGACAAGAACAAAACACGACGAAACAAAAGACAGGGGAGGGAGGGGGGGTGGAAAGTAGGGGGGGGCGGGGGGGAAGGGGAAAGGACAAGACATCATATCACGTATCCCAGGTACAGTCACCTGAGACCAACCAGGTTTGAAAACGAGAGGAGCTCCTAAATTGATTCCAAGGTTCCCAGGTTAGTGCAAATGTTTGGACTTGGTTACAGGCCTCAGCTTCCATTTCTTCCATCCTGAATAAGGCATCCAGGGCACGTATCCACGTAATTCTCTGCAAACTGTCTGAGGATCTCCACTGGCGTGGTATGATCTGTCTCATAGAAAGGACAAATGTTTTAAGTACTCCCTTTTTGACATGTTTGATCCTACCCGGGAATATAGAGAGCAGGGCAATCAAAGGGGAGGGAGATATAGTAGACCGGTAAAGTGCATTATACAGAGAAAAAACATCTTGCCACAAAGGGGCGACCCCAGGGCAGTCCCACCAGATATGTAGCATGGAACCAACCTCTGAATGGCACCGCCAACAGGTGTTGGGGACCGATGGATAAAAATGATGCAACTTAACCGGCGTCCTATACCAACGAGTAAGGATCTTATAGTTCAACTCCTGTAAACGACAGGACCTGGATGATTTATGCGTAAATAAGAGGGAACGATTCCATTGCTCAGAGGACAGGGAGAACGTCAGTTCACTCTCCCAACCAGAGGCAAACCCAACACCTCTCATCTGTTCAACGAGTGATAGGTCCCCATCTCCACCGGCACCCAGCAAGCCATATATCAAAGAAATACCATGATCTGGGCCTGTGTTGGCAACACAGAGCTTTTCAAAATTTGTCAGAGGGGCAGACAGCTGCGATCCGGGAGCCAGAGAGCCCAAGAAGCTACGAAGTTGAAAGTAGTGGAACCAGCGGCTCGGGGAGTTTTGGAATATGTGTGATAGATCCACGAGAGGTAGGAGCCCTGAGCTGTTAAAGATGTCCCTAATTAGGATCCGGGGCGGGGGAATTGTGCGGAAGAAGGGGAGATTCTTGATCTGTGAGGGGAGGCCAGGATGAGCCACAATATGCGTCAAAGGACCCGGTGCGGAGATTAACTTGATTTTGGAGGCAAATCTACTCCATAGTTTGATCAGGATCTGAAGTAGGGGAGAACAAAGAGTATGTAGAAGGCTATTTAGTGTTGCTATAGGGAGCCAAAATATCCCAGGTACCATATGGGGCTCGAGGGTGTGTTCTATGTCTACCCAAAGTTTCAGAGATCGTTTGTGTATAAGGTCTAGAACACAATTAGAAATGGAAGCTCTAAAATATGCCTGGAAGTCAGGAAGGCCAGCTCCCCCCACACTCTTCGCTCTGGATAAAACTCTGTAACTCACCCTGGCCTTAGTGCCATTCCAGATAAACCTAGAAGCTAATGACCGCAATTGGGCAAAAAAACTATTTGGTATAATACACGGGGCAGTCTGGAACAGGTAGAGGAATTTGGGTAAGATATCCATCTTTAGGGCATTTATTCTACCAAACCAAGAAATCTGCAGGGGGGACCACTTCTGGAGAGAAGCCTCTACCTTCCTAAATAAGGGTTTGTAGTTCATTTGAAAGAGGAGATTGGGGTTTGCTGGGAGGTTAATGCCTAAGTGGCGAATCGAGTCCGAGGCTACTTTAAACGAGAAGCTTTCTTTAACATGAGAAATTTCCCTGCGTGGTAACGAAATATTCAAGATTTCAGATTTCTGGATATTAACTTTGAAGTTACTAAGCCTCCCAAATCTCTCAAATTCCCGCAGGACCGAAGGAAGGCCTATTCTGGGGTCCGAGAGATAGAGAAGCAAATCATCGGCAAAAAGGGAAAGTTTATGCTCCTTAGTTCCAACTCTCACCCCCTTTATATCTTGATTATTGCGCAGTGCATTAGCTAAGGATTCCATGGTCAGAATATATAGGAAGGGGGATAAGGGGCAACCCTGGCGTGTACCATTCTTGATAGCAAAAGGTGTGGATAAAAGGCCATTAGCCCTTACCTGAGCTGAGGGAGAAGAGTAGAGAGCCATAATACGTTTAATCATTTTAGAACCGAGTCCTAAATGCTCCAGGGTTAAGGTTAAGAAGCCCCAATTGACCCTGTCAAAGGCCTTCTCTGCATCCACTGAAAGTAAACACAGAGGAGACCTAGTATTCCTAGCTCTAGCTATGATGCCCAAGGTCTTCAAGGTACTATCTCGAGCTTCCCTGCCCGGGACAAAGCCCACCTGTTCCTGATGGATATACTTCGGGATGAGGGGGTGTAATCGTAAGGCTAGTAATTTAGCGTACACCTTTAGGTCCACGTTTAAAAGAGAAATAGGCCTATAATTGGAGCAATAAGAGGGATCTTTATCAGGTTTAGGTATAACCGTTATATGGGCCTGTAAAGTTTGGGGAGGGAAGGGGGTTCCCACTGCTATGGAATTAAAAGATTCGAGTAATAAGGGGGATAGCTCATCTATAAGAAGCTTATAAAAGCGTGGGGTAAGGCCATCTGGGCCTGGGCTTTTCCCATTTTTGAGATCTCTTATAACTCCCGCAATTTCTGGGGATGAAAAGTCATCTTCCAGCGCCAAAGAATCTACGCTAGGAATCTTTTCAGGGCCGAATTGGTCTAGATAATCTTTAGTATCCTGTGTAAAGGAAGCAGACGCTGAGTCCCTCCCTGTGTTCAAGTCATAAAGAGAGCTATAATAGGTGCGGAATTCTGATGAGATTTCGGATGGAGCATAAACAATTCCCTTGTCGGATGTGTTAAGTGAGGATATCTGGGTCTGGGGTAACCTAGGATGTAGAGCTCTGGCAAGCCACTTCCCACTTTTATCGCCATATTCAAAAAATCCAAATTTTACCTTATCACGCAAACATAGTGATCTTTGGTCTAGAATTTGAATTACTTGTTGGCGGAGCAGCGAGATATCAGCTTTCAACTGATCAGAGGGGGTCAATTTATTTGAGGTCTCTTTCCCGTCGAGTTGTGAAAGTAGGGAGGAGAGTTTAGCGGACTTCTCCTTTTTGAGTCTAGCGCCATGAGATATGAAAATCCCCCTGAGCACACACTTAAGGGCTTCCCATTTAATCGGCGGGGGAGAGGGGTCTGTTTGGTGGTTAACTGTAAACTCAGAGATGGCCCTCCTAATGTCTGACATGCACACCAGGTCGTTAAGAAGATTGTCATTCAATCTCCACGTGAAGGGACGGGAAGGCGTCTGCTGAAATCTCAGTAGGCCATACACTGGAGTGTGGTCAGACCAAAGGAAGCCATCCATTGAGCTAAGTGGATCCTCCTCAAGCAAAGATTGTGAAATAAATAAATGGTCTAGTCTGGCATAGCTATTGTGGGCTAAAGAATGAAAACTGAAATCTCTGACTCCCGGATGCAGCACCCTCCAGAGATCTACAAGGCGGAGAGAGGACAGGATTTCCCTAAAGGAACGCTGGGATGTCGGAGAGATAGCTGACCTACCAGACGAAGAATCCAGATCCGGGTCCATCACCATATTCAGATCACCGCCCAGGATGATAGAGGATCCATCTGCAAAGCGAGCCAGTTTCCTGAGAATCTTGGAGCCATATGGAATCTGCCCCTGGTTGGGAAAATAGACATTAGCAACCGTGTATACACGTGGACCATCAGACAGCTTGAGGAATACATAGCGCCCCCTACTATCAATATCTGTAGCCAAAATCGTAGGCCGAAAAGATTTATGGAATGCAATAGATACACCTCCTGCTTTTTTGACGGGGTTGGGACTATGGAACCAAGTCGTGTAATACCCACGGTCACACCTGGGAACCGAGGCAAGCTTAAAGTGGGTCTCCTGGAACATAATAAGCATGACCCGCTTCCGGTGAAAGCGATATAGAATCTGGCTACGTTTTTCTGGTTTATTTAGGCCCCTGGCATTATACGTACAAAAAGAGAGAGGGGACATCTTACCGACCTCTGAGAGGAAACTGGATTAAGTGGGGGAGGGAACACGAGGATCCAAACAAAAGGAAAGAGACAAGGACTAACAAGCAACACGCAGATAAAACAACAAAGAAAAAGAAAAGAAAAAAAACAAAACAAAAGAAAAACCTCCTATAAGAGAGAGCCAAAAACTATGGCTCCGAGGTAGACTAGTAAGTGACTATAGTCACGTTCGACACCAGGTGTCGATACCCCTAACGAGGGGAGGAGAGGTCAAGGGCAAGGCAGCAGCCCCACTGACCCCCGGCATATAAAAAGGAATATCAAAGATATATAACATATAGCATAAAACATTAGAACATGAATACTATACACTGAACCAGCGCATTGGGATAATATGTGAAGTCCCACGAAAGCCAATTAGGCTCAAACAGGTGGTCTGGAATGGCGTCTGGGATGCCTCTGCGGTTTCGGGATCGCCTCTTGCCATTCTTCACGATCACTAACGGGCGGCACCATGAGGGGTCTGGGCCAGTCAGGCAGCTCCACCGCGGGGAGATCTAGTGTAGCCAGAAATCTGGGGAGGTCTTCAAGAGATTTGAACGTAGCAGACTTCCCGTTTCTCTTGGCCGAGAGCTGGAAGGGATACCCCCATCTATACAGGATCTCATTGTCCCTGAGTGTGGATAGAAGCGGTTTCAAGGCCTTCCTAAGTTGTAAGGTGCGGCGTGCTAGGTCCGGGAGGATCTGGATGGTATTCGGGCCCGATTCAGGGCCAGCCGCAGCTCGAGCAGCTTTGAGGATGGACTCCTTCTCCTTGTAAAAGTGAATACGGCAAATAATGTCCCTGGGACGTTTCAGGTCCGTTGATTTTGGGCCCAGCGCCCGATGGATCCGATCTATCTCAATGATCCTGTCCGGATTAATTTCCAAAAGTGAGGCAAAATGGCGTTGCGCCCAGGATGGCAGATCTTCTACAGATTCAGGGACCCCCCTTATTCGGAGGTTGTTTCTCCTATTGCGGTTTTCAATATCGTCCATGTGGGTTAGAATGTCCTGCATTTGAGCAGCGTGCTCATTAATGACTGCACGGTGACAATCCAGAGTATTAAAGATCTGCTCCTGTTTGTTCTCCACCTCCTCTACCCTCTGCCCCACATGCCTGATATCCTGATGCAAGGCCGCAATATCTTGCTTGTGGGAAGCTTCCATCCTGCTGAGCAAAGCATCTACCTCAGCAGTAGTGGGAAGGGATTTTAAATGGAGCTTCCAGTCCCAGTCATCCTCATGGGAGAGGGCAGTGGGCGATCTACTGGAGGCAGCCGACAAGGCAGGGGAGCTGTGGTGGGAGAGCTGTGGGCCTGAATAGGCCTCTGAACCCCTGGAGGCTGGCGATGAAGGGACGGACCCCAAGGTAGGACTCACCGCTGCTGCCACTGCTGCATATGAAACCGGAGGTCCTCCGGTGCTATGTTCCCCCTGGTTCCTGGAGGTGAGGGCCGCAGTTTTCCCTCTAGTCAGAGGAGTAGAGGCGCTCGTTTCCCGCGCCTGCTCCGCCATCTTGGAGGTTGTGGCGCCGGATCTCAGGCTTTCAGGCTGGCTGGACGGGCACAGGAACTTTGTGATGTCCCCCGATTCTCGTGATGCGGGTGCCGGGGTGTTAGCTGTGCCCCTCTTGCGACCCATGAAAAATCTGTGGGCTTCTGGATGCTATATGGGGCTGTAAATGCCGGCGGTGCTCAGGAGCTCAGGCAGTGTGCTGCTCACTCCGCCATTGGCAAGCTCCGCCCCCTCCAACCGGAATATAGGATATCTCCATAATACAGCATCTGATAGAACACAACCAACAACACCAATTTTTTCCTTTGGATTCCATATAAGTCAGAAAGAAAAAAATCCTGTATGACGTCATAGGTATAGAAAATTATAATACGGCCCGTACATTAACGTATAAGTTTTTTTTTCCCCCAATAGAACTCTATGGTGATGGATGCCACAATATGGTACGTGTCTCAGGCATCCGTTAACATGTGCGTTAAACGTATGACAAAAACGTGGTGTGAACCCACCCTAACATCTGGATGATATCATTAAATTAGAAATAAACTCCAAGGTACGGCCTAAACTTGGCACATATTGCCATTTTTTTGTAACAAAATTAAACAAATGTATATTGTATCAGTCAAAACC
Organism: Bufo bufo; assembly: GCF_905171765.1. Classification (NCBI taxonomy): domain Eukaryota; kingdom Metazoa; phylum Chordata; class Amphibia; order Anura; family Bufonidae; genus Bufo; species Bufo bufo. The sequence goes on from NC_053395.1 coordinate 174,424,556, forward strand.
ATTGCTGCTGCGCCTAAAGAGGTTGTTCCATCTGGACACTGAGACTGGAACAACAAGGTGACATTTCGCGCAACAACAAAAAAAGTTTGATTAGGGTTTGGAAACACAGCTAAGGGACAGAAAAGTCACAGGCAAGTCACATGTTGCACACAACTTACATTAAAGTTAATGGAGTAAAAGTTGCATGGGACGTGTGACCTGTGTCACAATATCCATCAGGTCTGGATTTTACACAATTGTCGTGTTGCAGTTGCGGCATCTCGTGTGTCACACATCGACAATCATTAGATCCACTGTCCTATCATCAGGTGATACTAGAAATGTCTGATAGATGCGGGTCCCACGTGGTCCTCTTGCGTCGAGGGAATGAAGAGATGGTCACACGTACAGCTTTCATTCACTTCTTTGTGACTTCTGAAAAATAGCTGAGCTCACTTATTCTGCTATTTTCTGAACTCCCATTGAAGTGAATGGAGAGAGCTGCGCATGTGCACTGTAAAGCCTCATTCATATGTCCCTGATGTAATCCGTGATTAGATGGTCTGTGGTTCATCGTTAAGGTGTCCATGAAGGATCCATGTTTGGTCTGTGTCCGTTTTTTTGCTCTTATGCATCATTAGTGTTTCACGGACACTGTACAGTTTACAATTTTCTTTGCATCTCCTCCTAATGGCCCATAAAAAACGAATGACATCCGTGTTGCGTCCATGTTTTTTACGGATCCATAAACTAAAACCACGTACCCATGGACTGTGCTAAAACATGTGCAGCACACATCTGTGAATCAAGTGTAAATGAGGCGCAAGACTGCACCATTCTCAACATAGGAGTTGGGTCCAAGAGGTGAGACACCCACACCTCTCAAACATTTAGGGCATATCCTGCGGATACTCTATAAAGGTCCAGATGGGACAAATCCTTTAACAGAGTTTCAAATAAAGCACTGCCGATAAATATTCATTAAATGTAACATCTTTCTAATATATGTTTATTACCTTTTTGGTATCTGCACTCCAAAACGTATCCTGCTGCTACCTGGAAACAGTCAGCATGCTGTCTGGGGTTTTTTCTGACATTAAAATTGTTAAATAACTATATTCAGTATCCTGGACTGGGCTCTGATTAAATGGTCACAAAATTTTGTCATAGACACATCAGAAGTTGTGATTTGTGAGAGGAAAGGAGAACAGGACATATACTGATAGGGAACTTAGATTGTGAGCTCCATTGGGGACAGCTTGACGCTAATGTCCGTAAAGCGATGCGGAATATGTCAGCGCTATATAAGTGAGTATAATATACACAGCTCTAGGAGGAAAATGGAGATGGGTTGAGGCATGGTAAAAGCACCACAGCCATTTTGTTCTATCAGTGTTCTCTATAAGCACTTTTAGTAGCTTTTAAGCAGTTGTATACCTGGGCACTATTCTCTCTATTCTGGACCTTCCACAAAAGCACCAGAATAATACTGACATATGGCACACAAATAATTAGCCGTACAGTAGCCAGATAAATCAGGACAAGACAAAAATTGCGTCTCTGGTGGCCTCTAAGCATACATTTGTGCAGCAAGCCCCTGAGGAGCCAGTACAGGGGATGGAAGTGGGAGTGGCCATGATGAGATGGTGTCACGGTGTACTCCCTCAGGCCGTTGCTCCCGGGGGATCGGTGCAGTGAAAAGGTGGTATAAGGCAGTGTTTCCCAACCAGTGTGCCTCAATCAGGCCAGATGTAGAAGAATATAATATTCACTTGCAAAATAGGAGTCGTAGTACATCCAGCAGTAGTTTGTACAGTGCAGTTTCTCTCCCCAGATGATGAGATATGGTAGCTGGCAAAGTGACAGATCATGGCACCTCTGGCATGCTATCTTGCTGATGTCGCTCTCCTGAACATTTAACTAAGCTGGCATTTGTGGCTGTAAGTGTCCACTTGTTGAAAATACAGGCTTTTTTGAGTTGTCCTGACCTGGATGTGATCTAGGTGATTGCTGCCTGTGAGGGACTACGACTGAGACACCCGTGTCTGGATAGTTATGGTGCTGGTCACTCTGCTGTACCTCTGTGGCTTTGCAGAATATCTGTACTTTTGTCTTTGAAATCTCTCTGGAGTAGTGGTCTCACAGATGAGTTGGTTCTCTGGTCTCTAAGGCCCTAGGAGCAGGAGGAATAGAATGTGCTTCCATACTTTTTACAGTCCTAGCTAGCACTCCTCTCTCCTGGAAGGAAGTAGGACCAGCCCACTCCTACTGAGAGGGGAGGAATGTGGCGGTTAGCCCCATTCCTGATGCCAACCATACCTCACCTGTTGGTGTATAGGGCAAACTTTAAATAAAATTTCAAACAAAACTTTTGCAGATACCCCCTACCACTGGAGCACTGCATTTGCTGATGAAATAAATAGTCGATGTCAATGAAAGATGGAGTCAGCACATTCATACATCAGCCGTATAAGCTGCACATATAAATTGCAGGCATTTTGTGAGCTCTGATGTAGTCATACCGTATGGGTTACCAACATCTGAAAACAATAACCACAGGCGCTTAGCCAGATGCACCTGCTCAGTAGCAATGTCAGGCTGATCTGCTCTTGGCAGAATTTATAAACCCCATAATCCTTGTTATGTCATGTTATGAACATTTATATTTATCTTAGATATTCCTGTTTTATTAAATGCTGCAAAAGCAATCTGACCATAAGACCCTAGAGGCCAGACAGCTGGTAACAAGCTTCTACATGGTTGTCCAGGTAATTCTAACAAAAGAGTGTCCATCCAGTGATGATTACACTCCTCAACATTGAAACTGCAACACCAAGAAGGACAAGCCATAAAATTATGCAAATTGAGGATGTTTCAGGTGTTGCAATAATATGCAGATGATCAAATTTTTAAGCACCTAGCTCCAATCTGGCATGTGGGAGGAACATAAAAGCCAGATTGAAAGTAGAGTTTTTTAGACACATGAAACCTCAAAAATCAAGTTGTGTTGGATGATTGTGTGATGCCTCCTGTTCATCAACATGCCAGTTATCGATACTTGTTGCAAACTGAGAAGGACAGAATCCTTGAACTGACCTTGATTTAACAATGTTGAGAGAACAATGACGAACTGAAATGATAGCATGGAGAACCTCTGCATGGACGGATCGTCTTATTAGAAGAATGGAGCATAACAATCCATTCTGTACTGCAAGTGAAAATGGGTATCACACCCCAAGCCTAGGGTGGCAAACAGTGTCTACACAAATCATAAGAATGCGTTTGCACAACATTGGGCTATGAGCCAGGTGTCCAGCTACAGTTGTTCCAGTGACTTCACACCACCGCTCTCAAAGGCTGTCATGGTGCACAGCAAGATGGCAATGTAGGCTGGAATAGAGGTCTATCCTCTTTAGTGATGAGTCCCAATATTGTCTTGGATGCAATGATTGTCAGAGATTGGTCTGGAGACCATGTGGGCAATGCCGTGAAGAGGCCTTCACAAGGGAACATCACATCAGTCCTACTCCCAGAATTATGGTGTGGGGTGGCATAATGTAAGGTAGCCGGATTCCTGAAGTCTTCATTTCAGGTACACTAACAGCTCAGTGTTACTGTTAAGGGGGTCACTGTTAAGAAGCGGGCTCTATGAAGGTCACTGTTAAGGGAGAGGGGCGCTGTGGAGGTCACAGTTATGGGGGCAGGTTGCTGTGGAGGTCACTGTTAAGGGAGTGGACCTGTGGAGGTCACTGTTAAGGGGACGACGGGCCGCTATGGAGGTCACTCATGGGGGGGGGGAAGGCTGTGGAGGTCAATGTTTAGGGGTGGGGTGCTGTGGGTGGTCAGTATTAAAGGGGCATACCGCAGTGGAGTTCACTGTTAAGGGTGGTGGGGTGCTGTGGATGTCACATTTTAAGAGGGGCACTGTGCACATTGCTGTTAATGGGCAGGCTGCTGTGGAGATCAATGTTAAGGGGGCAGGGTGTTGTGGGGGTTATTGTTAAGGGTGCGCTGCTGTGAAGGTCACTGGTAAGGGGGCAGGGTGCTATGGGGGTCACATTTTAATAAGGCGGGGCTCTGTGGAGGTCAATGTTAAGGGAGTAGTGCACTGTAGAGGTCACTGTTAAAGGGGCAGAGTGCTGTGGAGGTCACTGTTAAAGGGGTGGACCGCTGTGGAGGTCAATGGTTAGAGAGCGGTGTGCTGTAGAAGTCACTGTTAAGGGGGCAGGTCACTGTGAAGGTCAATGATATGGGGGTGGAGTGCTGTGGAGATTACTTTTAAGGGGGTGGGGGGCTGTAGAGGTCACTGTTAAGAGGGTGGACCGCTGGGGAGGTGAATGATGAGGGGCGGGGTGCTGTGGAGGTCACTGTTAAGGAGTGGGGCACTGTAAAAGTCACTGTTAAGGGGGCTGGGCACTGTGGAGGTCAATGTTTACAGGGTGGGGCACTCTGGAGGTCACTGTTATGGAGAACACAGTGGATATCTTTTAATCACACACACAAACATTAAATAAAATATATACCCATGCGACGCTGGGTCATCCTGCTAGTATATATATATATATATATATATATATATATATATATAATGCTAATGAATAAAACAAGCACTGAAAAAAATACATATATAGGGAAAGTTTTCCAAGATGTACATCTTGATAAATAAGAGTATAGGACTTTGCTTTGATATGCACTTTATAACATTTTTAGCCCAAAGTCTTACATATAGAGGAGGGGGAAATTTATCATGAGGGTAATATTTGTAGTCTGTTTTGCTGAAGTCTGCATTGGTGTACATTGTGCCAAATGTATCAAATTTCATACTTTGATAAATTTGGTGCCTCTGTAAACCTAAGGGACCTTTTTTTTTCTGCTGAATTTTGAAGCAGACAGCCGCCCCAAAATTTCACCGAAATCCTGCGTCCTTTCTGCCTCCCATTAATTTCAATAGGAGGTAGAGTTGAAGATCCAAGAACGGCGGTTTAAAACTGTGCCAAGAACAGACCCTTTAACCCTTTCGCTACCAGCGCCGTACATGTACAACGCTGGAGCGATGTGTAAACATGGAGCCCGCTCGCATGTTTAGCGGCCGCCATGGCCAGCAGGTCTCTGCTGTTTCATACAGCAGAGACCTGCGGCTAATTACTGTGACCGGCAATAATGCCGATCTCGGTAATTAAATGCTTTAGATGCCGTGATCAAGTGAGATCACGGCATCTAAATGCGCAAAAACCCAGAAGCTCGTGCTGACGAGGCTTATAGTGTTCATGCTAAAATTCTTACTTTGGCCACCAGGTGGCAGACCAGGTTAAAAAAAAATATTAAAAAATATATAAAAAAATAAAAAAAACATAAAAGTTTAAATCACCCCCCTTTCCATATAATAAAAAAATAAATACTTAAATAACAATAAATATAAACATCATGGGTATCACTGCGACCGAAAACGCCCGTACTATTAAAATATTTTTACAAATTTCAAAGACGCCAGATGGCGTAACAGGAAAAAAAAAGGGTCAATATGGGCGATTTGACATTTTTTCATTGCTTCTCTTACCCAAAAAAATGAAATAAAATGTGATAAAAAAGTCACACACACTCCAAATTGGTATCAATAAAAACTATGAATTGTCCCGCAAAAAATAGCCCCTATATAGCTCAGTAGACATAAGTATAAAAAAAGTAATGGGGGTCAGAATGTTTTATTTTTACACAATTTAGACATGAAAAACCTATACATATGGGGTATCTTTGTAATCGTACTGACACAGAGAATGAAGGGCATGGGTCAGTTTTGATGCAAACGAAACGCCTTGGGAACAAAACCCGTAAAACGGTGGAAGAATTGCGTTTTTTTTTCCAATTCCACCCTATTTGGAATTTTTTTACTGCTTTGCACTACATTTTATGCCATAATTAATGGTGGCATTAGAAATGACAACTTGTCCCGCAAAAAATAAGCCCTCATACAACTATGTGAATGGAAATATAAAAAAGTTATGGCTCAAGGAAGATAGGGAAGAAAAATAAAAACGCAAAAACCTCCGGTACTGAAAGGGTTAAGCTGCCACTCCGCAATCATCAACCCTGCCTCACATTGAAATAAACGGGAGGCAGAAACCAGCAAGAACCACTCGGCCGCCCGCGCAATTTCAGCACAGGTGTCCATGCCAAAATTCCACAGCAAAAGGCTCCGTGTGAACACCTGGTTTTGGGTCACAATAACTGACCGAAATAAATGACCAAATAAATGATATGTGAAAAGAAAAAAAAAAACTAATTAACATAACTAACTACGCCCCAATTTGCCACTTACTTTTCAATACTGGAGTGAGTGATTTAAAAAATGCAAAAAGTTTAAAACTTTTTGAGCAAATAAACCCCAAAAGTCCCAAAAGCTCTACTTTACTACTTTTTAAAGTCAGGATTCTGGAGTGCAGAGCATGATGAATTCCCCCACAAGCTTTAAAATTGGTTTAAGGTCTGTACAGTTGGTGACGAGGCGCAGCATAAACTTCTCAGGACAACAGGTTCCTTTCATTGGTTTAAAGGAATAGCAGTTAACATCTAGAATCTGGATGACTGCCCATTTTTCATAAAATTAATATGACATGTTATGGACAGATGTTTCATGGAATTATCGGGAATGAACTAAATATTCCTGATAATTGTCTGATCATGAAGGAGATGAGGGCTGCATTTACACGCAACATTCACCTCTGCTGTATGTGGACAAGTGATCCCTTGTCCCATAGAAAATTATTGCTCCCAGGCGGAAAATCCCTGTTTAGACTGAACAATCTGCTGCAGATACATGATTTTAGGTGCTGACTGATCACCCAATGACACACATAGCAGTCTAATTTTTAAGTTCAGAATGTTACATATTTAGTTCTTTATTTGGCATTAAGGGCAGCCAAGCTAAACCCAGAGAGGGGTTCACCCAGTTTTCACTCTCCCTGCCACTGTCCCTGCCTCTTTCTTTGCAACTGTCCCTGCCTCTGTCCCTTTCTCAGCCTCAGATCTGCCCCCACCTCCATTAGCCTCAAATCAGCCTCCTATAAGACACCCCAGCCTACATCAGCCTCAGATCAAACTCCCATCAGGCCTCCCAGCCTCACATTAGACCCCAATCAGACCCTCCCTAGCCTCAGATCTGACCCCATCAGAACCCCCAGCCTTAGATCAGACCCCCAGCCTTAGACCAGACCCCCAGCCTTAGACCAGACCCCCAGCCTCAGATCAGACCCTTCCCAGCATTAGACCAGACCCCCTTGTCAGATCACACCCCTATCAGACCTTCCAGCCTCAGATCATCCCCATTAGACCCCCAGCCTCAGATCAGCCTCCATCAGACCCCCCAGCCTCAGATCAGACCCTCCCCAGTCTCAGATCAGCCCCCATTAGACCCCCCAGCCTCAGATCAGACCCTCCCCAGTCTCAGATCAGCCCCATTAGACCCCCCAGCCTCAGATCAGACCCCAATAAGCCCCCCAGCCTCAGATTAGACCCCTATCAGACCCCAGCCTCAGATCAGACAGACTCATCCATTAATAATGATCTTCCAATCATCCACTATGTTCTGTACTTCGGTTTTTAACTTATATTTCTATTTCTCATTTTTATCGCCTTTTACATTTGCTCATTTGCCGGTAGGGTCAGCATTCCCAAGTTTTGTCTTCAAATGAAGCAGATTATATTGATATTAGGCATCTTCTATAAGAGAAATCTCTGCAATTGTCATAATTAAAGGTGTTGTCCGGGTTCAGAGCTGAACACGGACATATCCCTATTTTCACCCCGGCAGCCCCCCTGACTTGAGCATTGGAGCAGTTCATGCTCCGATGCTCTCCTTTGCCCTGCGCTAAATCGCGCAGGGCAAAAGCATTTTCTGGAGTTCCGGTGACGTACCGGGCTCTCCATGGGGCTGCCAGCACTGATGGACGGGCTTTAGCGCTGCCCTAGCCTGTAAAACAGCTAGGGCATTGCTAAAGCCCACCCATCAGAGTTGGTGACGTCACCGAACACACTGCTGGGCAGAAGCCTCCTCCCGTCAGTGTGTTATTGTAAATAAAAGAGCCCTTGCCCTGCGCGATCCAGCGCAGGGCAAAGGAGAGCATTGGAGCATGAAATGCTCCGCTGCTAACATCAGGGGGGCTGCCTGGGTGAAATTATGGGTATGTCCGGGTTCACCTCTGAACCCAGACAACCCCTTTAAGGTTGAGCGAATCGGATTTGGATAGATTGTTTAAAAACTTTAACGTTAATAATATGGGCTTCGTTCTACTGTAAAATGTATGTCCTCCGCAGAGGTCTTTCCAAAGATTCAGTAAATATCACGAGACTTACTTCGTCTCGCCTCTATCACGTGTTAGTTTGTTTATTGGCATAAATTACTGTGTCAAAATATGAAGCTGAACTTGGCCTCGTGCCTCATTATCGAAGCCGAGTTCAGGTTCATATTTTGGTACAGTAATTTATGCAAATAAACGAGGAGGACATACATTTCACAGTAGGACGGAGCCCATATTATTAACGTAGTCAAAATGATTAGAACTGAGATGTCATGAAAACTACCAGGGCCATTAATAGGATTTTTATTTGTCACTTAACACCTATCACTTAACCACAGGATAGGTGATAAATGATCACAGGGAGTCCCAACGCCTACAATCAAGAGAATGGGGTCTTGTGTCTCCATCTCAAGGGAGCAGAAGTGGAATGTGTCCTAGCGCTCTAATCAAAGGAAAGGACTGACGCAGGTAGACAGGTACAGCTCTATGTTGACTTTCTAACATCAGCTGCAAATCCTTCTCTGACACCACTTAGGTTACTGTCTCAGAAACTTTACGTTTCTATTTTCCGGTATTGAGATCCTTCATAGGGTCTCAATACCGGAAAAAACGCTTCTGTTTTGTCCTCATTAATTGTCATTTGGGACAAAACGTAACTGAACAGAATGGAGTGCTCCAAAATGCATTCTGTTTAGTTCTCATACCGGAACGTAAGTCAATGGGGACGGATCCGTCTTGGCTATGTTAAAGGGGTTCTGCAGTTTTTTTAAACTGATGATCTATCCTCTGGAAAGACGTCCTCATCCTCCTCCTCATCCCCTTGTGCCCAGCCACGTCAAACCAGTGGAATTAAAGTTCCGTCAGTAGTACCCTCTGTAGCAGAGGCAACATTCTCCAGCTCCTCCTCCTCCTCCTCATGGTCTAATTTGCGCTGAGAAGACGAAATGTGGGTGGTCTGGCTATCACCCACACTAAAGTCCTCCCCCATTTCCTCACCTGCCACATTCAGAGCGTCATCCTTAATTGTGAGCAGAGATGGTTTGAGTACACACAGAAGTGGGATGCTTACACTGATTATAGCGTTATATCCAGTAACCATCTGTGTTGATTCCTCAAAGTTTCTTAAAGGGATTCTGTCACCGGGTTTTGGGCTATAGAGATACGGACATGCACGGCTATATCGCTGCTAGCATGTCCGCAATATATCTGTCCTATAGGGCTGTGCGCTTTTAATTTCTTTAAAAAAGGATTTTATAGATATGTAAATTAGTCTTAAATGTGTCCAAGGGGCTGCACTAACCTTCCTGGAGCCCAGCCGTGCCCAGCCACGCCCGCCTGTGAAGGAGCCCAGCACCGCCTATGTCCTCCGAATCTCCTCCTTTCATCACCGATAGATAGATTGCCGTAATCTCACGATGGTGTGGGTCGACTTCTCCCTTTTGCCACCCCACTGCCTCTTACAGCTTGTTGCGGTGCAGATCCCTCCCCGTCTGTACTGCTTTCCTCACTCGGCTTTTCACCTTTCCAAGTTGGGTCAGTGACCTTATCGCCCACCACCTCCTCTTCCACTTCCTCATCCCCATCCTCCTGACTTGACCTAAGCACAACCTCAGTGATTGACAACTGTGTCTCATCCTCATCCACCTCGTGAACAAATAATTGACGTTCACCACCTTCATCTTCTTGACCCTGTGATAGATCAAGAGTTTGTGAATCAGGGCACAAGATCTGTGCCTCTTCAAGCGTGCTTGGCCAGAGGGCCAAATCTAGTGAAAGCGATGAAAATAGGTCCTGGGAATGTCCGAGTGTGTTATCAACGGTTTGTCCGACTCCTGACTCTACATGGTGGGAGGAAGGAGGATGAGGGTGAGGATTCTGTGGACCAGACTCTTTGCTAATGAGACTGGTCTTGGTGGAAGAGGGGGTGGAAGAATAATCTTCTGTCATCCAAACCTGGTCGCACCGGTCCGACTTGGACAGTGTTGTCCTGCGACGCCAAGTTAACTGTGAAATGAAACTGAATACGGTGTTTTTTTTCTTTTTTCCAGTTTCAACGGCAGCTGGCACAGTTTCATTGCGCCCAGGGCCATGGCCTCTGCCTGAACTGTCAGCAACACGCCCACTTCCCCGTCCTTTAGTGCTCGCCTTCTTCATATTAAAAGTTTTATTGTATAGATGTTGGACAATGTTGTTAAATTTGCCACCAGCAAAATTTCTTCTCTGCTGAATTACTGTATATATGGTTGCAGCCTAAATGCAGATAATATAACAAAATAATAGCAAAGACAGGTGCACTCTGCGGTCTTACTAAACCCTCAAACTGATTTTAAAATTGAGAGATTAGCCAACATGTCCTATGGTGTACGACATGTCTGAGCCCGAGCACCGCGCCAAGGTTTCTCAAGTTGCTCGGGACCTAACACTCACCTACCTGTGCCATGTGGGCAATACCAGGAGCCAGTGGGCAAATTACAGGAGCATGAGGCTGACTCACAAACAGCTCACCAGTTACCTCCAGCATGTAACCATGCTAGCAATGGGAGGAGGGAGGAGTCTGCGAGTCCCACTCAAGACTGGCTGATAAGGCCCAGGCCTCGCAGGTGCTCCTAAATGTAGCCTGTAGATGGAAAACAGGCACATTTAAATTGGAGTTTATACACCTCAAGGAATCTCTATATTTACAAATTGAAAATCAGTTTGAGGGTTTAGTAAGACCGCAGAGTGCACCTGTCTTTGCTATTATTTTGTTATATTGTTATATTGATTATCACATCCACATAATTGCTATCTTGTTTAGGATGTCTATTGTGGTACTTGTGGTTCGCTGCAGGCATCCTCCACCGTATGCATTTTTGCTGGGGATCGTCATTAGCAACGGGCCACAAGTGCAGGATTTGCTCCCCTGTATATATATATGCACAACTGCATGTGGGTTTGAGCACTTCCTGCCTGTCTAATACCACGCCATTCTTTTCAGTTAGCCTAAATGCAGACACAGATGTGACCAAAACCAGTGAAACTTGTCACAAATAGAAATAATTTTCTGGTGACTAACTGTATATATGGTTGTGGCCTAAATTCATGCACAGATTAGACCTAAAGTAGTGAAATTTGTCCCAAATAAAAATAAATCTATGCTGAATTACTGTATATAACGGTTGCGGCCTAAATTCAGGCACAGAAGTCACCCAAACTAGTGAAATTTGTCACAAATAGAAATAATTCTCTGTTGACTAACTATATATATAGTTACGGACTAAATTCACGCACAGAAATCACCCAAACTAGTGAAATTTGTCACAAATATAAATAATTCTCTGTTGATTAACTGTATATATGGTTGTGGCCTAAATCCACGCACAGATGTGACCAAAAGTAGTGAAATTAGTCACAAATAGAAATAATTCTCTGATGACTATTACTGTATATATAGTTGCGGACTAAATTCACACACAGAAGTCACCCAAACTAGTGAAATTTGTCCCAAATAGAAATTATTCTATGCTGGAATACTGTATATAACGTTTGTGGATTGAGTGCGCACACAGATGTGGCACAAATTAGGTTAATTTCCCCAGAAAAATGTGGAGCGGTGTATATCTCACTAGCAGGCACACTCTAGTGAATAAGCCCCTTTTTAGAATTTCTGCTAAACACACTGCTTTCTGAAGGTCTACTGTAGATCTCACTGATATGTAATATTTCTTTCTTTTGAAAGCTTTTTGGTACTGAACACAGCGATTTTACAGCCCTGCACTATCTGTCCCTTCCTGCAGATGCCAGTCCCCAATACTGCTGAATTTAACCCTTTAAAAAAAAAAGGCTGCACTGCTGTCAAACACACACTTTAGTCCTGAAGAGGACTGTTTTGACTTTCAAGAGCTTTTTGGGAGTACAATCGTGGTAATTTCAGCAAACCGCTATATGTCCCTGCCTACTGTCGGCTCTCCCTGACGCTGAATGATCCGAGCGCGGGACGTCGGCTCCGATATAAACTAGTATCCCGTGTTCCGGCCAGCCAACCAGTGTAAGGCTTATAGCTAACATAGCTATGGCATTACACTGGAGGGAATTACTTACCTGAATGCTGATTGGATGCTTCAGGAGGCGCCAAACGTGCGGGGCGGAGACTCGAGCAATGCGACGAGCACACGTAGTATTCGGCAGAGTACCGCCATGTGCCGAGCATAGCGATGCTTGAGCCGAACCGGTACTCGGCCGAGCATGCTCGCTCATTACTATTATTTTTCTCTTAGGGTACGACCACGCGGTCAGGTTTCCTGATGCAGTTTTGGAAGCCAAAACCAGAAGTGGATTAAAGCAACAGAGGAGACGTCGTATCCGTCCTTTATACTTTTTCTCCTTTTAGGATCCACTCCTGATTTTTGCTCCCAAAACTTCATCAGAAAATCTGACCGTGTGGCCGTACCATAAGGCCAAACCACACTCACTTGATACGGGTGGCATTTTCAAATGGAGTGCTAATTTTTTCACAGGAATTTTGTCTGGCTTTTTTTTTTTTACCACCTGTGTTTTTTTATCTGGTGTTTTTTTGCACACAATTTATCTTACCATGAGTGTTTTCTTCATGGCATTTTTCTCCTATAGAGAAGATGATGTAAAAACAAAAAATGCCAAGAGCTCCAGCATGCTGCATTTTTTAAAAGAAGCCTGACAAAAAAAAAAAATGCCACCTAATGAACAGAAATGCCAGGAGCAAAAATAACACTTGTGTGTCCTTTCATGTTTCCCAAAGACCTCCAGCTAAGGGATCATTCACACAAATGTCAGTTCCAATTTTTTTTTGCGGGCCGTATGCGGAATCATTCATTTCAATGGGTCCGCAAAAAAGTGGAAGTTACTCCGTTTCCGTTTGTCCATTCCGCAAAAAAATAGAACATGTCCTATTATTGTCCGCATTACAGACAAGGATAGGAAGGTTCTATTAGGGGGCAGCTGTTCCGTTCTGCAAAATATGGAATGCACACGGACGTCATCCATATATTTTACGGATCCGTTTTTTTGCGGACTGCAAAATACATACGGTCGTGTGCATGAGCCCTAACACAGACCACAAAAAAAAACACTAAAAGCACTAAAACACTAAAGATGGTGCAAACTGCCACTAAAAACATAAAAGTGCAAAAAAAACAGCAAGAAGCTATTTTATTGCAGAAATTCTGTAACTAAAAACCCATTCTATTCACTTGAATGGGGCTTGCAGAAATCCATGTGCTTGCCGCCACCAACTTTCAGTGTCAAAAATTTCTGCAACAAAATCTGCCACGTGTGAAGGCCTATTATACTATCTGAAGAACCTGACGTTTTCTATTTCGCTGTCAATGGCTACTGAAAGTGGAAGCCTGAGCAAGAAGATGTTCACAAAAGCAATTAAGAATAATCTATTTATCCGTGAAACAAGGATGGAAACGTCTCAACACAGAGGTTAATAAGTGCGGATAAACAAACAGTCGGCGTTTCTGCCACTTCAATTACCTTCAGACAGATAATATGAGCAGCATCAAAGAGCTGATATGAATCATGCTGCATTCCGGACCTTCAAATGGACTTTCTGATGCATAAGTAGGAATGCGGAGCACTGGAATGAGTACAAGTTTCATGACATGGCTGAACACCCACAGACTCAATGTTTTCTTTTGTCCAATCTACCATTAATAATGAAAGCTGCAATCAGATGAGAAGCAGAGGAAATGCATCTCCAGAATGGTGATGCGGCGGAGATGCCACCAGTGACCTGCCCTACCACAGGACAGGCAAAGTGATTTGGTACCTTGAGTTGATAAATACATATTACTAGCGATGAGCAAAGTTTTGAAAAATTTGATTCGGCAACTTTGCCGAAGTTAGTCAAGAAATTTGATTCATTATGAATTAATTAATCACAAATCGCTATAAATCAGGTATAACAAGGTCGTGCTGCAGCTGCCTTTCATTTAATACCGAAAACCACACTATATAGTCCTTCATCATTGTTAATGGCCGTGCGGCCCCTTTGAAACAGGGGCTGTCACTGGCATGGGGTTTGGCTGGTTAGGTGGGGGCACAATATGCATATTATTGCTGTTATTGACAGTAAACACAGAACATTAATCAGCTCTGGCATACCCACTTCTCTAACCCCAGCGCGTTCCTGCCCTACAGATGGGAACCCTTCTTCTGCCATCTGCTTTTCCTCCTTTTCCACATCATCTAATATCTATGCAAATATGTCATCAGGAACATCCAGCTCCTCTTCTCTTTGCATCTTGCTGTCTTTTCTAGGACATGGAGACTTGTAAGAATTATATGTAAAAAGTAATTCCAGCAAAATATAAGGATGATCATCATTAAGACCTGGCCCCCTAAGGGGTGCAGACTGGATGGTATTGGTTGGCACGCTGGTCCTGGAATAATAAAGGCTTCCATCTTCTTGGTATTGAATTACATATCTTAGTTTACAACTGATGTAGGAATAAGTAAATGTAGGAATAAATGAATAAAACTGATGCAGAATAAGTCTCCCTGCAGTCTCCCTGCAGTCTCCCTGCACTCTCCCTGCAGTCTCCCTGCACTCTCCCTGCAGACTCCCTGCACTCTCCCTGCAGTCCCCCTCTCCAATATTCTTCTATTGATTGTTATCTGCAACACTGTCCCTAGAGCATGAGCGCTTCCCACGTCTCTCCCTAGGCTCAGCTCACAGGACAATGGTGGAGACTGCGCAGGATGAGGGTTTTATAGGGCTGTAACATCACAGGGGATGCCTATCTGCGGATTGGCTGGCCACATGGTATTATGGGTGATCTCACGTTCCCAGACTTCTTACTTTCACTTTGTAACACGTGCAGCTGCCATTTTAGGAAAAACTGATTCGTTACCACGAAGCGCAAGGAAATTCGGATTCGTTGCGAAATGAAGTTTTCCTAAACTTCGCACAGAATTCTGCTTCAAATGTTTCGCTTTGCCCAGCACTACATATTATGCTTCCTACGAGTAATAGCCCTAGAGCATACCTAGATGACATCTGGCATCAGCCATGCAGATGGCAAGTTTTCCAAAACTTGCACATTGAGGAGCGAGACCAAGTTGGACTTCAAGGAGTTGAAAAAGCTTCATAGTATGGGTACTTTCACACTTGCGTTTTTCTTTTCCGGCATAGAGTTCCGTCACAGGGGCTCTATACCGGAAAAGAACTGATCAGTTTTATCCCCATGCATTCTGAATGGAGAGTAATCCGTTCAGGATGTATCAGGATGTCTTCAGTTCAGTCGTTTTGACTGATCAGGCAAAAGAGAAAACCGCAGCATGCTACGGTTTTATCTCCGGGAAAAAAACGGAAGACTTGCCTGAATGCCGGATCCGGCATTTTTTCCCATAGGAATGTATTAGTGCTGGATCCGGCATTCGCAGATCGAAAAAAAGGTGAAAAAAATAAATGCCGGATCCGTTTTGCCGGATGACACCGGAAAGAAGGATCCGGCATTTCAATGCATTTTTTCGACTGATCAGGCATTTTTAAGACTGATCAGGATCCTGATCAGTCTTACTAATGCCATCAGTTTGCATACATTTTGCCTGATCCGGCAGGCTGTTCCGGTGACGGAACTGCTTGCCGGATCTCTCTGCCGCAAGTGTGAAAGTAGACTTAGGCAGAGAACATTTTCAGGAGACTGTTATTAGGCTCAGGCAGGCTAACCTGGGGTACATAGTCTTAGGGTTCCTCAGATCTTCACTCTTAGCCCTTATGAAGAATTGTCGATTTTATTGGTCATATAACCAGGTCAAGGTCCCAAAGATAGAGGGTTGGGCAGCTTATAGCAGGCTGGGCTAACATACTCAAAACAGACATTTCCAGGTTGGGAACAAGTAGTTGAATGTCAGGTCTAGTGATGACGAGCATCAGGGCCAATATTCGAATTTGCGATATTTCGCGAATATTCGTCATAAATTCACGAATTTGAGAATTCACCATTATTTTCTTGATTGTGAAAATCGGCAATGTAATATGTGTGTATTGCGCTCGCAATACAGGCGTGGGTCACTTTTGCTACATTTTTCTAACTGCTAGAAGTTTCCTGAGACTGGAGAAAATGGTTGGCACGGCAGAACATTACAATAGCTTTATATGCAGATAGAGTGCTCCAATATATTCGAAATTGCGCAAATCGGCAATTAATGATGCGCATATTTTGGCGCAATACGTGCAACTTCACATTTTAGCAGGTCTGACTACATATTACTGATTGGTGCACTAAGTATTGTTGTGAACTTGTGACATCACAGCACTATGTATGTAGCATGTATGTATGGACAGCTATACTATATCACTATCTAACCTACACTGACTATCTCTCACTAACTATCTGTAATATATAAGCTATCTAACTGTCTAATGTAATGACACAGCAATGACACTGCTCTCTCTCAGAACTCCATAAAACAGCAGAAAATGGCTGCTGGGGAGATTCTTATATAGTAAGGGGTAGGGAACTTTCCTATTGGTTGCTAGGGATGTTGCTAAGCTCAGACAAAGACATTGCAGCCTTCTCATTGGCCCACAAGCAAGAAGCAGGGAGGGATCATGGGATCAGATGAAAAAAAATCTAGAATATTCGCGAATACGAATATATAGCACTATATTCAAAATCTTTGCAAATTCTCGAAGTGGCGATATTCGCGATTAAAATTTACGATTCGAATATTCGTGCCCAACACTAGTCAGGTCCACCATTGGTATAGGAAAGCAGGGGCTGAAGGTCAAGCCAGGGTTTGGTACACAGATATTCAGGTCAAGCAATGTCATGTAAGCTGGAAATCACCAAAATTTAAACTGGAAAACAGCAAGGAAACTTAACACAGGGCTGATAACGAAACACTGGAAGATTGGAGCAGTTGTCCTTTAAAGGAAACCTGTCACCTGGATTTAGTGCATAGAGCTGGGGACATGGGCTGCTAGATGGCCACTAGCACATCCACAATACCCAGTCCCCATAGCTCTCTGCGCTTTTATTGTGTTAAAAAAACGTTTTTATCAATATGCAAATGAACCTGATATGTGTCCTGTGTCCGGAGATGAGTCCAGCGGAAAGGAGCCCAGCACCGCCCCGCGTCCTCCGAATCTCCTCCTTGCTGGCTGACGTCACAGAGCTGGAGCGCTGAAATCTCGCGATGCGCAAGCTAGCGCATGCGTAGTTCGTTCCCTGTGCTGATGCCAGCACAGGGAATGAACATGATGCCGACACTGCGCATGCGCTAGCTCGCGCATCGCGAGATTTTGGCGCTCCAGCTCCTTGACGTCAGCCAGCAAGGAGGAGATTCGGAGGACGCGGGGAGGTGCTGGGCTCCTTTCCGCTGGACTCATCTCCGGATATAGGACTCATATTAGGTTCATTTGCATATTGATCAAAACTGTTTTTTTCCACAATAAAAGCACACAGAGCTATGGGGACTGGGTATTGCGGATCTGCTAGTGGCCATCTAGCAGCCCATGTCCCCAGCTCTATGCACAAAATCCTGGTGACAGGTTCCCTTCAACCCCTTTATGCTACATGAGGTATATATCTGTCGTGAGTGAGGGCTTCTTCATACCCTGTGACAGATAAATATGTAATATTACCATGGCAGGAGCGTGGGTAGTATGCACAACTGGGCTCCTGCTAGGATCAGAGCTAGCTCCCATCCTGGCAGTTTATCCCCTTAGATCAGGGGCGTAGATAAGGGGGGGATGGGGGGTCTTGTAGGCCTGAGGCCTATGCGGTAGTGAAACCCCTGGCCAGGCGTGCGTGTTGACGTCATCGCGCGCCTGTGCCGGGACTCAGCACTGTGACGCGCCTGAATCATCCCGCCTTCCTCCAAGAGCAAGCCCCTGGCCCTGGACATAGGTGAGTATTTAGCTTTTCATTTTTTGTTCATTTTTATTTTTTTTATTTCATGTGCCTACTTTGGGGGACATGGGGGGGGAGACACACAGGAGGACATATTAGGGAAGATAAATCGAGTACATGATGGGGGGGAATGGGGGGGCTATATGGGGCCAAATTATTATGGGAGGGAATACTATGTGGGGGCAAATTACTATGGGTGGAAATTACTATATGGGGGTTGGTATTGGGGAGGCACTGTAGGGGCAATTCTATTATTTCTGGGGACAGCCCCGGGCCTATCATGCACTTAATCCGCCCTGCCTGGGCACACCCTAATCACACCCCTGTGCTCCGCCGCCTGCCAGCCCCGCACTAGTGTAATTTGAGAAAGCTGAACCCCCCCCAGGAAAGAAAATGATCTACGGCCCTGCCTTAGATAGCAACCATGGCATCAAATCAGTTAGAGGGAGGGGGCTCCTTCTGTCATTCCATCACTGCCAGAGGACGGGTGCCTATCAGCATTATGTTGACAGGCATAATACATTGCAGAACAGAAGACTATGTCAGCGATGAAAAAGATTTAGAGAGCATCTGTCACCATGTACCTAAGTAATAAACCAAATAAACTGGTTGCTACATCATGGTCTCCTGATTCAAACATTGTTGTCTCCCTGCAAATCAGTGACTCTGAGCAGATTGATATATAGATTTATCAGAAAATATTTAGTAAAACTTGTAATTTATTCATTTATATTCCTGCTCATTCTGGACTTTGAAGTCCAGGAGGCGGAGCTATCAGTGACTGACAGTTCTCCCTGTATACACAGGCATAGGGGGAAGGCTGTCAATCACGAATAGCTCCGCCTCCTGGACTTCAAAGCCCAGAATGAGCAGGAATTTAAATGTATAAATTACTATCCTATCCTTGTCCATTTTGCGGACAAGAATAGGCATTTCTACAATGGGCCGCCTGTTCCGTTCCGCAAATTGCGGAAGGCACACGGGCTGCTTCCGTTTTTTGCGGATCCGCAATTTGCGGACCATAAAAAACGGAATGGTCGTGTGCATGAGGCCTTTATCAGAGAATATACAATGCATCACTTTTCCAATGCATATACCGAATGTAACCATAAAGTGTGATGTGAACAAAGCCTTAGCATCCAGAGTGTCTGAGACGGGTCCGGTAATTCTTATCTTTTTGGAGACTGGAAAGAGAGCGATGTAGGGCCACAATGCCCTAGTATTATAGTAAAGCCATTACACATTTGATTCTACACTAGTGATGTTAGCGTGATAGTAAAGTTTAGCCTCTAGAGGGCAGTGTTGCCAGGTTAAGACTGAAGAGAGTGACAAGTCTTTGCCGTTCTTACTGCATGTCAGTAAATTGAATTCCGTGGAATAATTCTGGATGGTTCAAGAACCAAGATTCCCAAAATGAGGGAGATATTTGGAATTTTTGTATCCACGAAAATGAGCACTAACTGGAACTCCTGCTGTGAGGAAATAATGAAGTGAGGCGTTAGATTGAAAGGAACAGCAATAAAGAAGAGATCATAAGCTGTTAAAAGGATTTACCGTACCTTTCCTTAAATACTGATGACCTATCCTCTGCCATGTGATGTCACGTTCATCAGTCACGTGGCCTAGGTGCAGCTCAGTTCCATAAAAGTGAATGGGACTGAGCGTGATACCAAGTACAGCCACTATACAATGTACAGCGCTGTGCTTGGTAAGTGCTCAAAGAGCTGATCCGCGGGGGGTTCCGGGTGTCAGACCTGCACCGATCAGATACTAAGGATATTAAAATTAAAATCTCGGAAAACCCTTTTAACTGTTACACTATTAAATGACAGTAGTAGTCACAAAGTCACACTATGTCCTAAGCGGTGATGTCTGCAGACATGGCCTGTCACACTTCTGGTCCAGCAGGTACCAGAAGCAAAAGGAGAAGGGAACTCGGCACAGGAACTGGAGCACTGGCGACAATTTCATTTTTTAACCCTTGCACCCTGACTGGCCAAATAAAATGGGATACTCATCTCATATAACCCCTTAAAAATGATAGGATAAGATTTTTGGAGAAATATTCAAACCTTGTGAAATCTGCACTTATTAGAAAAGTTTAAAGGGTTTATCCAATGATTGCTGGAAAAAAAACGAGAATCAAATATTATATAGTATGTGACATTCTCTTTGGACAGAGACAGAGAAATTAGAAAAAGAGCAAACAGCAGGTGGCGCTATACAGATTGATTTCAGTGAATAACTCAGTGCCTGTCCTAAATTTTTAATTATATGCAATTACAAAATCATTCAGATCCAGGTGCCGGTTTGAAAACTGTAGAATATTTTTCGTGGGACAACCGCTTTATCTTTTTTTTTTTTTCAACAAAAAAATGCTGCAGCCAGTACTTGTATGTTGGCCAACAGGAAATTATAAAGTGCCCTACACAGTTTTTTTTAAATGGTGTTTTGGTCTATTTCATTTTTTTCAGACGTTTTTACATACCGGTAGATTTCTTTATAGGAAAATAAAACGGACAAAAAAATCTGTGCAATAAAAAAACGTCTATGCCATTTTTTACAAGCAAAAAAAAAAAAAAAACAAAGAAAATGATGTACCGTGACAGCACCCTAGCTAACCTGCCTTTCTTTCTGTTATGACAAATATCTATGTGGGTCTCGCGATTTCCTTAACTAGTTCTTAGGCTGGGTTCACACCTGAGCGTTTTACAGCGCGTTCCTACGCGCTGTAAAACGCTCAACAGGCAAGAACCAATGTTTCCCTATGGGAATGGTTCTCACCTGAGCGCTTCACGGCGCGTACGATCGCGCTGTAAAACGCCCGACGCCCCAAGAAGTACAGGAGCTTCTTTGGGGCATCTTGTCGCGCGTTCCCGTACATAGACTTCCGGGAACGCGTGACAATGGGCGTTCGTTTGTTCCGGAGCCGCGTCTGTAAACGCGCATAAAATCGCGCATACAGAGCGCTCCATCCCGTACGCTCAGGTCTGAACGCAGCGTCAGTGTCCAGCAGTTTTCCGCCCTAGTATTCAGCAATTTAATGCATCCCAGTGATGATCTACCTTCCGTTTTGCTCCCCAGTTAGGGTGGGTTCACACTAGCGTTAGGGATTCCGTTATGGCTTTCCGTTATAACAGGGTTATAACGGAACATAACGGAATCCATAGGATGGAATGCAAAACGGAAGCCTTTAAGAGGAGAAGTCTATGAAGAGTCTAGAAGTCTATGGGAAAACATAACGGATCCGTTTGGGTCCCGTTATGCAAGACGGAAAACAAAGTCCTGTCGACTCTTTTTTTTTCCGTCTTGCATAACGGGAACCAGACGGATCCGTTATGTTTTCCCATAGACTTCTATTAGGACGGAGCAAAACGGAATGCCTTCTAAAGGCGTCCGTTTTGCATTCCGTCATAACGCAAGTCTATGGGCAGCAAAACGGATCCGCCCTTCCGTCTTATGGATTCCATTATGTTCCGTTATAACCCTGTTATAACGGAAAGCCATAACGGAATCCCTAACGCTAGTGTGAACCCACCCTTACTCTTATCCCTCCTCCACTGAATGAATTTTTTCATGTCATGAGTGTAGAAGAGTGGCTAACATCTGACAGCCTCTCTGACAACCCTGCGGCAGTGTAACTGTCCCATCCTGACAGATGCTTACAAATAATGATGCCATGTTACAACTCCCAGCGTGCCCTAATAGCTGTAGGCTGTCCAGGCATGCTGGGAGTTGTAGTTTTGCAACACCTGGAGGGCCGCAGGTTGGGCATCACTGGTCTAGTGCATATACATTGTATCCTGGATTTTTACATTTTACTTAAATGTTTATCCAGACTTTTCAGAACGTGTGTTATTTTAGATGATGTGGTAACACAAACAATGCAATACTTTACAGAAACCAGGGCTAATGTAATCTGCAGTGTAAATATAGGACGTATTGGTGATTTATTCTTAAGGAGGATGTGGGTGGAGCTGTCAGGTGAAGATCACAATACTCGTTAGGATGTGATTTGTATAATCTTATCTCTTTTGTGTTTTTCTATACAGTTATAGGTAACTAAGGTGATAATAACATGAGGAAACAAATAAATAATACAGTGATATAATCACTTATTACATAATGTAATGTACGCGCAGGGTTATACTCTAGTTTGCAGTCAGTAGGACTTTCTATCACTGGACAAATGATTTTTAGGCCTATACTCTATTCACTATTTAGAAGCTATCCTATTACACATTTTGTGCATGTTACTCAGTTACATCGTTAATACAGTTGAAAAAAGACATAAGTCCATCAGCTAGGTTCTTTTCAAATGTAAAAACAAATCTTTTATTTCTGATTAAAAACAAAAAATAAGTTATTTCACTGCTTTTTTGAAAATAGAGCGTTCAAACTATTTCTTACGGTTCAAAGTATTTTTCTAGATCTCAATAATTGATCCACACACAAATACAGTATAATCAGGGTGGCTTTATAGGGGGTGGTCTATATTTAATATAAATTATTTTTATTATTTGATATTTTAATATTTCTGATTATTTTCTTACTCCTCCCTCTCTCCTCCCTCTCTAAAATACATTTAAAAAAAAACACTGAAACAACACTGAATATATGGTAAGAATGTATTGTTTAAGCAAATTTTAAATGACCCCCCTGCCACCCAGAAACTTCTTTGAAACCCACCTACTCCTGTGCAACCCGCACTCCTGTGACGTGTCAAGATGGCTCTCTCATACCAAGCCTGGCAGCCTCTCCGTCTGTTTCCTACACGTATATACTGTATGTAATTTCACTGTATATACTGTCACTGTATATAATGTCATTGTATAATACTGTTGAGGGGGTCCTGACAATAAAATCTTTTAGTCCTCCTCCTGGGTGGGCCCGTTCTGAGATTTGGCCCCAAAGCAGCCACTTTCCCTGCTACCCCTATAGCTACAGACCTGGTTTAAGCCTGGAATTGAAGGACTTAAAGGGGTTGTCTCATCATGGACAATAGGGGAATATCGCTAGGCTATGCCCCCATTGTCTTATAGGTGCGGGTCCCACCTCTGGGACCCTCACCTATATCGAGAACGGAGCCCTGCAAGTGAAGGAGGGCGCATTGCACATATAAGCAGCCACCCTCCATTCATTTTCTTTGGGACCGGCGAAAATAGCCGAGCGGCACGCTCCCACTTCTATGGGGAGCCGGCTTGGTGGTGGCCGGACCGGAGTCCTCCAGCCACCACCTTGCGGGGCTCCGTTCTCGATATAGGTGTGGGTCCCAGCGGTGGGACCCGCACCTATAAGACAATGGGGGCAGATCCTAGCGATATTCCCCCATTGTCCATGATGAGACAACCCCTTTAACTTTCTCAGAATACAAGACTGAGGGGTTTGCATTCATCTTTTACAATGTAAGGTTGCATTCACATGGCCATTGGACGGCCATGCCTGTTTTGCGAATCCGCAAAACACGGGCACCAGCCATGTGCACTTGCATCGCAGTGCATACCAATTAACTTTAGTATGTCCACAACCCACAAGATGCGGCCGAAGATAGGACATATCCCATCTTTTGCAGCACGGACCCGGCAACACACGGCAGCCAATGGGTCCACACCGTGATGCAGAGTGCACACAACTGGTACCCATATTTTGCAGATCCGTAGTTTGCAGTCAACAAAATGGGTACCCACAGTCATGTGAATGCACACTAAAGGCGCAGAAGAAATTTGCAGTCATCCTATGGTTATACTCTTAAGATTAGCTAGAATATGGCTGATCAATCATATGTATATATGATATGACCATCAACATACCATACTAGACTGGTAGATCAAGGACATATGATGATTGTCCAATGATGCTATATACATCTGTTTTGTAACAGGGAGACGGCGGTGCGCTTCCTCCTTGCAGCACCGCCGGCACCCTGCTGACAGAAAGGGAGGAGGAGCCGGCGTCGGACGTGGCCGGCGTCCTCGTCTCCCTGGCAACAAGGAAGGGGGGAGGACCCGGCAGCGCGCGCTTCCTCAGCGTGGCCGGCATCCTCCATCCCCTAGGCAATGAGCAGGGGAAGGAATAAGTGCCGAGACAGAATAAATAAATAAAAATCTGGAAATCACATTGTACGATTTTTAAAGAATTTATTTGTCTTGCACTGCTGAACATAAGTATTTGAACACCTGAGAAACAGCAATAATTCTGGCTCTAAAAGACCTGTTACTATGCTTTTAAAAAGCCCACCTCTAATCCACTCATTAATATAACTTAGTAGCACCTGTCTGAGCTTTTTAAAGACACCTATCCACCCCACAGTCATCAGACGCCAACTACTACCATGGGCAAGACCAAAGAGCTGTCAAAAGACACCAGAGACAAAATTGTGAACTTCCACAAGGCTGGAAAGGGCTACAGGGCAATTGCCAAGCAGCTTGGTGAAAATAGATCAACTGTTGGAGCAATTGTTAGAAAATGGAAGAGGCTAAAGACGACTGTCAGTCTTCCTCGGACTGGGGCTCCATGCAAGATCTCACCTCGTGGGGTATCACTGATGATAAGAAAGGTGAGGAATCAGCCCAGAACTACAAGGGAGGAGCTGGTCATTGACATGAAGAGAGATGGGACCACAGTTTCAAAGGTCACTGTAGGTAGAACATTACGCAGTCATGGTTTCAAATCATGCATTGCACGGAAGGTTCCCCTGCTCAAGTCATCACATGTCCAGGCCCGTCTGAAGTTTGCCAATGACCATCTGGATGATCCAGAGGAGGCATGGGAGAAAGTCATGTGGTCAGATGAGACCAAAGTAGAACTTTTTGGTCTAAATTTCACTCGTCGTGTTTGGAGGAAAAAAAAGGATGAGTTGCATCCCAAGAACACCATCCCTACTGTGAAGCATGGGGGTGGTAACATCATGCTTTGGGGGTGCTTTTCTGCGAAGGGGTACCAGACGACTGCACTGTATTAAGGAGAGGATGAATGGGGCCATTTATTGTGAGATTTTGAGCAACAACCTCCTTCCCTCAGTCAAAGCATTGCTGGGTCTTCCAACATGACAACGACCCGAAGCACGCAGCCAGGATAACCAAGGAGTGGCTCTGTAAGAAGCATATCAAGGTTCTGGAGTGGCCTAGCCAGTCTCCAGACCTAATTCCAATAGAACATCTTTGGAGGGAGCTGAAACTCTGTGTTGCTCAGTGACAGCCCCGAAACCTGACAGATCTAGAGGAGATCTGTGTGGAGGAGTGGGCCAAATTCCCTGTTGCAGTGTGTGCAAACCTGGTCAAGAACTACAGGAAATGCTTGACTTCTGTAATTGCAAACAAAGGCTTCTGTACCAAATATTAACACTGATTTTCTCAGGTGTTCAAATACTTATGTTCTGCAGTGCAAGACAAATAAATTCTTTAAAAATCATACAATGTGATTTCCAAATTTTTTTTTTTTATTCTGTCTCTCAGAGTGGGAATGCACCTACAATGTGAATTTCAGACTTCTCCATGATTTCTAAGTGGGAGAACTTGCAAAATTGCAGGGAGTTCAAATACTTCTGTTCCTCACTGTAGTTCGTTTACACGGTATACCGGAGAATATTGTTTCTGATAGAGGCGTTCAGTTTGTTTCAAAATTTTGGAGAGCTTTTTGCCCTAAATTTAATGTTTCTCTGTCATTTTCTTCAGCCTTCCATCCTAAGACCAACGGTCAAACTGAACGTCTAAATGAGTCACTGGAACAATATTTAAGGTGTTATGTCTCTGACAACCAACATAGTTGGGCGAAACTATCCATGGCGGAATTCACCATTAACAATCAGATGAACTCGTCCTTTCTTTTGTAATTTGGGGTTTCATCCGCGATTTTGCTAATTTTCGCCGTCTTCTTCCCAGGTTCCGGAGGCAGATGTTGTAGTTAAAGAACTGTGCACAGTCTGGGCCCAGGAGGATCAGAAGGTTACTGCTGACAAAAGGCGTTCTCGAGGTGTAAAGTTTGGGTTGGGAAACAAGGTGTGGTTGTCCACCAAGAATTTGCATCTTAAAGTAATTTCGAATAAATTTGCACCTGGAATTATTGGTCCATATAAGATTATCGAGGTCATTAACCCTGTGTCTTTTAAGTTACGGTTACCTGACTCCTTTCGTATTCATAATGTGTTTCACAAATCTCTACTCAAAAAGTATGTGCCGCTTGTATCTCCTGCACAGGAATCTCTGTCGCCAGTGGAGGTTGCTGGTCAACTAGAATACGAGGTTTCTAGAGTCCTAGATGTAAGAAAAATTTGTAATTCTTGGCAGTATTTGGTTCACTGGAGAGGTTTTGGCCTGGAAGAAAGGTCTTGGGTGCCAGCTAGTAAAATGCATGCTACTAGCTTGATTAGAAAATTTCATCTGGCACACCCTGAAAAACCGGCTCCGGTGAGTAAGGGTCTGGTGGCCCCTCGTGGCGGGGGGCCGGAGTCCTCCATCCCCTAGGCAACGAGCAGGGGCAGGAATGAGTGCCGACGGTGATGAGTCGGCGCTCAGAGTAGTGGTTGGGGCTGAAGCAGGGTCATGTGACGCTGGCCACGTGACGTGACCATTCAGTCTGGCCTATTTAACAGGCAACTTGCTGGCCACAAGTTGCCTGTGATTGGTCTTAATACTCACCAGCGTATTTCCTGCATGTGTGTTTGTGGAACTCGACCTCGGCTTGTGTTTGACTCCTGATCTCATGTTATCCCTTTGTACTGACGTGATCTCCTGGCTTCTGACTTCAGTTTGTATTTGACCTCGATTCTGTTTCATCCCTTTGTACTGATGTGATCTCCTGGCTTCTGAACTCAGTTTGTATTTTGACCTCGATTCTGCATTATCCCTGTGTACTGCCGTGACCTCCTGGTACTTGACCTGGGCTTCCATTTTGTCCTGTTTTGTCTACAGTGTGTTATTGCTTGTTTGGTTTCTACCCAGCCTGGAAGTTTACGATTCTGTCTTTGTCTCTTGTTTTCTCCACTTTGTTCCCTCCCTGTAAGCCCCTGCACGTACTTAAGCTAGGGTCTGCCGTCCAGTTGTTCACCATCGGTTAGGACGGTTCGTGCAAGTAGGTAGGGATAGCGGTGTGAGCGGAGCTCTTGTGACATGTTTTGAGTTGAGAGTGGGCAGCTCGGTGGCTCAGTGGTTAGCACTGTGCTAGAGTCCCAGGTTCGATTCTGACCAAGGACAACATCTGCATGGAGTTTGTATGTTCTCCCCATGTTTGCGTGGGTTTCCTCTGGGTTCTCTGGTTTCCTCCCACACTTCAAAGACATACTGATAGGGACCTTAGATTGTGAGCTCGATGGGGGACAATGTGATGATAATGTCTGTAAATGCTGCAGAATATGTCAGTGCTATATGAGTGTGTAAAATCAATAAATAAATGACAGTAGCCCAAAAATTTCAACATAACAGATCACCTTTTTGGCAGGCAGTAGTCTACCACTGGCCATCCTGAACAATTATTCCCATATAATGATGATAACTCGAAATGGTAAAAACTGTCTGGCTTTTATTTACGAGCATGGTCAGCT
Organism: Bufo bufo; assembly: GCF_905171765.1. Taxonomy (NCBI): domain Eukaryota; kingdom Metazoa; phylum Chordata; class Amphibia; order Anura; family Bufonidae; genus Bufo; species Bufo bufo. The sequence continues at coordinate 174,452,248 of NC_053395.1, forward strand.
TTACCCAGAGCACTAGAATCCTGCAATATAACATTATGCACTACAAGACGTGTTCTCCTGATGTGGATCCAGACCAATGGTCTCTTGACATGTATTTCCTTTATGAAACCTTCTGAACTATCATAAACCTATGATTCCATGAGACGGGGACAGTTTTTCTTTACTTGTCAATTGTTCTTTCCATGTGTACAGAGCTCTGCTTATAGCCTGTAGGGACTCAGGTGCTCTATTCAAGAGGCAGCTCATTGAAACATGAGACCTGCTCATTTGATATAAGAGAAATTATTACAGTGTTCAGCCAAGGTGAACTTAAGGTGAAGCTTTCATGTTTAATTTAGGGAGCTGAATATACAGAGTAAGTCTCTAATATATTTCTGCTGTCAAATTGAGAAAAAGGCAAGAAATCGATTCCCTAGGCTTCCCAGTCATGGCCACGGGCCACTGTGATGACGCATGTCTGGTTAGAAACCCAACCTGATGTTCCTGGGTCTCAATGCAAAATCAGGACCCTCGATCTTCCATGTGCTATTTTACTACTGGTGCCTTTTTATGTCGCAGGGGGGCATTTGAGCCCCCTTAGATATCAGGGTAAGGTGCAAATGCCCCTTCTGCACCCCTATAGCTTCTATATGTGTCCACTTAGAATACAGTGCTTTAATACCATACACGTACGGATAATATTTAACACTCTGATTTAGGGAAATCTTGTTCCAAGGGTAGAAGCCCATTCCACCCCTAGTTTAACTCCAGATGCTGATCCAATCATTCATCCAGGTAAACAGAAAACTCATTAGTAGCACTTTGCATTTAATGTGTAGAAGGAAGAAGAAGGTGAGAAGCTGTAATAAGGTATTCTCTGAGCACATCCTGATTCCTCACATTACAGCAGGGAACACATAAGATTACATTAATCAGGCAGAGGTAACACAGCTTCTCTGCAGCAGTGTGAAAAATTGGGGGAGGGGGAACTTCTATTCTTCTCCGTTCTTTGGAAGTGTTAAGACATCTTGGATTAATAGAATAGTTTCCATTCACAAAATAGACAACAGCCACTGGCATAATTATACACAGTAACTCTATAGGGGTTCTACAGCTCTGTGGTGACCATGATATAATTATGACAGAGCAAAAGCAGAGAGAAAATGTATAGACACAATGGTATTTACAATGCATATCCTTCTGTCTGAATAATTGTAGCCCTTCCTAAAAGGCAGCTTTCACGGTTAGTTTAGACGGGGACGATTTGTAGCAGAAATGTCTGTGGCCATTCCATACATCTGAATGGGGCTCGCAGAAGTCAATGCACATGCTGAAAGAACTTCATTCAGAAGCATGGAGAGCATTTTCTGTCGCATCCATGGATCTCTTCAAAACTACTGTCGTTCCCTTCCAAACTCTTCCTGTATTGGGTCTATGCTGATGGAAAGGAAGTCGGGACACGTATGGATCTGTCCAGGAGTGTAGAAATCCAGATCTGCTGTGGGTGCACTAGTAGATAAGAACCTGAAGTTGTTAGTAAATACCAAAGCTGACAAATTGATAGTATTCTATTATTCAGGACTGACACCATCTAATATATCATTACAATTAGTGATGAGCGAAGCGAGCTTCGGATGCTACGTCCAAAGTCACTTCGCTCAAAACTTCAGACCACTTTAAAACTTGGAACCGAACTTGACTTTGGTTCCTAGGTACCAGTCAGTGAGTATACTATACGGATCATTATTAAATACCTGTTGCCTCACTGTTACCATGTGGGATGCAGGGTCGGTTTACACTATACCACCAACAGTGAATATAATATATGGATCATTATTAAGTTCTTACCAAGGAAGGACCAACAAAGTAGAACTTTGAACTGAATATACAGGGAGTGCAGAATTATTAGGCAAGTTGTATTTTTGAGGATTAATTTTATTATTGAACAACAACCATGTTCTCAATGAACCCAAAAAACTCATTAATATCAAAGCTGAATATTTTTGGAAGTAGTTTTTAGTTTGTTTTTAGTTTTAGCTATTTTAGGGAGATATCTGTGTGTGCAGGTGACTATTACTGTACATAATTATTAGGCAACTTAACAAAAAACAAATATATACCCATTTCAATTATTTATTTTTAGCAGTGAAACCAATATAACATCTCAACATTCACAAATATACATTTCTGACATTCAAAAACAAAACAAAAACAAATCAGTGACCAATATAGCCACCTTTCTTTGCAAGGACACTAAAAAGCCTGCCATCCATGGATTCTGTCAGTGTTTTGATCTGTTCACCATCAACATTGCGTGCAGCAGCAACCACAGCCTCCCAGACACTGTTCAGAGAGGTGTACTGTTTTCCCTCCTTGTAAATCTCACATTTGATGATGGACCACAGGTTCTCAATGGGGTTCAGATCAGGTGAACAAGGAGGCCATGTCATTAGATTTTCTTCTTTTATACCCTTTCTTGCCAGCCACGCTGTGGAGTACTTGGACGCGTGTGATGGAGCATTGTCCTGCATGAAAATCATGTTTTTCTTGAAGGATGCAGACTTCTTCCTGTACCACTGCTTGAAGAAGGTGTCTTCCAGAAACTGGCAGTAGGACTGGGAGTTGATCTTGACTCCACCCTCAACCCGAAAAGGCCCCACAAGCTCATCTTTGATGATACCAGCCCAAACCAGTACTCCACCTCCACCTTGCTGGCGTCTGAGTCGGACTGGAGCTCTCTGCCCTTTACCAATCCAGCCACGGGCCCATCCATCTGGCCCATCAAGACTCACTCTCATTTCATCAGTCTATAAAACCTTAGAAAAATCAGTCTTGAGATATTTCTTGGCCCAGTCTTGACGTTTCAGCTTGTGTGTCTTGTTCAGTGGTGGTCGTCTTTCAGCCTTTCTTACCTTGGCCATGTCTCTGAGTATTGCACACCTTGTGCTTTTGGGCACTCCAGTGATGTTGCAGCTCTGAAATATGGCCAAACTGGTGGCAAGTGGCATCTTGGCAGCTGCACGCTTGACTTTTCTCAGTTCATGGGCAGTTATTTTGCGCCTTGGTTTTTCCACACGCTTCTTGCGACCCTGTTGACTATTTTGAATGAAACGCTTGATTGTTCGATGATCACGCTTCAGAAGCTTTGCAATTTTAAGAGTGCTGCATCCCTCTGCAAGATATCTCACTATTTTTGACTTTTCTGAGCCTGTCAAGTCCTTATTTTGACCCATTTTTCCAAAGGAAAGGAAGTTGCCTAATAATTATGCACACCTAATATAGGGTGTTGATGTCATTAGACCACACCCCTTCTCATTACAGAGATGCACATCACCTAATATGCTTAATTGGTAGTTGGCTTTCGAGCCTATACAGCTTGGAGTAAGACAACATGCATAAAGAGGATGATGTGGTCAAAATACTCATTTGCCTAATAATTCTGCACGCAGTGTAATAACAAACGCTTACTCAATGCTTTGAGATAATTATATACTTTTATGTTTTAATATTTTATATATTTTATATATACAGTACAGACCAAAAGTTTGGACACACCTTCTCATTCAAAGAGTTTTCTTTATTTTCATGACTATGAAGGCATCAAAACTATGAATTAACACATGTGGAATTATATACATAACAAACAAGTGTGAAACAACTGAAAATATGTCATATTCTAGGTTCTTCAAAGTAGCCACCTTTTGCACACTCTTGGCATTCTCTTGATGAGCTTCAAGAGGTAGTCACCTGAAATGGTCTTCCAATAGTCTTGAAGGAAATCCCAAAGATGCTTAGCACTTGTTGGCCCTTTTGCCTTCACTCTGCGGTCCAGCTCACCCCAAACCATCTCGATTGGGTTCAGGTCCGGTGACTGTAGAGGCCAGGTCATCTGGCGCAGCATCTCATCACTCTCCTTCATGGTCAAATAGCCCTTACTTTCAAAGTTTTCCCAATTTTTCAGCTGAATTTCTTAAAGTAATGATGGCCACTCGTTTTTCTTTACTTAGCTGCTTTTTTCTTGCCATAATACAAATTCTAACAGTCTATTCAGTAGGACTATCAGCTGTGTATCCACCTGACTTCTCCTCAATGCAACTGATGGTCCCAACCCCATTTATAAGGCAAGAAATCCCACTTATTAAACCTGACAGGGCACACCTGTGAAGTGAAAACCATTTCAGGTGACTACCTCTTGAAGCTCATCAAGAGAATGCCAAGAATGTGCAAAGCAGTAATCAAAGCAAAAGGTGGCTACTTTGAAGAACCTAGAATATGACATATTTTCAGTTGTTTCACACTTGTTTGTTATGTATATAATTCCACATGTGTTAATTCATAGTTTTGATGCCTTCAGTGTGAATCTACAATTTTCATAGTCATGAAAATAAAGAAAACTCTTTGAATAAGAAGGTGTGTCCAAACTTTTGGTCTGTACTGTATATGCGGTCAGAGTGAATTACCTGCTCATTTACTGGGAAATCATCAATGTCACATTTGAACTTATGATATTGGATATCCATTTCCCTTTGTCTGTCACACATATAGTGTATTCATCTACCATACTTTTACTGAGATTACTAAGTTACATCTTTCATTCTTCACCTTGTGTGAGACCAGAATGAACTATTGGTATTAAGTCATACTATTATTGCCATGTTGGCTGTATGGCTGATAGACATTGTGATTTCATTGGATGTATCATCGACACAGCCCACTGCGATATAATCTTTGATCATTTTTGTTTTAATATTTTATTTAATATTTTTGACTATATATTTCATATATATGTCTTTGGAGATGTGTTAATAAAAACGTATATGTTGGATACAATTTTATATACACGCAATCATTGTTCTTGAGTGGTTCCAAGTGAGGAGTGCATGTCTATAATACTGTATATTTATTGCATTGATAGGGTGAGTCATACAGACAGAGCACCTTTTTCAGAATAAGCAGGGTGGTGAGCCACTATTATATAGAAAAATCAACTATCGAAGTTATTCAATGAAGTCTCGCGTGACTTCGCAAATAACTGAATTCGGCCCATCAGAGCCCATACATTTTAATACTGTACAGAGACGTTCTCTGTACAGTATTAATCCGAAGTTTTGAACAAAGTTACTTTGCATCCGAAGTTTGCTTCACTCATCGTTAATTACAAACAGAATGTTCCTCTTAAAAAAATAATAATAATAATATACCTATATACAGTACAGACCAAAAGTTTGGACACACCTTCTCATTCAAAGAGTTTTCTTTATTTTCATGACTATGAAAATTGTAGATTTACACTGAAGGCATCAAAACTATGAATTAACACATGTGGAATTATATACATAACAAACAAGTGTGAAACAACTGAAAATATGTCATATTCTAGGTTCTTCAAAGTAGCCACCTTTTGCTTTGATTACTGCTTTGCACACTCTTGGTATTCTCTTGATGAGCTTCAAGAGGTAGTCCCCTGAAATGGGTTTCACTTCACAGGTGTTCCCTGTCAGGTTTAATAAGTGGGATTTCTTGCCTTATAAATGGGGTTGGGACCATCAGTTGCGTTGAGGAGAAGTCAGGTGGATACACAGCTGATAGTCCTACTGAATAGACTGTTAGAATTTGTATTATGGCAAGAAAAAAGAAGCTAAGTAAAGAAAAACGAGTGGCCATCATTACTTTAGGAAATGAAGGTCAGTCATTTAGCCGAAAAATTGGGAAAACTTTGAAAGTAAGGGCTATTTGAACATGAAGGAGAGTGATGGGGTGCTGTGCCAGATGACCTGGCCTCCACAGTGACTGGACCTGAACCCAATCGAGATGGTTTGGGGTGAGCTGGACCGCAGAGTGAAGGCAAAAAAGCCAACAAGTGCTAAGCATCTCTGGGAACTCCTTCAAGACTGTTGGAAGACCATTTCAGGGGACTACCTCTTGAAGCTCATCAAGAAAATGCCAAGAGTGTGCAAAGCAGTAATCCAAGCAAAAGGTGGCTACTTTGAAGAACCTAGAATATGACATATTTTCAGTTGTTTCACACTTGTTTGTTATGTATATAATTCCACATGTGTTAATTCATAGTTTTGATGCCTTCATAGTCATGAAAATAAAGAAAACTCTTTGAATAAGAAGGTGTGTCCAAACTTTTGGTCTGTACTGTATATACAGATGTAGAAAATGTAAACTTGGCACTTCATGTTGAAACCATGTTAATAGATTACTAGTGCTGGTTTAGTAGCAGACATACATGACATACATGTAATCAGTATCTAGCATACAGTATATTATAACATTATTACATTTCCTATTAGGATCCAGATTACTCCACATCCTGATGTAGCTACCATGAATAGATTGCGTCCTCAGGATATGTCAAATATGCATTGATTGTAAGATGCTGAACTTCAAATAATACAGTCATTTTTATGGAATCTGTGTAATGTTTCAATGGTTTATCAGTCATTTCACAGTGAAAAAGACATTTTCACCTTGCATGCCATAACATCATTATAGCAATATTTCAAGAGTATAGCTTCCAAGCCCTTTGGCTGAGATCAAGTGTACTATCTCTGGCCTGTTGGCTGGACTTCAATATGAAGAATTTTTATAATTCCAGTTAGAGAGCTCAGCTGTGCAGTTTCTCCTGTTTGTCTATTGAAAGGATCATTGGGTTGCGGAGACCTTATGTAATGCAGTAATTAGCAAACCTAATGGAAAAATTGCTTTATAGATGTCAAATCTAGACTGATCTACCGAAATAAAGTTGGCTTGGTCCTGAATGGTAGAACAAAGCAAAAAGGGATCAAATATTTTTTATGGCAAAATTATCTGTTTTTATTTGGCTCTTTCACAATGAGCATCTTTGTAGTAAAAAAAAAATGAAATGCTTGCTGGATTGGCATTGGACCGAATTGGCCATAGACACAGAATTGAGCCCTCAGTCAAACCAATACCAAAATGAAATGGTGTGTCAATGGCCAACTGATTTGCCAGGAAAGGTATCCACCTGCTGCAAAAAATGTGACAATTGTAAGGTCAGTTACAGAACCCCACTCAAGAATGGCACAGCAAAGAAGCATTGAATGTGGGAATCAAGTTGTAAGAAACTTTAACAATAGGCCACAACACTTGTTTGGTTACAGTAGACAATGGCTTGGTGTTTAGAAGGTATATTTAAGGCACTGAGCTTGATGGTTATTATTAACAGCAGGACAGTGTCTGAGGGCACAGAGTGTATCTGTAGCAGTCTCACTTAAAGGGCATACAGGTTATTGATTGCAGTCTCTCAGTGAGAGCACTGGACTTGGTAGGGCACCTTAGGTTGGTACTCTTCCACTTTCTGGTCACAATAGCAGGGCCCACAGTACAGACTCCCTCCTTGAATTGGTCCAGAACCACTGACAATGCTTCCAGCGACACATTTAGTTAAGGTCTCTATTCAGACGGGACTGTCCCGAAGCAAGGCCATTGCCAGGGCTATTCAGGATGAAAGGGCAGTGGTTCACCACCCAACAGGATTCCAGAGTCAATAGCTCTAGTGTGGCTTGCTGGCTGGACCCAACTCTACTCTTGTTTACCTGGCCTGTTTGCTACTGCAGATCTTCATCAGTCCTTTGCAGCCTCAGCTGCCATACTGTGCTCTTAATTGCCCAAGATACACAACTTGCTACGAGGTGCGCAAGACCACCCCAAATATTTGTGGCAACTTCATCTTGGATGGAACCTGTGCTGCACCAAGACCCAGCATCCAGGCCAATGATCAGAACCAGTTCAAACCAGGTGCCTACCTACAATATCAAATGTAATACAACCAAATGAAGACCGGAATAACAATGCACATTGGTATACAACAAAGGAAGCATAATATGGCCCAGGTAACTTCACTGGGTTATCAATCATTCAATGCACAATAAATAAAGTTCAGACACAACTTTGGGTTGCTGGGTCAGGGTTGCAGCTGGTTTTGCTCAACCGCCCCCTTACAAAATCATTATCATTTTGTAAATGATGATCCGAGAGACGACTCAATTACAGGGAGATGGAGGGTTTATTCTGCAATAAAAAAAGTGCATTTTTCTGTGTAGAATTTGTTTCAATCTTATGAAAGTATTTTTTCTGCAATGATATTTGGATTAAAATCCATTCTGATTCTTGCTATGTAAACTTATGTTAAGACATTATCTGTTGTCAGCGAGTAAAATGATAGCTTAGGGGCACATTGGCATGTACATGGCCAGAATGGAGCATACAGACACAGAAACAGTCTATCTAATGTGCTACAACAGTAGGTGTGGAATCAATGTGTTAACCAACATTTTTCGTTTAGGGCTAACCCTAAGGGTGTTATCCTGGTTTTCACCCTTTAACCCCCTATACAGGGTACTGATCTTTGCTTCAAAAGACCCACCAGGCCACTACCTTCTGGAGTAGTCTCTGTGTGGTTAACAGCTGAGCCATGGATGTCAGAAATACCAGTGCAGGACACCAAAGGGTCGAGCAAAACTGTAGCAGGGACAGGCCAAGGTCAGGGATGGCAGAGAACGTGCAATATGAGAATATTGAGGTCAGGGCAGGCAGCATAGCAGCAATACATGCACAGGTCAGGTTAGGCAACGGAAGGTCAGTAAACAGGGAGTTCAGTACACAAGCAGACGACAGATCAGCACATCTTTTCAGGGAACTAAGGCCTCTTTCACACTTGCGTTGCCCGGATCCGGCGTGTACTCCACTTGCCGGAATTACACGCCGGATCCGGAAAAACGCAAGTGTACTGAAAGCATTTGAAGACGGAGCCGTCTTCAAATTGCGTTCAGTGTTACTATGGCAGCCAGGACGCTATTAAAGTCCTGGTTGCTATAGTAGGAGCGGGGGAGCGGTATACTTACAGTCCGTGCGGCTCCCGGGGCGCTCCAGAATGACGTCAGAGCGCCCCATGCGCATGGATGACGTGATCCATGCGATCACGTGATCCATGCGCTTGGGGCGCCCTGACGTCACTCTGAAGCGCCCCGGGAGCCGCACGGACGGTAAGTATACTGCTCCCCCGCTCCCCACTACACTTTACCATGGCTGCCAGGACTTTAGTGTCCTGGCAGCCATGGTAACCATTCAGAAAAAGCTAAATGTCGGGTCCGGCAATGCGCCGAAACGACGTTTAGCTTGAGGCCGGATCCGGATCAATGCCTTTCAATGGGCATTAATTCCGGATCCAGCCTTGCGGCAAGTGTTCAGGATTTTTGGCCGGAGCAAAAAGCGCAGCATGCTGCAGTATTTTCTCCGGCCAAAAAACGTTCCGTTCCGGAACTGAAGACATCCTGATGCATCCTGAACGGATTTCTCTCCATTCAGAATGCATTAGGATAAAACTAATCAGGATTCTTCCGGCATAGAGCCCCGACGACGGAACTCTATGCTGGAAGAAAAGAACGCAGGTGTGAAAGAGCCCTTAGCCAGCTAAGGAACTTTTTTGCTCAGGTTCCTTCCAATGGGAAGGTTGCCTTAAGTATCCCAGGACTACAAGCCATTGGCTGGTGAAGATTGGGGCATGCTTTGGCCCTTTAAGAGCCGGCAGGAGCGCGCGTACATGCCCTACGTGCTCACAAGGAGAGGCCAAACCAGCAGGCAGGCCACAGCCTACAAGAAGAGACAGATTGGACCTGGCTTCCAGGCCCACCTGTGTGAATGGAGTAGCGGCAGTTGACAGCCACCTCTGCAACATAGTGTTTGTTCAGAATTGCTGTGTAAAAATAAAAAATTAAATTCTTACAATTAATCGTGATAACGGTATGCATAACATAGAGGCAGTCCTTGCGGAATCAGACCAGTGTAGAGTGAACCAATTCCAGGTTGGTCTTGTCCCCATTTCAATGGGGGCTGAGAACCTGCACATGGATGTGGTAATCATGGGTGCTGCAAATTCAGAAGTAGAAAATATGATAGGAGTACATCCTGTTGCGGGTGTTTAGGTGTGTGTGGTGGTGTCAAGCAGCCACTGGCCTAATATCATTGCCATTGATTGATCCTTGATCACTATCAGGTAAGAGTGACATGTATTTGGATCTGAAGACCTAGGATCATTGATTCACTGTGGGACATAGTCATGCATAGCTGAAGAATATGAGGCTCATCAATTTCCTTGTAATCGTATTGGTGCAATGACAAAAAAATGGAGAGCATAACTCTTACTACAAAGTCTAAATAAAAAGTGCTGAGAAATGTTGACTACCCACATCATGATATACAGTAGATGCGTAATGTCTGAATGAAACATGTTCATATAGAATAAATGCAGACCAAGTACGGGACAAGAGTTGCCAACCAGAATTTTTCTTTTTTCTGGACAACTTATCCCAAAATCACAAGCAGCCAACATTTTTATTGACAAATAGGGAAACCATAATGAATAATAAAGATTATAAGTAATACACGTCTATAGTTAAATATACTGATAAGAACTGATTTACCAGAATTTACTGTGAGCTGTAAAATGATGAGAATTACTTCCAAAACAATGTAGTCAAGTACCACCAGCCTCAAAATAAAATAAAAAAAATCATGGCCATATCTATTTTTTTCACAGACAGTTGGCAACCCTGTCCGGGACATTAAATCACAGCTCACCTTGTGACGGTGAGTGTTAGCACGAAACAGCGATCTAATGTATGTGGTGCACTGGGCTAATGAGCTGTTTTACACACTGCAGATCTGAATGGTAGTAGTTGTGTGTCCACAGAAAAGGATTTTCTAATGGCTTTTAGTTTACAGAAACTCATACATCTGGTTTAGAAAGTGGGATCTCTTTTTCAAACACAGCACTGCTTGATTTATTATAATGATTTGGGAAGTTTAGGTGTGAGCAGGGAAGACAGTTTTTTCAGAATTTAACATCTATTGTAGGGGAAAAGTCGTCTCCCCCCCCTAAAGCCCAGACAGGGGAGGGCTGGAGACATCTGAGAGGAGGAGCCCTGGGCACTGAGAGATTTGCTGGAGTAAAAAGAAGCCAGGGCTCGACTGGACTTGAATTTATTCCTGACTTCTGCTTCAGGAGAGGAGAACAAGAGACACTTTCACTACAGCTCTGCCAGACGGTGGCCAAATGGATCTATTATCATTAGAATTTTAACCTTTTTATACATTGTGACTTTTTAGATTGGCATTCAAGGATTTTAATACTTTTTTATTTTATACTTTTTTGCACTTTTTGCATTTCCACTATGCTATTTCCTTAAAGTTTATGCTATCTAATTTATTTAATTTTTTTGGCTGACCATAAAGTTGACTTCATCATAACTCTAAAAATGTCCCCTTCTGGGAATTTTTATGTTTCTTTAATGGTTCTCGGGCTGCTGACCACCCTGCCGAGAGCACAAGGTGCATCATGTGAGCCTGTAAGGATCCCCATGTGCAAGTCAATGCCTTGGAACATGACTAAGATGCCCAACCACTTGCATCACAGCACCCAAGCCAATGCTATACTAGCCATTGAGCAGTTTGAGGCATTATTGTCCACTCAATGCAGTCAAGACCTTCTGTTCTTTCTTTGTGCCATGTATGCCCCAATATGCACCATTGATTTCCAGCACGAGCCCATTAAGCCATGTAAATCAGTTTGTGAGAGGGCAAGAACAGGCTGTGAACCCATTCTCATCAAGTATAGACATACTTGGCCAGAGAGCCTGGCATGTGAAGAACTACCTGTCTACGACAGAGGGGTCTGCATCTCTCCTGAGGCCATCATTACAGTGGAACAAGGACCTGGTAAGTGTTGTAACTTATCAATACAAATTATAGTTGTTTTACCTTTTTAAAGTGTAATTTGAAGAACCTCGAATTGTTAAATGGGTGACATTTACCAAGGTGCAATTATCGTAAATGCTCTGGATATTTCCATCACCCTTGTGAGAACATACTGTCTGTAAGAGTATCTCAATAGATCAGTAGAAGTTGAAACTACCAAAAAGTGGTGGCCATACATGTAGTAATCATTTGACAGCTCTCATCCGTAAAAAAAAAAATTGATAATTAGGGTCTCTACAGTGACAAAATGATCAGTTCTTCTGACTGAGTCGAATTTCATCTATCAGTCAGAAAATGTAATGGATGAGATTAACAATGATTTATTATCCCTGTCTCTAAAGTTTTCGGTGGGTTAGATGATTGGTTACAACATTTGCTGTATTAGGAATCATTTTCTATGAGTTAGTTATTATGGTTGTTGTAAAATATTAGAATGGTATCTGTTCTGGTTAGCTGAAGTTGCCTGTTAGCTATCAAATCTTTAAAATGCGTAATATGCTTTCTATTACATGTCTGGACAGATAAAGAGATCAGATATTTTATGACTTTATGAGTATAGTTTTTCATAAAGTACAGTTTCTTGGATTTGCTGACAAGAAAGCACATCAAAATCTTTAAACAGAGTTACCTGTCTAATGATACAGAATGAATTGTCGATAATTTACAGCTGTGATGTCACTATTTTGTAACTAAAAATGATGACATCACCATAAGGGTACGTGTAGTTATCTAGATTGGTGAGATATCTGTACTTTAATAAATATTTCTTAAAGCTAGTTTGTTTAACACCTGCTGCTGTCCTCTCTGGCACGCTGTTATGGCATAGAATGCCGGGAATCGGCCAGACAAAAAAACGTTGCGTGCTGTGGTTTTTGTCCAACGATTCCCAGCATATTTGCCAGGTAGGGGCCAGATTATAGTCAATGCGGTCCAGCGGGCAGGCGGCAGGAGAACTTCGGCAGGCTGTTGGAGAAGACTGCAACTGCAGATGTTAAACTAGCCTAATTATTTCATGGCTTACTTGACGTGGAAAAATCCATGACAATTTACTCAACCTCTTGTAGGTCAGTTTAGTGCTTATTTAAAGATGCAGGTATTCAAAGCTCACTTCTAGCATTTGAATAAAGCTCAACCACCGACCTTGGAATAACTAAGCAGAGGACATAACTTCTTGAAATGTGACAGGTGATGCTCATGGCACGCTCCCAAGTGATTGACTATGTGGCTCGATCTCAATGTCAAATCTAGTTGTCATTTAGTGAGTGGAATGGTGAAATGAGCCAGAACGGGAAGCTTATCTTATATTTTGCTGTAGTTTTTGAAGCACAAGTCTTGCTATTTTTGCCTGAAAGTTACCTTTTTTATTTTTTTCATTTTACCAGATGACAAGCATTGCACAATAATGAATACTTTTAAGTTGGCTGTAGACACAAAAGATTTGGCTATGATCGGACGAGCATTCCGATGTCAAAATGCCCTTTAACCACATACATATGCATAGCTGTTTTGCTACAGTTAGAAAGTTTTTTTTTTTTATAAAATAAGTAGGATTTCACATTTACAATGCCTAAAGACCTGGGTGCAACAGTTCAGCATGGCCTCCCTCCTGCCCTCTCCACCTATGGTATGACGAAACCATCCTGTATACATTTGTGTATACAATATATATCAGATAAGTGGAAACTCATACATGTCTGTGCATAGACATGAGTCTAAGCAGGTTTAAGTTGTACAAAGCTATAATATGGCTCCCATAATGCTTCATGGGGCCCTACTGTACCTCATTAAGCCTCAGATGTCATATAGAGGCATGTACAGACTTTTTCTATGGGATTCTATATGAATGTGTCAGCAAAAAAAAAAAAAATGGGCCTGCTCCATCGCATGCCTTATCATGTGAGGTAACCCAGGAGAAAATATCAAAGTATGAACCAGAGGTCAGACGGGTCATGTGGAATTTCTGCCATTGTGTCACTCTAATGTCTCTTTTTTCCGGCTGTGATTAATGCAAAATTCCAAACCCTAAAATAAATTTAAACCCTATTCCAGACCCTAATATTAATCCAGACCTCACACTAGGTACCAAACTAAACTGAAACCCCAGACCAGACCCCACAATGAATCTACAACCCAGATCAGCTCCAAAATTTATTCAGACCCCCTAATTAATTAAGACCCCAGATGATACCCCAAAAATGTACTCAGAGACTATAATAAATGTACCCAGACCCCAAAATAAATTAAGACCACCAGGCCAGACCCCAAATTAATACAGACCCCCAGCGCTCAATATCCATTGAGAACTCAAACAAGACCTCCACAGTTACTTGCTGCTCCACACTCCTGGGTCAGGTTCTCTTCAGCTATAGGCATGGGTTCTGACAAAGTTCAGCATCACAACATTGTCTTTGCACCAGGCATTGAATGTCCTGATACTGAATGGTTTCAGGAACAAGTGTGACATCTCCCGGGGCTGAAGAGGACTTAACCGGGGAGCAAGTAGGGTAAGTAAATGAAGGAGTTACTGTAGTAACTGGAGTCAGTATAGTCTCACCTTACTGAAACTACAGAGTTATCGCACTTACTCTGCTGATAGACGAATTGCAAAGTCTGGATCATGGTGCGGCTCTATAGCTACGTCACTGAATATCTGAGTGATTGTTGTCTCTGTAGATTATTAGAGAGATGATCATCTTGTTACCATAGATGTCGTGTGGCACATTAATACACATTGTCACCAGGGGTGGACTGGGAACTTAAAGTGGCCCTGCAAAAAAACACTAAAAGTGCTCCCGTTTTGTAGTTGGGTCCAAATTGATGAAAGGCAGGGCCAACACAAGTAGGCAGGGCCATCAATACCATATTGTGGCACATTATACCTCCCCAACAGAGCCAAATACCACAGTCCATCACAAAATACTGACAGCAGCACAAAATACATCCCCGAAAACTTCCACTGGCCGGCCGTGAGGAGGGCTCAGGCGGCCCCCTGTGCATCGGCCCACCAGGAAACATCCCTGTAAGGTCTATGGCCAATCCGCCCCTGATTGTCACTGCAATCAAGAGCATCACAATAAAGGCCAGAAACAACACGTAAAGCTATTAGATAAATGTTCTTGCAGTGTGATGGGTGAAACTCCTTTCAAACATATTTGTCAGCGCAAAATACACACAGTGTATTTAACAGGCACATAATGACTGAAATAGCTTTCATAAACCGAATACCAAATGTTCAGCACATCTTTTGCCCGTCTCTAGCCATTTTTTTTATATTCACTAAAATGCACTTGGTTATTCGTATGGATAATTATAAGGAATGACACCCTCCTAGAGAGGTTACTTGAACAAACATCCAATCCTCTTGTATTTGACCGGAATATGGGATTTCTTTCACTGACAATTGCAGTTAAAGTGCTTTTCTGGGAATGGTTTAAAATGGCCACCAGCAACCTGTCCTAGTACGTGAGCAGGACTGGTTACCACCACTTGCAGAGCTGCCTATGGGCGTGAAGGGGCATGGCCTCACTACACTGCTCTACAATAGATGGTAATGATGTCATCCTATCTACGATATGTCATCATGGCTGAGCAGCCTGACAGGAACACTCACCAATGTGTAGTATATGCAAGTGCCAGAGCTTAGCGAGGCCCTGCCACCTCACCCTCCTAGAAAGTGGAGGCAACCAGTCCTGCTCACATTCTGGGCCAGGTTGCAGGTGGCCTTTCCTGGAGAACCCCTTTAAGGAGCCTGTACACGTTGTGGTTGTGCTGAGAGCTATGCAGAAAAAAAATACACCCTGTTTAGCATAAATTGTTGCAGTTTTAAAGCACGTTCAGGGGAAGCAACTGTAATTAATGTAGCACAACCACTATGTAAGAGGAAAATGGCAAAACTATCACAATTTGACCAATAGTAAAGCCCATGTGGAAGAAGTTACTGCAGCGCTGCTCCCAATGAAGCAGGCTGGGAACACATGGCACATGTATAAAAAGTGTATGCACATGGCAAAGCATGTGCACAGAGCCAGTCCACATCATGACCCCTAGGCAGGCAATATGGGCATGTGTTTGAGACCGTAAAGGGGTATTCCCATCTCATACAGTGATGACACTAGGATATACCATCATTTTATGAGATGGGAATACCTTGATAAGGTCTCAAGCACATGACCATAATTCCTGTTTATTAGTCACATTATGATCAGTAGCAATCTGACCTTAGGGATCGCTACGTTGTCCTCTCCATTGGTTTTCGTTGCAGAGCGACCGGAGAAAACTACGATCCGATGGTATAATAGGGACTCCTGACTTTACATTGAAATGTAATGTTTGACAAAGGCTCATAGTAGCCGAAACGCGTCACTTACCACATGTATGTGACCATTAAAATCACTTGAAAATTACTACCAAAGCGAGTGCCGGTCCTTTCTATACAAGTATCTGCGGACCTCCCCTGAACACGCGCACCGCATCACTGACAGCGGAGTGCCGCCTGTATCTTCTTTGAATCTGTTTATATTGAAAGTCAATAGGGACGGATCCGTTTGCAATTGCACCATATTGTGTCAACGTCAAACGGATCCGTCCCCATTGACTTGCATTGTAAGTCAGGACGGATCCGTTTGGCTCCGCACGGCCAGGCGGACACCAAAACGACTTTTTTTTCATGTCCGTGGATCCTCCAAAAATCAAGGAAGACCCACGGACGAAAAAACGGTCACGTATCACGGAACAACGGAAATCCGTTTTGCGGACCGCAAAAAAAAAACGTCCGTGTGCATGAGGCCATACAGACAGGGAGTCATTTCCGTTTTTTTCAAGGCTCGATTGAAGTGAACGGTTCCGCATACGGGACACGGAAAAAAAAAAAGTTTGTGTACCTGAGCCCTTAATGAGGTGTGGAAAATAGAGCACACACCTGAATTACATTTATGTAGTGTCTGGGCCTCTTATTTTTGCAAGTTTCCCTCATGTCCAAGAGTTCTTAGGTTAGGGGTATGCTTTGATTTTATCACTTATGGCTCATTGTGTGCATCAAATTTACTTACATGCCTGCAATAGTTTTTAAGAACCTTTAGTGCAAAATCTGTAGTGGATCATAAAAGGAGAGGAAGTATAAAGGACAGACATACATCTATTACAACGCCCATCATTTTACAGTTTACTACAATGCATTACTCTGAAAAACCTGCATCCATTAAATGGCGGAGACAGCCAACTGGGGAGTAGACCTTTCCTATAGAGGATTCCACAGTTTTGTGAAGTGATTGTGCTCGGTACCACTGCCAGGTTTCTTTCAAGGGATTGTGGAGTAGTCATGGTGGACATTAAGTAAAGGCAAACATAAAGGAGCCTAAAGATTATTGAAGCTTTTCTATTGAGGCCTAATGGGAAGTTTCTTTACACATTGTCGCTAGTCTGGCAAACAGTTGTTGCATAATTACTTCTGATGGATAATTTAGCCTAATTCACAGTGTCAGCCAAGAGCCTTTGTGCGAGCGACTCAAGGGATTCTCAGAATAGAATGGGAGGACTGGAGAATGGTCATTTTACTTGGCTGGATGTTGAATGAAGGATTTTCAATGTTACAAATTTGCTTCTGGGTAGGGGACAAAGGATCAGAATCAGAAGATTTCTAGGCTTATTTTATTTGTATGTACAGTATGTGTGTATTATGCTGATGGACATTGATTGTTTAGACAGTTACTATTAGGGTGCATTCACATCACTGTTTAGCTTTCCGTTCTTCTGATCCGTCAGAAGTAGAGAAAGAGGAAAAAAAAACAGGATCCAGTCAAAAAACAGATCCTGTTGCATCAGTTGTCATCCGTTTGAGCCATTTCTATCTGAGATCCATTTTTTACACGGGTAAAAACTGCATGCAGGACTTTTGTTTCCATCTAAAAAAACGTATCTCAGATGGAAATGGCTCAAACGGATGACAACTGATGCAACAGGATCCGTTTATTTTACTGGATACTGTAAAAATCGGATCCTATGCAATCCTATGCATAAGGGCTTATGCACACGAGCGTATTTTCTTTCCGCTTCCATTCCGGGTTTTTTTGCGGACTGTATGCGGAACCATTCACTTCAATGGGGCTGTAGAAAATACAGAAGTTACTCCTTGTGCGTTAAGTTTTCGTTTGTCCGCATGGCCGTTCAGCAAAAAAGTAGTGCATGTCCTATTATTGTCCGCAGATCACGGTCCGAGGCCCCGTTCAAGTCAATGGGTCCGCAAATAATACGGAACGCACACGGAACACATCCGTATGTCATCCGTATTTCACGGATCCGTACTGTAGAAATGCTATGCCCAGCCCATATTGCTCATGTGTTTGGTGATTAATAAGTTACTGTTTCTGTACACTATCCGCAAAAAATGGATCAAATAGGGAAACCATACGGATATGTTTTGTGCAATAACGGAACAGAAGAGGACTTAAATCAGAGAAAAAAAAACTCAGATACAGAACGGATCAGTGAAAAACGGACCTCAAAACAATAACGGTCGTGTGCATGAGCCCTAACTGTTGGAACAGGATCAGTTTTTTTTACAGGATCCTGTTGTTTTTTTCTCTCTTCTTCTGATGGGTCAGAAGAACGGAAAGCTAAACGGTGATGTGAATGCACCCTTATCTATCTTATGTAGTTGATTTTAGTTGCAATCAAGTATGTTTCTGCATCATGGTAAATGCTACTCTGATAATGATATTCACTAATTTGTTACTATCTATCTATCTCTATCTATCAACAAGAAAAAGAGTCAGCACTCCAAAAATATGTTAAAAATGTGGATATCTTTATTCACCCATGTATCACGCATTTTTGGAGAGCTGCCTCTTTTTCTTGTTTTTTTGCATATGGCGGATTTTGGTCACCGATCGATAGAGGGATTGCACCCAATTTGAATTAGCTTTTTCTACTTATCTATCTATCTATCTATCTATCTATCTATCTATCTATCATCAGTCATACCTACATAAAAAAAAGCTAAACAAGCAAGAAATTGTCTTAAAATTGCCAGTTAGGTACGTAAAAAAAACTCCCTCAAAAATATGCACAAAAAACAAAAAAGTCGAAGATACCAATGTCCTTTTCACTGTCATCCAATAATGGACTTTTTTCTCACAATGGATGCTCAAAATAAAGGATCATTATTTTTTTTTTCTGTTCTTCTGACAGATGAGAAGAATGGAAAACTAAATGGTGATGTGAACTTACCCTAAGCCTTTAAAAAACAGTCCATTCTGAGGTGGAGTATTCCACAGATTTAGGCCTCCTGCACACAACCATTTTTTTTAAGGTCCGCAAAAACGGGGTCCGTAGGTCCGTGATCCGTGACCGGTTTTTCGTCCGTGGGTCTTCCTTGATTTTTGGAGGATCCACGGACATGAAAAAAAATTCGTTTTGGTGTCCGCCTGGCCGTGCGGAGCCAAACGGATCCGTCCTGAATTACAATGCAAGTCAATGGGGGCGGATCCGTTTGACGTTGACACAATATGGTGCAATTGCAAACGGATCCGTCCCCCATTGATTTTCAATGTAAAGTCAGGAGTCCCTTTTATACCATCGGATCAGAGTTTTCTCCAATCCGATGGTATATTTTAACTTGAAGCGTCCCCATCACCATGGGAACGCCTCTATGTTAGAATATACCATCGGATTTGAGTTAGATCGTGAAACTCAGATCCGACAGTATATTCTAGCACAGAGGCGTTCCCATGGTGATGGGGACGCTTCAGGTTAGAATATACTAAAAGAACTGTTTTTTTTGACGGACAGGAAACACGGATCACGGATGCGGCTGGAAAACGGTGCATTTTCCGATTTTTCCACGGACCCATTGAAAGTCAATGGGTCAGCGAAAAAAAACGGAAAACGGCACAACGGCCACGGGTGCACACAACGGTCGTGTGCAGGAGGCCTTACAGTTGTCACAGTAAAGAATGTAAGACTATGGCTTCTTATGACTAGTAATATGGGGGAGGTAGTAGTCTAAGATTATATAGTAATGTAGTATACAGCCTAAGGCCTCATGCACATAATCGTGTCTGTTTTGCAGTACTTAAACCGTGTATCTGAAAGATACAGATGCAATCCGTGTGCTTTCCGCATTTTACTTGTAGACCTATTGACGTCAGTGGATGCAACACGGACGGTATACATATTTTGCAGGTCTGCAGCTTGCGGACCGCAAAATACATATGGTTGTGTCTATGAGGCCTAAAGCCAGTTTCAGCCATGTGAGACCATTTTTCCCAGACTACATGTGGCCATCTTAAATTGGCCAAAGGGTCCTTTAACACTGGCCGGTAAACCGTCCTTCACGAGAGTTGATTGTTGCTTGTTTAAATTCATTTTTATAATGCAATTATTGTGAGGGATTTGTGTGGATGAAAGTTCGCCCGATCATTCATTACCCACTTCTCGTGTGATTTTTATTATGGGCGGTACATCTGTTTACACGAGGAGCTGTCGATCAACGATAATTGTCCACATAAAAGATGTAATCAATGACAAACAAGCATTTTATTGCTTGTCATTTCATCTGGGAATATTTCTAGGATAGCTGAAATGGGAACATCTACACTGAAAGCTCCCTTCGGGGCCTCCGTCACAGATTTCGTGAAAAATAGTGGCAAGAAAAATCTTTCTCTGCTAAAAAAAATGTGTAATCAGCCTCATACGCCTCCTTTCGAAATCACCTCTAAATGGAAATGTCCTCTAATAGAAATGTAGTAAATGGATAATTCTTAAAAAAAACCACAAAAACAGCTGATCAGTGGGGATGCAGGTTGTCGTCCCGCACCAGTCCAATATTGGTCTGAGGAAAGGGTATCAATATCCCAAAAGCACCTTTAAAAAATAGATTTTTAAAAATTGGGCCTGAGATCATTGTGGTACCCCACTGCTGACTTTAGCCCATTTTGAGTATGCACCATTTACTATGACTCTTTGTTTTCTGTCCCATATGCATTTATTCACCCATATGAATATATTGTCCCCTGGTCCCAACATCTGTAGCTTGAGTGCAAGACTGTTGTGTAAAATCATGTTATTTAGTAAAATCTAGATATATCACATCAGCCATGTGACTATTTTTTTTTTTTACACTGTGTTATTACTGTCAGATGCCACGATCTGCTATGAACGTGGCATCTGAGGGGTACAATGAGGGGGGGGGGGGGTAGGGGTGGCAGCTCAATCGCCACTCCCTGTCATTGCACCCACTACTTACAAAGAAATGCCTTTTTCAAGAAAAGCAGCCTAATTGAATTTTTGAATACTTTGCTCATCTCTAATTAGTAGAACATGAGCCATCCTCCAAACCTGTGGTACTGACCCTGTTACAACATGAGACACAATGGGCTACCATATACCGAGCTAAGCTCCCTCAATAACCATGGATGAATGCCGTCTGGGTCAGCGGCTTTATCAATATTGAATTTGCTCACACACAGCTGTACTTCTTGTATTATGTAAATAATATTAGGGGAGAGCCTTTGATTACTTTGCCCCTGAATGATACCTGGCACCGACAACTCAAGGGTGAACTCACTCTGCTCTAATATCTCAGCCTCCACTTTGTCCACTACAATTATATTCCTATGGTCATCTTTTAGGGGGACAATATTATCAGATTGTTTTCTTTTTCAATGGATGAAAACATAAAGTCCCAAAGGAGTAGTTTCAGTCAAAGTTAGTAAAATGCTAATTATATCATTCGTTCTAGCAATGGAGCAAATTTTAGATGGCGACCAATTTTATATATACAGAAAGTAATACTAATATGAAATTATATGTAATGAACAGCAGTAGGTACATTATTCCATATAATACACACCACAGCTGCCGTAGAACCTCTTTTTCCAGGTAACCTGGGAGCTTTATATAAACCATTGATTGGGTGACATGACAGTGTATTGCATCATGATGACCCACAATAAATCCCCAGATATTCATGGAAATTGTCTTCTCCTCCTGACCATATGTAGAAGAAATTATTGTCTGTACAGGGTCGTGGGGGTTCCTCTCTCTGAGCCTGTTAAAATGAAAGCGATAGAGAAAGCAGATTTTTATAATTTTTAATCCCCTTGTGGTTGTGTGGTTGTTTGGTGTGTATCTTCCAAAAACATAAATGATGGAAGGGAAAGGGGATTTTTATATACCTTGAATAACATTTCATATGGTCCTTCTGTATAAGGTCCCAACTGTGTATGGTCAATGTACAACTCTGATATGGATAATTTATACAAAAAGAGCATTCCTCAATATAATCTTTAAGAACCTTTGATATTGACTAACATTATTTTTGTATGTTTTTTGTATTTTAAGAATCAATGCCGGACTACCCAATTGACTCAAACAATGGAAATTGTGGTGGACCTGCGAGTGGTAAGTTACCATAATCTATCAAAGAAAATCTTTGCTCCCATCAGTTTTGTAACATTCACTGTGAGGGTCAGGTAATGAGATTTATTTGGCCATTTGACCATGGACAGATTTCAGGTGAGCCCTCAATCCAAAATGTTTCCCATTTCCAAAATATCTCCACTGTGTCTGTTCTTTCTTTGTATCCTGACTAGAATTTGTGTTAAAAATTTCATATAAATTGCTCAAAGATACTATGAGAATTGTTCACTTTGTTCAACATTTCTAAACTTTTGGCACCATGCTTCAGACCAGATTTTGGAATATGAAGAACTATTGCAGTCATTATCGCCTTGTGACGTACACCTTTCTGCAGCTGCATAAATATTCAGTGAGACTCTGATTATATAGGAAGTGTTGGAAAGGCCCTTTGTCAGATGAAAACTTCTTTTCACATGATAATGGTCCTTCATCTGTTGGCTAAAACCATCATTTGTTGCTAAATTTCAACTTCCGAGTGTTTGTTTTGGTTGAAATCGGCCATTTTGGTCAACTTTAGATTAATGTGTATGGCCACCTTTAGTGGGATGAGACTCAACTCCACCCTCTCTGTCTCTGCAAAGCCAAAAGCACGGTGGGAAATGACCCATCATGACAAATAACCTATAAATTGTACATTAACTAAAAGTACACAAGGCACACCCAAGAATCTCTATATTATTTTTTTTATATTAGTTTATGCTGCACTGTATAAGAGAAAACCTTCTCTGCTTGCATGTCCACTCTACATTCAAAATCCCTGAAATTATGTTTTTTTTACACTATTTTTGTTTGCATTCTCTAGGCATGAGAGACACTAGAGGTCCAAACTCACCTCCATACGTCCATAGGCATAACATGGAAATTGCAGAATGATAACATAAATTTATGGGGAGCTCTAATTTCTATTTACTGTATCACGTACCTAGGGGTTATTTATTAAACATAAATACGCCTAAATTAGTCTGCGACTTCTCCCCACTCACACCAGGTCTAATAAAGTGTCCGTGGCGTGGGCAGGGAAGGGGACGAGATGGCTGGCCCATCTCATTTACCATTTTCTACACCTGTTTTAGGCGTAGAAAATGGTCTAAATGTAAGACAGCTAGGAAGCTGTCTTACATTTAGAAATGGCAGCGGATCCGCCGAAGTTATGTAGAGGTTGGCGGCGGCGCCTGTTCATAACTCCGGCAGATCCACCGCTGGTGCAGGACCTTATTATGACCGGTGTTTAAAACACCGGTCTTAATAAATGTGCCTCCTAATTTGGATAAGCACAACACCTAATGTAGACTGTCCCTGCCACATCTGCCAACTCACATTGCCTTCATGTGGTAAGGAGTGGAACAGGTAGAGCATAAAAACAATTCAAATGCAGATCAGGCTTGTAAAACCACAACAGCTATAGATACTTAAAAAGTACTTAAAATATAGGGCTGTACAATTTATTTTAGATCATTTGGGATTATAGCAGCTGACAGCCTGAAAAAAGATATATTCAAAATTGTTCCTGCTATTTTGATTTTCTTTTCCTGGCTACAGTGTTCACCATATGGGACAACTATATATATATATATATATATATATATATATATATAGTTATCCCATATGGTGAACACTGTAGCCAGGAAAAGAAAATCAAAATAGCAGTTTTTTTATTGCCTTACCTGCCTAAAAGTGGAATAAAAAGGGACCAAAAAGACATGCACAGACCTAAATGGTGTCAATAAAAACTACTACTACTACTACGACAGATCGTCCCTCAAAAAATGAGCGCCCACACAGCTCCGAAGACTTAAATATACATTTTTTTTATGGGGGTTATAATATGGTGATGCAAAGACAAAAATCATTTTTTTAAGTATTAAAATACGAAAAACTATATAAATGCTGTATCACTGTATTTGTACTGACCTGGTCAGTTTTGCCACATAGGTGACGAGGTAAAAATCAAAATCCTAAAGCTATGGCACAATTGCATTTTTTTTTCCAATTCCACCTTATTTTTTTATTTTTTTTCCAGTTTCCCACTACATCATATGCAATGTACAAAGTGTCCTTTAAAAACAACAAGCCCTCATACTGCTTTATGAATGGAAAAATAAAAAAAATTATGGCTCTGGGAAAGCAGGGAGTAAAATAGGAAAATGGAAAAAAATGGAAAATCCATCTTTCATTATATATTTATTTTCAGAATTTTGCAATAAATACTTGGGCAGGAGTTGTGGTGGCGAGCATGGAATGCATATTTGTGCCAGGAAGGGACACCAATAAATCATTGTGTCTTGGCCTAGGTAATGTGATACAGGAATAAGGTAGTGAAATGATTCTTTGCTCCAGGTGAAGGAAAGTCTGGTTGCTATTACTCTGCAAATATAATTTTAGTAAGCAATTGTCAAGTTATCAGACTTGTGGACTATCAAGGACAAAGTAAACTAACTAAATCTTTCTTATACAGTATCTCACAAAAGTGAGTACACCCCTCACATTTTTGTAAATATTTTATTCTATCTTTTCATGGGACAACACTGAAGATCTGATACTTTGATACAATGTAAAGTAGTCAGTATACAGCTTGTATAACAGTGTAAATTTGGTGTACCCTCAAAATAACTCAACACATTAGTTTGCGTGGCCACCATTATTTTCCAGCACTGCCTTAACTCTCTTGGGCATGGAGTTCACTAGAGCTTCACAGGTCGCCACTGGAATCCTCTTACAACCCTTTCATGACGACATCACTTAGCTGGTGGATATTAGAGACCTTGCGCTCCTCCACCTTCTGTTTGAGGATGCTCCACAGATGCTCAATAGGGTTTAGGTCTGGAGACAAGCTTAGCCAGTCTAGCACCTTTACCCTTCTTTAGCAAGGCAGTGGTTGTCTTGGAGGTGTGTTTGGGGGTCATTTTCATGTTGGAATACTGCCCTACAGCCCAGTTTCCGAAGGGAGGGGATCATGCTCTGCTTCAGTATGTCACAGTGCATGTTGGCATTCATGGTTCCCTCGATGAACTGTAGCTCCGCACAGCCAGCAGCACTCATTCAGCCCCAAACCACGACACTCCCGCCATCATGCTTGACTGTAGGCAAGACGCACTTGTTTTTATACTCCTCACCTGGTTGCTACCACATACGCTTGACACCATCTGAACCAAATAAGTTTATCTTGGTCTCATCAGACTGTAATCCGTGTCCTTGGTCTGCTTGTCTTCAGAAAAACTTGTTGCAGGCTTTCTTGTAAATATTCTTTAGAGGAGTCTTCTTTCTGGGGCGACAGCCATACAGACCAATTTGATGCAGTGTGCGGCATATGGTCTGAGCACTGACAGGCTGACCCCCCCACCCCTTTAACCTCTGCAGCAATGCTGGCAGCACTCATACCTCTATTTTGAAAAGACAACCTCTGGATATGATGCTGAGCATGTGCACTCAACTTCTTTGGTCGACCATGACAAGGCCTGTTCTGAGTGGAACCTGTCTTGTTAAACTGCTGTATGATCTTGGCCACTGTGCTGCAGCTCAGTGTCAGAGTGTTGGCAATCTTCTTATAGCCTAGGCCATCTTTATATAGAGCAACAATTCTTTTTTTTAGATCCTCGGAGAGTTCTTTGCCATGAGGTGCCAAGTTGAACTTTCAGTGACCAGTATGAGAGAGTGTGAGAGCCATAACACCAAATTTAACACACCTGCTCCCCATTCACACGACACCGGGGAGGGAAAATGGCTAATTGGGCACAATTTAGCCATTTTCTCTTAGGGGCTGTGTGTTGAGTTATTTTGAGGGCACACCAAATTTACACTGTTATACAAGCTGTACACTGACTACTTTACATTGTATCAAAGTATCATATCTTCAGTGCTGTCCCATGAAAAGATATAATAAAATATTTACAAAAATTTTAGGGGTTTTCATCTGCTTGGCTTCTCAATAGATCTGTTCTATAGATCTGTTCTCCACATGAGCGAAAAGCCACACTGAGCCCATAAAAGCAAAGGTGCAGAGGATTCGGAGCAGCACTTCTGCACCTTCATGTTTTCTAGAAAGATTTAGGTACCCTTTAAAAATTACTTTGTATATTACCATCCCCAATTTCTACATTTGTAGATATGTACCTATAGACCTTTGATAGGCCTTCTAATACATTTAGTGAGTGGATAATTTAGAACTACAGTATAAACAACCCTACAGGGACAGTCCATAGACGGAAGCATAATAACATGCATTATGCAAACATTAATTATGGAAAACATCCAATGATGTGTAATAGGATAATAACAATCTATCATAGTCTACCGGGCCACTTTGTTAATTCAGTTCACATGCCTAAGGCAATTACGTACAATACATGCCATGTAATCCTGCTCCGCTAATATCATTGTGTTAGATGACCATAATTGGATTTTTGCCTGAGCTCACATTTCTTGTGAACTGCGGTAGTCTCTAATTAACCTGAAGTCTAGTAGTTCTGTAGGAACCTCTTGCATTGGGATATGTTGTAATACATCAGCCTTAAGGTGGCCATACACATTAGTCTAAAGTTGATCAAAACGGACAATTTTACCAAATTGAAATTTAACAACATACGATCATTGTAGCTGACCAATGATACATCATCACTGTGTGAAAAGAAGATCTTTCGTTCAAAGAAAGAATGTTCGTGAATGGAAGATCTTTCTTTGAAAGGACACACCCTGACAGGTCTTTCGTCCTTCGTCCAGTTTCATTGAACATGTATGTCAAGTCTGAACAACTGCTAATGGCCAATATGGACTAAAATGTGTATGGCTGTGTCTGTGATATAATTGTTCACCAGGTGATTGTTCAACTGCTGCTCAACCATCAGCCAACTTCTATCTAATGTTTATGGCCAGCTTTAAGCTGGTCATATTTAACAGCTATCTCTCCTGGATCAGCTATATACATACATGCTTGGTTTGGCCGAACATTTATATGTTGTCAATGGGGAGAGAGCTGCCACCAAAAACTTCTGACGGTGGCTTATCCCCTGGGAGAACAAAATGATTGGGTGAAAATATTCAGTTCACCTGATCCTTCTCTTCTCCAACATCATCTGTCGGTGAAGAGTTAGGAGCTCCCCATAGACTGTGTGTAAAATCTGCAGTTCTTGGCAGGTTTGGCTAATAATACAGTACTGTGTATGGGAGTCTTTAGGGCCTTTAGATATTCTATTTCTTCCCTTCCTCTCTCTCTCTCTCTCTCTCTGTACTACTTTAATATAGGAATGGCTTACTTGCCGTAAGTGTCTCTCAGACTATGTGCTTCTCTGGGACTCAAGCCCAGTCTTCTGAGGAGTGAGCACATGCAGCTACTCTCTCTTTCTCAGCTAGACTCAAACTCACTGAATTAGGGGCAGACCTAAATACATCTCCTAGTATCCCAGAAGGGGCAGAGTCAGGATTCTTAACCCTGACCTATCCATACAAAACCATCAAGTGTACAATGCAATAAATCAGAACATTACATTAGACCAATTAACATAACAATAAACCTTATTGCAAGTACGCTGTTCTTGGGTACAGCATATATGGAGCTCCTGACTTTGGTGTGCTGAATTTCAACATCAAATTTTTCTTTCCTCCGACATCTGCCTTTGGTGTAAACGTGGGACCCCCCCATACTAATTAGATGGTCATCACATTTGGAAGAAAGCCGTTTTTTGTACAGCTGTTTTAGGTACAGAAACACCTGCTCCAGATGTCACATGGAAGTATTAAATGTAGGACAAACAGGAGTTTTTTTTGTAGCTGCAGTATTTGTCACCCTTGAAGTGTGTTTTTTTGGGTCAATGCAGTATGCCTCAGATCTGGCATTTTTCCCTCATTGCCTGCCATCTTTGTCTCATAGACCTCCAATGTTTTTCTTTGTTTGTTTTGTAGATTCAAAAACATATCTACAATGGTTGTTGGCATTTTAAAGGGTTTCTGTCACCAGAATTACCCTCTTAAACTGTCTGACATTAGCGATGCTATTTTTATGTTTATTGATGCCCCCTTACTGCACAATTCTTAC
Source organism: Bufo bufo (assembly GCF_905171765.1). Classification (NCBI taxonomy): domain Eukaryota; kingdom Metazoa; phylum Chordata; class Amphibia; order Anura; family Bufonidae; genus Bufo; species Bufo bufo. Next base: position 174,480,455 of record NC_053395.1, read on the forward strand.
TTTTGTAATATGCAAATTGCTCCTGCTCCTAGAGGCTCTGTTCTCCCACCTCATTCCACGCCCTGCCGTCCTTGATTGACAGGCCAGCGTTCGTCTTCTCCTGCCGGCCCTGTGAGCTGGTTAAACAGCACTGCGCAGGTGCGAGACTTACCCAGCACACAGGGTCAGCAGAAGAAGACAATCGTTGGTCTGTCAATCAAGGACAAGAGGGCGTGGAATGAGTGCATATTACAAAAGTAAGAATTGTGCAGTAAGGGGGGGGGGCATCAATAAACATAACGATAGCAGAGTTGGATTCTGCTGACATTAGCACATCGCTAATGTCAGCCAGTTTAACAGGATTAATTCTGGTGACAGAAACCCTTTAAATTGTATTTAGAATTTTTTTTTTACCAATGCTTTTTCCATACAGTTCCACAGAGGAAGAAAATATGCCAGCCACACAAAAACATATATTAAAAAACACCAGGTGCTAAAACACTATGGGGCACATTTATTAAGACCGGCGTTTTAGACGCCGGTCTTAATAAGCTCTATTCCTGGTGGTTGATCTGCTGGAGTTATGAAGAGGCGCCGTCCTCTGCATAACTTTGGCGGATCCTCCACCACTTCTAAATGTAAGACTGCTTCCTAGCTTTCTTACATTTAGACCATTTTCTAAGCCTAGACCTGCCTTGAGTGGGAAGAACTCACAGATTGCGATGCCAAGGACCTTTGTGCCTCAATCTGCACCAGAAATACGCCTCATTTTGGAGTATTTCTGTTTGATACATGACACCCCTATGTAGGTAAAAAAAAAAACTCAAAATGCCTCAACATCAAGTCAATGGTAATTTAAGGTTTTATTGCCCTCCCAAAAAATGACAGAACCAAAACTGTGTGTGAAGTGGGGTTGTCCAAGTTAAATTAAAAGTCTCCAAGCAGTAGTATTTTAATTTAACATGGACAATCCCTTTAAAGCTGGCCATACACATTAGTATTTTGTTGGCCAAACACTAATATGTGTGGGGAGCTCATGGCTCATCATCTGTCGGGGAAGACAAGGATCAGGCAAAATGAATATTTTGACCCAATCCTTTTGTTCTCCTGGAAGATAAGCAACTGCCAGAGGTGGCTGGCAATAGCTTTCTCCACTCTTCCCATAGAATACACATCCATGTCCAGCTCAGATGAACATGTATGCGTATGGGGAAGCCGGGAGGAGGTCTGAAGAGATAGCTATTGGCCGTATGATCTGAATGTTGTATTAGATATGCCATGTGTGAATTATACCCTAATGCTGCTCAGACATTGCATCTGGTCAGGAAGAAAATAAAGGTCATTCACTGCAGAATGATCAGTTACACACATTTCTAATATACTATATGCATACTTACCAATGTTTTCATTGGTTAAAATCGGGGTATCTAAGCCCTACCCATTGGAATGCCCATTCCCATGCCGGGAATACTGCTTATGTACGGGGTTTATGTTAGTACCGCCTATTTTCGATCCAGGACATTCCGAATTTGCCAGAACCATCTCTGAAAATCAGGGACAGTCATACCAAATTTGGGACAGTTGGCAACTTTATATCAATTCTGTATCACTTCTTCACAATTTTCAAGATCTCTGCTTGGAGTCACTATTATTTACTTCTAGGGGATGAAAGTCTGTCCTTTTCGTGTGATGGACACAGATATAATACACATACTGTAACGGTAACAAGCATTGCACCCGTGTGTTCAGTGCACCACAAGGACAGATTTTTAACCCCAGAAAGTAAGCAATAAAGCTCCTTTTGAATGGCAACAAGTAGAGCTTCTTGATAAACTACAACTTTTTGTTATAGAATCATAATTTTACTTGCCTAAACTGGGGTAGATTTAAAAAAAGTGGTGTAAAGGAAACTGGCTTAGTTGCCCATAGCAACCAATCAGATTCCACCTTTCATTTATCAGAGCTTCTTTGGAAAATGAAATGTGGAATCTGATTTCTATGGGCAACTAAGCCAGTTTTTCTTTACACCACTTTTGATAATCCCCCCCTGCATTTTCATACAGTTTCCACTAGGGGGAGCATAGAACAAAGAGATTTTTACAGCTTCCATTGAAGCCAATGGTAACAGTATACATTCCTATGCAGTGAGCTTCCCCTAGTGGTAGCTGCATCCAGACAGTTTTATCATACACTATATGAGGGAAGCAGCAGACATAGAGCTGTATGGGAAAATGTAACTATATATTTATGCCAGTGTCTAGTTTAAATGCACTTAGAAATATGAGGGCACATTTATCTCTAAAATATACTTTTTGTGTCGCAAAAAAATAATAATAAACTGCATATTTGTGAATTTTTAAATGCCTCTTGTGCAAAAAGGGAGTGTAGCAAGTGTGGGTAGGGGCAAGACCAGCAGCCCTGCCACATTTATCATCTTTTACGCCATTTTTCAGGCATAGATATCAGTATATCCCCACGGGCTGCCAGATGCTGTGCCTAATTTATGACAAGTCTATAATAAATCTGGCCCACAGTGTTCAGAATGAGCGGCCGCCACCATAGTTATGAAACACCTGCTCTACTTTTATCCAGTATAGTTAGATAAAGTGGGTGAATTGGAGAGTAACCTTTTTACAATACAATACAATTTTTTATTATTTGAAATTTCTTCAGCTTAACATTTTTATTTTATTTAACAATTTGTCAGAAATCTGGACCATTTCGCTTTGCATTCCAAATTGCCTGGGAGTGTTTTATGCAAATGTACTGGGAAACTGGGGGGCTCATACTAAGTCTCGCTATAGGCCCCTATGAGATCTGTGTATGCCCCTGGCAAAACATAATTTCATTTACCATATGAAAATCCTTTCAGCTTCATTAAAGGCCATGTACATCTTTGGGGGACAATTTTTGCTTTATGATTGCATTTTACTCATTTAGGGCTAAAAATAATTTGAAAAATTTGTCTTTATTAAAAATATTGAGCCGTTCTGTCTCAAAGGGTTAACAGTTTTATATAGCTGTGTGCATCCTACTTTGATTTTCAATTTGTGCCGGTCATCTAATAAACCTTAGCTCTAAATTACTAAGAGGTCATAAACACTTATTTAAGCCACAATCTTATCAGTAAGATAAGGATTGAGCTTTGATGAGTGTTTATCAAGTCAGAGATGAAAAAAAGGAGCCGTCTGCTCCCCAACTGACGGAGCAGGAAGAAAAAACAGATCATGTTAGTAGAGCATCTCAGCTCTGTACAGAGAAAAGAATCCATATTTTTTATAAAGACCAATTGAAAAAATTATTTGGCTCATAATAAGTACAATGCACTAATAAAACAAAATTGCCACAAAAGGTGTACATAGCCTTCAAAGAGATTATCCCATGATTAATGCAAAAAAAAATAAGAATCAGACATCATATAGTACATTACAGTCTTTTTCCAGTAAAGCTAGAACCAGCCCTGTGCCTCACATGGCTCCAGAGAAATTCCCATTCATCACTCCAATTGCATTGCTAGATTTAGTTCACGCTGGCAGCCCAGAGGGCATGTCCGTCTTCAGGATGCATGTCCTTTCTGCTGCAGTTAAAGGACGGAACTGAGCATGTGTGTCCACTTCAGTGAGGTGGACAGAGAAATTAGAAAATGAGCAAACAGCGGGTGGCGCTACACAGATACATTTCAGTTAATAACTACATTTTTAATGACATGCAATTACAAAAGTATTCAGCTCCAGGTGCTGATTTGAAAACTGTAGAGTATTGTTTATGGGACAACCCCTTTAAGTGAATATGTGAGAGATATCCAATATCGTAGAATCCCTAGAGAATAAAACAGAAGCGCTCTGACAGTATTTAGATGACGTTTTACGGGACCTGAGACCTGCAATTTTCTTGACGGGGAGAGGAAGTGGTCTGATATCCAGAGCAGCAGAGAACCAAGGTTACATTTTTCATCCACAGTAAACATTTTTGTCTTTATAATGGTGTCTTTGTGCATTCATTTCTACACACTTGTACTTTAAACATTGTGACCATTTTTGGTCATTTGGCATAGAGAGTGTAGTGAACAGTGCCCAGATATGTTCTGACCAAAGAGAATCTGTCTCGTAGGGTGAAAAATGTCTAACTTTTACCAATGCAACCCAGCAGGCATCAGCAGGATTCCTGTAAATGATTCCAGTCTTATAAAATACCAATTTCTGCTTTTCTTCTAAGTAGTAATCTGAGATTTCTCCTGAAGAATGTGTTTGGGTTAGATGATGCTGCTATTATTTGGCAGCAATTATTAGCAATTATGCCGCAACTGATATAATTTATTTACCCCTAAGTGGGGTAAAATATTATATGACTGGTCAATAGTGTTGAGCGAACTTCTGTTTTAAGTTCGGCGTCTAAAGTTCAGCTTCCGGTTAGCGGAGAATCCCGATATGGATTCCGAATTCCGTTGTGGTCCGTGGTAGCAGAATCAATAATGGCCGATTATTGATTCCGCTACCACGGACCACAACGGAATTCGGAATCCATATCGGGATTCTCCGCTAACCGGAAGCCGAACTTTAGACGCCGAACTTAAAACAGAAGTTCGCTCAACACTACTGGTCAACACCATTTCCACATGGTCCCAAGCTCTGAACCAAACAAGGTCCAGCAGAACACAAGCCCATTTGGAGCTTGGTCTGAACTTTGAAGCCAATTCCTATAAATTAGACCTAGATGATTGTGAGCACCATAAACACAACTCTGAAAAGTGCAGGAGGGGCTGGAAATGTGCTTTCATTGGTGCCTATATTTTTTGCAAATATGAAAACTATGAGGGGAATTTATCATCCCCTGCCCTCCAAAATTCTGGTTTCACAAAGTCGCTTTGTGAATTTTTGGACTTAAGCTGGGTTCACATCACGTTTTTGTCTTACGTTTGATGTATACAAAAAACATATACGTTAAATAGATGCTTCAGATGTCATACAATGCTATCTGTCACCATAGAGTTCCATTAAAAAAACAAAATGTATAAATTAACTTATACATTTTTTACTAGACTCTGAAGGATGTAAAAGCATGTACTACCCTTTTGTGTCACTTTTTTCCCAAGGTATACATCAAACGGATTGGAAAAACGTGATGTGAAGCCAGCCTTACTTGTGTTAAACTTGGGGACTTTTTTTTTTATTTTTACACCACTTCAATTTTTAAAAGTGGGCTTGAATGGGTCTGAGCTGCACCCATACCATGTGACCGATGAACGTGACGTCACAAGCCTAGAAAGAGGCCGCAGCGCACACTGTAGTACTGTGGTCTCTTTAAACAATTGATCAGCAGGTGTGCCAGAAGTCTTTCCCTCACTTTTCTGATACTGATGACCTATCCTTAGGATAGGTCATCAATATCAAAATCTCGGACAACCCCTTTAAATTGTACTTCCGTTACAATAATACAACCACATGCATCCGTCATGAACGGATCCGGTTGTATTATGTCTTCTATAGCCATGACGGATCCGTCTTGAACACTATAGAAAGTCTTCGGGGGACGAATCCGTTTTCTATTGTTTCAGATTGTTTCAGAGAAAACTGATCCGTCCCCATTGACTTACATTGTGTGCCAGGACGGATCCGTTTGGCTCCGATTCGTCAGGCGGACAGCTAAACACGGCAGGCAGCGGAGGCAAACTGAACGGAGGCAAACTGGTGCATTCTGAGCGGATCCTTTTCCATTTAGAATGCATTAGGGAAAAACTGATCCGTTTTGGACCGCTTGTGAGAGCCCTGAACGGATCTCAGAAACGGAAAGCCAAAACGCCAGTGTGAAAGTAGCCTTTACTGCGAACAATCCACAAGATAATGGACATGCTGATCCGAATGAAGATATTGTATCTGCATGTAAAAAAAAATCTGCAGATGGGGATTGGACAGTCCCATAGACCTGTACTTTACTTTGCTGCAGATTTGTGGTACGGAATAGGTGATGCCTAGATGATTTATATATGACCCTGGCTTGCTAGGAAGCTGCTCCTGTTGATATTTGCATTACCATATTCATTACTCCAAATCCTATTTCTATCTGGCATATATACTGTAGATTAGGCGGCGTTCACATCACTGTTTCGTTTTCCGTTCTTCTGATCCATCAGAAGAACAGAAAACAAAACAAAAAAAAAAACAGATCCTGTATTATAAGCATCTGTTATGCTCAGTTAAGTTATGCTCGTTTGGCATCCGTTTTAGTCGTTTCTGTCTGAGATCCATTATTTGAAATGGAAAAAAGTCCTACATGAGGTTTTTTTTTTTCCATCTAAAATAACTGATCTCAGATGGAAAGAGCTAAAACGGATACAAAATGAGCAGAACTGAGCATAACACAGGCTTAAAATACAGGATTCGTTTGGGCACTAAATAAATAAAGATTGGTAGAATCATTATTATTGTATTTACGGTAACTCTCTCTTCAGTATAGCATTATTAAACATTTTCTTTTACTTTTTGACTTCAGAACATGGAAACAAGAGAGTTGGTTACAAATTCCAAAATTCCTGATGAAACATTCTGAGATTCCTTTTATTTCTGTGCTGGTATTAGACACGGATTAACAGATAACTTTGTTGCTGCCCTGGAATGTTTGATAGAGCAAAAACATCACAATTCATTCTCTTGAAAGCAAGCACAAATGTTGGCAGAACGTCTGGCAGATACAGTGCTATAGACACAGTAACCATTGAGTGCATTTCAATGAGCTGCTTTTTTTTCTATAGGGATAAGAGGTCAGTGAAAGTGCAGCGAAAAATAACAATAAAATTGCCAACGTCCTATAGTTCTGTAAATAACAATGTCCCTTCCCATCTACATAGAGAAGACTCTCAAACATTTACACTGCATGGTACTGTACATTTGTAATCTTGTGGCAATAATGCCCATAAATATGTGAAACTCCCCCACAATGATTGAGGTCAGGTGTTTCAGCTATACCCATTTCAAACAGGGGAATAGAATCAAGCACACAGTCACGTAATCTCCTCCATAGACGTACATTGGTAACAGTAGTGGACGTACTGAAGAGCTCAGTTACAATAAACATAGCACTGACATAGGATGTGAACTATTCCATGTGTGAGTTTGTAGATTTTTCAATCTGTTAGATCTGCCCTGGTTAATTGTAAGTTTTATTAAAGGGGTTCTCCAGGCAGGGGCATAACTACCATAGCGCAGACCATGTCACTGCCATGGGGTCCAGGCCCAGTCTTAGTTAGGATTATCTCCTCTTCTACTGGAGGTGAAAACTTGGTCAGGACTCTACCCCAAAAGGCATAACTTTTGGCAAATTAAGCAGGAAAAATGGCCCAAGGGTCATTAAAAAGGGTTTAGGGAGAAACCATTCTATCCTGTGGGGGGGGGGGGTGGGGGGGGGACTGGTTTGATCCTTGCTATGGGGCCCTTACTTCTCTATGTACGCCACTGTCTCCAGGAATTAAAAAAATGAAAATACTTAAATATTACTTTATTATAAATATATTCCCAAATGCATTTTTATTAGTTATAATGGCTCTTTTAGTCTAGGGAGTAATCATTAGGGGAAATAAAATGGCCGCTGTCCCATTAGTACAGGTAAACAAAGAGTCGGCACTCGATTCTTTTTGCACGCTGGCACGGGAAGGAACAATATCCCAAAACGTAATATAAAGAAATCGCAGCTGGCGCTTGAAGTCTTCTATTATGTACTCTTTATTATGTCACATTAATATCTCGAAACAGTGGACGTGTTTCGGCTAATCCAGCCTTTATCAACTGATAAAGGCTGGATTAGCCAAAATGCGTCCACTGTTTCAAGATATTGATGTGACATAATAAGGAGTACATAATAGAAGACTTCAAGCACCAGCTGGGATGTCCTATTAGTACACACACAACCTGACCTAATCACACAGGAGGAAAAGTTACTTCACAACACTGAGCTAAAGAGCTGCTTCATCCTCCTCTCTGCTCTACTTGTCAGGGTTTATGATCCTGAATACAGCTGATAAGATCTACTGCTGAATCTCTGTAGGATTGGAGTTCATGAGGAGACATGGAGTACAGAGAGGATGGACAGGGCAGACTGGGGTAAAGAAGACTGCACACAAGTGCTCCTGCTCATTAGCCACACCTCCACCTCCTCTCTGTACTTCATGTCTTCTCATGAACTCCATTCCTACAGAGATTCAGCTGAAGATCTTATCACCTGTACTCAGGATCATAATCCCTGACAAGTAGAGCAGAGAGGAGGGCTAGGCAGGTCTTTATCTCAGTGTTGTGAAAGTAACTTGTCCTCCTGTGTGAGAACTGGTTTTGTGTGTACTAATAGGACGGCAGCAGTTTTATTTCCCCTAATGATTGCTCCCTAGACAAAACAAGCCATTATAACTAATTAATGGGATTTGGGAATATATTTATAATAAAGTAATATTTAAGTATGTCCAGTTATTTTATTTTCTTAATACCCCATTAATATGAAATGGAAGCATTTAGGAGTAAAATAATCTCAGCCACACATCGGTAGACCAAGCAAACTCACTTCGAGTGCATGGGGCATCAAATCACCAAGCACTGCACAGGTCCAAACTGCTACCTTGCATTGAGGGGTTCATGACATGGGTTTCAAACAAGCTCTGATCACGTGTCAGCTGGAGTCACTAGACTCTGGAGCTGTGGGAATGTGTTCTTTGGATTGAAAAATCACATTGTTGTTTGACTGATGAACGAATCTGCATTTTGCAGATGCCTGGAGAATGCTACCTACACACCTACTGTGAAATTTGGTGAAGGAGGGATAATGATCTACATCTGTTTTCAGGGTTTGGGCTAGGTCTTGTATTTCCAGAGACCTAGGGCAATGTTAATGCTACGCATACAAAGACATTTTGAGCTACTTTTCCTCTGCATGGTACTGGCTCTACCCTACTTGATTTTGTTTGCTTTTAGTACCAGGTACTTCGTTTTCCATTGTGGATATGGTACCCACTCAATGTAGCTGGTCATCATAACGACACGACATGACTACAGGGGCATTGTCGTTAAGTTGATACACAGGAACAATGGAGGATATTGGAAGGATGCTCTTCTTGTGGGTGTTTGTCCCAGCAAGGAGACAACTTTTGTTCCACAAAAAACCGAAGGAAGCAAGAGCAAAAACTGCACAGATGACACAGTGTAGCTTCTCTGAGGCCAATCACTAGTCGGAAGGGTTTTGATGTGACATCCATGGTGTCGCTTTGGCTTGCTTGGAACTTCATTAGACCTCATGCACATGACCAAATGTATTTTGCGTCCGCAAACCGCGGATACAGTTTTTTGAGGATCAGAAAAAGACATTCAATAATTTGCAGAACAGACATACAGATGCAGACAGGAACACGGATGGCATCCATGTGCTGTTCACCTTTTTTGCAGATCCATAGAAATTAATGTGATCGGCCAAAAATGGGGATTGGACACGGACCAAAACTACGATCATGTGCATGAGGCCTATGATGTGGTACCAAAAAAGTACCATGATCGCAAATTTTACCTAGTGAAAGCCAAAACAGGCTGAGTAGAGTTACGTAGATCCAGTTCGAAGCTGTGGAAAAGGGGCTTTAGACAATTGTGTGCTTCCAACCTTAGGGCTACAGTTTGGGCAAGACCTTATTTCAGCATGACTTCAGTTCCCCTGCGTATAAATCAACGTTAAAACATGGTTTTGTGAGTTTAGTGTGGAGGAAATTGTGTGCCCGGCACAGAGCAGTAAACACCTTCAGGATGAACTGGAATGCTGATTGCAAGCCAGAATGCTTATATATAAATATACAGACAACCATTTCTGCATGAATAAAAATCCCCTTATTGACATTATTGGAGCATTCTGATAATGAACATGTACGGATAATTACAATTTCGGTCCATTGCCTGGTACGCAGTAAAAATGTAAATGATCAGAATGCCTTTCCTGTTAAAGAGAACAATCAGATAATAACATTATAGTAACATAGTAACATAGTATATAAGGCCCAAAAAAGACATTTGTCCATCCAGTTCGGCCTGTTATCCTGCAAGTTGATCCAGAGGAAGGCAAAAAAAAAACCTGTGAGGTAGAAGCCAATTTTCCCCACTTAAGGGGGGAAAAATTCCTTCCCGACTCCAATCAGAATAACTCCCTGGATCAACGACCCCTCTCTAGTAGCTATAGCCTGTAATATTATTACGCTCCAGAAATACATCCAGGCCCCTCTTGAATTCCTTTATTGTACTCACCATCACCACCTCTTCAGGCAGAGAGTTCCATAGTCTCACTGCTCTTACCGTAAAGAATCCTTTTCTATGTTTGTGTACAAACCTTCTTTCCTCCAAACGCAGAGGATGTCCCCTCGTCACAGCCACAGTCCTGGGGATAAATAGATGATTGGGTACTGACCCCTGATATATTTATACACAGTAATTAGATCTCCCCTCAGTCGTCTTTTTTCTAAAGTAAATAACCCTAATGCTGATAATCTTTCAGGGTACTGTAGTTGCCCCATTCCAGTTATTACTTTAGTTGCCCTCCTCTGGACCCTCTCCAGCTCTGCTATGTCTGCCTTGCTCACAGGAGCCCAGAACTGTACAAAGTACTCCATGTTTGGTCTGACTAATGATTTGTAAAGTGGCAGGACTATGTTCTCATCACGGGCATCTATGCCCCTTTTGATGCAACCCATTATCTTATTGGCCTTGGCAGCAGCTGCCTGACACTGTTTTTTACTGCTTAGTTTACTGTTTATTAAAATTCCTAGGTCCTTTTCCATGTCAGTGTTACCGAGTGTTTTACCATTTAGTATGTACGGGTGACTTGCATTATTCCTTCCCATGTTCATAACCTTACATTTGTCAGTGTTAAACCTCACCTGCCACTTCTCTGTCCAAGCCTCTAATCTATCCAGATCCCTCTGCAGTAGTATACTCTCCTCTTCTGTGTTAATTACTTTACACAGTTTAGTGTCATCTGCAAAAATTAATATTTTACTGTGCAAGCCTTCTACAAGATCATTAATAAATATATTGAAGAGAATAGGGCCCTATACTGACCCCTGAGGTACCCTACTACTGACAGTGACCCAATCTGAGTGTGTACCATTAATAACCACCCACTGTTTTCTATCACTCAGCCAGTTACCCACATACAGACATTTTCTCCCAGTCCGAGCACTCTCATTTTATATACTAACCTTTTATGCGGTACAGTGTCAAATGCTTTGGAGAAGTCCAGATATACGACATCCATTGATTCGCCGCTGTCAAGTCTAGAACTTACCTCCTTATTACTGATTAAATTAGTTTAACATGACCGATCCCTCATGAAGCCATGCTGATATGATTCTATTTGCTTGTTTTTCTTGAGATCCTCCAAGATAGCATTTCTTATAAAACCTTCAAACAGTTTACCCACTACAGATGTGAAACTTACCGGCCTATAATTTCCGGGGTCTGTTTTTGCACCCTTTTTGAATATTGGCACCACATTTGCTATGCGCCAATCCTGTGAAACACTCCCTGTCAGTATAAAGTCTGTAAATATCAGAAATAAGGGTCTGGCTATGACATTACTTAATTCTCTTAGGATACGGTGGTGTATGCCATCTGGTCCTGGCGATTTGCCTATTTTAATCTTTTTAAGTCGCTGTTGTACTTCTTCCTGGGTCAGACAGGGCACTTTTAATGGGGAATTTACTTTTACATTCTGCATTTCAACTGACAGTTTATTTTCTTCAGTGAATACAGTGGAGAAAAATATATGTAATAGCTTTGCTTTCTCCTCGTCGCTCTCTGCAACTTCCCCCTCATTGCTCTGTAGAGGGCCGACACCTTCAGATTTATACTTTTTACCATTTATATAATTGAACAACATTTTAGGGTTAGTTTTGCTCTCTTTGGCAACTAATCTCTCGGTCTCTAGAGTAATTAAAGTAATTGCTATCTATTGTTACACTGGTGGCCTGTGTCCATGGCTCCACTCTCCCTGCTTCTGCCTTTCTGTCTGTGAATAAGTTCTAAGTTGCTTTGTGTCTCATTTCTGTCCTTTGGCATTCTAGAGGTTAACTTTCTTTGCTGTGTTCTGTTGCATTATGGCTGTGCCTAATTAAACCTCTGCTCTGCTCCTCTTCCTTGCGTGTGCAATCTTGTGTCATTCTCTGTATCTGCCAGGCCTTTACAGGCTGTTGCCTGTAATTAAGACATTTTCAAAACTGGACCGCGCTGCTGTATTAGCCAATCCGGGAATCTTCACTCCAGCACAGAGCCGTCAGTAAATGGAACACCGAGAACCAGACCTCCTTTCACAGGCACACTCCTCTCTTCCAACACACTCCTGTCAGATATCGAGAAAGCGCATCGATAGTGAAGTACTGCTTTGTCTAGTCAGATAAAAAGGTTTATTATACTCACAAGAGCAGATCTTGGTTAAAAGCATATCCATAAAACGCCTACTCCTGCCCGACCCGGGTTTCGCTTTTGCGCTTCATCAGGGGCATATTGGTGTGAACACTGCCCACTTCACATTTTTTGGATCTGCGGCGCTGGCAATACAGACAACGTACCGAAGTGTTTTATATTTTATAGACATGTTGCCTGTAATTGTTGTCTGTGTGCAGGCTTCTGTCTGTCTAGTCTGGTTTTTGTCCATCTTCATTCTGTTCCGGTGATCTTGTTCTAGTTCCTTGTCCAGTGATTTGTCTGTACTAGTTCCGGTAATCTTGTTTATTATCCACTTGTACTGTGTTTGTACTTGTTCCAAATATATTGTTTAATTGTCTGCATGTGTCCTGTGCCTTGCCTGGTTCTGTCTTGGTACCTTTCAATGGCGTCTGCATCCCAGTAGGTCAGCAGCCAACCATTTGGCGATTGGTACTGTTGTCCCACAAACAATGTCCATAACATGTACATAATTTCTACATAATTCCCTATTGCATTTCTGTAGGTTTACAAAAGGTTTGGAATGGATGACACGAAACTGAGGAAAATATCAATGGCAATACAATTCATTGACTGAAGACTAGCTGCCTTTGGTTCCTGTACATATTGCAGCGCCAATAAACACACTTTTTGTGTCCTACAGCTCTCTATGCGTGGCCTTTATGGACTAGTTAAATAATACTAATGAATAGCCATACACACTAGATAGAAGTTGGTTGATGGTTGAATAGCTGTTGAACAAACTATCATCTTGTGAACGTTCATTTTGCAGACATGGCCATACACATTTTAGTCCATATTGGCCATTATAGTTCTTGAAACTGGCAATATGTGTTCAATAAAAGAGAGATGGATTAAAGATCTTTCTGGGAAACTTTTTTCAAAGAAAGATCTATCACCCACAAATGATATTCTTTAAAAAAACATGTTTTATCTGACTTTTGGACAAAAATTTGATACCAACTTCTTTCAGGCAATATTGGTCATCGCTAAAATGTTTGTTGTTACATAGCACCTGATAGCCTTGTGATTTATCATCCAAATCTCATAATAAATGAGTTTTTACCATCTCAATGTTAACACCGTTTTCTTTTTTTCTTCAGAGCATTGTAAATGTAAGCCAATGAAAGCATCACAGAAAACGTATTTGAAGAACAACTACAACTATGGTATGTGAGACAATACATTTGTATGTTCTACCACAATATCCTTACGTTCTCTTACAAATAGTTGTTAGCTTTAACAATTCCTACTTAATAGTTGGATCCCTTGACAAACAGCTGCTCCCCCAATGATGAGCTCTAATCTGTGGAGAAACCTGGCAGTAAGTGCTCAGTTTCCTGCAGTAAGCACCCTTCAAATGCAAAGGTTGTCTATGTAATGCAGAACAGGACAGGTCCCCTAGGACATGAGGACCTTGAACAGTATATATCTCCCTTCAGGGTATATAACAATGAGTTTTCTAAAATGGACAACCCCTTTAAAGGGGTTATCCAAGACTAAACTTTTTTAACAGACCTCTTCAGAGTGGTGGACCAGCAGTGGGGTTAATACTTACCTGGTCCCCGCTGCAGGATTCCAGCTGCATTGCTCCATGGCTGCCTCTGCTGGTCCCGGGTCTCTGGTAATCAACATCCTGTTGACGGGCGTTAAGTGACCACTGCAGCTAATCACTGGCCGCAGCAGTGACCTGTCACCCATGCAATACGTTAATGGATCACGTGCCACATGGGTGACAGTTCACTGCTGTGGCCAGTGGTCAATGATTGGCTGCAAAAGGCCTTGTGATGCCTGTCAACAGGATTTTGATTCCTAGAGACCTGGGAACTGCAGAGACAACTGTGGAGCGATACAGCCAGAATTTAGGTAAGGACCAGGTAAGTATTAACCCCACAGCTGGTCTGCAACTCTGAAGAGGTCTGTTAAAAAAAAAGGTCAGTCTTGGATAACCCCTTTACGTTAAAGCAGTATTCCTTTTTTAGGCATTTATGGCGTCATAAATATCTGATAGATGCGGGTCCCACCTCTGGGTTCTCCACATCCTCACCCAACTCCACAAGGAGTCATCGAAACATCCTAAACCAGAGAGCAATGACACCCATAAAAGTGACTGGAGAGAGGAGCAGTGTGCATAGGCTGCAACCTCTCCATTTACTCCCTGTCTGGATGTGGTGGGCAGCAGGCACCTCATTAGTAGAATTGGGGTCTGGAACACAGAGGTTGGACTCCCATCTATCCTGTAGGAATTACACAAATGTCTAAGATAGAAATATGCCTTTGAAAATGTTAAATATGGAACAGGCAATGCATTGGGATTGGGCTGTTAAGAGATTTAAAAGAGTCAATCAGATGTGTAGTATATGGGCATCTGGTTAAAAGTTGAGCTCCACAGATCCCAAAAATGAGCAGGGCCTGGTTCTATATTTAGCTAAATGGAGCCTGCATGCATAGCCACCTCTCCATTGAAATGAGAGAACTGGAAATGATCTACACAGGTTGGTGAGGACCACAGTTACTCTGGCATCACAAATGATTGATTGATGTGGCATAAAAGTCTATTTGAAAACACTTTCTTCAGTTCACTTATTTAGAATATGCCAGAGGGCCCCTTTAATTATCCTTTGGTTAAAATGCCAATGTTTATAACTATGTTGGTTTGTCTGGTTTGCTGACAGCAGGAAATGGGTAAAACAACCCAGCAGCAATCGGGTCTTCATTGCCAGTGTGTGGTTTCACACACTGCTTTTTTTGGGGGAAAAAAGCCAATTTTTTTGGGACAGTTTTTGACATACGAAGGAAGGACTTGTAGTTCTCCTTCCTGCTGGATCCACTTCTGGCTTTCATTTAGAAAGCATAAAAAAAATACAGATTAGAAAAAAAAAAAAAATAAGCCACTCGTACTTATGTTTCTTAAAATGGATTCAGGCTGAGGATTTTTTTTTTATCATTTGCTTTATCCAGTAATCCGAGCAAAAGTGAAAGAAGTGAAGGTGAAATGCCATGATGCCACTGCAGTCGTAGAGGTCAAGGAGATTTTGAAGTCTTCCTTGGTGAATATTCCAAAAGATACCGTCACCCTGTACACCAACTCTGGCTGCCTGTGCCCACAGCTGCTGGTCAACGAAGACTATATAATAATGGGATATGAAGATAAGGAGCGCACCAGGTAATAACATGGATTTTTTTCATCCAAAATTTCCTGTGCATCTGCAGCAAATCCGCAAAAAAAAAATACAAAAGTGTGTTACATGAGGATTTAGCTGAAGATTTACCACAGCAAATTTGCAACATTATAGGCATGATGTGAAATAAACTTGCTGTGTGAATGGGTCTTTATGCAAGTAGACATATGGAGGTAGAGTAATATATATTAGCAGGATTAAAGGGTTTCTCCTCACTGTCCACCAATGAATAGAGTGGGGGTCCTGAGGCTCCTCACTGTGGCATCCATTCAGTCTCAGGTACTGATGGAGATGCCTGCCGATTCAGTCAGTCTCTGGTACTGATGGAGATAGATAGGAAACGGATTTGTCAATCTGGGAGAGAACAGTGCGTTCGCACCTTTCCCTAAGTACTGCTCAAAGCGAAAATACAGAAAGTCAAAGAAGGGGCAGTAACATAATAAAACTAAACTTTTAGTATTACGAAATAAAAATCCTCAAGAGGACAATAGCCCCTACAAACATAAACACACAAACAGATACAGGACCTCAGACCATGCTCTACAGTGGTGAAGCAAGGTCACAAAACCTCAGGTCCATACGTCAGAACCCCCTAAACTGATTTTGGATCTGGAAACGTGCCTTTTCAAGTAAAAAGGAAAGATCTTACTGGTTTCGGTAGATAATCAACGCTGTTCGCAATGAACAAAATGCCCGTAGAAAGGGAGGTTACTTTGATCCTGCGAGCTCAATAACCCGGTATCCATTCTGAAGATGATGCTTCGGTTATGAGCTTGTCAGGTAAACGGTCTTTGAAGTGGGGAAGCCTCAGGGAGGCAAAGCTGACCCTGTTGCGCCCTACTTGACCTATTGGACCCTAGTAGCCTCCTAACAGGGGGTCCGTGCCCCGCAAGGGGTGGCCCCGTCCGGAACCTTACCCTGATCTAGGATCCCCTGGAAAGCCCTACTGGAGGTTGTGCCCAGTGGCTAAAGAGTGGGTACCTGATCGGGTGAATGCGTTTCATCTAAAGAACGTATCAAACTATATCTATATAGGAAAGCCCCATGAATCATCAGGGGACACTGGGCTTAGGGCTAAACTAGCTGCACTTGCTGAAGGGCGTATGGCGTAACTCCGCAGTGTAACTGCAGACACTCCTGGGAAGCGTATGGCAGGTATCCAGGGAGAGGGGC
This sequence comes from Bufo bufo, assembly GCF_905171765.1. Taxonomy (NCBI): domain Eukaryota; kingdom Metazoa; phylum Chordata; class Amphibia; order Anura; family Bufonidae; genus Bufo; species Bufo bufo. Next base: position 174,497,241 of record NC_053395.1, read on the forward strand.
ATGAGAGGTAAGCGTGTCCCAGTTAAGACATTTGGTTTTGCCCAACAAACTGCGGAGTTACGCCATACGTCCTTCAGCAAATGCAGTTGGTTTAGCCATAAGCCCAGTGTCCCCTGATGATTCATGGGGCTTTCCTATATAGATATACAGTACAGACCAAAAGTTTGGACACACCTTCTCATTCAAAGAGTTTTACTTTATTTTCATGACTATGAAGGCATCAAAACTATGAATTAACACATGTGGAATTATATACATAACAAACAAGTGTGAAACTACTGAAAATATGTCATATTCTAGGTTCTTCAAAGTAGCCACCTTTTGCTTTGATTACTGCTTTGCACACTCTTGGCATTCTCTTGATGAGCTTCAAGAGGTAGTCCCCTGAAATGGTCTTCCAACAGTCTTGAAGGAGTTCCCAGAGATGCTTAGCACTTGTTGGCCCTTTTGCCTTCACTCTGCGGTCCAGCTCACCCCAAACCATCTCGATTGGGTTCAGGTCCGGTGACTGTGGAGGCCAGGCCATCTGGCGCAGCACCCCATCACTCTCCTTCATGGTCAAATAGCCCTTACTTTCAAAGTTTTCCCAATTTTTCGGCTGGCCGCCTGACCTTCATTTCTTAAAGTAATGATGGCCACTCGTTTTTCTTTACTTAGCTGCTTTTTTCTTGCCATAATACAAATTCTAACAGTCTATTCAGTAGGACTATCAGCTGTGTATCCACCTGACTTCTCCTCAACGCAACTGATGGTCACAACCCCATTTATAAGGCAAGAAATCCCACTTATTAAACCTGACAGGGCACACCTGTGAAGTGAAAACCATTTCAGGGTTGAAGCTCATCAAGAGAATGCCAAGAGTGTGCAAAGCAGTAATCAAAGCAAAAGGTGGCTACTTTGAAGAACCTAGAATATGACATATTTTCAGTTGTTTCACACTTGTTTATGTATATAATTCCACATGTGTTAATTCATAGTTTTGATGCCTTCAGTGTGAATCTACAATTTTCATAGTCATGAAAATAAAGAAAACTCATTGAATGAGAAGGTGTGTCCAAACTTTTGGTCTGTACTGTAGTTCGGTACGTTCTTTAGATGAAACGCATTCACCCGATCAGGTACCTGCTCTTTAGCCACCGGGCACAACCTCCGGTAGGGCTTTCCAGGGGATCCTAGATCATGGTAAGGTTCCAGACGGGGCACAGACCCTGTGTTAGGAGGCTATTAGGGTCCAATAGGTCAAGTAGGGCGCAACAGGGTCAGCTTTCCCTCCCTGAGGCTTCCCCACTTCAAAGACCGTTTACCTGACAAGCTCATAGCCGAAGCATCATCTCCGGAATGGATACCGGGTATTGAGCTCGCAGGATCAAAGTAACCTCCCTTTCTACTGGCATTTCGTTCATTGCGAACAGCGTTGATTATCTACCGAAATCGGTAAGATCTTTCCTTTTTACTTGAAAAGGCACGTTTCCAGATCCAAAATCAGTTTAGGGGGTTCTGGCGTATGGACCTGAGGTTTTGTGACCTTGCTTCACCACTGTAGAGCATGGTCTGAGGTCCTGTATCTGTTTGTGTGTTTATGTTTGTAGGGGCTATTGTCCTCTAGAGGATTTTTATTTAGTAATATTAAAAGTTTAGTTTTATTATGTTACTGCCCCTTCTTTGACTTTCTGTATTTACTGATGGAGATACCTGCCGATCCATTCAGTCTCTGGTACTGATGGAGATAATGGGGTCCCAAGCAATCAGATATTTATGACCTACCCTGCCTTTAATAAGCATGTTGAGCCTAATATTAACACAACATGAAAAGGTGTATATTCGTTTTAACCACCTCAGCCCCCATGGCTTAAACACCCTGAAAGACCAGGCCACTTTTTACACTTCTGACCTACACTACTTTCACCGTTTATTGCTCGGTCATGCAACCTACCACCCAAATGAATTTTACCTCCTTTTCTTCTCACTAATAGAGCTTTCATTTGGTGGTATTTCATTGCTGCTGACATTTTTACTTTTTTTGTTATAAATCGAAATTTAACGATTTTTTTGCAAAAAAATTGCATTTTTCACTTTCAGTTGTAAAATTTTGCAAAAAAAACGAGATCCATATATAAATTTTGCTCTAAATTTATTGTTCTACATGTCTTTGATAAAAAAAAAATGTTTGGGTAAAAAAAAAAAAATGGTTTGGGTAAAAGTTATAGCGTTTACAAACTATGGTACAAAAATGTGAATTTCCGCTTTTTGAAGCAGCTCTGACTTTCTGAGCACCTGTCATGTTTCCTGAGGTTCTACAATGCCCAGACAGTACAAACACCCCCCAAATGACCCCATTTCGGAAAGTAGACACCCTAAGGTATTCGCTGATGGGCATAGTGAGTTCATAGAACTTTTTATTTTTTGTCACAAGTTAGCGGAAAATGATGATTTTTTTTTTTCTTACAAAGTCTCATATTCCACTAACTTGTGACAAAAAATAAAAACTTCCATGAACTCACTATGCCCATCAGCGAATACCTTGGGGTGTCTTCTTTCCAAAATGGGGTCACTTGTGGGGTAGTTATACTGCCCTGGCATTCTAGGGGCCAAAATGTGTGGTAAGGAGTTTGAAATCAAATTCTGTAAAAAATGACCAGTGAAATCCGAAAGGTGCTCTTTGGAATATGGGCCCCTTTGCCCACCTAGGCTGCAAAAAAGTGTCACACATCTGGTATCTCCGTATTCAGGAGAAGTTGGGGAATGTGTTTTGGGGTGTCATTTTACATATACCCATGCTGGGTGAGATAAATATCTTGGTCAAATGCCAACTTTGTATAAAAAAATGGGAAAAGTTGTCTTTTGCCAAGATATTTCTCTCACCCAGCATGGGTATATGTAAAATGACACCCCAAAACACATTCCCCAACTTCTCCTGAATACGGAGATACCAGATGTGTGACACTTTTTTGCAGCCTAGGTGGGCAAAGGGGCCCATATTCCAAAGAGCACCTTTCGGATTTCACTGGTCATTTTTTACAGAATTTGATTTCAAACTCCTTACCACACATTTGGGCCCCTAGAATGCCAGGGCAGTATAACTACCCCACAAGTGACCCCATTTTGGAAAGAAGACACCCCAAGGTATTCCGTGAGGGGCATGGCGAGTTCCTAGAATTTTTTATTTTTTGTCACAAGTTAGTGGAAAATGATGATTTTTTATTTATTTTTTTCTTACAAAGTCTCATATTCCACTAACTTGTGACAAAAAATAAAAACTTCCATGAACTCACTATGCCCATCAGCGAATACCTTGGGGTGTCTTCTTTCCAAAATGGGGTCACTTGTGGGGTAGTTATACTGCCCTGGCATTCTAGGGGCCCAAATGTGTGGTAAGGAGTTTGAAATCAAATTCTGTAAAAAATGACCAGTGAAATCCGAAAGGTGCTCTTTGGAATATGGGCCCCTTTGCCCACCTAGGCTGCAAAAAAGTGCCACACATGTGGTATCGCCGTACTCAGGAGAAGTTGGGGAATGTGTTTTGGGGTGTCATTTTACATATACCCATGCTGGGTGAGATAAATATCTTGGTCAAATGCCAACTTTGTATAAAAAAAATGGGAAAAGTTGTCTTTTGCCAAGATATTTCTCTCACCCAGCATGGGTATATGTAAAATGACACCCCAAAACACATTCCCCAACTTCTCCTGAGTACGGAGATACCACATGTGTGACACTTTTTTGCAGCCTAGGTGGGCAAAGGGGCCCATATTCCAAAGAGCACCTTTCGGATTTCACTGGTCATTTTTTACACATTTTGATTTCAAACTTCTTACCACACATTTGGGCCCCTAGAATGCCAGGGCAGTATAACTACCCCACAAGTGACCCCATTTTGGAAAGAAGACACCCCCAGGTATTTCGTGATGGGCATAGTGAGTTCATGGAAGTTTTTATTTTTTGTCACAAGTTAGTGGAATATGAGACTTTGTAAGGAAAAAAAAATATATAAAAAAATCATCATTTTCCGCTAACTTGTGACAAAAAATATAAAATTCTAGGAACTCGCCATGCCCCTCACAGAATACCTTGGGGTGTCTTCTTTCCAAAATGGGGTCACTTGTGGGGTAGTTATACTGCCCTGGCATTTTCCAGGGGCCCTAATGTGTGGTAAGTAGGTAAATGACCTGTGAAATCCGAAAGCTGCTCTTTGGAATATGGGCCCCTTTGCCCACCTAGGCTGCAAAAAAGTGTCACACATGTGGTATCGCCGTATTCAGGAGAAGTTGGGCAATGTGTTTTGGGGTGTCTTTTTACATATACTCATGCTGGGTGAGAGAAATATCTCAGCAAAAGACAACTTTTCCCATTTTTTTATACAAAGTTGGCATTTGACCAAGATATTTATCTCACCCAGCATGGGTATATGTAAAATGACACCCCAAAACACATTGCCCAACTTCTCCTGAGTACGGCGATACCAGATGTGTGACACTTTTTTGCAGCCTAGATGCGCAAAGGGGCCCACATTCCTTTTATGAGGGCATTTTTAGACATTTGGATCCCAGACTTCTTCTCACGCTTTAGGGCCCCTAGAATGCCAGGACAGTATAAATACCCCACATGTGACCCCATTTTGGAAAGAAGACACCCCAAGGTATTCAATGAGGGGCATGGCGAGTTCATCGAATTTTTTTTTTTTTGGCACAAGTTAGCGGAAATTGATTTTATTTATTATTTTCTCACAAAGTCTCCCTTTCCGCTAACTTGGGACAAAAATTTCAATCTTTCATGAACTCAATATGCCCCTCACGGAATACCTTGGGGTGTCTTCTTTCCGAAATGGGGTCACATGTGGGGTATTTATACTGCCCTGGCATTCTAGGGGCCCTAAAGCGTGAGAAGAAGTCTGGAATCTAAATCTCTAAAAATTTTTACGCATTTGGTTTCCGTGAGGGGTATGGTGAGTTCATGTGAGACACAAGTTAGTGGAATATGAGACTTTGTAAAAAAAAAAAAAAATTTCCGCTAACTTGGGCCAAAAGAATGTCTGAATGGAGCCTTACAGGGGGGTGATCAATGACAGGGGGGGTGATCAATGACAGGGGGGGTGATCAGGGAGTCTATATGGGGAGACGCCTGTATGTGTTTTGCGGATCCGATCCTTCTATCAGTGGATCCGTAAAAATCATGCGGACGTCTGAATGGAGCTTTACAGGGGGGTGATCAATGACAGGGGGGTAATCAATGACAGGGGGGGTGATCAGGGAGTCTATATGGGGTGATCACCACAGTCATTGATCACGCCCCTGTAAGACTCCATTCAGACGTCCGTATGCGTTTTGCGGATCCGATCCATCTATCAGTGGATCCGTAAAAATCATGCGGACATCTGAATGGAGCTTTACAGGGGGATGATCAATGACAGGGGGGTAATCAATGACAGGGGGGTGATCAGGGAGTCTATATGGGGTGATCACCACAGTCATTGATCACGCCCCTGTAAGGCTCCATTCAGACGTCCGTATGCGTTTTGCGGATCCGATCCATCTATCAGTGGATCCGTAAAAATCATGCGGACTTCTGAATGGAGCTTTACAGGGGGGTAATCAATGACAGGGGGGTGATCAGGGAGTCTATATGGGGTGATCACCACAGTCATTGATCACGCCCCTGTAAGGCTCCATTCAGACGTCCATATGCGTTTTGCGGATCCGATCCATCTATCAGTGGATCCGTAAAAATCATGCGGACGTCTGAATGGAGCTTTACAGGGGGGTGATCAATGACAGGGGGGTAATCAATGACAGGGGGGTGATCAGGGAGTCTATATGGGGTGATCACCACAGTCATTGATCACGCCCCTGTAAGGCTCCATTCAGACGTCCATATGCGTTTTGCGGATCCGATCCATCTATCAGTGGATCCGTAAAAATCATGCGGACGTCTGAATGGAGCTTTACAGGGGGGTGATCAATGACAGGGGGGTAATCAATGACAGGGGGGTGATCAGGGAGTCTATATGGGGTGATCACCACAGTCATTGATCACGCCCCTGTAAGGCTCCATTCAGACGTCCGTATGCGTTTTGCGAATCCGATCCATCTATCAGTGGATCCGTAAAAATCATGCGGACATCTGAATGGAGCTTTACAGGGGGGTAATCAATGACAGGGGGGTGATCAGGGAGTCTATATGGGGTGATCACCACAGTCATTGATCACGCCCCTGTAAGGCTCCATTCAGACGTCCGTATGCGTTTTGCAGATCCGATCCATCTATCAGTGGATCCGTAAAAATCATGCGGACGTCTGAATAGAGCTTTACAGGGGGGTAATCAATGACAGGGGGGTAATCAATGACAGGGGGGTGATCAGGGAGTCTATATGGGGTGATCAGGGGTGATCAAGGGTGAATAAGGGGTTAATAAGTGACAGGGGGGGGGTGTAGTGTAGTGGTGCTTGGTGCAACATATTACTGAGCTACCTGTGTCCTCTGGTGGTCGATCCAAACAAAGGGGACCACCAGAGGACCAGGTAGCAGGTATATTAGACGCTGTTATCAAAACAGCGTCTAATATACCTGTTAGGGGTTAAAAAAATCACATCTCCAGCCTGCCAGCGAACTATCGCCGCTGGTAGGCTGGAGATCCACTCGCTTACCTTCCGAGCCTGTGTGCGCGCGTTCACAGGAAATCTCGCGTCTCGCGAGATGACGCGTATATGCGTGACTGTGCGCAGCGCTGCCACCTCCGGAACACGAATCTGCGTTAGGCGGTCCGGAGGTGGTTAAAGGGGTTTTCTCGGAGTAGAATATTGATGGCCTACCTTCAGGATAGGTCATTAATATGTGATCGGTGGGGTTTCCAGCTTCTGGCACTGATACCAATAAGCCATTTGAAGATGCCGCAGTGTTCTGGTGAGTCTTGCAGCCTCCTCATAGCATACCAAGCACAGCGCCGTTCATTGGATAGTGGCTGTGTTTGGAATTGCAGCCCAGGCCCATTTACCTAAATGGAATTGAGCTCCACCCAGGCCATGTGACCGAGGAACATGACGTCACTGGCCTAACAAGAGGCCACAGTGCTCAACAGAGCACCACAACCTCTTCAAACAGAGGATTTGCAGGGGTTCAGAGAGTTGGACCCCCACCGATTAGATATGGATGACCTATTCTTCTTTCAGAAAAACCCCTATAAGCTTTTACTGTTAATACAGAATATTAGCACAAAGGAAATACATATAACTCTCTTTTATTTTTAAACAGACTTCTACTAGTGGAAGGTTCCCTTGCTGAGAAATGGAGGGATCGTCTTGCAAAAAAAGTTAAGGTAAAATGACAAATAAAGGATATACTGACAGTTCTGAAACTAAATTATAGAAGTATACATCAAGAGGAACTAGGAGCTAAAAAGGGACAATCTTAAAGGTTGCTAAATATTTCTGCATACAGAATTTGTCCCTCACATCTACTGGAAAGCGCAGTTGATAGCATGGTAGAAAACTCACCCAAGGTAAAAGCTCTCTGAATCTAGCACTTTATCATAAGATATGGACACTTTTTTATTTTTTGAATGGCTAAATATATAGGGATTTATTCCACTTATCTTTTAAATATGAATGAATGCTGGAACATTTGCAGCTAGAAGTGCCCACGCTCTCTCCAATGCCTTGGCCTGTATTGGCTATTTGGAATGTTCAATATGTAACATAGTAACAAAGATTGTAAGGCTGGAGAAAGACATCTGTCCATCCAGTTCGGCCTGTCATCCTGCAAGTTGATCCAGAGAAAAGCAAAAAAAAAAACCCTGTGAGGTAGAAGTCAAATTTCCTCACTTTAGAGGAAAAAAATTCCTTCCCGACTCCAAATCAGGCAATCAGAATAACTCCCTGGATCAACGACCCCTCTCTAGTAGCTATAGCCTGTAATATTATTACACTCCAGAAACACATCCAGGCCCCTCTTGAATTCCTTTATTGTACTCACCATCACCACCTCCTCAGGCAGAGAGTTCCATAGTCTCACTGCTCTTACCGTAAAGAATCCTCTTCTATGTTTGTGTACAAACCTTCTTTCCTCCAGACGCAGAGGATGTCCCCTCGTCACAGTCCTGGGGATAAATAGATGATGGGAGAGATCTCTGTACTGACCCCTGATATATTTATACATTGTAATTAGATCTTCCCTCAGTCATCTTTTTTCTAAAGTGAATAACCCTAATTTTGCAGCCAAGAATAGGACATGTTCTATCTTCTCCAGAATGGAAATATGGATGCAGACCACAAAAAAAATACATACAGTCCTAAATAACAAAATTCTTACATCATATTCCTATTATTATAACAATCACTCTTATTTTTTTAATATTTACATTATTTTCTTTTCCATTTTTTCAGCGCTGGGATCAGAAACTGCGTCGCCCTCGAAAAATCAAATCTCCTGTTGCACAAAACGCCAATAAAAACAGCAACTCAAGACAAATGCAAAGCTAGACTCATGGAACGATGTCTGTAAAACTCGGTGGACTTTTATACAAAGATTTGCATTGTTGGAGCAGCAAAGAAGAAATTGCACTATTGCACGTTATAACCTATTGTTTACTACAAGATATTGTAGTCGATTGTAGTTTTTTTCCCTTCTTTTATATTTGCACGGAATACTAAGCAATAGATTTATTCCACTTTTAGAGAGGTTAAAGTTTTCTTTATTTGTAAAAAATGAAGCAACTCGGTGGGTGAGAAACAAAGATAATTCATGTTCAATAAATTTCTGATCTACTAATCCTGATTGTCTGCACAATGGCTTGTCTTGTGCTTAAACATCCTAAACTTAAAAAAAAGTCTTGTCTCCATGTACTCTCTCGTTCCTTGTAGGTTATACACAGATATCATAGGAACTCACAGAAAAACTTTGTAGACCCTCCCCCAATCTGGGAAATATCTGACAACTTTACTATTATTATTATTACTTTTTTTGTTTTATTTTATTTGTGACGAATCTTTCAATAAAAAAGTTGTGCTTCCGCAACATGAAATACATGAAACAGGTACTCTCTGAAAGTATTTATACTAGACAAAAAAACATTGATAAAGATCCCCCTGCAGTTCTAAATCCTCTGTTGCCCTTCAATGAATATGTAATAAAAACTTGCTACTGGCAGCCACTAGGGGGAGCTCAGTGTATAGCAATGCATACAGTGTCTGTTGAACTCATTGGAAGCTTTGAAAACCTTTTTGTGATGAGCTCCCCTTATTCATGACTGAAGGCAATTACTGAGGACTTATGAAAGGAAAGAGAAGTTCAGAATGGGGCCCCCCTTCCCCACTGGCCCCATAGCAGTGGCATGGTTTGCCTCGAGGGTAAGTATGTCACTGGTTCCCTGTTGTCAGCCATTTTAGGCTAGGGAGGGATTGACTATCCTGTTCTCCTGTAAGATTACTGATAGGAAGTATAGATCACACTTTATTATCTCACATATCTCCAGTTCTCCATAAGCATTTACACTAGGGATGAGTGAATCAATTCTACCTGTAAGTGTAGCAGTGCATGCACAGACGCTGCTCCTAAACTGAAATTGAGCTTCGGCAGCCTGCGCTACTAGACGCTGCTCCTAAACTGAAATAGAGCTTCGGCAGCCTGCGCTACTACTTGGGGGAGTTGAAAAGTTGCTCTTTCAATAACAATTCCACCCAAGACATAGAAATGGCCATATTCTAATAAATTGGGAGTCAGAATGATAGCCATCACTTGCTAAAGAGGACCCTTCACCTGAAAATGCAAGTTAAACTAAAAATATATACCCTTACTTGCCGGCCCCCGGTGGAGCTTATTCAGTTCTTCATTTTGCACTCAGTGCCCCCCGCAATATTTCCCGCCTTCTAAGCTAATGAGCCATTCGGCTCAACTGGGCGGGCTTGCAAATGTTCTCCCGGGCGTGTCTTTCTTCTCCTTGGCACGGAGTGCATCCAATCAGCGCGCTCCACTCTTAGCCAGGGAGAAGAAGCTCCAATTCTCGCGAGATTCTCACGGCTCAGGATGGATGAAATCGCTCCAGTTCTCGTGAATCTCGCGAGAACTGGAGCTTCTTCTCCCTGGTTAAGAGCGGAGCGCGCTGATTGGATGCGCTCCGTGCCAGGGAGAAGAAAAACGCGCCCGGGAGAACTTTTGCAGGCCCGCCCAGTTGAGCCGAATGGCTCATTAGCATAGAAGGCGGGAAATATTGCGGGGGGCAACCTGGAAAAACAGGGGGACTGAGTGCAAAATGAAGAACTGAATAAGCACCACCGGGGGCCGTCAAGTAAGGGTATATCTTTAGTTTAACTTGCGTTTTCAGGTGAAAGGTCATCTTTAAACAAGTTTTGGTGGTTTTTTTTTTGCATTCTTGTTTTGTTGTGTGAGGCATGATTGAAAAAGTGAAGGAAGTCCAGCCATATTGGTGACACCCATATTCAAGTATCACTTTGTTGGCCAGTTGAACCAGTCACATCATCATCTTATTTCTGAGTGCTAAGAAGCTAATTCAAAGTTGGCAACCAGTATGGCTGCTTATCTCTTTTGCAAAAATGTTCACCATGACAATACAGAAACATGGTAATATCTCCATAAGCAAATAAAATGTAATTACCAAACTTTGTGTATTTGTCTAATTTGCTCATATATTCCCATTTTTATAAAGTCAGGTACACTGGTGTTTATCATCATTTAGCAAAAATTTAATTTCTTAAAAAATCTGACTCCTTGAGCACCTGGGCCAATAGATTCTTCCCTCCCATTTGGGCCATCTTGTTTAGAGTAGCCTTGCAAGCCCAGAGGCTCTGCTGCTGCTACCTGAGCCACTCATGTTTGGATACACCTGAAAGTGTAGCGGCACATGCACAGACAGCGCTTGCGCTATTCAGGCAGCAACAGCAGAGCCTCAGTGCTTGTACCGCTTCTTGGAGCAATGCCACAGGTGTGAGATTGACAGAGACCGATTTTGTTATGAATTCGATTTGTACAAATCTGTTTCCTCGTCATTAATGGAAATCTTCCCAAAAGTGACTTTGGGAATGTTTTCCTTCTCCTTTTTTGATACATGAATCAATCTCCTAAATGCCACTATCCAGTGTTTAAAGACCTCATAAAGATTAAAATATCTAATGTGTAAGGGGGACCTCACAACTTCCCCCGATCCTTTTGTCTTCCAAGGACATAAGCCATTGAAGGTGTATGGGCACCTTAAAGTGCAGTGCAATTTGAATTGTCATGGTCCTGGGAAAACACTTGGAAGGTGGAAGTGTCTTCATTTCATGCAAATACTTATGATGATCCACAATTATCAGTTTCAACATAAAAAATGTTCTATCAACTCATTCTGAATTTGAAAATATAGCAACAAAGATGATTCCATTTCAGGTTGGCAGAAGAGGTCAGCATTATCACCCTTCTGTGTTCTCACATTCAGAGGCTCCATTTGGGAGTGGTTTTATCACAGTTTCAGTTTTTTTTGGTGGTGGACATTCATTCAGGCTAGCTACATTGTTGCCAATAGTGCTGAATTTGAAGGGACTGTCCAGGGCTAAAAATGGATGGGGCTCATGTGAGTGGACATCCCCAAGACAGGGCTTACCTGCAATGTTGGTAAGTATGTAGCTACTTCCTCAATCACTGCCACACCTCTAGTATAATGAGTAACACAGCTATGAGGGATGCAGAGGTAGCAGACATACCTAGGTCCTGGTGCCTAAAGTGTCCCCAAAGGCATCTCTGCCATATAAGAAGGGAAGGGTCTGTTACAGATTTTACACTGTAGGGAAAAAAAATGTAAAGGGTTGTCCTGCCACATTGTTTACATTTAATTGGCCAGCATGCTTCAAAATCATAGAAGAAATAATACTCATGTTACCGATTCCACACTACACATGTTTTGACACTTCCTACTCCCTCTCTACATGGACTTGTGACTGCTGCCAATCACTTGTTGTGGTGGTTCACCATTGTGGGTTGTGATTAGCTGAGGAAGAGCAGGAAGTAAAGATGCCCAGGAAGCATCAACACCAGGTCGGAGATAGGTTAGGTACTTCTTTTCTCATTTTAAAGCATTTGGGGGGGAGATTTATCAAACTGTTGTAAAGGAAAACTGGCTTAGTAACCCAGAGCAAGCAATCAAATTCCACCATTCATTTTCCAAAGGAGCTCTGAAAAATGATAAACTCTCCCCCTTGATGTTTTTGGATAATCCCTTACTTAAATCTCTGAGCCTCTGAGGATGATCATGGAATAAAGCACAGTTTACATGAGGAATGCAATATTGTCTGCAATATATTTAATTAAGAAGAAAACATTAATGATATTTTATTTTTCATTTGGAATTTTTTTTAGTTGCTTCTCTGTTTATAAATTGTTATGTAATATTTTGTGTACATGGGATATTTGTGCTATTTATGGTACCAAGATAATTTTGTTATCTATGGTAAGACCTTTTGCAATGGTGTCTGGAGAGTTCATACTTCAAGTGTTGGAACTATTACTGTTCCATTACTTCCCCCCTTTTTGATGAGCGAGGTATTAAAATCAGCAATCACATGAATCATTTTCATACTAAAAGTCAAGAAAGGCGATTAATAGCTGTTTCAAAATCATTTGCAGTGTTTAAAAAATAAAATACCCTTTTCATAATGTTTTTTGCTTTCATGTGTCCCTCATTGTGCAGCTGCTAGTCTGTGCTGCTAGTGGCAGTTCTGAACAGAAATAGTCTACTTCTCCCTCTGGCAGCTAACAGATGGGGAAGGAGACTAATTCTGTGAGCCACACTGCCATGCTACTGCAGAAGCTTTTCTCTTTATGTGACAAGTAAGGCTTCTATTGGTTGTTCTGCGGTGAAGCGAAGGATCACTTTTAATACTAGGTGAAGCAATACTATAAAATTAAATGTCCCAACTGGATAATTTTAACAGTATGCAAATGACGAACTTTGCTAATTTTTTTGAACGTTTTGCCCGTCATGGGAAACCCTGTGCGTGGTGCAAACCCAACACTTCATCATCCCAAGAGTACCCTTTCCACAGTGAAACTGGTGGCAGTATCATGGTGTGGGGATGCTATTCATCAGCAGGAACTGTAATGAAGCAAAGATGGATGGCAGTTAATACAGGACAATTCTTGAGGAAAATCTGTTTCAGTCTGACAGAGATTTGAGACTCGGATGTAGGTTCACCTTCCAGCAGGACAATGACCCTAAACATACTGCTAAAGCTTCAGTGGAGTGGTTTAAGGCAGGAACAAAATGAATACCTGTGTTAATTTCTGATGCATTGACACTAATTATATTACCTGCTCAATACTAAGGAAATCCTGAAAACATGACCAGCAGGTGGTCCCTGAGGACCAGAGTTGGACTCTGGTTTAAGGTATTGCCTGCAGATTTCACTCCCGACCCATTTTCAGAAAGTTCTATCTCTGGCTGTATGGCGGCTAGCACCCCAGTCATTGTCTTGTTTTAAAGCTTAGATTCCTTGCCTTAAAATAGGACCTGGCTCTAACCAGCCTGAAATATTCCAAGTTGAAACAGCTCCCCTCAGCCTACCAGCATGGAAGAATAGAGGGGGGACCAGTGAGGAATATGCTGACAGCCTGCAAGGAGAGGAGTAAAAGTATAGATCCTCCTGTCCCTGTGGAACTGTATATCACCACAGGTTAGGGATAAGTCTGGGTTCACATCAGCATTTTAGTTTCCATTGTTCTCCTCCATTATAGGAGCAGTACAATGAAAATAATGGAAGTGGCGCTTTCATCAAATGACAGAACGATCCTGATGGATCCCATTGACTATTATGTGATCTAGTTTCCATTAGAAAACTCAACATTTGACCAGGCAGCATGATGTGCTTCTGTCCATGTTAATAAACCCTAGTCATTATAGACATTGCACTACAGTGATCAGCATAACACACTGCATAATTAGTGAGATGTATTTTGTAAGTGATCACATTTGACCATTTCTGGGACAAATACATGGTCTAAATAAAAATTCAATAATGCGTTTAAAAAAAAAAAATGTAAAAAAATTGTCACCCAGATGTTTTTGGATTTTCCTAGGTTCTTGAAAAAACAGTGGAACCCTATGATTTTTTTAAATTGTGATATCTTTTCTTCATTAGTTATCAGACCTTTACCATTTAGGTCTATTTCACACATCCACAATGACATCCATGACAAGATGGTCAGAGGTTAATCCTTTAACAATCCGTGTTTATTCCGTGTGTCATCTGTATTCCACAGACACTGCTAGGTTGAAAATTAATTTCCAGAGCATGTCTTAGCAAGGATCTACGAAAACCATGAACCAAACACGGATGTCATCTGTGTTGTGTCCGTGGTTTTCAGAAACCCATAGACTATAATGTGCATGAGGTATCCACAATCATGGACAAAAATAGTGCATGCTTCCGTGGTGTTACTACAAATCCACGGTCTGTGGAAAACCACTGATGTGCGAGTACACACTTTAAAGGGGCTATCCAGGAAATGATAATGATGACCTGTCCTCAGGATAAGTCATCATTATCACATTGGCAGGAGTATAGCATGCTGAGCCCCATTCGCTTCAAGTAGACCATGTGACCAATGTACGGTGACGTCACATGGCCTAGTAAGTTTCTAACAGTTGATGGGTGGGTGTCACCGGAGTCGGAGCCTTGCCGGTCTGATATTGATAACCTATCCTGAGGACGTGAATGGTCCATGGAGACCATAGATATGTCCGTGATTCACTGATGTGTGAAAGAGGCCTAAGTGTTCTTTACTTTGTCTTTCTTTTTTATGCCCAATCCTTGGAAGATCTTCCTGTCCCCATTGAAGTAAACATGCATGCTCAGCCTCACTCCTTGCACATTACATTGTCTTTGATAATTTGACTATCATCAGAATGCTGTGCCATGCTGTATGTGGGCTTCCTGGAATGACTCTTTAAACAAGACTGTATACTCAACACTGTGACTTTGGCTTGACATGTATAAAGTAGAGATGTATGTACGTGGCATTTAAAGTAGCACTATTTTCCAGCACAGTCAGAAGACTTCTATCTCTATGTTTATACATTAAGAGATTAACCAAGATTTGAAAGTCCATAACAATTTTAGCTCATATAAAGCTTGACTATATGCCGTAACCTGCTATGTGATAATGGATGCTCTGGTCTTTGCTGGATTAACTACAGTTTATTTCTCGCATGTGACTCGGTACTTAATCACACTTGTATTATGGCATATTCCAGGTCTGTATTGACAAGTGTTGTGCAAATTCCAGACAAAATGTTGAATGAAAATGTCAGTGTTTGCCTACTAGTTGTCTTATCAGTGTATTGTGGTTTATGCTTATCATCTGCTTAAGACAAGAATTTACAAATATGTTCATATATGTACACAGTCGAGTCACATTATTATAACCACCAGACAGGGCCGTTTGAAGGAATTTGGGGGCCCCAAGCAAAATAGACATGGAGGCCTCCCCCCCTCCACGCTCTCCCCGCCCTCCCCACCTTACGCACGCAAAGCCTACAGGAACCACAGTATAGCCATACAGTTTAAGTTCACCCACACTTTATATAAATAAAAAAGGAGGTTTACAGTGCAAATACTGCTGTTGCATTTAATGTGCATGAAATTTGAACAGTGCCATCCACAGATCTCCCCCCTAAACAGTGCCATCCACAGATCCCCCCTAAACAGTGCCATCCACAGATCCCCCCTAAACAGTGCCATCCACAGATCCCCCCTAAACAGTGCCATCCACAGATCCCCCCTAAACAGTGCCATCCACAGATCCCCCTCTAAACAGTGCCATCCACAGATCCCCCCTCCCCTAAACAGTGCCATGATGGCACTGTTTAGGGGAGGGGGATCTGTGGATGGCACTGTTTAGGGGAGGGGGGATCTGTGGATGGCACTGTAGGGGGATCTGTGGATGGCACTGCCATCCACAGATCCCCCTACAGTGCCATCCACAGATCCCCCTCCCCGACGCTCCCAGCAGTATATTTATAAACTAATCAGTAACTACTTTAACTTTAATCATTGCTCATTGCTGAGCTCTTTACTTGGATTATTTGGATATCTTACTTTGTCTTAGCTCCGGTAATAGCAGGCAGTGCGGGGGGCGGCGCTCACTAACTGACGTCACGTGCCTGCGCCGCCTAGTGGGAGGAGCAGGCGCGTGACGTCAGTGAGTGAGCGCCGCCCCCCGCACTGCCTGCTATTACCGGAGCTAAGACAAAGTAAGATATCCAAATAATCCAAGTAAAGAGCTCAGCAATGAGCAATGATTAAAGTTAAAGTAGTTACTGATTAGTTTATAAATATACTGCTGTGAGCGGCGTGGCCCTGTATATTCTAACCCCCAGGCAAGCGTCCCTGTCACCATGGGAATGCCTAGGGGTTAGAATATACCATCGGATCTTCTGAGTTACTCAGCCTTAAAGGGACACTGACAGGCCAAAACAGCATATATAGTTAGATATATCTCATTACAGGTCTTATACAGTCTTTTAAAAGCATATAAGTATCCCCCCTGTCCACCTTATAAAGAGCGAAATATAAAGTTTTATAACCTGCTTCTCCTGTCAGCAATCTGCCCAAGGGGCGGCGTTTCATGTGAAAATGCGCCCAGCCAGCCTTCCCAACTGCCGTTCTTAAGCCCTGCCCAGCTCATCATTATTCACTTCGCTGGGCGGCGGCTAGAACTCTCCCCAGTCCCGATCCTGCGCCTGCGCAATTCAATCCTCCGGGCATCGTTCATGCCCAATCTTCTGCGCCTGCGCCCCGCCGTGCCGTTAGATCGCGCCTGCGTACACACACCAGCCTGCGTCTTCGAGGCGCAGGCTGGTGTGTGTACGCAGGCGCGATCTAACGGCACGGCGGGGCGCAGGCGCAGAAGATTGGGCATGAACGATCCGCTCCGAACGCTAGTGTGAAAGTAGCCTTAGACGCACTTTCCCCCCCCCAAAAGTGTGGGGAAAATAGCAGTGCGTCTTATGGGGCGAATGCTGCATTTTGCCGAACTGTCAATGATACGCCGCGCCGCGATGCCGAGCGGTGGGTGTATCAGCTGAGAGGGAGGAGGGGCTGGGGACCGGCATCTCTTTTTATAAGGACAGCGGGCCCCGCTCACTGTATATACCATAATCTTATCTATAATTGTGGTATTGTTAATAGTAATCAGGGCCTGTATTACTTACAACAAGCGCTCGGTAGCAGAGAGGAGGGAGGAGGCAGGCCGGGAGGACGGGCGCTGGCAGCGTGAGTCGCTACGTCACGCGCCTACGCCGCCCACTTTATGAATGAAGCAGGGGGCGTGGGTGCATGACGTAGTGACTCACGCTGCCAGCGCCCGTCCTCCCGGCCTGCCTCCTCCCTCCTCTCTGCTACCGAGCGCTTGTTGTAAGTAATACAGGCGCTGATTACTATTAACAATGTCACAATTATAGATAACATTACGGTATATAAAGTGAGCGGGGCCCGTGTCGTAGAATACAGTCACTGCACGGGCCACGCTGTCATTATAAAAAGAGATGCGACCCCCACCCCCTGTATTGGGGGTCATTCACACTACAGGGACACTGTTATGGAGGGGATCTGTGGATGACACAAATATGTGTCACCCACAGATCCCCCATAACAGTGTCACCCACAGATCCCCCATAACAGTGTCACCCACAGATCCCCCATAACAGTGTCACCCACAGATCCCCCATAACAGTGTCCTCAACAGATCCCCCATAATAGTGTCATCCACAGACCAACATTAGTTCAAAACCCACCAAAAGCACACCTTTTTGTTAAAAATATTTTTTTTCCTCCTCAAAAACCTAGGTGCGTCTAATGGGCAGGTGCGTCTTATAGGGCGAAAAATACGGTATCTCGCTTTGCATGTAATGAGTCTATCTCATATGTTAGTTTCACCTTTTAAGTTGCATTACTGAAATAAATTAACTTTGCACGATATTCTAATTTTTCGAGTTTCACCTGTAAACTAAGGAAGTGTATGTTACCAAAATTGGTTACACTCCACCAATAGAATAACAAGCGAAGGTGGCAATCCCATTCATGTCACACATGACAAGAAAGCCCCCAGTGCTGCCCCCAGCCTGCGCGCCAAAACCACTGCTTTTTAAACATTTGTGTTTTCCCATTCTGTATATTGTCCTGACGAAGAGGGTTGTTCTACCCATGAAACGCATTGACAGTGAAATAATAAAAGTTTAGTTCAACCTCATTCTGATTCAAGTACCTCAAGCAGCGCCAGACAAGCGGTTTACCTACATACATTTTTTCTATTTTTTGGATACCGTGCTGCCTTTAGCATGTTACTTCTTTTTAGTGGATTTTAGTCAATAGGGAAGAAATAAAATAGCTCACAGTATTTTGCTTGTTTTTGGTCAAAAACGCGCAGTTTAACCTAATGATATACCTCTGGTTTGGCTCACACAGATTTCAGCTGTGTGAACCTAGCCTTAAAATACCTGTTATATCTGTCTTGCCTCTAATTTGGTTGCTTTATCATCAATAAACAATATTTTTTTTAAAGTTAGTATACATGTACTGAGCTGAAAAATCCAAATAGTTTCATTTGGCATCAAGTATTTCTAAGATGACTTTTCCAAACCTTGCCACTTTAGCTAGTGTACAAAGATGGATTAATATGTAGTCTAAATAATTTATTGCACTAACATCCTGGATTTTATATCCATTTTTAAAAGCAGACACCTTCAGCAATAATAGCTGCTTTTAGAAAAGTACAAATAATTGTGCTTAAACTACTCGCAGACACACTTTTAATAAGTGAAGGTCAGTAAGTCATTTATCAATGAGGAGGCTTTAAAAAAAATCTAAATCCTTGCACTCAGATGGTAAATCAAGAGTAACCCAACTGCCCCCTATGTCATGTCTCTGTCTCTGTTTTCTGTCAAAGGAAAAAAACAGACTTGTACTCAGAGCCCTCTAAGAAGCTCTCCAACTGCGTCTCCCCATGAAAAAATGTTATATACTTACATATGTTTCCCGTTCTGCAGCAGGAAATATGAATTACGCTAAGGCCTTCGTGACTACTGTCTGTGTCATAACTGGGGGCTTAACCACGTTTGGTAGAATACTATTATAATTTGTTGCACATGTTGTTATTTCACATTTGTATTCCATATTATTGGGCAAACATAAAACATGTTTAAAGGGAGTCTGCAGACAGTGCTAGGTAGGAGCCAGGGAGAGCTGGAAACACGTTCTTTTTGTGGGGCTTTGAATATCAGGGGTAGTTTGAATATGAACTTGTATTCTGCTAGGTTCTGCCCCATCTTGGTAAAGTAATCTCTGCCATGAGCTGCTTTACAGCTCCTCCCCTCTTCTCTGATTGACACATGTGGCAATCTCCTGGTTGGATGCTACAGATATCACTCAGAGCACAGGGGGGACTGGGAGGCAGCTCAATGACTTTGCTTGAACTTCAGTTATCTCAAACACACATGCACAAGTTTGTTTTTGGAGCATGAGAGGATACAAGAGGACCTGAACGAAGCACAACAACAGGAGGAGCTCTGTTGGGGAGCTCCCAACTCTCCCCGACGGATGATCATTCTTCGGACAGCTATGGAAGGTGAATGTTCCGCTCAAAATCTTAGGTTACCATTCTGCTCATTAGAGCTAAAGGCTGGGTATTTTCTAGATGAGACTTGGGCAGTATTATTTTATTGGCACTAGTGTATGAGCATGTAGTTGGCACAGATATATTGATACTGTTGCGGTTGGCATGGCTGTATGAGTGTTACTCCCTAGCTAGCAATGAGGAAAAAGTCCAGCTGGAAACTAACTTCAGTTCCTTAGAGTTCATTCAGACGACCGTAAGTGTCTTGCGGTCCACAAATTGTGGATCCACAAAACACGGATACCAGCCATGTGCTAGCTGCTGACCAACTGGGGTCAGAGGCACATGTGCCAAGCACTGAGGGATCAGACAATACATGTAGTCAGGAAACACACAGAGAACAGGGCGTGTGAATCCAAGAAACAGTCTAGAGGTCAGGGCAGGCGGCTCAGGGTCAATACGGTGAACAGGCACAGGTCATGTCAGGTGTCAGACAGTCGGGATCTAGGAAACTGGCATAAAATGGTACACAAGAAAATTTAGACTAGCATATCCAAAGTCACAGGTGCACATCCATAAAGCTAGCATGCAGACAGCAAAAAAAAAACAACGTATGGCAGCATAATTTGGCATCTTCTTTGCATGTGTAATGGTGTGCGGCCATAAATAAAATGGTACACAGGCAGACAAACAGTTATAGCACTTTTGAAGGGCCTAGCAAGCAAGTGAAACCAAAATGAATCTAATGGATTGTTCAGGCAAGGGGTGGAACAAACAGCTAAGCATATATAGGAAGGCTATTGAGCTCATTAGTCAAATCGTTGAACACAGAGAAAAAGGGAATTAACCCTTGCAATGCTGCAGGGAAAGGTTCAATGAATAGACACTAATGCACACACTGAAAGAGACCTATCAGTGAGGCTACAGCTTGCAGTCTGGTGGCCGGCCACAAACAGAGGCTAGGTGAATGATGTGTCACCAGTGCCCGTCCCCAATAGAGGTGGGAATGGAGCATCACCATGGCAACCACCAGAATTATAGGTTTCCTTAGCTTTGTTCAAAAATAATGATGAAGAGTAGACTATTCATTTTCTAAATGAGATATTTCAGTTTTCATAAGATAGCGGTTATCTTTGTGGGTATGTTCATCCTAGGAAGGTACCCTGGTCTTATTTTTAACAGAATAGTCCTAAGATGAGATCAGCACTAAACATTTACCCACAAACCTGACCACAGCAGTGCTATGTATGCTGGCAATTCCCTAAGGTACTAAGGGAAATACCCTTTGTGGTAACAGGTTTTTCTAGATAATTTTCTCATCTTCCTCCAATGACATCCTCCTTATTTATTTCCAGCTTCTTATTTGTATCTAAAGCTCTTTTCAGAGAAAACCCCCATATGCATCTTAATCGTCCTTCCATGGGTTGTACCCGTACTCAATAAAGACTACACCAATGTCTCCTCACTGTTTTGGATTTAAGATAGAAATTGTCTTTTAACAATAAAGCCTCTTTGCGTGCCTTCAGTGTTGACATCTTCAGCTTTGCCCTAAAAGCAGTTGATTCATGGAATACATTGATGGCATATCTCTAGGCTATGCCATTCATGTCTACTCAGTATGGATCTCTAACAAATTTAACCCAGGCTGATCAATAGAATGAGGTGGTAGCAACCCTAGGAAAGCACCATGCCACTATGTCTCCTGCCTGCTCTGTACAGCTGATGGCCCAGTGGTCATCCATTCACTATAATGGATCAACCATGTAGACTCCAGAGACAGCAGAGTTAAGCACAATGGGGCAGATTTACTAATTCTATAGATGGTGTACATTTAGAAAGGTTATCTAGACATACACCACATTTTGCACAGTGGCTCAGACTGGATGATAAATTTGGTGCGCAGTTAGACACTTTTGTGTAACTTTATACCAACTATTGTTTGGCTTAGTTCGAAACAGAATTTTGATACAAGTTTGGTGCAAAATGTTGAGTATATTAGACTGCGACGCTATACTGCTTTCCTGCTAAGCCACATCCCCACCTCACGCTAGATTTCCAATCAAAACTGTAACTCTAAAATCCTCACCGTTGTTGTCCCTTTGGTGGAAGTGTTCCACACATGGCGATTCCAATATATTGGACCCCGTGTATTCTCTGGCACAATGTCTGTTCAGCTTCTCCCGGATTAAGTATATAAATATAAGTGTTTCTTATGCCATCTTCTTTTCACTTCACCTCATCAGAACAGAGCAGGGCAGGAGGTGATGTGCCTTATAGCATGACGAAAGTAACTTTGAGTGGAGTAATAGGCTTGCATAAACCAAGAATACTCCGGTGTGTTTTTCATGCTCTTCATGGTATTTTCCAACATTTCAGTTTCAATATCTTTTGCTTTCACTTCCAACAGTGTTAGGCTACATTATCATTTTGGACTGTCCTGTGGACAGGAGACGCTTTAAGCAGTACTAGTCCTTCCATCACTTCGCTGATTCTTTGATCCTGGATGGGATCATTTAACTGTCCAACTGGTTGCTGGCTCTTCCTCTGACATCATGACCAGATCCTCTTTCTTCCTGTTGAGTTGTGATGTCAGAGGAAGAGCCCACAGTCAGTTGGGCAATAATGTGATCTCAGCTCAGATCACAGAATTGGCGGAGTGACGGAAGGATTAGTACAGCCTAAAGCATCTCTTGTCCACAGGATAGCTGAGAGAGACTTTTTAGCTACAGACCCGGAAAATTCCTTTAAACGAAGTCCTATGTTTTCCATTGGTTCTTCATTTTTTTGAGGATCTTAAGCCCTTTTCATTTTAACCATATATCTAATTATATGTTAATGGGAACCTGTCAATTGAACTCTCAGTCCTATCTGTGGGTAGCATATTACAGAGCAGGAGGAGCTGAGCAGATTGAAATATAGTGGAAAAACATTCAGCATAACTTTTGTTATACAGCTGTAATGCATCAATCAAGCCAATGTGACCGCTGAGTCCTGTGATTGGCTGCAGGCGCTTCCTGGTCCTGCAGGGACTGGAAGTAGCCAGGAATGCAGAGAGGTGAGTGGTGTTTTTTATGTTCAGGGGTCCCGGTTAGGAATCCAGAGGTTGTTGGTTCCAAGGTTGGACAACCCCTTTGAAGTGTGGGGTTGAGGAAAGTAAGAATAATTTTGCAATTATTTTGTAGCTTTTTAAGTGTAGTTTTTATGCTAATATATTTATTCAACTAAAAGTACTCAATAAGAGACCAATGTAAGTCCTGATATTGCAAAGTACATAGGGCATCCTACAATGGACAGATACTTATACTGTACAGGGGCATAGCTATAGGGGAAGCATGGGAAGCAATTCATAAGGGGCCCACCCAGGAGAATGACTAAAAGGTTTTATTGTCAGGGAGCCCTCAACAGTATTATACAATTACATTATATACAGTGACAATATTTACAGTATACACAGGAAACAGACTGAGCGGATGCCGGGCCTCATCTTAGAGAGCGATCTTGACTAGCCACAGGAGTGAGGGTTGCACGGGAGTAGGGGGTTGTGAAGAAGTTACTGGGGAGGCCCAGTCTTTTCCAGTTACGCTACTGATACTGTATATCCGTGGCTCGGCATTATCTTATAAACAGATGTATCTTATGCACATAAATGGTCAGTTCCCTGTGGCTAGACAAAGCCTGGAAAATTTGAAATGTATCCCTAATCCAAAAGGTGCGTCCAATAGTTGATAAATGTTTAGTATGCAAGCACGTGTTTTCGGGAAGTCTACACATGGGTTTCATTAAAGGTCCCAATATAAATTCCCCAGTATTGGAGAAGGCGTACTTACCGTACCTCCTGAGCTTGTTATTGAATGACTATCCCCAATGTATAGATGAAGTATGTTAATGCTCCTGTTATGATGAGTTGTGTTGTATCTTTTAGATGTGACATTTTTCTGCATAGCATTGAGACAGTCTGACATTTAAACTACATCTTAAAATATATCTCCAAGGTGTAAGAAACTAAACAAAAGGATTGACCTTTGCTAAGTTCTCTTCATTGCCAGCAATATCTCTTTGAAATCCTGGAGAGGCTGTTCTGAGAATAGCAGAGTATGTGCCGATGTGATCACAGCGCAGGGTATAAATAAAACTGATGATTGTTCAGCCTTGTCCATTTAATATCCCTTTCTCTGAGATAAACATTTATCACACACACACATTTTCTTGATGATGGATAGAAAATTGCACAATCATTACCTAATAAATGTGGACTTTCTAAAAGGGGTGAGACTAAAAACAACACAGAATCACTATGGCTGAAAATTATTAACCTAGTGGCCCTCTGTGTGCTGCTGTACTCACCGTAATACGCAATGTGGACACGTCATGCTGTTTTATACCATGGATTCAAGGAAAAATTCTCTGTGTACATTCTTATAAAATCAGGGGCACATAGAGGTAAAGTATGGGCCCATAACTGTCAATGGGTGCTGTGTTATGGATCCATTCAGCACACAGATCTATAACTCAGAAACAAATACTCAGATCTAAAATAAAATGTACTTCCTGGATAGACCTGGGGGAAAGGCAAGGAGTGTTAATAAAATAATAAAGGAAGCCTGTCTTATACCCCACAGTGACCGCACCATATAGAAAACCTAATCATATTGTCAAGGACAAGCGTTTGCGTGGGCTCCTCCAGGTTCTCCGGTTTCCTCCCACACTCCAAAGACATACTGATAGGGACCTTAGATTATGAGCCTCATTGGGGACAGTTGGATGCTAATGTCTGTAAAGTGCTGCGGAATATAGTAGCGCTATATACAGTTGCAAGAAAAAAATATGTGAACCCTTTGGAATGATATGGATTTCTGCACAAATTGGTCATAAAATGTGATCTGATCTTCATCTAAGTCACAACAATAGACAATCACAGTCTGCTTAAACTAATAACACACAAAGAATTAAATGTTACCATGTTTTTATTGAACACACCATGTAAACATTCACAGTGCAGGTGGAAAAAAAATGTGAACCCCTAGACTAATGACATCTCCAAGAGCTAATTGGAGTGAGGTGTCAGCCAACTGGAGTCCAATCAATGAGATGAGATTGGAGGTGTTGGTTACAGCTGCACTGCCCTATAAAAAACACACACCAGTTCTGGGTTTGCTTTTCACAAGAAGCATTGCCTGATGTGAATGATGCCTCTCACAAAAGAGCTCTAAGAAGATCTACGATTAAGAATTGTTGACTTGCATAAAGCTGGAAAGGGTTATAAAAGTATCTCCAAAAGCCTTGCTGTTCATCAGTCCACGGTAAGACAAATTGTCTATAAATGGAGAAAGTTCAGCACTGCTGCTACTCTCCCTATGAGTGGCCGTCCTGTAAAGATGACTGCAAGAGCACAGCGCAGACTGCTCAATGAGGTGAAGAAGAATCCTAGAGTGTCAGCTAAAGACTTACAAAAGTCTCTGGCATATGCTAACATCCCTGTTACGATACGTAAAGCACTAAACAAGAATGGATTTCTTGGGAGGATACCACAGAGGTAGCCACTGCTGTCCAAAAAATACATTGCTGCACATCTACAGTTTGCACAAGAGCACCTGGATGTTCCACAGCAGTACTGGCAAAATATTCTGTGGACAGATGAAGCCAAAGTTGAATTGTTTGGAAGAAACACACAACACTATGTGTGGAGAAAAAGAGGCACAGCACACCAACATCAAAACCTCATCCCAACTGTGAAGTATGGTGGTGGGGACATCATGGTTTGGGGCTGCTTTGCTGCGTCAGGGCCTGGATGGATTGCTATCATCGAAGGAAAAATGAATTCCCAAGTTTATCAAGACATTTTGCAGGAGAACCTAAGGCCATCTGTCCACCAGCTGAAGCTCAACAGAAGATGGGTGCTGCTACAGGACAACAACCCAAAGCATAGAAGTAAATCAACAACAGAATGGCTTAAACAGAACAAAATACACCTTCTGGAATGACCCAGTCAGAGTCCTGACCTCAACCCGATTGAGATGCTGTGGCATGACCTCAAGAAAGCGATTCACACCAGACATCCAAAGAATATTGCTGAACTGAAACAGTTCTGTAAAGAGGAATGGTCAAGAATTACTCCTGACCCTTGTGCACGTCTGATCTGCAACTACAGGAAACGTTTGGTTGAAGTTATTGCTGCCAAAAGAAGGTTCAACCAGTTATTAAATTCAAGGGTTCACATACTTTTTCCACCTGCTCTGTGAATGCTTACATGGTGTGTTCAATAAAAACATGGTAACATTTAATTCTTTGTGTGTTATTAGTTCCTGGTTAGGGATATGAATACCCAGCATGTACTGTGGACTTTGCTTTTTGTGGACTACATGATTGCAGCAGATCCTTCACCCCTTTTAACAAGGGAAATTTCAATGCACGGCTGGCATTATCAGTGTTATTTCTGCTATTACACGTCTGGGTCTGCTCCCCATGTCATTGTTTGCAGTATCAGTGGACAGAGATAACATTAAATGGGTTAGAAAAAAAGAATCATGGGGTATCTATGGTATTGCAGCTTAGTCCTATTCACTTAAAGTATAAATTGCAATAACCGATCCTTTTTTTGCTAATCCTGGACAAGTCCTTTGAGGCATATGGACAATTTAGGTTTCGTTGGCCAGGAAAGTCCAATGCAGCAATGGCAGCCAATCCATATGTGCTAGATTAGATAAGAACAACCTGAATTACAAGACTTTGACAGTCATTTTGTTTTCTTCCGTAATTACTCACAGCAGGTCTCATGTATTGCTACAGAAACGTGCAAAGATAGTGATGAAATGAGTACTTGAGAACTGAGTGCATTCCTTGAAGAAATCAAAGCAGCTTTCAAATGCCATTTTTAATGGTTTGTCTTGTTCTTGCCAATAAGATATCAAATTGGGTTCCAAAAAGGGAAAGATAATTGATCCCCATAAACAAATCTAATTCTAGTAATCTTGCGTTATTAGTGCATGAAAAAAAAAAAAAAAAATGTCAGTAGGATGATGATACGGAAAAACAATCAGATTTCTTAAATTTGATGGAAGAGTCAGACATTGAGGTCAGGAGCTATATTTGGCGATGTGTAAAGACCGCTTGCATCTATTAAATTGAATGCTCTGAAGAAAATTAAAAAGTCTCTGACAAGAAAATAGAGGGGTATTACATTCCTTGTGTCATCTGCATTTTTCATTCGTCGCCTCACACTAGAAAGATGGTACATAATTGTAGGTTTCAGCTGACGGGTGTACACGGAGTATACATACAGCAGTTAACCAAAGCAAAATGGATTAGACTTAAAATTCTTTATTTTAAATATATAAACCTTTAATCACCGTTCAACACAGATTTTGTAACAGAGGCATGATTAACTAATCTTATGTACGAGGTCAAAAATGATCCGCACTCTGGCTGTAGAATTTATTTTATTATACTTTCAGAAAAGACAAATGCATCATTTCTCGACATAATCTCCGAAGTCACTGCTGTGTTACGTCAGCTCATTTGTGACTTCGGTGAGAGAAACCATGAGTGCCCCACTTGTGATTGCACGAAAGAAGACCATAGTGCAGCCATGACTTTTTTGTGGTCAGAGGGTGTCGACCATAAAGAAGTGTCGACCATAAAGAAGGAGCCAGATGCCTATCCAGGACTGATGAGCGAACCCGACTAGGGTTGAGTTCGTACCGAACTTTAGAATTTTTGGACCCCGGACCCGAACATTTCCGTAAAAGTTCGGGTTCGGTGTTCGGCGCTTTCTTGGTGCTTTTTGAAAGGCTGCACAGCAGCCAATCAACAAGCGGTTAACTGTCTGACCTTAGAAGCTGGAGTCACGTAGCGCTGCACGTCACTCTGCTGTTACAAGTGTAGGGAGAGGATGCTGCTGGACTTGTGATTTCAGGGAGAGAATAGGAGAGAATCTAACTCAGCAATCTACCTAGAAATAGTTGTGTGGTTGCAGGACACAATTGTTTTACCCTGCCCTGAGGCCATTGACCAAAAAAAACAAAAACTTTTATAATTCTGTAAGTTAGGTGGGTGGCGGCGGCGGCGGCGGCGGCCATTTCATGCAAGCTCAGTGCACC
Organism: Bufo bufo; assembly: GCF_905171765.1. Lineage (NCBI taxonomy): Eukaryota > Metazoa > Chordata > Amphibia > Anura > Bufonidae > Bufo > Bufo bufo. Next base: position 174,524,927 of record NC_053395.1, read on the forward strand.
AGCACTGCATCTGAGCTTTTGGGACATTGCAAATCACCATTTTTTTTGGGCAATCTACAACATCTGTATTAGTCAGTGTGCAATTTAAGCTAGAAATACACCCATCATTTTCTGTGGTTTGAAAAACACTATTTTTTTCAAAAAACAGTATTTTCCAGATTTGCAAGTGTTAAATTGAAGTTTAATATATACAGCGTTCATATTCTGTTACCAAAAAAATACTTTTCTTTTGGCAATCTACAACATCTGTATTAGTCAGTGTGCAATTTAAGCTAGAAATATACCCATCATTTTCTGGGGTTTGAAAAACACACTTTTTTTGACAAAAAACACTATTTTCAGGCCTTGCAGCATCAGCACGTGTGAAATTACAGGCTTATATGCTGCTGTCAAATTCATTTAACAAACAACTCGTTTGGGCACAAAAAATTTAGTTGGCAGCCTTTGATGCAGATGTCATTGTGAGATACACCCTTAATACATTTGGGTTACATTCAGAGATTTTAAATACAGCCATTTGGTGCACCAATATTGAATTCAGGCCTACACTGGTTCAGGCCCTGTGAGATACTACCTCTACATACAGGGGTTTGATTCAGGGATTTTAAATACAGCCATTTAAAATACAGCCATTTTGGGCAAATAAATATTTAGTTCAGGCCAACACTGGTTCAGGCCCTTTGAGATACTCCCTGTACATACAGGGGTTTGAATCAGGCATTTGAAATACAGCCATTTAAAATACAGCCATTTTGTGCAAAGAAATATTTACTTCAGGCCTACACTGGTTCAGGCCCTGTGAGATACTCCCTCTACATACAGGGGTTTGATTAAGGGATTTAAAATATAGCCATTTGAAATACAGCCATTTTGGGCAAAGAAATATTTACTTCAGGCCTAGACTGGTTCAGACCATGTGAGATACCCCCTCTACATACAGGGGTTTGAATCAGGCATTTGAAATACAGCCATTTAAAATACAGCCATTTTGTGCAAAGAAATATTTACTTCAGGCCTACACTGGTTCAGGCCCTGTGAGATACTCCCTCTACATACAGGGGTTTGATTAAGGGATTTAAAATATAGCCATTTGAAATACAGCCATTTTGGGCAAAGAAATATTTACTTCAGGCCTAGACTGGTTCAGACCATGTGAGATACCCCCTCTACATACAGGGGTTTGAATCAGGCATTTGAAATACAGCCATTTAAAATACTGCAATTGTGTGCAAAGATATATTTACTTTAGGCCTACACTGGTTCAGGCCCTGTGAGATACTCCTTCTACATACAGGGGTTTGATTCAGGGATTTGAAATACAGCCATTTGAAATACAGCCATTTTGGGCAAATATTTACTTCAGGCCTACACTGGTTCAGGCCCTGTGAGATACCCCCTCTACATACAGGGGTTTGAATCAGGGATTTGAAATACAGCCATTTTGGGCCAAAAAAATCTTTTTATTGAGGCCTAGTCTGGTTCAGGCAGTGTGAGATACACCCTTTACATACTGTCATTCTATTCTACTATTAATTAAACACCCATTTAGGGCAAGATCCTAAATTTGAAAAATATGAGGAGAGCGTCAAATAAGGGACATGGCCCAGGTCGTGGTACTGCTGGTGGAGCTCCTGTTGCAGGGAGAGGACGTGGTCGATCTACATGCACAAGTGAAACCCCTTCCTCAGGTGCGAGTAGGCGACAAAACCTGCAGCGGTATTTGGTCGGGCCTAATGCTGCTCTACGAATGGTGAGGCCTGAACAAGTAAAGGCGCTAGTAGATTGGGTTGCTGACAGTGCATCCAGTTCCTTCACATTGTCTCCCACCCAGTCTCCTGCTGAAAGACCACAGTTGGCACCTGCAGCCGATGTCCATCAGTCTTTCACCTCACCCCCTTGCAAATCAGCCAAGCAGTCTGAGCCCCAAGTCATGCAGCAGTCTCTTCTGCTTTTTGATGACTCTGTTAGCAGGGTTTCCCAGGGCCATCCACCTAACCCTGCCCCAGAAGTGGAAGAGATTGAGTGCACCGATGCCCAACCACTTAACTTCCAAAAGCTGAGCGGCCGTCCTCTAGACAGTACGCCTCCTACTGCCCACCGCAGCAAGGGACCGAGCACACCAAAGCCAGCTCCAAGGAGTTCCCTGGCGTGGCAGTTCTTCAGACAATGTGCTGACGACAAGACACGAGTGGTTTGCACGCTGTGCAATCAGAGCCTGAAGGGAGGCATAAACGTTCTAAACCTGAGCACAACCTGCATGACCAGGCATTTAAGTGCAAAGCACGAGCTGCAGTGGAGTAGACACCTCAAAAACCAAGAAAGGTCTCTGGCTCCTCCTGCTTCCTCTTCTGCTGCAGTCGCGGCCTCTTCATCCACCTCTGGAGTGACAGTGCCACCTGGCACCCCGCAAACAGAGGATCTGCCAGCAACACCAACACCTGGGTCACCAAGCATCTCCACAATGTCCAACGGAAGCGTTCAGCTCTCCATATCCCAAATGCTGGAGAGGAAGAGGAAGTACCCCCATACCCACCCGCGATCTCTAGCCCTGAATGCCAGCATTTCTAAATTACTGGCCTTTGAAATACTGTCATTCCGTCTGGGGGAGACGGATAGTTTTAAAGGCCTTATGGCGGTGGCTGTCCCACAGTACGTCGTGCCCAGCCGCCACTACTTTTCAAGGCAAGCCATCCCTTCCCTGCACAACCAAGTAGTGGACAAAATCAGGTGTGCACTGCGCAACGCCATCTGTGGCAAGGTGCACCTGACTACGGATACGTGGACCAGTAAGCACGGTCAGGGCCGTTATATCTCCATAACAGCACACTGGGTAAATGCAGTGGCGGCTGGGCCTGAGGCTGATAGCAGTTTGGCGCATGTCCTTCCACCACAGAGGATTGCAGGGCGCTTCAGTTTGCCTCCTGTTGCTTCATCCTCCTACTCTGCTTCCTCATCCTCTACCAGCTCCTCATCCGGTCAGCGTAACACCTTCACCACCAACTTCAGCACAGCCAGGGGTAAACGACAGCAGGCAGTTTTAAAACTTATCTGTTTGGGGGACAAACCCCACACTGCGCAGGAGCTGTGGACGGGCCTTGAACAACAGACCAATGAGTGGTTTGTGCCAGTCAGCCTCAAGCCCGGCCTGGTGGTGTGCAATAATGGGCGAAATCTCGTAGCAGCTCCGGGACTAGCCGGTTTGACGCACATCCCTTGCCTGGCACATGTGCTGAATTTGGTGGTGCAGAGATTCCTTAAAAATTACCCTGACATATCAGAGCTGCTGCATAAAGTATGGGCCGTCTGTGTGCGCTTTCATCGTTCTCACCCTGCTGCTGTTTGCCTGTCAGCGCTGCAGCCTTCCCGATCACCGTCTCATATGCGACGTGCCCACATGGTGGAACGCCACCTTGCACATGCTGGCCAGACTGTGCGAGCAGCAGCAGGCGATAGTGGAGTTTCAGCTGCAGCACGCACGGGTGAGTCGCTTGGCGGAACAGCACCACTTCACCACCAATGACTGGGCCTCCATGCGAGACCTGTGTTCCTTGTTGCGCTGTTTCGAGTACTCCACCAACATGGCCAGTGCCGATAACGCCGTCCTCAGCGTTACTATCCCACTTCTATGCCTCCTTGAAAAAACGCTCCTGGCGATGGAAGAGGATGTGGCACAGGAGGAGGAGGAGGAAGAGGGATCCACCTCATAAATCCATTTTTTTTTTGTACGTGTTTTATTTTATATCATTCCACTACTTTGACATTTACATTTTCGGGTGAAATTCACCAATTTTTGGGTGTATAGTACCACAGCTATACCTAGTAGACCGTTAAAAAAATAAATAAATAAAATAAAAAATAAATTGTCAGTTACATTTTCTGGCGAAATAAACAAATTTTTGGGTGTATAGTACCACTGCTATACCTAGTAGACAGGTTAAACAAAAAAAAATTGTCAGTTATATATTCTTGTGAAATTCACCAATTTTTGGGTGTAATGTACCACTCCTATACCTAGTAGACCGAAAAAAAATAATAATTTGTCAGTTACATTTTTGGATGAAATTCACCTATTTTTGGGTGTAATATACCCCTCCTCTACCTAGTTAACAGCTTAATAAATTTCAATAATTTTTCTGTTACATTCTTGGGTTGACATACAATTTTAGACGTGAATAAACACCTGCCATGCATAGGTGACAGGGAATAAAATTTTATAAATTATTCAGTAATTAATGCGCACCACATCCTTTCATTCAATGCTTAAACTTTGAAAAGTTGTCACACTTTTATACTTTAATAATTTCTCCCATAATTCAACTTTATAATTTTAAATTTGAAAAAATAAATCCTCCCTTGGATGTGGTCTCTCTCACGCTCCCTCTTTAGCCTGGAACCCTGATTCCCTGCCACCCGTGATCACCATGGTAGGCGCATAAAAGAACTTTGAAAGCAGATATCAAATTGGATCGTGAACATCACGGGGACGTGCGACATGGTGGGGCAGTAAGTGTGCACACGCCTACACAAACTGACTGACAGGGGTCAGCCCCTGCAACTTTTGGGTCTCCAAATTGGGCACATGGCCTGAGCTTGCCCTTTAACCCTTGGAGGTGCTGGCCTGCCCTGCAGCCAGTGTATTGTCTGAACGTGTGTTTAGCACGACTGGAGGGGGTTATCACAGGTTTTATTTCCCAATGTTTTGGGGTGTACCCTAATTTTAAAAATAAAATTTAAAACCAAAAAGCAGTGTAGGCTACCTCCTCCTCTACACACTTCCACCTACACTGCCACATCCACCGCCTCCTCAACCTCCTACTCCATATGGACCTGGTCCTCCTAGATCAAGATTATTATTTTTTATTTTTACAAATTTTATGTTATTTTAAGTCATTTCCCTATCCACATTTGTTTTCAGAGCACTTGCCATTCTCTTAACCACATGTTGACGCCATTTGCAGCCCTCTAGCCCTTTCCATGACATTTTTACAGCCATTTTAGTGCTCAAAAGTTTGGGTCCCGATTGACTTCAATGGGGTTCGGGGTCCCGAACTCTAACTTTTTTCCGAAGTTCGGCCGAACCCGTCGAACCCGAACATCCAGGTGTCCGCTCAACTCTAATGATCACGTTGCGAGTGCACGTAAACAGATTATTTTTGATAGATGAGTGACAGCGGACTATGTGGCCCTACGAGGAGGAAGATTCACATCTCTGAGGAGGAGGTGAAGGGAGCGGTGCATTTGTGGCTCGCAACTCAGCCTAAAACATTTTTTAATAAGGGAATACGAAATCCTATAAATTAGATAGACACTCAACTATCCAGAGTCACCCTAAAAACAAGCGTTTATTTGAATATTAAAATTAATACACAGTAAAAAAAAAATACATAAATAATCAATAAAATATAATAAACCCTTAAAAATGGACCACAAAATCACATGCTGTGGTCTTTGATGTTTGATATACACTCACTAGAGACGCAGTGATATTTGATGTTTGATGTACACTCACTAGAGACGCGGTATTTGCGAGATTGAACAGACTGGATTGTATAGGTATCATTGAATAACACAGCAACCCTTCATCTCAACGAAAGGTGTAACGGTGTAACAGATCCACAAAAGAGAGATAGAGTCTATTGGTATTTGTCACAAAACACTCCTTTGCGATCTATCCCAAATTAATGTCCAAAAAACTATTTGCTTTATTCCAGTGTGTGTCAAAAAATCTCTAATAATCAACCAGACGTGTCCATTAAGCTGATTATATCTCGTTATTTCCAAAGCAACTGTAAGTGTTAATTTTGTATATCAAGTCTGTTAAATGTCTCCTGAGCACAGTGCTGCTAGGGTGTACAAAATATTCCTAGGATGCACTCACTTGTCAGTGGATCGTTGCAGAGTTCAGAGTTCCCAGTGGCGTCCCAAGTGTCATTGAACACTGAACTTTTCTTACCTCTGCTCAATTCTCCCGATAGTGAGGTTGCCGATTCGCCTTGTTTCTGCCCCAGTCTCGGCGTCCCACGTACGTGGTTCAACCTCTCAATCTACGCCTGATGTCGGCGTCTCTCTTGTGTGGTATTGACCTGTGGGGTTATAATTCGGTGGCAGTGGTAAGTTGAAAGTTATTTCCCAGTCTCAGTAGAGATTTATCCAATTTATTTGGGAGTATCAGTAAATCACTCCCAGGCTGGGGACAGACCTGGTGCTCTGGCACCGGTATATAGATGATGTCTTTTATATTTGGAAGGGGGATGGGGAATCGTTGGATCGTATCTTGGTTGACATTAATGCCAATGATGTCAATCTATGTTTTTCATCAAATATTTCCGATATATCATTAGAATTTCTAGATTTACAAATTACAATAGAGAAAGAACGTTTGATTTGTAACACCTTTTATAAACAAGTGGCTAAGAATAGTTTTATTCTGTACAACAGCTGCCATCTGCCAAGATGGCTTCTAAATATTCCTTTCGGTCAGTTTCGCCGCATTAAACGAAGCTGTACGAAAAATGAAAAATTTGAAGAAGAAGCCTTAAGAATGAAGGATGAATTCACTAGCAAAAAATATCCACTTACCTTAGAAACAGCATTGGAGAAAGTACGCCATCTTGATAGACAAACCTTCTTCAGAGTACAGTGGAAAAGAGTAAACCTATGGAAGACAGCATTAGAATAATTTTACCGTTCAATGATCAATATCGAAAGATTCAACAAATTGCGAGGAAACATTGGCATTACATACAAAAAGATAAGGTGATTGGATTTATGATCCCTAAAGATCCTCAAATAGTATTAAAAAAAGCACCAAATTTAGGTTTCAAGGTTGCTCCATCCATTAAGACCAGATATGGGGTCAAATCCTCTACACAACAACGTACAGATATGATAGGGTTCTTCAGATGTGGAACATGTATGGGTTGTAGATCAACATTCTTTCCGAGAAAGACTACTAAGATAACATCAACAACTAGTACATATTCACACACAATTAAAGACTGCTTAACATGTAATTCAACTGATGTGATCTATATAGTGCAATGTCCATGTAAAAAACTATATGTAGGTAGGACTAAAATAACCTTAAAAAAAAGAATTGCTGAGCATTTAGCCAATATCAAAAAGGGTTATACTAACCATTCATTGTCAGACCACTTTAAACAATACCACAATCAAGAAATTATGGGATTAAGTTTCGCAGCGATTGAAAAAGTAGAAAGACATTGGAGGGGTGGAGACCACATCAGTAGGATGTCTAGAATTGAATCAAGACGAATCTTTGAATTTAACACCTTATTGCCTTAAGGCGTTAATGCAGAGTTAGAATTATTAGAATTTTTATAGACCTGATGAAATGAGGGGTGGGTGCCCTCCATTGATGCGGAATCTGTGTTTTTGTTATATATCATGCCGATTCTGCCTTGGCGGGAGGTCCCCACCCACAACTATATAATACTATAGAATCCTATGAAACAAGGGAAGATAGAAGGTTTACAGAGTCTATGTACATAGAAGAAGTATATGAATATGATATTTTATACTTTTATTTATTATTACTGTTATTTTATTTAAGTAATAAATAAATGTAAAAAGGTCTGTTTAGAAAAATGGAACATGGCATAGCTATAATTGACATGGTTGCAGATTATAGGTGGAAAATGCAACCATGCAAAAAAAACACACCATAACCGCAAAAAACGCACCATAACCACACACATCGCAATGGCAATTTTTTTTATATGTATACATTTTATATACATACACTTTTGCACTATTATTTGTATTACTTTTATGTCTCATGTAGGGGATATGGGCTCCATAATATTTGTGTTTGATGTTTTTTTAATGTAGGGTTTTGGATTCCAACAGTAGCAAGATTCCAATCCACATTTTGATTAATACTGGAATAGCTAGAGGAAGAGTATATAAGGGTACTGAATCAAAAGCTGGATAACCACTGAGTAAGAAGTCAGACACAATAAGACTTCGAAACGCGTCTGGTAATAAATCATGGCTTTTGAGTACACATGTACATTGCGCTCTGAATAAGTAACATTTGAAAGCAATATTCTGCCGGCGGAAATTGGATAAATCTATACTGCAGAGATTGGGAAATAACTTTCAACTTACCACTGCCACCGAATTATAACCCCAGAGGTGAATACCGCACATGAGAGACGCCGACATCAGGCGCAGATAGAGAGCTTGAACCACACACGTCGGACGCCGAGACTGGGGCAGAGACGAGGTGAATCAGCAACCTCACTATCGGGAGAATTGAGCAGAGGTAAGCAAAGTTCAGTGTTCCATGACACAAGGGACGCCACTGGGAACTCTGAACTCCGCAACGATCCACTGAAAAGTGAGTACTTTAAAATGATTATGACTTTTACATTCTGACCCTATAACCGCAGTGAGGGGATATCCAAGTGAACGCATCCTAGGAATATTTTGTACACCCTAGCACAGGGGCGGACACAGACAGCAGAGGGCCCCTGTGCAAAGAATGTGAATTCCAGCCTGTGAACAGCCTCCTGGAATTCCAGTGAATTCCAGCAGGCTGTTCTCTGCTGGAACAGCCTGCCAGAATCACTAACGCATATGTGACGGCAGCCTTATACAGGTCCACATATCTCTTCCATCCAGTGACATCTCCTTTGATGTAGATGTTCTCTGTCCTCATATTCTCCTTTCAGATCAGATTGCCATGATGATTTCTTTCAGCCATCTCTTCTCTCTGCAGAGTTTGACAGACATCTTAGTTTCCTACTTTTCCATCATCCTCCCACCTTCTGAACACCCCATCCTGCCACCCCCAATACTGTGCCCGCTGTGCTGTCTATACAAGTTACACTCAGATAGTTCCCCTTCAAAAGTTATTGGCACAGTGTCCTAAAAAATAACTGTGCCCAGGAAACAGTGTCCCTGACACTAATAGTGTAAACATAATGTTCCCCAAAAATAATTGTGCTAAGCTGATACCATGCCAGGGTGCCCCCCACAGTAATACTGCTCCCCAAAGTCCCACCAATAGAAATAATTATCTACCAGACAACACGTAGTAGTAATAGTGCCCTTACAGTAATAATTTCCCATCGTGTCCCAGAGGTAATAATGCTCCCATAGTGCTCATACTAGTATTTATGTTCCTCATAGTCCCTCAACTGTAATAATGCCCACCATAATGCCCCCTGTAGTAATAATTCTCTTTATAATGTGTTACAATAAAAATAAAAATGCCTTGTTGTGTGGCAGTATAAAAAATACCTCCTCTTAGTGCCCCCTGTAGAGCCAATGTCCCCATAGTGCCCTCATAATGTGTGCCAATGCCTCCTACTGCCCAAAAAAACTCTCAGTGCCCCAAGTTGAGACGAGGTCCCCATAGTGCCCTATAAGTTGCGCCAGTATAAAATACTCCTATATCGTTCCCCAATAGTGTGCCTCCCCTTATCCCCATGGTGCCTGACAATGTGCCAGTATAAAATGCCCCCATAATGTGTGCCAGTATAATTTCCCTATATAATGACCCCAATAGTGCTCCTCTTCCCCCTTCTCCACATAGTGCTCCCCATGTGTGCCAGTATATAAGATAGGGTCCCCAGTAGATGGCCCCATAGATGCTCCTCCTTTTCCATAGTGCACCCCATGTGTGCTAGTATATAACATAGTGGCCCCCAAAGTGCTCCTCCTCTCCATAGTGCCCCCCATGTCTGCCAGTATATAAGATAGGGCCCCAGAAGATGCCCCCATAGTGCTCCTTTCCCCCTTCTCCATAGTGCCTTCCATGTGTGCCAGTATATAAGATAGGATCCCCATAGTGCTCCTCCCTCTCCATAGTGCCCCCCATGTGTGCCAGTATATAAGATAGGACCCCATATTGCTCCTTCCCCTCCATAGTGCCCCCCCATGTGTGCCAGTATACAATATAGGGCCCCCCCATAGTGCTCTTCCCCTCCATAGTGCCCCCCATGTCTGCCAGTATATAAAATTGGCAGGCCCCCATATGTCAATTTCTCAGGTCCCCCATATGTCACTTGCTCAGAACCCCCAGAGTCAGGAGGACCCCCCCCCCTAATATCAGTTATCAATTATTTATTCAGGCCCCCCATATAGATGTGACAGACCCCCATCAGACCAAAAAAAATTAAAATTAAACTTACCTCTCCTGGTCCGCTGCTCTCCATGTCCGCCGGGGTGTCCTGATGTGAGTGCCTTCCCTGCTGGTCTACAACAGCCCGCGCTGCACAGTCACGTGACCTGACTGCGTACAGCGTCAGGTCATAGTGCATGCTGTACGCAGTCAGCCTGGAGGAGACCAGGGAGGAAGCGGAGCCGGAGGGGTAACTAAGCGCCTCTCTCTTATATACTAGAGGGGTCCATTCATACTAATGAGCGCATCTTGAAGCGCTCACTAGTATGAATGGGCACCCTCACTTGCCGGGCCGCTGTGCAGCTGAACCGGCTGTACAGGCGATATGTCCGCCCCTGCCCTAGCTCCAGAGCAGACATCTAACAGACTGGATATACAAAATTAACACTTACAGTTGCTTTGGAAATAACGAGATATAATCAGCGTAAAGGACACGTCTGGTTGATTATTAGAGATTTTCTGACACACACTGGAATAAAGCAAATAGTTTTTGGGACATTAATTTAGGATATATCGCAAAGGAGTGTTTTGTGGCAAATACCAATAGACTCTTTTGTGGATCTGTTACACCTTTCATTGAGATGAAGTGTTGCTGGTGTTATTCAAAGATACCTATACAATCCAGATTGTTCAATCCCGCAAATACTGCGTCTCTAGTCAGTGTATATCAAACATCAAATATCACAGCATGTGATTTTGCGGTCCATTTTTATTGATTATTTATGTATTTTTTTTTACTGTGTATTAATTTTAATATTCAAATAAACGCTTGTTTTTAGGGTGACTCTGGATGGTTGAGTGCCTATCTAATTTATAATATTTGTTATATAATGATTAGGAGCATTCATCACGATAAGAGCACCGTATCCTTCTCAATAGGGAGTAGAGCCACCTTTTTTGCATACTAATACGAAATCTTGTTGACAGATGGACAAAGTGTATTGAAAGTCAAAAAATGATGTATTTGTCTTTTTGGAAAGTTGATTAAAAGAAATTCTACAGCCAAAGTGTGGATCATTTTTGATAGCGGTGCAGTTTCAGAGACATTCTGCAGCCAATTTTTTCATATTCGGTTAGAAGTTCATCCACAAATTTTCAAACACAGCGCATGCACTCAAGGTCAAAAGAAGCTCTGGCTCCTCAGCAACCCCTGCTCTATAACATGCTGCCTGCAGATTGTACTGACAGGTCCTATTTAACAGACGGGTTCAAGGACTTATAGAGGATTCCTTTTTTTTCTTGAATCGGTATTTATTTCACACATACAGGATACAGTTATACTTCCAGGGTCAGCCTTAGGGGTGTGCGACCGCAGAGTGCATCACCCCTCATTCCTTAAGGAGGCACCAGACAGTTCCATCTCCAGCACACACATTCACCCAGTTTCTGAGCGACACTGCACTCAGTTGTATCTGTGTCTAAAAGACAGAGATCTATAATTGAGCACCCTACTCAGAGCTGGCAGGACAAGGGTGGTATCCTGGGCTACTGCTCTGCGCTTTGTTGTAACGCAGGCAGTGCAATGACATCATCCCACCACCTGTGATGTTCCACAGATGCCAGCCTGGCCTGAAAAGCAGAGTAGGATGTCCTAGGACCAGGGAAAGGAAAGTATTATGGTGTGTACCGTATACCAGGGCAGAGAGCATGGGGGCACATATCAGGAGGCAAGGAGTATGGAGGCAGAGAGCATGTAGCACTTTATAAGAGGGCAAAGGGCATGTGGCATAATATGGCAACAGACTATGTGACATGATTGTATTCAGGGGCACAGTGTATGCTGCTGTAATATTAAGGGGAAAGCATGTGGCACTCAGATGGCTTTGTGTTAATTAATAAGGTGTGTTGGATGAGTTGGTTAAATGAGAAGCTGAAGACATCTGGGCACCAAACTCTGCAGTGATGAATCGTGGCCAGGAGAAGCCAACAATGGTGGTCTGAACTGGATGTAAAGAAAAGAACTCCGGAGGAGACGTCACCTTGAAGTCGATAAATGTAAATGTTTATTCTGCCGCTGTCTGTGTCTGATCAATGCTGTAGTCCTTTGTATGGTCGACAGCGTGGTGATGGGTGATAGCTTTCTCTTTTGTGCAACAAATCCCAGCATGACCTTACACCTGTTCAGGATATACTGGGAACTGTAGTTTCTCAGTGTACTGTTCTTGGTTCTGGTGCTGTATTTATGTAAAGGGCTTGGTTCTAATGCTGTATTTATGGAATGGGCTTGGTTCTGGTGCTGTATTTATGTACCATATGTGCTGTATTTACAGCCAGGTCCATAAATATTGGGACATCAACACAATTCTAACATTTTTGGCTCTATACACCACCACAATGGATTTAAAATTAAACTAACAAGATGTGCTTTAACTGAAGACGGTCAGCTTTAATTTGAGGGTATTTACATCCAAATTAGGTGCACGGAATTACAACAGTTTGCATATGTGCCTCCCACTTGTTAAGGGACCAAAAGTTATGGGACAATTGGCTTCTCAGCTGTTCCATGGCCAGGTGTGTGTTATTCCCTCATTATCCCAATTACAATGAGCAGATTAAAGGTCCAGAGTTCATTTCAAGTGTGCTATTTGCATTTGGAATCTGTTGCTGTCAACTCTCAAGATGAGATCCAAAGAGCTGTCACTATCAGTGAAGCAAGCCATCATTAGCCTGAAAAAACAAAACAAACCTATCAGAGATATAGCAAAAACATTAGGCTTGGCCAAAACAACTGTTTGGAACATTCTTAAAAAGAAGGAACGCACCGGTGAGCTCAGCAACACCAAAAGACCCGGAAGACCACAGCAAACTACTGTGGTGGATGAGCGAAGAATTCTTTCCCTGGTGAAGAAAAAACCCTTCACAACAGTTGGCCAGATCAAGAACACTCTCCAGGAGGTAGGTGTATGTGTGTCAAAGTCAACAAATCAAGAGAAGACTTCACCAGAGTGAATACAGAGGGTTCACCACAAGATGTAAACCAGTGGTGAGCCTCAAAAACAGAAAGGCCAGATTAGAGTTTGCCAAAAGAGATCTAAAAAAGCCTTCACAGTTCTGGAACAACATCCTATGGACAGATGAGACCAATATCAACTTGTACCAGAGTGATGGGAAGAGAAGAGTACGGCTCGTCTGTCCCACAGGTTGATTTCAATTAGTGTTAGTATATAGCTTGGCCCGCTCCCCCTCACTTACTGAAGCCATCTGGCACCAGGAGAGAGATAGTGTGTGGACTCTCATTGCAGTCCTTGGTGACCATGTGGCGCCAGGGGTAGTGTGGAGTGGGCCCGGCGTGCATGCTGGTAACTGCTTTCCCTGGATATAATGGAGGCCATTTTGGCACGGAAAATGACAGAAAATTCAGGCGGGCCCAACATGCAAGTGGAACCTGCACTTTCTGAATTATATGATAGCCGCTATGGCACATAACAGGTACAGTACAGACCAAAAGTTTGAACACACCTTCTGATTCAAAGAGTTTTCTTTATTTTCATGACTATGAAGGCATCAAAACTATGAATTAACACGTGGAATTATATACATAACAAACAAGTGTGAAACAACTGAAAATATGTCATATTCTAGGTTCTTCAAAGTAGCCACCTTTTGCTTTGATTACTGCTTTGCACACTCTTGGCATTCTCTTGATGAGCTTCAAGAGGTAGTCCCCTGAAATGGTCTTCCAACAGTCTTGAAGGAGTTCCCAGAGATGCTTAGCACTTGTTGGCCCTTTTGCCTTCACTCTGCGGTCCAGCTCACCCCAAACTATCTCGATTGGGTTCAGGTCCGGTGACTGTGGAGGCCAGGTCATCTGTCTCAGCACCCCATCACTCTCCTTCATGGTCAAATAGCCCTTACTTTCAAAGTTTTCCCAATTTTTCGGCTGACTGACTGACCTTCATTTCTTAAAGTAATGATGGCCACTCGTTTTTCTTTACTTAGCTGCTTTTTTTCTTGCCATAATACAAATTCTAACAGTCTATTTAGTAGGACTATCAGCTGTGTATCCACCTGACTTCTCCTCAACGCAACTGATGGTCCCAACCCCATTTATAAGGCAAGAAATCCCACTTATTAAACCTGACAGGGCACACCTGTGAAGTGAAAACCATTTCAGGGGACTACCTCTTGAAGCTCATCAAGAGAATGCCAAGAGTGTGCAAAGCAGTAATCAAAGCAAAAGGTGGCTACTTTGAAGAACCTAGAATATGACATATTTTCATTTGTTTCACACTTGTTTGTTATGTATATAATTCTACATGTGTTAATTCATAGTTTTGATGCCTTCAGTGTGAATCTACAATTTTCATAGTCATGAAAAAAAAGAATGAGAAGGTGTGTCCAAACTTTTGGTCTGTACTGTATATTTAGTGTTAGGAACCCGTCTAACTAGAGATTGCCTTGACGTGCGGCAGACGGGCACAAATAATTTTGTACAAAACGATTTGCCATTTATCTCTAACTTATTAGTTCAGCATTTGCAATTATGATTCAATTTTGTACTTTATTTGGTTTGCAGTGAGCTGTTGCATTGCTTGTTTTGTTCAACAGTCTTGTTGTCAGCCATAGCAACGTGCCCCTGCGCTTTGGGATGTGCTGACTGACCCCCTTTTTTCTCTGCATAGAGCCAAAAATGTTAGAATTGTGTCGATGTCCCAATATTTATGGATCTGACTGTATGTAATGAACTTGGTTCTGAATCTTCTGATGCTGTATTTATGGAATGAGCTTGGTTCTGGTGCTGTATTTATGTACCTGACTTTGTTCTAAGACTGTATATATGTAATGAGCTTGCTTCTTGTGCTGTATTTATGTATCATACGTGGTTCTGATGCTGTATTTATGGAATGGGCTTGGTTCTGGTGCTGTATTAATAAGCTTGGTTCTGGTGCTGTATTTATGTAATGAGCTCGGTTTTGGTGCTGTATTTATGTACCAGGCTTGTTCTGGTGTTGTAATTATGTAATGAGCTTGCAGTACTACTGTATCTTGAATAGCACACTACACATGCACTGCGTCCTTTCCATTTACTGCTGACGGACCTTAGAAAATAGCTGAGCCAGTGCTCAACTACTTTCAGAAGTCACATGGCGGTGAATGCAGGAATGGCCGCACATGTGTGACTTTCTCTCCATTCACTTTTGGATTCCATTCTTTAGATAGGAGATGATCCCCTAGAGGTGGGACCTGGACCCGTCAGACATTTATGGCATATTCTATTGATGTGTCAAAAATGTCCCAGAGAGGAAGCCCTTGAAGTATTAGCTGTGTATTCTTTTCTCCATAAAGGTTGTTATATTTTACATTTGATGCTACTAATTTAGTGTATTTAATTCCTTAAAATGCTGCAGTGGTGTGTGTGTGTATGGGAAGGGGTTGGAAGGCACGAAAAAGACTTTTCGCACAGGGCACCAGGTAACCTAAGGCCGTCCCTGAATACTGCCTTCACCTTGTAGCCACCTATCTGTTCAGAAAAGGATATTCTTCTGTAATTTTTTCAGTTGCACTTATTTGCTAGTAATATACTTTACTTATGAGCGTCATACATTAGTGAGGTGTAGCTGTCAATCCAGGTTCTGGGAATACACTCTCATGCATTTGTAAGAAATGTTTGTTTTGGGCTAATAAATCGGTAATGTTTGCCTTCACAAAGTCCTCCTTTGTCAACCCCTTGCTGTATACAGGTAAAGACGTTTCACTGGGCCGCTCTACTACATTCAAGGTGAAAAGGCGAGAATGACCCCATTCTATTTATAATGAGCTGTATTTCCAGCAGAAAGCAACAAGCTGGGAGCTAACAAGTGGGATCTATTTCCTAGCCTTGTCTATGCCATCTGTTTGGAAGCTGTCCAGCCAGGTCTGAACACACTGACGTATGTTTGTACTAAACTGTACGTGAAAACATTGACTTTGGTCAATTGAATGAATGGAGTGACCTGGAGTAATTACAGTCCTAATGTTAGCACCTTACCTTACTGCCCCTAACCCTACAAATCTCCGCACAAAGCTCACAGCCTCATGGGGCTGGTACAAAATTACAGTACCCAAGATTGGCTTTGGATTTTGCTGATTTGTATGGCTACATATTAGTATATCAGAATTTAGAGCAGCAGCTAAAAGTTGGTAATTTTTAAGATATATTTGCATGTTTAAATTTTTTATTTCTTTATAAAGACCATCTGTCAGCAGATTTTTACCTATGACACCGGCTGACCTGTTACATGTGCACTTGGCAGCTGAAGGCATCTGTGTTGGTCCCATGTTCATATGTGCCCGCATTACTGAGAAAAATGATGTTTTCAATATATGCAGATGAGCCTCTAGGAGTAACGGGGCGTTGCTGTTACATCTAGAGGCTCTGCTCTCTCTGCAACTGCTGTGCCCTCTGCACTTTGATTGACAGGACCAGGCATGCTTGATCACGTTTACACTGCAGGTCCTGTCAATCTGTGTGCAAAGGAATAGCAGTTGCAGAGAGAGCAGAGCCACTAGGTGTAACAGCAACAAATGAGCTCCTAGAGGCTCATTTGCATATATTAAAACATAATTTTTGCCAAGCGCACATGAAACAGGTCAGTCAGTATCACCGATGCCCTTTAGGGCTTGTTCACACGACCGTGTGCTGCCCGTGCTGTGGACCGCATAGTACGGTCCGCAATGCACAGGCACTGACCGCGGGGCAGCCACATGCGGATAGAGGACCCATTCACTTGAATGGGTCCGCGATCAATCTGTTCCGCAAAAAGATAGAGCAAGTTCTATCTTTTTGTGGTGCGGAGGCACGGATCGGAACCCACAAAAGCACGACGTAGTGCTTCCGCAGGGTTCTATTCCATGGTTCCGTTCTGCATCTCCGGATTTGCAGACCCATTCAAGTGAATTGGTCCGCATACGTGATGCAGAATGCACACGTGTATTGCGGACCTGCCATATACGGGCCGCAATACGGCAACGGGGGGGCAACGGCCATGTGAACAAGCCCTTAAGAGGTCTATTTTGCAGCTGTATTGGTTGTTTGGAAAATACCATGGGGTGCCAGGACTCAATACTCCAATTTGATAATGATGACCTATTCTGACAGCCATATTGGCTGTCCCCTTTGAGATACAGCCAGGTCCATAAATATTGGATCAACACAATTTTAACATTTGTGGCTCTATACACCACCACAATTGATTTGAAATGAAACTAACAAGATGTGCTTTAAATGCAGACTGTCAGCTTTAATTTGAGGGTATTTACATCAAAATCAGGTGAACGGTGCAGGAATTACAACAGTTTGCATATGTGCCTCCCACTTGTTAAGGGGACAAAAGTAATGGGACAATTGGCTTCTCAGCTGTTCCATGGCCAGGTGTGTGTTATTCCCTCATTATCCCAATTACAATGAGCAGATAAAAGGTCCAGAGTTCATTTCAAGTGTGCTATTTGCATTTGGAATCTGTTGCTGTCAACTCTCGAGATCCAAAGAGCTGTCACCATCAGTGAAGCAAGCCATCATTAGGCTGAAAAAACACAACAAACCCACTAGAGAGATAGCAAAAACATTAGGCGTGGCCAAAACAACAGTTTGGAACATTCTTAAAAACCAAAAGACCCGGACACCAAAAGACCCGGAAGACTACAGAAAACAACTGTGGTGGATGACCGAAGAATTCTTGGCCAGATCAAGAACACTCTCCAGGAGGTAGGTGTATGTGTGTCAAAGTCAACAATTAAGAGAAGACTTCACCAGAGTGAATACAGAGGGTTCACCACAAGATGTAAACCATCGGTGAACCTCAAAAACAGGAAGGCCAGATTAGAGTTTGCCAAACGACATCTAAAAAAGCCTTCACAGTTCTGGAACAACATCCTATGGACAGATGAGACCAAGATCAACTTGTACCAGAGTGATGGGAAGAGAAGAGTATGGAGAAGGAAAGGAACTGCTCATGATCCTAAGAATACCACCTCATCAGTGAAGCATGGTGGTGGTAGTGTCATGGCGTGGGCATGTATGGCTGCCAATGGAACTGGTTCTCTTGTATTTATTGATGATGTGACTGCAGACAAAAGCAGCAGGATGAATTCTGAAGTGTTTCGGGCAATATTATCTGCTCATATTCAGCCAAATGCTTCAGAACTCATTGGACGGCGCTTCACAGTGCAGATAGACAATGACCCAAAGCATACTGCAAAAGCAACCAAAGAGTTTTTTAAGGGAAAGAAGTGGAATGTTATGCAATGGCCAAGTCAATCACCTGACCTGAATCCGATTGAGCATGCATTTCACTTGCTGAAGACAAAACTGAAGGGAAAATGCCCCAAGAACAAGCAGGAACTGAAGACAGTTGCAGTAGAGGCCTGGCAGAGCATCACCAGGGATGAAACCCAGCGTCTGGTGATGTCTATGCGTTCCAGACTTCAGGCTGTAATTGACTGCAAAGGATTTGCAACCAAGGATTAAAAAGTAAAAGTTTGATTTATGATTATTATTATGTCCCATTACTTTTGGTCCCATAACAAGTGGGAGGCTCATATGCAAACTGTTGTAATTCCTACACCGTTCACCTGATCTAGATGTAAATACCCTCAAATTAATGGTGTTCATTTCATTTCAAATCCATTGTGGCGGTGTATAGAACCAAAAATGTTAGAATTGTGTTGATGTCCCAATATTTATGGACCTGACTGTACATTCCCCTTTTCTCCCCTGCCTTTTCCAACATTGAGCTCCAGTCCTGTGCACTGCTCACATCATTTCATGCATACAAGTCGCTGTGCACCTACTCGCCTAGTATTTGGGACGTCACTGCTGAGGCCAGTGATTGGCGGTGACGGTGAACTGTGTGAACGGAACGTCACTGCTGCAGCGAGGAAAACAAACAGTAGCAAGGAGGACGTGAACACAGCACTGGAAGCAGGGGAGAAAAGGGTTAAATATTGTTCCTTTTGCTATTTAATGGAGCTTTTATTTAAGTTAAAGGGGACAACCAATTTAATAAAATATAAGGTTTTGAGGACCCATATAAAAGGTGTTGTAGTTTGAAAGTCTGTCTTCCTGAAGCCACCACAAGAGGGAGCTAACAGCATATGGTTTTACTTTTTATACATTGTATATATTATATATTAATGTATAAACTATATGTAGTAAATAGTGTTGCGGGCAGACAGAATTTTCTGTTTTAATTTTATGAAGAAGATTTGGATCCCTGTGTCATCAAAACAAAACACCAATTTCTTTAAAGATGTATTGAAAAAATACTCAGTCCAGAATTTTGGACCTAAAATGGCACGCTGTTAAAAGGTGAACGCTCATTTAGGTACGATTATCTGCAGACGTCCTATTGGAATGTAGCTATTCCCAATGTACTTCATGATATGTTTTGTGCCTGTAATGCTATGCTATGTTTACAGAGTGCTGCAAGAAAGATGGCTGTTCATTAAATCATGCACAGTCATAACCCGAATTATTACTCCGCATCTAGGATTACGGCTTAAAAAAATGTGTGCGCCAACCAACAGATGGCCAGCCATAAAATATAAGAGACATACCCATGTCTATGGTTAATCAGCATCTCTCTGTTGGGCAGCATTTACAGAAACTATATTTCTTCCCAGATGCAGTAATTTCAACATACATATTTGTAAATGAATGTCCACATTAATTCCAAAGTGCACATTCATATTGAGGAAACGGCGTGGCAATGAATACTTGGCAATATTCCATGCTCAAATGTTTTCAGTATACCACTTCATTATATAAAATGCATCTTGGCACCAGGAGGTGTGCAGTCAACATAACAACTTTTGACTTGATTTCATACAGCTCGCTCCATTATTGCTGCTAATCATGAATCACATTGCCACCAATCAGATCCATGAATACTGTCCCTTCATAAAAAATAATGAATAAAGCAAAAGTCTTAGACTACAGTACTGTTGCAAATTTAAGAATAAAAAAAAAAGAAGACATATACAGGCGGGTAAGGAGAGAGGTGCAAAACTTTGAGAAGAATATCATTTTCTAATTATTAAACTGATTTTGGATCCAATTCTGGTATTCTTTATTTTAAAAAAGATGGGGCGTCAATGCCATGTCAACCCAAAGAAGAGAGACTACAGTAACATGCTACTGGTATGGCCTACCATCTAACACTATTGCACCCCTCCAACATATTTATCAACATTGTAGTTGGTAAATTCAGGGCACGTAAGCCACACCCAACGGTGAGGCCACCCATTTATGGGTGGAGTGTTCATATGCCCCAAACATCTTGGGCCAGGCCGGCAAGAATTTGACTTTATAGAATATTACCAATAAATATGATCCATTTACTTCCTAATAAAAACAAAAGACAAAAATCTTGGAGCTCTTGTATGTTTCCTGGACATGCTCTGATGTGTTGATAACCATGCCATAAATTAATACGTATATCCAAAGTACAAAACTAGCCCAGTGCTTTCATAAAATTAGGTTTCTTTATTAAATATATCATAAATATAGGAGATATAGTCCACGAACTGAGGCTGTCCACGTTTTTTTTTTTTTTTACAGGCACTGCCAAGTATAAGTATAGACAGTTAAATAGACTGTGTGTGCTGTGTTCATAATCTCCAGTGTATTTCTGTCAGATACAGCTTCACACTAGCCAGCTATACAGAAATTATATGTTCTTATCAGGGCATTTATCAAACCAGATATGTATTGGTTTTGATGTAGAAATGTCCCGATTGCTAAGTTTTTTGCAACATTTAGGAGACACGCCACTTTAGTCTATGTTTAAAGTGGTTCTCCGCTCTATTTATATAGGTCATCAATATCAGATCGGCGGCAGTCCGCCAACCAGCTGTTTGAAGAGAAGGCTGCGTTTACCTGCTCACTATTGCACCCGCAGTGGTGAGCAGGTGTAATTACAGCTAAGACACTCAATGCACTTCAATGGGATGGCTTAGCTGTAATTACACCAGTTGCGACAGTGCACAGGTAAACGCAGCCTTCTCTTCAAACAGCTGATCGGCGGGGGTGCTGGGAGGTGGCCCCACACCGATCTGATATTGATGACCTATCCGGAGGATAGTTCATCAATATAAATAAAGCAGACAGATCTTTTAAGACTGAAAAGAGATTAGGCCTGGATTATGGCACATTTATCTGCAACACTTGGAAAGGTGGTCACAAAAAAAGTCTCAGAAAAGTTGCATCCTATGCTATCCCTGGTATATATTTTTTTTTTAAGACTAATGCAGTTGCACCTAATACATTAAAACTGCACACCATTTCATACATTTCGTGCAACACTTTTGTTTAGAGAAGCTACTCCAGTTTTCCTACTCCACCCTTCTACTGGAGTGAGGTTGTTACTTTTTAAAAAGAAAGCCTCAGTGATAAATCTGGAGTGGAACTCATTAACATAGTTAACCACATGTACTTTCCCACCTATATTTCAAAACTGGAGTAAATGGTGTAAAAATGCATAAAGTCGACAAATTTAGCATTTGCATTTTTGATGTTCCATTGCTGGTGATGGTCAGCTCTCCTGCTCTTGAAGGTGGACTGTCCTCTCTATGATGTGGAGCAAGGTGGTGAGCATCCTTATTTATTTATTTGAGGCACTTATATAGTGCTACTATATTGTGTCCCCTATGGGGCTCACATTCTAAGGTCCCTAGCAGTATGTCTTTGGAGTGTGTGAGGAAACCGGAGTACCCAGAGGAAACCCACGCAAACTCGGAGAGAACATACAAACTCCATGCAGATGTTGTCCTTGGTCAGATTCGAACCCAATAGTGCAACCCAATAATGCAAGGCAATAGTGCTAACCATTCGTTCACATCACCGTTCAGCTTTTCCGTTCTCCTGCTCTGTGTAGGCATAACTGAGCCGAACGGAACCTAAGGACCCCATAGACTATAATGGGGTCCGTTAGGTTTCCGCTCAGAAGAAGATTTTGGAGTGGAGACAAAAGTAGTGCATGCAGGACTTTTTTTATTTTTATTTAAAATTTTATTAAGGAAAAGTACAAATACACACGTTGACAATAGAATCTCATAAATCCACCTAGGTGATATGATCACAATATTTGCCATTTGGCCCACTTTTCACTAAATAAACATTTTTACGTTGTATCATTACATGTTCTGAAATTAATAAAGCAAAAGTGGATGTTCGTTATGTTCTATTCCCCAATTTTTGCTTTTCTATATAACTCCCCAAACCCAAATACCATTGTAATTTCCCCAGAGTTCCCTTCATCTGTTCCTCAAAATACCACCTGGTTTCTTGAAAGGGTACCATCAGCTCCCTTATTTCTTCGTGTGACATAGAATAAACAATACATTTCTTCCATTTTTGGAAAAAACGTTATCACATTTTCTTTATGTTGGACTGTATCTAGTCTATCCATATATAAGATGTGTTTCATGGTTCCCATTATTTCCTCAAGGGTAGGAGAAGTAGGATATAGCCAGTGTCTCAGTATATTTTTCTTAACAGATAATAGAAAAAGATGAACCCCTTTGATACCTATCACCTTTGTAGGGCCTCCCCTGGGATCTATGGGTATATAATGAAAAACACATTGTTGTGGGGAGGGTTGTAGTTCTATGTTCCATATCTTTTTGATATATTTTGTGGCCTCTTCCCAAAGTTAGGGTATTCCCATAACCAGTGTATCAGATTAGCCTTCTGTAGGTGGCATTTTGGACACCATCTAAGGTAATGTCCCGGAGCATCTCTGTACGAGAGGTCAAAGGCATATGTGGCCTTGTGCATTAATCTGAATTGCATTTCTCTCCAAGTCTCACTATTAATAGCTTGTCTTACTCTCTCCATACCTGCCCTGGCTGTCAAAGAGTCATCCCCTAATTCCCTTTCCCATTTCCTAAATACCATACCACCGAGTGGGATTGAGTATGTGCTCTGGATTCTTCTATACAGAACAGATAGTGAGCCTACCTCCCCCTCCTCGTCCCACTAAGGTCTCCAACCATACCAATCTCTCAGAGTCCCCCAGTGTATCTGCCTGTGCTGTACAGTATGATATTATTTGTCTGTATGGTAGGAAGTGGGACAGCGGGAGCTGGAATTTTTTATTATTTTTTTTGCCATGAAAGTATCTTAGTTCCAGAGGTTGACAATATCTGCTTTACTTTATTAATACCTTTTTCTCTCCATTTACCATACATCTTGGATTGTCTCCCTGGTGGGAAGGCTGGTAGGGACCACAAAGGCATATATGGGGTAATATACATGGGTAGCTTGTAGAGTTTCCTGACCCACCTCCAAGCCGCTGTTGTATCTTTTATCAATATGTAATTTTTGACCGATGGTGGAGTGTCTCTAATTCTGGTGTGTAAGAGCGCCACCAGATCCCAAGGGGCCGTTAGCTCTTTCTCTAGTTGTGTATATGAAAAATGTGACGTATCCCAAAGCCAGTCTCTGACATTTCTAAAAAGGGCTGCCATGTTATAATTCCGAATATTGGGTAGCTGGAGTCCTCCCTCCCATTTTGTTAAGCACAGTTTTTCATAGGCTATCCTAGGCCTCTTCTTTTTCCATAAGAAGGATGTAAAGGCCTTTTGAAGTCTATTTATATCTATGTGTTTAATTAGTAAAGGTATTGTCTGCATAGGGTAAAGCAGCCTAGCAAAACTAACCATTTTTAGGAGGTGAGCTCTACCAAAGAGAGAGAGTGGCAAGTTGGAGCATTTCCACTTCTAGTTCTATTTTCTTAATTAATGGTGCATAGTTTAACGTGTATAGGGTGAACTAATGGTTCCAAGGTCAATTACAAAGAAGGGGAGAAACAGGGCAACCTTGTCTGGTACCTTTATAGAGGTTGAAGGGTTCTGACAAAAAAAAAAAATCGCTCTCTCTTGCCTGGGGCCCTTCTATACATACTGTTCAAAACAGATCTGAATGGACCCTGTATCCCAAATGCATCAAGAGCCTGACCAAGCCACTCCCAATTGACATTATCAAAAGCCTTTTCCGCGTCTATTGATAGGAGAGCTGGGTGACATTTTTTGCCCTGGTTGTGACCAATATAGTCTTGAACTGCTAGCACCGTTCTTATATTTGCTACTGCTGCTCTCCCCTTGATAAACCCTACTTGATGTGAGCCTATAAGACCTGTCATGTAGTTTGCGAGCCCATTTGTCATCAATTTTGACAGGATCTGAAAGTCTTGGTTAATTAATGAAATTGGTCTATAGGAACTGGTTAAGGTTAAATCCTTGCCTGGTTTGGTATTGACCTTTATATGGGCCATGTTACCGGAGGGCATTATATCCCCTCCTTGTAGGCAGGAATTAAAAATGGATACTAGGGTCGGGGTCACTTCTGTAACTAATGCTTTGAAAAATTCAGCCGGATATCCATCTGGTCCTGGCACTTTTTCGTTGCTTAGTGACTTGATAGTTTATTGTACCTCATCCTCTGTTATCTGGGCATTTAGAAGTGTCAGCATTTCTTCCGATGCCTGCGGCAAATTTACTTTAGCCAAGAGTTCCTCTGCTCTAGAGATATCACATTGATCTTGGTGGTATAATTTTGCATAGTATCTCCCAAAGCAATTTGTTATGCTTTCTGTGTTATTTACCTTTTCCCCGATCTCACTAAGTATGCCATTGATCCCAGAACAGCATCCCCATGGTTTCGTGAGATTTACTAGCAATTTTTCTGCCTTATTGCCAAACTTAAACAGTTCTGCTGATTTTTGGTCTAGGAACATTTTTGGTTTTTGTTCCAAATAATGATCATGTGTGTGCTTCACCGTTACCCATTTAGTCTTGTTTAGGTCTGTAGGGTTTGCGAAGAAGGCTGTGTATGCATATTGTACTTCGTCTGGAGCTTGTCTATATTTTTTTTTTTTTTTTTTTTTTTTTTGCCAGGGTATATGAGATTATATTCCCTCTTATTACTGCCTTTGCAGTCTCCCAAAATAGGACATGTTCATCTTTATGGTTCATATTATTCTCAGAAAATTCCCACCAACACCCTTTCAATCTATTTATGAACTCTTCATCAGTGGCCAAATAACTAGGTAGACGCCATAGTTAGTTCCCCTGGGCACATTTGCTGCTATGTGTATGGCTACCAGGGCATGATCTGATATAACCATATCTGTTATTACTGACATGTCTGTTTTCCGCAGGAGTTGCGATGAGGCTAAGACATAGTCCAACCTCGACCAGGATTGTTGAGCATGGGAGTAGTGTGTGAACTCTTTCCGTCGGATTAAAGAATCTCAATACATCTGTAAGATTTGTGGACCCTAAGAAAGGCTCGAGAGTGTTTCCTCTCGAATGTTTTATATGTAAATCCCTTCTGTGGTGGCGGCGGTCTTCCTGCACGTCTCGTACTAAATTGAAGTCTCCCGCCACTAGTATCTGTCCCATTTCCTCCTGCAGGATTGCTGTCTCCAGCTCTCCGAAGAAGGCAGCCTGAGACGAATTAAGCCCATATACATTAAATATAGTGAGCTGCCCTGCATCAGTTTCCATTTTTATCCGTAGTAAGCGTCCCTTTCCATCCTGATCTACTAAAATGATTTTATTACGTAAACGTCTATGGACAAGCATCAAGACTCCCGCCTTCGTACTGTCTGAGGGGGAGCCGAATACTGACCCCACCCACAGGCGTTTCATGCACCAGAAATCGGCCTTCTCCAGGTGCGTCTCATGCAACAATGCAATATCTGTATTTAATCTAGTAAGGTGACGGAAGATCATTATTCTTTTTTGTGGGGATCTCCGGCCTTTCACATTCCACGTCACTATTTTCATGGTCTAATATTAATATGTAAATAAAAGAGTGGTAGGGCACACCTACACTTGGACACACATAGGAGATTTAATATAGTACAATTTATTCAAACACTGTGTGCAATAACACATGTATAATAACATATAAAACTTGATTAAACAAATATTCGCATGCTATAAATTCTCATAAAAATTAATAAAATCAATATAAATGCACACTGAAACACACACTTAAATATGTAGTCCTGAAAGAAAGAGCCTAATATGGACAGAGAAGGATAAAACCTTCCAGCTACGTTTGTCCGTAATGTGATGCTCACATAGCAAGTCAGAGATATTCAGCTCTTTAACATAGTTCGTAGTATTCAGGAACTGCAAGGCAAAGTTCACAAAGTGACCCCCGTATAATCGAATAAGGGTAAATAGTCTTATCACTTATATTCCTTTTGTTTGGTTTTGGTGTCCCAAAGCTCACTTTTTATATATGCACTAGTTCAGCGATAGTTTCCTACTCACGATTGTGCCGACTGTATTGCGGTTAGTGTGGAGTCTCACGTATGTTCCGCTTGCAGGCAGTGATGTAGCTTCCAGGGTATGGATCCAGGGATCTTCGATCAATTGCAGGAGTGCCGTAGTTAGGAATTTGTAGGTGGAGATTCCTGCCAGGTGCTCTGATCAAGCAGCAGGCTGGTTTTTCGGAGTTGGCTACGACTCCTTCCTCAGCCACTGAGGAAGGAGTCGTAGCCAACTCCGAAACGTGTTTGGTGAAAGAGGATCCCATGAAACTGAATATACAACCGGAGTATTGAAGCGCTTTAAACCAACTATAAGGAGAGGGATCGGTATCAAACAAAATTGGCAGGAGAAATCTAAGACTGATTGCCGCAGTAAAAACCAGCCTGCTGCTTGATCAGAGCACCTGGCAGGAATCTCCACCTACAAATTCCTAACTACGGCACTCCTGTAATTGATGACCGAAGATCCCTGGATCCATACCCTGGAAGCTACATCACTGCCTGCAAGCGGAACATACGTGGGACGCCACACTAACCGCAATACAGTCGGCACAATCGTGAGTAGGAAACTATCGCTGAACTAGTGCATATATAAAAAGTGAGCTTTGGGACACCAAAACCAAACAAAAGGAATATAAGTGATAAGACTATTTACCCTTATTCGATTATACGGGGGTCACTTTGTGAACTTTGCCTTGCAGTTCCTGAATACTACGAACTATGTTAAAGAGCTGAATATCTCTGACTTGCTACTGTATGTGAGCATCACATTACAGACAAACGTAGCTGGAAGGTTTTATCCTTCTCTGTCCATATTAGGCTCTTTCTTTCAGGACTACATATTTAAGTGTGTGTTTCAGTGTGCATTTATATTGATTTTATTAATTTTTATGAGAATTTATAGCATGCGAATATTTGTTTAATCAAGTTTTATATGTTATTATACATGTGTTATTGTACACAGTGTTTGTTTGAATAAATTGTACTATATTAAATCTCCTATGTGTGTCCAAGTGTAGGTGTGCCCTACCACTCTTATTTACACATTATTTTCTGAAGATTGGGTGTAATCTTCTTTGTAGTTGCACCCATTCCAATCATTGTCCAAGAAGTGAGCCATCTCTAAACACTAATTTTTAATATTAATGTGTAATATACATAGAGACCCACCCGGAGGACCCCGACACCTCACAAGTGCAACCTTCCATTCAATAACATTGCATCCATGGAGCTTAACAAAACATAAAACTGTTCCCTTCCTCCCCCCAAACCCCATTAACCTGCCTCCCCAGTCTAGGTTTTGTCAACCAGCATTTCACCTGTTTGAACTTCACTTTTTTCGCACATTCCTGGCTAGAGTCGCTAACTTCTTCAGTTCCAGAATAACTCATTAATTTCACAATAAACTTATATATCTTATATAACTTATATATCTTATTACTCTCCTCTCCTCCCTTCATATACCACGTCGGGTAGCGTCCATCTGTACGAAATGTAACTTAGTGTTACTCCCGATCTGTAGCTGTCGATTAAATCTAAGACTTATTTTCCTCAGTCCCATTTCGGGCTCGATGCTGGATTGGGCTCTAATCTAGACGTGTTGGGGGAGGAACCATGGGACCGTTGACGAGATGTCCCTTGTTGGTGTCCACCTCTCGGTGAAATGGCCTTTCCACATTGTTGCCTCTGTTGTCGGATTTCCCCTCCAATGCTGCCATTGCTTCTATAGGTGATAAATATGTGTCTATGGTTCCATCTTGTCTGAATACTCTCAGAACCGCAGGATATATCAGCGCAAATATTATTTTCTCCCGTACCAGCTGTGTACATATGGAGGAGAAAGCTCTTCTCTAATCTCCAAAGAGTAAGATCTTGTGTCCCCTAACTTTAAGCAGCTGAGTTTTGCGCCTGTATCTGATCAAGAGGGATTCTCTCTCAGCATAATTAAGGTATTTAACAATCACGGGCCTTGGCCTCTGCTTGGGCTCTTCTTTGTGTGATACTGTCATAGGACCAATTCTGTGGGCTCTTTCCACTAACATTGGGCTTTGGATTCCTAAGGCCTGTGGCAGTTCCGCTGCGCATATTTGACTAAGCTGGCTTGGGGATATCGTCTCCGGTAGGCCCAAAATCCTAAGATTGTTCCTTTGTGAGCGGTTTTCTAAATCCTCCACTTTATCTCTTAGGGCTTGATTCGTCTTGAGAGTTTCCCTGACCTGAATCTGCGCCCTCTCCAGCTCATCCTCTATTAGTCCCACACTCTGTTCCAGTTCTTGGATTTGCGCTGAGTGACCTCACCTTGGATTTGTTTCAGAGAAGAGGCGACTGTTGCCTCCAACGTGACTGTCACGGGGTTCCGAAGGTGCACTCGGTCCCCCATTGCCCGCAGAACTGTTGCTTAGCTTTTGGAATGAGGTTCTGTGTTTGACCTCATTCCCAGGGCGGCTTTACTAGCTGGGTGGCTCCTTGCTCCTAAGTCTGCCTTGAGCGCCGAGCTGATCACTCGGTGCTCGACTGGTTGGTCTGTCGGTCATGTGACGCTGGCCACGTCACATGACCCTCACTCCCCACTATAAATACAGGCAGCCTGCTGGCTACAGGTTGCCTGTTAATTTCTAGGTTCCTGGCTATTTGTTGGACTGCTGAATACTTACCTGATACTGTTCCTTGACCATCCTTTTGCCTGATCCTCCTGTACTGCGCATCCGTCCTGGTATTGTGACCTCGGCTCCCACCTGACTACTCTCTTAGGACTCCTCTTGTACTTCTCTGCTCTCCTGGTATTTATGACCCTGGCTTCTCCTGACAATTCTCTGCTTGCTCCATTTGTACTTTGCAGCTTTCCTGGTATTGACTCGGTCCGTTCACGTCCTGTTGTTTGTCTGTCTGTCATCCCTGCACTTACTCCAAGTTAGGGATTGCCGTCCAGTTGTCCCCTGTCATTAGGACTCGCGAGGCATTTCAAGTCCCTGTACTTGCAGGTGCACGTCTATCTTTGTTGTCTCGGACTCACCATTTTCTAGCAGAGGAGGGGGTTGGGACGAGGAGCGTGTCAGTCTCTGTCTGTCGGCCATCTTGCCTTTCTGCTGTATGCCGTTCTCTCACTGCGGAAGAGGAGATTCTGCTGGCGGGGAGCCGCTTCGCACAATGAATTTTTCCATTCGTAGTTGCGCGATCGTGTATAGTATTATTTTTGGGGTTTTATCTCCCCAATCGTCGGCTAATTCCCGGGGAATTTTGCCCGAGTGTCCGGAGCTCCTTCCTTGCACAGCCTCACATGTGTGCGCCAGAACTGGAAGTCATTCTGGACTTTTGTCTCCGCTTCAAAAAACTTCTGAGTGGAAACCTAACGTATCCCATTATAGTCTATGGAGTCCTTAGGTTCCATTCGGCTCAGTTTTGTACCGCATCAGTCCTTTCTGTTTTCCTGCTCCTAAACAGAGCAGAACGGAATGGAAGAACGGTGATGTGAATGAAGCCTAAACCACCGTCCTTTTCTTCTTTAGTAATACATACAGTATACTTGGGTTCATCTTCTAAATCAGCATCAACACTCAACATCGCAAAATTAAATAAAACGTAAAACTCACTACAAACTACAGAAGTTAGCAAGCGAGCACCCAATACACAAGAGCACTTTATGCTTGTGTTCAATGATGTATTATCTCCAAAGCATTACAGCTGCAGGATAGCACACAATAAACCGCCAGCAGCTGCACTCAATTACTAGGTATCCCAGTGGTAGCTTAAAGTAATAATCACAGTAATTTAGTAAAACACATTCAGTATGACATGATTAGATTTTACTGACTGCAATAACATTTAGGGATCGAGTTTACATTGCGCAGACACCAGTTATTAACTCGCTTCTCTCTTTCTCCGCGTTATATTTGGAGAACATATTTTCACACATCTAATTTGCGACCACTTGAAATTTGTAAGTCTAATTATATCCTGCAGTGTGAATTATAGGCATTTTGCACGGCTTTACAGCATTCCCAGAAGGTTAGAAAGGAAAGAACGGCTGGTCAGGTCTCACAGGAAACTGAGACTAAGCATTGTATACATTTCTGCTAGCGGCTAATTGGGGTTTTCTTAATGGGTTATGCAAATGACAAAAAAAACACTCTAAAAAGAGTACAGTATCCCAACAAGAGCTTACTGTACTGATTGCCAGGTCCTTGGCATCTCCATATTAAAAGTAAACACGCAGGACTCACTCAGACGGCTACATTTCTTGTTGGATACTATTTTACCACATTATGTAGATTTGGGAAATCGCTACATTATATCCATAGACGCTACATATTGTATGTAATACCAGTGGCAAGGACATATGCAGATGACATGTGGGATCACTTACTAGATTGTTCAGTAAGTCCAGTGGAAACCACAGATAACCTTGCAGGAGAGATTTATGAAAACTGGTGCAGAGGAAGAAGTGTCTATAGACACGAGTCCAGTCTTTTGGGAGGACTTTAAAAAAAATTAAGTCTAAAATCTGGCAGCTGTAAATTATTATTATTTCTTAATTATTAGCACCAGTTGTTATAAGTGTCCCTCAAAAGACAAACTCTGAGATCTATAGAAGTTGATGCCATGTAAAGCAGGGGTAGGCCCCCTCCAGCACTGTTAAACTACAACTCCCAGCATGGATACTTTCTCTGCCCTTCTCAGAACTCTTACAGAAATTAATGGAGCATTTTAACAACAGCCGGAGTGCCGAAGGTTGCTGATCCCTGAAGTAAGGCTAGCTTCACATCTGAGGCAGGGAACTCCGGCAGGCTGTTGCGGTAGAGAAAAGTCTGCTGGAAATATCCGTATTTGCCAGATACTACCACTTTCCCACCAGACCCCGTTGACTATAATGGGGTCCGGCAGAAATCCAGCTACTACCTGGAAAATATGCTGAGAATCCCCAACACAAAAACTGCTGCATGCAAAATGCTAAGTACACCATTAGCTAAAAAAAATAATAAAAAACAAAAAAAGTAATGAAAACTAATAAACTAAAAAACAAAATAAATAAAACAATAATATTCCGACCACTTATATAACTTAATAAAGGGATCTGCCAAAAATTTACATTTGACACCTATCCACACAATAGATGATAAATGACTGATGGATGCACCACAATTACTAGAATAGGGGTCCCGAGCCCCCCATTCCTCTCACTGCAAGCTGAAAGTGAAGGGTAGTTTTGAGAGGATCCACAGTTGAGCATGTGTGATCCATCAGAGTCTATAGACTGATGGAGGTATTTGAACACTTGGAGCCCTTGTTCTAGTGATTAGTGGGGGTCCCAGCGGAGGGACTGTCTGGTGTGGTGGATAGGTGATAAACGTTGATTTTAGGAACACCCTTTAGAGGTACCTATATTTCAGGCCTTGTTCAAATTTTCAGACTGAATATGTTGTGGCGTGAGCAGCTAGTCCTATACCAACAGATATGAACAATCCCTTAAAGGGGATGCCCACCATTTTTCCAAATCTTAATAGGTTCAGTTTTACACCAGTTCATTTCTTCACATATCATTTTAGTGGGTGGATTCAGAGCTCCGAATCCCATCTATACCTATAGATTAAAAACATGACCTGTCGCCTGCCTGCAGCCGTGGACTAGAGGATGCTTAGGCGCATACGATTATACGTTGAACTCAATACCGCTGTATGCAGAAAGCTCTCAAACCCCCTCAAAACTGCCTTTGATAAATAACACGAGACACTAGATCTGATATCAGGTCACTTCCCTCTGAGACACTTGATACATGAGGCGCAGCGTCGCGGGATGTCCAGGATGTTATTACATCCAATAAGGAGTAACAGATAAAGACAGTCACTGTCCTGGCTCCTTGGTCATGTCAATGAGCACAAACAGTTGAGAGTTTCAAATACATGGAGGTAAAAAAAAATAATATATATATAACTTTACAGTACGTTACAAATTTGAGATGTGACACTTTACAGCTGGAGCAACGGAAGTGATAGGAATAAACTATAGACATTCTGTTTATTACATATCCTAGGGTGACCATTGGTTTTCAAAATAAATAAAAAACTTGGGGCAGGATGGTGGTATGGGGCAGGCACACCTGCACTTGGCGGAAGGTGGGTGTAATTTCTAGTATTGGTGAATGTCAATGTGTATGTCGTAGGGACGTAAACAAGCAGTAAACAAGCAGCTGCTCTTATGACTCTTGCTGTTGTGACTGAGATGCTGTTTGTGTGTAGGGGGTGTGCATGGCTGACTAATGCTGGCATGTGAGAAAGCGGGTCATAAAAAGAAAAGCAGGGCTGATTCTAGGCTCTTTGCTGCATGAAGCGAAAACTGAAATGGTGCCACTCCCCCCACCCTCTGTGCCAAATTCTTAATCTAACCCCTCCCTCACAGTCCTGCTGCTAAAGAAATATTTGGATGGACATTACATTCCAAATATACAGAATACATCGCTACTTACCTCTTACATCCAGTGATGTCTCCTCTGATGTAAATGTCCTCCATACTCATCTTCTCCATTCAGGCCAAACCACCATGACAGCTTCTTTTCAGCCACATCTTGTCTCTGCAGCGTTTACCACACAGACATCTTAGGTACCTAATTTTACCATCATCATGCACAAACTTGCCAGCCTGGTGCCCCAACAGGGTCATCCTGCAGCTACCCCCAATACTGTGCCCACTGTGCTCTCCTATGCCCCCAAAAACGATACTGTACCGCACAAAATATAGTGCCATACACCGTCCCACCAATAGTAATAATTCTCTCCTGGAGTGCCCACACTAGCAATGGCGCCACCAATGGGGATAATGCTCCCCGAGAGTGCCACCATTTATAGCAATGCCCCACAGTACCCTCTGTAGTAATAATGCCACCATAGTGCCCTCAGTATTTATAATGCCTCTGTAGTTATACCCCCTGTATTATAATGCCCCCTGAAGTGCCAGTAGATAATGCTCCTCCACCCCCACTCTAATGCCAGTCTATAATGCCCCCTTATAATGCCAGTATAACCGCCATGGCCCACCCAACACCTCCTCCCCCTAAATACAGAGTTGCAGACTACAGACCAGGTGAAAAAAATAAAATCTCACCTCTCCTTTGCACTGCCGGGTGCCGCACATCAAACACTAATCCTGCAGGGCAGGCCAGCAAAATATGTCCTGACATCACACACAGCATCAGGTCATAGTACGTACCTACGTGCACCATGTCCTGACTCTATATGCGGTGAGGACATAGCCAGCGCCAGCAGAACAGGTCCAGGGAATGGTGATGGTGAGTAAAGCGCATATTTACCGCTCCCTGGGGCCTGGACTACTGAACTCAAAAAAGTCTCATGTACATGGCCATTGCAGTTTTTGCAGTCCGCAAAACACTGATACCGGCCGTGTATGTTCTGCATTTTGCGGAACATCCTGCCCCGTATAGTGGTCCTATCCTTGTCCGTAAAACAGACAAGCATAGGACATGCATAATTTTTTTACTGGTGCTGAGAAATAGACATACGGATGCGACCAGCAAACGGTGTGCTGCCCGCATCTTTTGTTGCCTCATTGAAGTGAATGGGTCTACATCCAATCTGCAAAAAAAGCGGATCGGATGCAGACAAAAACAATGGTCATGTGCTTGAGCCCTAAGGCTGTAATAATGAGCTCTCTACAATGGAAGCACCCATTAATTAATAGTGCCCGTCCGGCAGTGCCTCTTCCATAAGAAAGAGTAATGTGGTGAATCACAGACATTTTTGAAGACTTATAAATCCCAGCCAGATGATTTTTTTTTTTTAGGTCCCTAATAACCGGAATTAGTACTCACCGGAAATTCTTTTTCCATGAGATCACCACGACGGTAACACAAGGAGATTGACCCCTGACCTCTGTAGGGGCAGGAAGCAGAGAAAGGTTTAAATACCCCCTCCCACCACCAGTGGTTCCAAAATACAAGAGTAGAAAGGTGGTGGAAAACAAGTGATTTTATAATATCCGCATTTAAATCAAACCTACTTCATAGCAATTCCAAAAAAGCAAGGAAAATAAACATAATGGGAAGGAAATTTATATGCTGTCGTGGTGATCTCATGGAAAAAGAATTACCGGTGATTACTAATTCCGGTTTTCAATAGCATCACCACGACGGCAACACAAGGAGATATACAAAATATGATCATGGGGGGGGGAACAGCCTAAAGGACTTTTTGTCCAAAAGACATGTCTGATTTTTTGAAAAGGTCTAGTCTATAGTGTTTAATGAAGGTATGGATACTAGACCAAGTAGCGGCTTTACAAATTTCTTCTAGGGAAACACCCGCTCTCTCCGCTTGGGAGGAAGACATCGCTCTGGTAGAGTGAGCCTTCAGATTATCTGGGCAAGAGACATTCTGAATAGTATAACAGGTTGAAATATTTTTAATCCATCTAGCGATTGAGGATTTGGAAATAGGGATGAGCGAACCCGAACTGTATAGTTCGTACCGAATTTTGGGGTGTCCGTGACACGGACCCGAACATTTTCATAAAAGTCCGGGTTCGGTGTTCGGCGCTTTTTTGGCGCTTTTTGAAAGGCTGCAAAGCAGCCAATCAACAAGCGTCATACTACTTGCCCCAAGAGGCCATCACAGCCTTGCCTACTATTGGCATGGCTGTGATTGGCCATTTCAGCATGTGACCCAGCCATAAGCTTGGGTCACGTCACTCTGCTGATTCAAGCATAGGGAGAGGTTGCTGCTGCGACGTTAGGGCGAGATTAGGCAGATTAACTCCTCCAAAAGACTTAATTCAGTGATCGATCTCCAGCTGTGGATCATTGAAGTGCTAATATTGAATTGCTCACTTTTTTTAGGCTGCCCAGAGCGTTTTTATATCACTTTTTTCTGGGGTGATCGGCGGCCATTTTGTGGCTTGTGGTGCGCCAGCACAAGCTACCACCAAGTGCATTTAACCATCAATAGTGTGGTTATTTTTTGCTATATCCTACATCAGCTGCAGGCTGAGCCTGTGTCACCGAAGTGCATTTAACCATCAACAGTGTGGTTATTTTTTGGCCATATACTACATCAGGTGCAGGCTGAGCCTGTGTCACCGAAGTGCATTTAACCATCAACAGTGTGGGTATTTTTTGCTATATCCTACATCAGGTGCAGGCTGAGCCTGTGTCACCCAAGTGCATTTAACCATCAATAGTGTGGTTATTTTTTGGCCATATACTACATCAGGGGCAAGTTGAGCCTGTCACCCAGCGCCTAAAAAATAGACCTGACATTTATATTCCTCCAAATCAGTACTGTTTTAGCTGGTCAAATTATTTGTAGTGACCGTAAAAGCACAGTTTTTGTTCTGGGTTGAAAAACTATTCCCAAATTTGCCATTCTCAAAATTAGTAGTTTCTGCTATATCAGGCCTACTTTAAATCTATCCCAAAAAGGATATCTTAGATTCAAGGTGCTGATAGTGTCATTCTGAAAAACTTAACACACACGCTACCGTGCAGATACAAGTCTAATTCTGTGATTAAAGGTATATCTGCCACACAGCGCGTAAAAAATAGGCCTCACATTTCTATTCAACCAAATCTGTACTGTTTTAGCTGGTCAAATTATTTGTAGTGACCGTAAAAGCACAGTTTTTGTTCTGGGTTGAAAAACTATTCCCAAATTTGCCATTTTAAAAATTGTGGTGAACGGGAACAATGAGGAAAACATCTAATAAGGGACGCGGACGTGGACATGGTCATGGTCGTGGTGGTGTTAGTGGACCCTCTGGTGCTGGGAGAGGACGTGGCCGTTCTGCCACAGCCACTTGTCCTAGTGAACCAACTACCTCAGGTCCCAGTAGCCAGCATAATTTACAGCGATATTTGGTGGGGCCCAATGCCGTTCTAAGGATGGTAAGGCCTGAGCAGGTACAGGCATTAGTCAATTGGGTGGCCGACAGTGCATCCAGCACGTTCACATTATCTCCCACCCAGTCTTCTGCAGAAAGCGCACAGATGGCGCATGAAAACCAAGCCCATCAGTCTGTCACATCACCCCCATGCATATCAGGGAAACTGTCTGAGCCTCAAGTTATGCAGCAGTCTCTTATGCTGTTTGAAGACTCTGCTGCCAGGGTTTCCCAAGGGCATCCACCTAGCCCTTCCCCAGGGGTGGAAGAGATAGAATGCACTAACGCACAACCACTTATGTTTCCTGATGATGAGGACATGGAAATACCACCTCAGCACGTCTCCGATGATGACGAAACACAGGTGCCAACTGCTGCGTCTTTCTGCAGTGTGCAGACTGAACAGGAGGTCAGGGATCAAGACTGGGTGGAAGACGATGCAGGGGACGATGAGGTCCTAGACCCCACATGGGATGAAGGTCGTGCCACTGACTTTCACATTTCGGAGGAAGAGGCAGTGGTGAGACCGAGCCAACAGCGTAGCAAAAGAGGGAGCAGTGGGCAAAATCAGAACACCCGCCGCCAAGAGACTCCGCCTGCTATTGACCGCCGCCATCTGGGACCGAGCACCCCAAAGGCAGCTTCAAGGAGTTCCCTGGCATGGCACTTCTTCAAACAATGTGCTGACGACAAGACCCGAGTGGTTTGCACGCTGTGCCATCAGAGCCTGAAGCGAGGCATTAACGTTCTGAACCTTAGCACAACCTGCATGACCAGGCACCTGCATGCAAAGCATGAACTGCAGTGGAGTAAACACCTTAAAAACAAAGAAGTCACTCAAGCTCCCCCTGCTACCTCTTCTGCTGCTGCCGCCCCGGCCTCTTCTGCTGCTGCCGCCGCCTCGGCCTCTTCCTCCGCCTCTGGAGGAACGTTGGCACCTGCCGCCCAGCAAACATGGGATGTACCACCAACACCACCACCTGCGTCACCAAGCATCTCAACCATGTCACACGGCAGTGTTCAGCTCTCCATCTCACAAACATTTGAGAGAAAGCGTAAATTCCCACCTAGCCACCCTCGATCCCTGGCCCTGAATGCCAGCATTTCTAAACTACTGGCCTATGAAATGCTGTCATTTAGGCTGGTGGACACAGGCAGCTTCAAACAGCTCATGTCGCTTGCTGTCCCACAGTATGTTGTTCCCAGCCGGCACTACTTCTCCAAGAGAGCCGTGCCTTCCCTGCACAACCAAGTGTCCGATAAAATCAAGTGTGCACTGCGCAACGCCATCTGTGGCAAGGTCCACCTAACCACAGATACGTGGACCAATAAGCACGGCCAGGGACGCTATATCTCCCTAACTGCACACTGGGTAAATGTAGTGGCGGCTGGGCCCCAGGCGGAGAGCTGTTTGGCGCACGTCCTTCCGCCGCCAAGGATCGCAGGGCAACATTCTTTGCCTCCTGTCTCCTCCTCCTCATACTCAGCTT
The DNA here is from genome assembly GCF_905171765.1 of Bufo bufo. Taxonomy (NCBI): domain Eukaryota; kingdom Metazoa; phylum Chordata; class Amphibia; order Anura; family Bufonidae; genus Bufo; species Bufo bufo. The sequence goes on from NC_053395.1 coordinate 174,562,711, forward strand.
CCTCCTCCTCTTCTTCCACCTGCTCATCCAGTCAGCCACACACCTTCACCACCAACTTCAGCACAGCCCGGGGTAAACGTCAGCAGGTCGTTCTGAAACTCATATGTTTGGGGGACAGGCCCCACACCGCACAGGAGTTGTGGCGGGGTATAGAACAACAGACCGACGAGTGGTTGCTGCCGGTGAGCCTCAAGCCCGGCCTGGTGGTGTGCGATAATGGGCGAAATCTCGTTGCAGCTCTGGGACTAGCCGGTTTGACGCACATCCCTTGCCTGGCACATGTGCTGAATTTGGTGGTGCAGAAGTTCATTCGCAACTACCCCGACATGTCAGAGCTGCTGCATAAAGTGCGGGCCGTCTGTTCGCCCTTCCGGCATTCACACCCTGCTGCTGCACGCCTGTCTGCGCTACAGCGTAACTTCGGCCTTCCCGCTCACCGCCTTATATGCAATGTGCCCACCAGGTGGAACTCCACCTTGCACATGCTGGACAGACTGTGCGAGCAGCAGCAGGCCATAGTGGAGTTTCAGCTGCAGCACGCACGGGTCAGTCGCACTGCAGAACAGCACCACTTCACCACCAATAACTGGGCCTCCATGCGAGACCTGTGTGCCCTGTTGCGCTGTTTCGAGTACTCCACCAACATGGCCAGTGGCGATGACGCCGTTATCAGCGTTACAATACCACTTCTATGTCTCCTTGAGAAAACACTTAGGGCGATGATGGAAGAGGAGGTGGCCCAGGAGGAAGAGGGGTCATTTTTAGCACTTTCAGGCCAGTCTCTTCGAAGTGACTCAGAGGGAGGTTTTTTGCAACAGCAGAGGCCAGGTACAAATGTGGCCAGACAGGGCCCACTACTGGAGGACGAGGAGGACGAGGATGAGGAGGAGGTGGAGGAGGATGAGGATGAAGCATGTTCACAGCGGGGTGGCACCCAAAGCAGCTCGGGCCCATCACTGGTGCGTGGCTGGGGGGAAACACAGGACGATGACGATACACCTCCCACAGAGGACAGCTTGTCCTTACCTCTGGGCAGCCTGGCACACATGAGCGACTACATGCTGCAGTGCCTGCGCAACGACAGCAGAGTTGCCCACATTTTAACGTGTGCGGACTACTGGGTTGCCACCCTGCTGGATCCCCGGTACAAAGACAATGTGCCCACCTTACTTCCTACACTGGAGCGTGATAGGAAGATGCGCGAGTACAAGCGCACGTTGGTAGACGCGCTACTGAGAGCATTCCCAAATGTCACAGGGGAACCAGTGGAAGCCCAAGGCGAAGGCAGAGGAGGAGCAAGAGGTCGCCAACGCAGCTGTGTCACGGCCAGCTCCTCTGAGGGCAGGGTTAGCATGGCAGAGATGTGGAAAAGTTTTGTCACCACGCCACAGCTAACTGCACCACCACCTGATACGGAACGTGTTAGAAGGAGGCAACATTTCAATAACATGGTGGAAGGGTACCTGTGCACACCCCTCCACGTACTGACTGATGGTTCGGCCCCATTCAACTTCTGGGTCTCCAAATTGTCCACGTGGCCAGAGCTAGCCTTTTATGCCTTGGAGGTGCTGGCCTGCCCGGCGGCCAGCATTTTGTCTGAACGTGTATTCAGCACGGCAGGGGGCGTCATTACAGACAAACGCAGCCGCCTGTCTACAGCCAATGTGGACAAGCTGACGTTCATAAAAATGAACCAGGCATGGATCCCACGGGACCTGTCCATCCCTTGTGCAGATTAGACATTAATTACCTCCCCTTAACAATATATTATTGTACTCCAGGGCACTTCCTCATTCAATCCTATTTTTATTTTCATTTTACCATTATATTGCGGGGCAACCCAAAGTTGAATGAACCTCTCCTCTGTCTGGGTGCCGGGGCCTAAATGTGTGACAGTGGCCTGTTCCAGTGGTGGGTGACGTGAAGCCTGATTCTCTGCTATGACATGAAGACTGATTCTGTGCTGACATGAAGCCAGATTCTCTGTTACGCGACCTCTCTCCTCTGCCTGGGTGCCTGGGCCTAAATATGTGACAGTGGCCTGTTCCAGTGGTGGGTGACGTGAAGCCTGATTCTCTGCTATGACATGAAGACTGATTCTCTGCTGACATGAAGCCAGATTCTCTGCTATGGCATGAAGAGACTGCTTCTCTGCTGACGTGAAGCCCGATTCTCTGCTATGGGACCTCTGTCCAATTGATATTGGTTAATTTTTTTTTTTTTTTAATTCATTTCTCTATCCACATTTGTTTGCAGGGGATTTACCTACATGTTGCTGCCTTTTGCAGCCCTCTAGCTCTTTCCTGGGCTAATTCTTCTGGCAGAAGTGATGGCCACTAGTAACGCAGTTTTGAACGATTTTAGTTTTAAAGAGCAGTCACTTAATGGTTCGAAGGGGGGACGTGATAATCCTGTGAGAACTATATTTAAGTCCCAGGTAGGAATGCGAGATTTTAACGTTGGACGTATTCTGGTAACCGCTCTCCTAAATCTCCTGATCCATTTATGATATGCCAATTCAGTGTCGTAGAAACAACTTAAAGCGGATACTTGAACTCTGAGGGTAGAAGGTCTTAAACCTATAATCGAAGCCATTTTGTAAGAAATCTAGAATCGATTGTATATTGGGAGCGGATTTATTAGGAGAGGATGATCCCAACCAAGAACAAAATTTCTTCAAGATCTTTATATAAATGGTAAAGGTAACCACCTTCCTGGAGTCCTTTAGAGTAGAAATCACCGGATCCGAAAGACCCTAGGATTTCAGGATTTGGGTTTCAGGATCCAAGCTGTCAAATTTAGAAAGTCCGGGTCCGGATGAAAAATTGGACCTTGATGTAGAAGGTCCTTCCTCCTTGGACCTTCGATGGCCATCTTCCGAATAACGGGAAACCAGCACTTTTTCGGCCAACAAGGTGTTATCAGTATGATGATATTTTTTCCGTCCTGATGGATCTTCTGTATAACCTTTGGTATTATCGGAAGCGGCGGGAAGGCATAGTACAGCGTTCGGCCCCAAGTGATGGAGAAGGCGTCTAGACTCCACGGATTGTCCCTGGGGTCTAGGGAGAAAAATGTTGGAACCTTTGAATTTTCCCGAGAGGCGAACAGGTCCACTTCCGGTATGCCCCATTTGTTTGTTATCATATGGAAGATCTCTTTGTTCAAGGACCATTCCGATTGGTCTTTTTCCTGCTTAAGTAGTCGGCTTTTATATTCAGAGATCCTTTTAGGTGAATTGCTGAAATGGATTATATGTTTATTTCTGCCCAACTGAATATTTTTGAGTATAGTTTTAGTAGACTCATAGATTTTGTACCTCCTTGATGGTTTAGGTATTTTATGGTTGTCGTGTTGTCCGATAGTATTTTTAGAAGACGGCCCCGGAGTTGTGATTCTGCAATCTTCAGCGTTTCCCATACCGCTCTCAGCTCTCGGTAGTTTGATGACTGACTACTGATTGAACTGGACCATGGTCCCTGATTATATACTTTGCTGACCTTCGACCCCCCAGCCCCACTGGCTTGCGTCTGTGATGATCTGGGTGTGAGGTATCGTCTTCCATGTTACTCCTCTGGTCAAGTTCTCCTGGATCCTCCACCACCGAAGTGAGGATTTTATCCTCTGAGGTATGGTAACCCTGTGATCTAGAGAGAAAACTTGTTTGTCCCATACTCTGAGTATCCACATTTGAAGAGGTCTGAAGTAAATCTGACACCATTGGACTGATGGGATGCAAGAAGTGAGGACGCCTAGAAGACTCATCGAGTCTCTGATGGAATAGGTTATTCTGGATGAAAATACCTTGATCTTCCGTTGGATGTCAGATATCTTGTCCCGAGGTAGACTGGTTAGCTGTTTTTGAGAGTCCAGGATAACTCCTAGGAACCTGATCTTGGTCGATGGTACAAGGTTCGATTTCATTCTGTTGACCATCCATCCCAGTCTGTCCAATGTTCCAGGTCTTTCTGTAGTTGGGAAGGAGAGTTGTTGGTTATTAAGAAATCGTCCAGATATGGGAAGATTGTTAATCCTTTTTTCCTCAGATATGCTACTACCTCTATTATCAGTTTTGTGAACACCAGAGGCGCCGAGGATATGCCGAAAGGGAGAGTGGTTTTCCCTTTACCACTGTAAGGTCTGTTCTGGTTAGAGGGGGCACAAAAGGGGTATTTTCTTTTGTAGGCCTTTTCTTCTGGCAAACCCTTTTTATCCAAAGCTTTCTCAAGTATTTTATCTAATTCGGGCCCGAATATATATTCCCCTGAGAAAGGTATAGAACAAAGTCTCGATTTAGAGACCTTGTCCCCCCGACCAACATTTTACCCAAAGGGCTCTCCGAGCCGCATTTGAGAGCCCTGCATCCTTAGCCTCAAACCAAACGGATTCTGCGGAGACATCAGCAAGAAATGCCGTGGCAGATTTTAAGAGTGGGAGCGCACTTAGAATTTCTTCGTTATCAGAGACACGATTTTCTATCTCCGAAAGCCATACAAACATGGATCTGGCTACAGAGGTAGCAGCTATGTTAGATTTTAGATTGTACATAGCCGCCTCCCAAGAACTGCATAATAGACCATCGGCCTTCCTATCCATATGGTCTCTTAGTTGTGATGAGTCTTCAAAGGGTAGAGAGGTCTTTTTATTGACTTTTGCTACCTGCGCATCTATTTTAGGAATCGTATTAAATATTTTGGCTTCCTCCTGATCAAAAAGTAGACGACTGATAAGCTCTGGAGATTCCTAGACGCTTTTCCGGATCAAACCATTCGTCTAATATCAAACCTTTAATGTTTTCATTAATAGGGAACACTCGTTTTTTTTCACTCGCAGTCCACCGAACATTTCTTCCTGAACAGAAGGGGTTGGTTGAATTTCTTCTACCCCCATGGTTGCCCTGACTGCTTTAAAGGGAACCTGTCACCTGGATTTTGGGTATAGAGCTGAGGACATGGATTGCTAGATGGCCGCTAGCACATCCGCAATACCCAGTCCCCATAGCTCTGTGTGCTTTTATTGTGTAAAAAAAACGATTTAATACATATGCAAATTAAACTGAGATGAGTCAGAGCTTGAAAATATCACTCTTCTCTGGTCACACAAGTAAGATATGACTCATATGTTAATTTGCATAAAAGGCGGGAAGTACAAAAATGCATAATACTTATTGAATTAGTCTGCAAATGAAATTAAAAGTGTAATTTATATGTTTAGGGTAACACAATGAACATTTAGAAACGCTCAGTGAGGGTAGCATAGTAGAGGTGACAGGTTCCCTTTAAGTAACTCTGGCATATCATCTGAAGAGAAATAGAATCTTTTTCTACCTTCAGGGATATCTCGATCAGATTGTCTGTCATCTTCCTCCCATGCTTTGGAGGAAGAGGCACCATCGAATTCATCTGATTCAGAGGAAAAGGAATCCCCTGTTCTCAGACGCTTGTGTGGGAGTTCAATTTGAGGAGGGGTATTTTTTTGTAATCCGGACATAGATGCCAAAGAAGATTTAATTTCTTCCTGCATCATGGTGCTGAACTCATCCATTAATGATGGTTGTTCGTTCCATATAATCCTGGCAATACAAGCACCGCATAGCTTTTTCAAATAGTCATCTGGCAAACTTTTATAGCAAGAAACGCATTTTGTAGATTTCTTGGGCTTCCTTTGCGTTTCTTTAGAAATCTAAGGGCAAAGGAATAAAGCCCCATTAGTAAATAGAGAAGCCCAATGAATCCATCACATCTGGCCAGAAAACAGCATTGGATTAGATTTCCGCCACAGAGGGACTTACCCAAGGCGGCGCAGCAGCTTTTGAGTGCTCTGGTGTGGACATCCTGGAGGGATAGAGGAGGCAACAACTCACCACAACCAGGAACACTGGGGAGAAGGATAAAATGTCAAACTTTCTTCCGGTCCCGCCAAATATGCGCTGCCTTCGTCACTTCCGGTGATGTCATCTCAGCACCGGAAGTGATGTAACTTACAGGTCTTTCTCAAAAAATTTGCATATTGTGATAAAGTTAATTATTTTCTGTAATGTACTGATAAACATTAGACTTTCATATATTTTAGATTCATTACACACAACTGAAGTAGTTCAAGCCTTTTCTTGTTTTAATATTGTGAATTTTGGCATACAGCTCATGAAAACCCAAAATTCCTATCTCAAAAAATTAGCATATCATGAAAAGGTTCTCTAAACGAGCTATTAACCTAATCATATGAATCAACTAATTAACTCTAAAACACCTGCAAAAGATTCCTGAGGCTTTTAAAAACTCCCAGTCTGGTTCATTACTCAAAACCGCAATCATGGGTAAGACTGCCGACCTGACTGCTGTCCAGAAGGCCATCATTGACACCCTCAAGCAAGAGGGTAAGACACAGAAAGAAATTTCTGAACGAATAGGCTGTTCCCAGAGTGCTGTATCAAGGCACCTCAGTGGGAAGTCTGTGGGAAGGAAAAAGTGTGGCAGAAAATGCTGCACAACGAGAAGAGGTGACCAGACCCTGAGGAAGATTGTGGAGAAGGACAGATTCCAGAACTTGGGGGACCTGCGGAAGCAGTGGACCGAGTCTGGAGTAGAAACATCCAGAGCCACCGTGTACAGGCGTGTGCAGGAAATGGGCTACAGGTGCCGCATTCCCCAGGTCAAGCCACTTTTGAACCAGAAACAGCGGCAGAAGCGCCTGACCTGGGCTACAGAGAAGCAGCACTGGACTGTTGCTCAGTGGTCCAAAGTACTTTTTTCGGATGAATGCAAATTTTGCATGTCATTCGGAAATCAAGGTGCCAGAGTCTGGAGGAAGACTGGGGAGAGGGAAATGCCAAAATGCCTGAAGTCCAGTGTCAAGTATCCACAGTCAGTGATGGTCTGGGGTGCCATGTCAGCTGCTGGTGTTGGTCCACTGTGTTTTATCAAGGGCAGGGTCAATGCAGCTAGCTATCAGGAGATTTTGGAGCACTTCATGCTTCCATCTGCTGAAAAGCTTTATGGAGATGAAGATTTCATTTTTCAGCACGACCTGGCACCTGCTCACAGTGCCAAAACCACTGGTAAATGGTTTACTGACCATGGTATTACTGTGCTCAATTGGCCTGCCAACTCTCCTGACCTGAACCCCATAGAGAATCTGTGGGATATTGGGAAGAGAAAGTTGAGAGACGCAAGACCCAACACTCTGGATGAGCTTAAGGCCGCTATCGAAGCATCCTGGGCCTCCATAACACCTCAGCAGTGCCACAGGCTGATTGCCTCCATGCCACGCCGCATTGAAGCAGTCATTTCTGCAAAAGGATTCCCGACCAAGTATTGAGTGCATAACTGAACTTAATTATTTGAAGGTTGACTTTTTTTGTATTAAAAACACTTTTCTTTTATTGGTCGGATGAAATATGCAAATTTTTTTAGATAGGAATTTTGAGTTTTCATGAGCTGTATGCCAAAATCATCAACATTAAAACAAGAAAAGGCTTGAACTACTTCAGTTGTGTGTAATGAATCTAAAATATATGAAAGTCTAATGTTTATCAGTACATTACAGAAAATTATGAACTTTATCACAATATGCAAATTTTTTGAGAAGGACCTGTATATAGCGCCCGCCGGCGCTGGGCGCGCAACCCAGCTGGAACTAACGGAGCCCAGGCGGGAGTCAGCAGCCCCGGGAGCAGGCCCCAGAAAATACCGGAGCGAGGCCTCCCGATCCACTCACCATGGGGATATGGTGTTAAGGTGCGCATCTTCTTCATCTCCCCGGCGCGAGGCACACAAGGAGACCTGTCTCCGCCCCTGTCCTCTGTAGGGACAGAAAACACTGGTGTTGGTGGTGGGAGGGGGGTATTTAAACCTTTCTCTGCTTCCTGCCCCTACAGAGGTCAATCTCCTTGTGTTGCTGTCGTGGTGATGCTATGGAAAGAGGACATATCAGGGAAAAAGAGGATGTATGGTCACCATAACACAATGTCTTCTTGCACAAACGAATCCGACTGGCATCAAGGGATTTTGGATCAGTGAAACTTGGTATAAAATAATCACTGAATTAAAGAAGATGTTGTCCTACAGTTATATATCTATTTAGGCTTTATGGACCGGACTCTGGATGGAGGCATACCCGCCTTTGTGGCTGTGCTATAGTCTCTGGGACTTTGTGCACTGGATATTGGGGGTATTCCCCTCCTAGAGACAAAAAGACTGAGACAATCTTAATTAACATTGAGATATTACAGGTATAATTGTTCTACCATGTCAGTTCCCTTTTCATTACAGAGAAGTCTTTATTCTGCTGCCGGACTTGCTGGAGAATGCATGTTAACCAGCGCCTGCAAAAATGTTATTTAAATCTCTGCCATGTTGTAGGATAGTTTTTTGTTCATTTGGAAACCAAAACTATACATGACAATAAAAAATAAAAATAAATGTAAATTACAAAAAGGCTATTGGGTATATAAACGTGCTCTACATCTTGAATATATAGAATTTGTCATCATGAGAGGCAATCTTGTCTATGTATTGCAACATTACTGGTCAAATAAAAAAAATCATGATACACACAAAAAAGGCAAAGCAAACATTTGACAAATGATAGAAATGCAATGCTGCAACACTGCCATCTAGTGTATGAAAAACACAAATGACATTATGCAGAAGAGGATTAAGATAGACTACAATGTTATACCCAAAGCTGTACCGTTTACATATACAATGCATTCTGAAAGTCTTCAGACCTATACACTTTTTTCACATTTTGCTATGTTGCAGCCTTGTGATAAAATAAATAAAAACTAGTTTCCCCCCCATCATTCTGCACTCAATAATAATAAGAAAAGTGAAAACAGAATATTCAAAATCGTTGCTAATTTATTGAAAAGGAAAAACTAATTTATTGCATTGACATAAGTATTCAGACCCTTTACTCAGTACTTGGTTGATGCACCTTTGGCAGTGATTACAGCCTCCAGTCTTCCTGAGTATGATGCCACAAGGTTTGCACACCTGGATTTGGGGATTTTCTGCCACTTCTTCATTTCTCTCTGTAGACCTTCTCAAGCTCTGTCAGTTTGGATGGGGACCGTAGTGGACAGCCATTTTCAGGTCTCTCCAGAGATAGTTCAATTGGGTTCAAGTCAGGGCTCTGGCTGGGCCACTCAAGGACATTCACAGTTGTCCCTAAGCCATTCCTGTGTGGTCTTGACTGTGTGGTCTTAGGGTCATTGTCTTGTTGGAAGGTGAACGTTTGGCCCAGTCTGAGGTCCAGAGCACTCTGGATCAGGTTTTCATTAAGAATCTCTCTGTACTTTGCCCCATTCAGCTTTTCATCAACCCTGACCAGTCTCCCTGTTCCAGCTGTTGAAAAACAGTCCTACAGCACGATGGTATTGGGCAGGGATGGTATTGGGCAGGTGATGAGCAGTGCCTGGTTTGCTTCAGACATGACCCTTAGAATTGAGCTTGAAAAGGTTCAAGCTTGGTTTCATCATATAAAAGACAGGCTTTCATGTGTCTTTTATGCAGGGGAGGCTTCTTTCTGGCCACTCTACCATAAAGCCCGGATTGGTGGAATGCTGTAGTGATTGTTGATGTGGGGGTTTTCCCATTTGCACACAGGATCTTTGGAGCTCAGCCAGAGTGATTATTTGGTTCTTGGTCACATTTGTTACCAAGGCCCATCTCCTCTGATTACTTAGTTTGGTGGGGTGGCCAGCTCTATGAAGAGACCTGGTTGTTCCACACTTCTTCCATTTAAGAATTATGGAGGCCACTGTGCTCTTGGAAAGTTTCAGTGCATATTTGTTTTGTACCCTTCTGCAGATCTGTGCTTCCACACAATCTTGCCTCTGAGCTCTACCAGTATGGCTTGAATTTGGCTCTGTCTGAATTTACCACAGGTGGACTCTAGTCAAAGTGCAGAAACATCTAAAAGACGATCAAGAGAAATGGGAGTCCCAAGAGCAAAATTTCAAGTGTCATTGTAAAGCGTCTGAATACTGTCAAAATTTTATTTTTCCTTTTTAATAAATGTGCAAAAACTTCCAATTTCAGTTGTCATTTTTTCATCAAGGGGTGTTGAGTAAAGATTGATGGGGGAAGCTGGATTTTTTTTTATTTTTAGGCCGCAACCTAAAACGTGAAAAAAAGTGAAAGGGTCTGAAGACTTTCGGAATGTATTGTACAAATGCTATGGCTGATAAATACATCAGCTACGATGAAAAAAAATATAAAACTGATAACTATAGCAGAGAGCTAATCTAGTCATCAAGCTTACACGCATGTTCAATACGCATGCTATTGAAAAGCTGATGAAAAAGTTTAAGATGCCCATAGATATCAATTAGCCAGATTTATGCCAAAAGCATACATCTGGTGGATCCTTCGAACTGTGTTAAAAAGCATTGCCTACAATTTTCAATATAATTGGATGGAACAAAAAAATACTCAAATTAGCCACAATATTATAACCACTGGCCAAATACTGTAAAGATACCTCTCGCATCACCAAATAAGCTCTGACTTGCTGAGGAATGGACTCCACAAGACCTCTGATGATAGTAGCAGAACCATAAGTTATTTAAAGGGCATCTGTCAGCAGACTTGTCCCAAGGACACTGGCTGACCTGTTGCATGTGCGCTTGGCGGCTGAAGGAATCTGTGTTGGTCCCATGTTCATATGTGCCCACAGTGCTGAGAAAACTTATGTTTTAATATATGCACTATATGTTTTAATATATGCAAATGAGCTTCTAGGAGCAAGGGGGAGTTGTCATTACACCTAGAGGCTCTGCTCTCTCTGCAACTGCCGCCACCACTGGATAGGACCAGGCAGTGAAAACTTTTTTTTTTTCAGCACATCTCATAGATGCTCAGTCCATATGAGATTTGAGAAATTTAGAGGCCAAGTCAACACTTTGAACTCAAACTATTTCTGAACAGTTTTTGCAGAGTGACAGAAGGCACATTATCCTGCCGAAAGAGTCGACTGCTATTATGGAATGCCGTTGCCCTGAGGCATGTACTTTGTTTCCAACAGTAGTTAGGTAGTACTTTCACAAGAACATCCACATCAACCCAAGGTTTCCCAGCATAATACTGCTCAAAGCATCAACAGCTTTCAAAACTCCTAATGTTTTTTTTAAGTATAAAACACAACACAAGCATTGGCTGTAATTTTTCTTTTTATTACAAAACAATTTCAAAAAGGCTTTCCATAAAATAGAATAAAAACTGTAATAAGCTTGAAGACATTCAAATGCAAGACACAAACATGTGATATGAGCAATATTGTAATCAACCATGATCTGTGATAAAAAAAAATTGTCTATTGTAGTCATATATCGACAAGGCCAAATGAAGATATTAACTGAAAGAGACCATAAAAAATTGACAGTCAGTCAATGGGTACACTACACATCACAAGAATATTGCATCTGTCCATACCTTGGCTGTTTCCATGGTTTGCGGATCAAAGATTAAACAACCATGAAAGTCCGAGATAATCTCTGTTCATGAAAACAAATGTAGTAACAGTGAAGATGCATGTGCATTGGCCAACCATAGAATTCACCCGAGGTCACAGAAAAGCAGCATACAACTACAGTTGCAACAGTCACTACTGCAGGGAGGATTTGTCCAATCACCAGACTGTGGGAATATTGCACCAACTTGAAAGAACCATTTTAAAATGTAGTCTGGTTATACAACATTTAAAGGGGTTGCCCAGTCTTATATAAAAAACAAAACACAAAGTAAAAGTGAAAACTAAAACTTCACACTGCTCTTAGATGCTCATGCACAGTACATTTGAGTAGTCTTTCCCTGTGCTCTCATGTCTAATTTGCTAACAGGAAGTTATCATCTGCCATGTTACAGATATAGTGGAGATGCAACCAATCACCGGTCAGGGATACAAGCCTGCTAGCTTACATTATTATTGTCACTCCTATTTGCTTTTCAATGTTTGTAATAACACCCACACAATGCAGAGGCTACCAACTTGAAACAGTGCAGAGGCTGCTGGAATTAAAGGACTTCATTAACTAGCAAATTCTCTGTGCAGATATAAAAACAGCTGGATAAGGCATAGAAGTTAACAGAGGGGAAGTAAATAACTACAATTCAAGTACTATTCAAAAATCCTTCTTCTCTACCCAACATTGCTATGCATGGAGTGTATAGCTTCAAAAGGCAATTAGGCTACCAAATAGCACTCTTTTTCATTATAGGCATTTAATCTTTAAATCACTAAAAACGCCATAATTATTTAATATGCTTTTTGTTTCAATTCCTCATCATTTTCAACATATCTGCTTGCTGTCTGTCAGTAAATCAGTTGTTACTATGTAGTTAACCGCTAACACACTGGCATTTGTAAAGGAGATCTGTAATAAAGCTTTATTTAGGTCAGAGGACTGCATAGACTGCTAGACAGTGACAAACCCGAAAAATGTTTTCATTCACTGACAACAAGAAGTAATACTGGACTTGGGAGGAAATTAAAAAGTATGTTATAAAGTTGCACAGCCTTTCATTATCAAGTAATAAAACTTTAAACTGACAAGTCCCTTATAAGCTATGGGAATCCGTTAATGCATTTTTTACTGCACTTATTTTCGTAAATAAAATATTTTTCCAATAGGTCTCCATTCAATATTTTTCATCATTTTTCTTCTGCAGCCTGCAGAAGGGTGTTGCAGGCTGCATAGGTCTGTTCAGCGTGAAATCTCTTCTGACTTCTTAGTCGGTAGTCCCTCTCCCATCAGCGCTTGTAAATGCTCACTGGAGCTGAATCATGCTCAAGACAATCTGTCTGATGGATTTCACTCTGAATGGAACAGCGAAGCCTGCAATGTATGAGAACACAGGCAGGCTGCAGAAGACAAACAGCGAAGCATTTTTAGTAAAGACCTATTGGAAACATATTTTTAATACCACAATAAGTAGACGACACAGGAACAGTTTCTTTATGACTTGCATTATGCCGCTGAAAATCTTTTCAGTCGCTTCTCTCCATCTCCTTAGTAACAGACAAAAAAATGGCAGTCAGCATACACTGTAATGTAAGAAAGGGAAATTCTGTAGTCTGTTTCTATGGGGACAGCGAGCAGCAATTAATGGAATTTTAAATGATCTGCTGCGAATCTCAGCAAGACTGAAGCTAGACTTTGAGATTACGTGGGCCTACATTTGAGGTAGGCACTGAAAAAATGATTGCGCTGTATAGCGAGTATAAGGTATTATATGAACATAATAAGTTACAGTAGTGTTGTAAATGAATTTATATAAATGATGCACGAAAATGGACATCCAAAAGTTAGATGGTTACCTTTGTTTCAATAAACATTGCATAAATCAATAGGACGGGTTAATATAAGAAATGTTGTAATATATCTTATCAGAGAAAAATGCTTCCCAAACAACATTCTACTGAAAGATCAGATCACATGCTGCCCATAGAAGTCTATAGAGCGGGGAGAGGAAAGACTGAGTGGGCTGGAGTAAGGGAGAGAAAAAAAAAAGAAAAGAAAAAAAGACACACGTGTCCATAGTAGTCTATGGAGAGGGAAGGAAGAATAGAGCTAGAGGGAGAAAGGCATTTTTTTTCTGTTACGATATATTAAAGTTATATATTCACCTGTATTATCGATTTATGCAAAGGTGGGTGAAACAAGTGACCACCTAAATGGCATCTGTCAGCAGATCTGTAGCTATGACACTGGCTGACCTGTTACATGTGCACTTGGCAGCTGAAGACATCTGTGTTAGTCCAATGTTCATATGCGTCCACCTCGTTGAGAAAAATGATGTTTTAATATATGCAAATGAGTCAATTCGCATAAAACGTCGTTCTAAGCTCCAGCTCCATACAGTATTAAAATGTATTGGCTCCGATGAGCCGAAGTTATTGCTTTGCGAAGTCTCGCAAGACTTCACGCAATAACTTCATAAATTGGTACTGTAAAAAAAACATTTCCCGAACTCTGGTTCGGTTCCAAGCAATAACTTCGGCTCATCGGAGCCAATACATTCTAATACTGTACGGAGCTCCAGCTCCGTACAGTATTAGAACTAAGTTTTATGTGAATCGTCTTCGGATGTTTCATCCGAAGTCGATTCGCTCATCCCTACAAATGATCCTCTAGGAGCAATGGGGGCGTTGCCTTTACTCCTAAAGGCTCTGTTCTCTCTGCAACCAATAAATAGGACCCAAGGTGAGGAGACTTGCTCCCCATTCTTACCACACATGCCCTAATGAGGAATCTCTAGCATTCATGACAGCTAGAGATGAGCGAATTTCATATTTTGAAATTCGCTCACGCTTCGCTTACTGGTAAAAGGTGAAGTGCATTATGCATTCCGCTACCACGGTCCATAACGCAATTCTATGACGGAATGCCTTTTAGAGGCATTCCGTCATAATAGAAGTCTATCGGCACCAAAACGGATCTGTTCCGTTATGCAGGGGAGTCCTCTCCTGCATAACAGGAACGGGACAGATCCGTTTTGCAGCCCATAGACTTCTATTATGACGGAATGCCTCTAAAAGGCATCCCGTTATGGTCCATGGTAACGCAATTCACCTTTTTCCAGTAAAAGAAGCGTGAACGAATTTCATAACCTGAAATTCACTCATCTCTAATGACAGCATGTTAAAGCAGCCTGAAAAACAACTCATACCAGTATGACAATACTCTGACAATTACTACATATATTTCTTTGCACAAGAGGGGTCCGTCCTAAAGAATGAGGCCGTCCGATTATCCGAAATATATCTATTAGGTATCCACTATACATTTTTCTGTACTTAAGCAACTGTAAAACATTGACAGACGGTAAACCATAGGAGAAAATATGCTGCATATACAAATCAGAAACCACAGTATAGGCTGCATCATATCTTCTTGTGGCTATGGAATTTAACCAGAAGCAAAGCACAAACCCCTTGGGAAAATATTAGGCACTTTCAAGTTTTCAGATGAGAATCTAGACCGGAAATATAAAAATGTAGCTGTGCATAAAGGTAGAACAGCATCCATTATGCTTTTCCACAGGAGAGAAAACGGCTCAATTTCCCAGTTAGAAACGATTATAGTGGCATAGTCTGCAGAACAGGTCAGAAAATGTAGAGATTACTTATTGAATAGGTTTCTGATGTCATACACATCATCTTTTAGGTTAGGTTCACCGGCATCTTTAGGGCATTTCCAAAATAAAATAAATGCAGTGGACAAAGTGTAGATGCAAGTGGCCAGGAAAGCAATCAATGAGTCTACTGCAAGATATTAAACCACGTGGTGAATAATAGCTGCAGTACTACCGGTGGTTTTAACAAGAAACCCATCCTTTGAACAGTCACCAGGAGATTCCCTGTTGTACTCTATGCAATGCTTCGTAGGGCTAACTCAGATGAATGTAATGATCTCTTTCACTTACCGATTTGTTGCTTCATTCTGGAGAAAAAGTACTTTTAATCCACATGCAAATAAGCGGTCAAGTGCACCAAGGGCGGGCCCAAGTCATTCTGTGCACCCTTACTCCTCTTGCTTCCCCTGCCAGCCCCCTCCCTCTCCTTGATGATTGGCAGGGCCAAGTAGCAGAGTCATCTCATCTGGTCACCTGCATAGACCTCTTATCTTGCTGACCCTCTCAATCAAAAAATACCTGTTTGAACTCATTGAATCTGGGTTCAATTCTGGGGTTATTGACAAAAAAGAAGATACATTTCTTATGAAACTTCTTATGACACTCCACCCATCCCTGTCACAATTTTATTTTTTACCCAAAATCCATAAATCCCTTGAGAAACCCCCAGGGAGACCCATTATATCAGGGATTGGATCCCTCACTTTGAATTTGTCAGCTTATGTTACACAACTTCTTTCTTACCTAAGAGATACAACCCATCTCATAAATGTTTTAGACTCTGTGAAATGGAGGGATGGTTTCATATGGGTCAGTTTAGAGGTGTCCTCTCTTTTCAGTAATATTAAACATGACTTAGGGCTCTTAGCAATAAGTAATTTTCTGAAAACAGACTCCACCGTGCCGGAATCCCAGAAATAATTTTATCCTGAAGGCTATTGAATTTATATATCACAATTATTTTTCTTAAATGAGGTTTTCTATATCCAAGAAGAGGGGACCACAATAGGGACTAAATTCGCCCCTTCTTATGTGAACCTGTTCATGGGACTTTGAGGACAGGATTCGGCCTACTCTCCCACCCAAACATCAGATTCTATCGCAGATACATTGATGATATCATTTTTATTTGGGATGGGAGTGTGGAAATACTTTTGTCCTTCATAGAAACACTAAATACCAACGATTGGGGGACTAACCTTTAGTCTTGAGTACAGCTTTACAGAAGCCATCTTTTTAGACATTCATCACTAGACACTAGAATCATTACAAAAACCCACTTCAAAAAAGTTGATGCCAACAGTTATTTAGACTATACCAGTTGCCATCACCAGAAGTGGAAAAAGAACATTCCCTTCAGTCAGATGAAGAGGGTCAGAAGGAATTGTTCCGATCATGCTATGAAACAGCAACTCGAGACCCTTAAACATCGCTTCAAAAGAAAAAGAAAAAGGGTACCCGAAAAAAGACTTCTAAAAGAATCCACTAAGAGAATTCTGAATGAAAGTCAAAAGGAAGCCTTGAAACAAAAACACATGGAGTCCAAAAAAGCCCAACAAAAAACCCATATAGACTCCCAGGTGAGCCTCATAGCTAGGTAGAATTTAAAACACATGGCCATTAGACAAATATTAACTAAACATTGGGGGGTACTCAAAAAGATCCAGTTCTTAAAAACTAACTACCATCGAAGAGCACAAACTCTAAAGAATGAAACCCTATACCCCTCCATTATGAAAAGACAACTCCATTAGGAAAGGGGCATATAGATGTAATATGAAAAGATGTAAATGTTGTGCTATCATTACCCATAATAAAAAAGAAATCACGAGCTTCTCCTCAAATGAAACATTCATTTTGAAACACGATATGGGTTGCGGGACCAGCAATATCATTTACCTCTTACAATGCCCATGTAATTTACAATACGTTGGCAGAACTACTCAAACCCTTCGGAAAACAATGATTGAACACCGTTGGAATATAAAACGGAAAGTCCTAACACAGTGTTTCCCGACATTTCTCTATTTGCCACGACAGCGACCCCTCTGTTCTTAAAGTCACCCCCCCTAGAGTGGATTCCGCAATCCTATCAATTATTATGTAGAAAGGAGATGTATTGGATTTATCGTCTCAATACTTTATCTCCCTTTGGAATCAATGAATCCTTGGAATATACAAACTATTAAATATTATGTGCTCAATTAGTATTTTACAAAAAGATTTTTCAAACTCTGTGTTTCGCCCAGTCCATCTTTTTACTGACGAGAGAAGTCATCGTGATTTTATTTGGTCTTATTTTACCTAGTTTTACCATACAAATTTATGTATACACTTATTTATACTAAGATTAATTATTCTATACCCATTATCTTCTTATATACTATATCTTATACTATCATTTGTATACCCATCATATTATACTGTATATTAATGGCGCATTATTTATTAATCCTTTGGTTTTATTTTTATTTCAACCCTGCATTAGGATATTATACACTATATTTGATATATATACTTTTTATATATTGCATACTATATATTTATTGTCCTGGATGAGATATATATAGATAGATATATATATATTTTTTTATTTTTTTTATTTATTAAGTATACATATAATAAAGACATTAGATAAATATAACATCGAGGACTAAAATTATATATATATACAATAAAAATAAATTTAGATAAAAAGGGGAGGTGCCAACATATGGCCACTGTATGATAGTGTCACAATAGACTGTTGGAGCGCATGAGCGATCGGGAAAATATTAAGTATACATATAATAAAGACATTAGATAAATATAACATCGAGGAATATATATATATATATATATATATATATATATATATATATATATATATATATATATATATATATATAAATATATAATCACCTACCCCATATGCTTACAGGCCCCAACAAAATATCATTATTGTACTATTATATTTTGGAACATTATAAGAATAAGTTGATATCGCCCCCCCCTCCTTTTTTTTGTTCCCCGTCCCAAAGATATAGACTCAGGAACGACAGACGATCGCACGCCTTTGCGTTTCACTTCTGCGTTCTATTTGAACCGGAAGTGATAGTGCGCGGGCCTATGCGTTCCACCAGAGCGAAAACCAGAAGTTGCCTCCTTACGATCTCGCCCGAGCCCTGATGGAATTATTATCCCCCTTCCCCGGCCCATACGTCTTTCTAACTATTAGGGGACTGGATTGGCATAAGGATAACTTGACAGGCGCGTTGCCTGTACAACACTTAACATATATACATCCGAGACAACGGGGATGCGTTTCACTGTGGAACACATAGCTTCTGAAACCGGAAGTGATGTAATCCTCTCCCGTGCACAAATCAGGCGGGAATACACACTACACATATATATATATATATATATATATATATATATATAAGACCCACATACAAGACATATCCATACACCTCAGATTTTATATGTATACTGATTGATCCTGAAAAAGGAGGTATGTGGTAACACCCCCGAAACACATTAAGCCTGGCTGTGATACAAATAAAATGAAATTGCCAGAAGTACCATCCGTGGCGACTGCGGTTCTTCCTAAGATTCCACAAGCGATCCAGGCGGGGAAGTTGAGCCTATGGGTGTCTTGAGTATATCCCATACACTACCTCCCCGGTGAAGTGAGTTTATGTATATATGTATATATATATATATATATATATATATATATATACATACACACACTTTTAATATCCCGATTTTTTCCTTGTACTAAAAGGCGACAATATTTTCCAATACTATATTTATACTTATGTCACTGCTCCTATTCTTGACAACGTTAACTAGGTGATTGGCGCCTTTTTCGTGGCTGTTCCTTTTAATTTCCTTGACCTCTCAATCAAGCGAGAAGGAGGAGCTAACAGAGGAAGCAGGAGGAGCAAGAGTGCACCGAGTGGCTCAGGCCAGCCCTCAGAGCACTTAACTCTTTTACAAACAGATTAAAAGTACTTTTTCTCCAGAATGAAGCATACAAGTGAAAGACATCATTATATTCAGCGGAGCTACTCCTACAAGGCATTGAGCCAGGCTGAACAGATCATTTCCTGGTGACACACTCCCTTAAAGAAGACAACACACACAAAAATCAAACCACATGACTGAAGGTGTACATGAGTTATGGGATCTGCTGGCTTGGTAACAGTAGTAAAGTTACTTTAATTCACAAATCAGACAACAACTACCACATTCACAAAGGGCGTTTGGGGATCAATCTTGGGATTCTCCAGGCTCCAAAGGAGACCAAGGCCAGTCCAGTACTTCTACTATAGCACTTTTATTTTTTCTTACATTTAGGAGTCCAGAATGTTGCAAGACTGAAAATAAATACTAAGACGAGACTGTATATTTTAGGAGTAGTCTTGTAATAGATTAATGGGGTCATTTAGCAAACTGGTGTAAAGTAGAACTGGCTTAGTTGCCCATAGCAACCAATCAGATTCCACCTTTCATTTTCCAAAGGAGCTGTCAAAAATGAAAGGAGGAATCTGATTGGTTGCTATGGGCAACTAACTCAGTTCTACTTTACACCAGTTTGATAAATGACCCCATGTGTTTTTTAGATCTGGGACTACAAGCTGCTTTTGTGCATCTAGAGCAGGGATGGCCAACCTGCGGCTCTCCAGCTTTTGAAAACTACAACTCCCAGCATGCCTAGACTGCTTACAGCTATCAGCCTACAGCAGGGCATGGTGGGAATTGTAGTTTTACAACAGCTGGAGAGCTGCATGTTGGCCAGCCCTGATCTAGAGGGTCCATCTTTTCAGCAATTTTTATATTGCTCCAATGCATTTAAAATAAGAATTGAAGCAACTGTAGTCTATGGTCTTAATTAAAAATATCAGGCGATCTATACAGCTCGTTGCAGACATATGGGACTCCATGGTTCCACTCTACAAACTATTATTTTTCCTCCATCTACCCCCCTTTATTTCTAACTTACAGACCGCAGCAGAAGAGGTAGAGAATGTGAATATACAATATGTCCAGGGATAGTTTGTAGTGTGCATACATGCAGACACCTACGTTTGCACAGGAGCTGTATACATAAAATGGTGGGGTATTTTTAAAGGGGTTGTCCTATGCCAAACACTTGTCCCCTATCTATGGGACTGTCATAGATAGCCAAGAGCTTGCAAGAGTGCTCGCCACTCCACTGTAACAGGCCCTCATTCTTGTGATAGGTGGAGGGCTCAGCGGTTGGCCCGCCGCCAATCAGGCACTTATCCCTTATCCTGTGGATAGGGGACAAGCGTCTGTCACGTGATAACCCCTTTAATTAATTTATTTTTTTTGCAACTTTGTAAAAGTAAAGAAACAAGGTAAAGGTTATTCCCATCGTGTACATCTACGGCAGATACACAGGATAGGCTGTAAATGCTTCATATGTGTAGGAGAACCAGGGTCAGAGCCTGTGACCCTCATTCGCCAATTCACAGACGCAGTGTTCCCCGTAAACTGCGGTGGAGACGTGGACGCTCTCATCTCTTTCTCCCATGGGCTACAATGGTAAGGGTCACGCGCAAGTCACCTCTCCATTGGAATCTATGAAGAGAGCTGCCATGTAATAAGGACACCCATTCTCCCAGAGGTAGGACACGCACTTATCACACATCTATGGTATATCCGGTGAAATACCATAAATGTATTTGATGGGAACACCCTTATGATTTAGTCGTCACCCTTTTCTATTTCTTGTACATGGAGGAAAGAATCTCTCGTGTTAACACAAACAGTAAAGCTCCCCATTAAGTTGAGAAACTGTCCTAAATTCCATTAAGGCAAAATTATAATTTCTAGTAAAACTTTTATTCTACTGATTTCAATCACCTACAGTAAAATGGATACAGCAAAGCCAGCCAAAATGACTTCAAATGGTATTCCCATTTTGGACATTTCTGCCATATCCACAGGCTGCAGCTCGCACAACTCACATAGAAATATAGAGAAAACCACACACACGTGGCCACCTCTCTATTCATTCTCCACGTGGATGTAGCAGCTGTCCTACCAGGTGGGTCCACAGAGCTGCATGTCCCAGAGAAGGGATCTCCATCAGACACTCCCCTGTATATGCTATAAATGACGAAGGAGAGCATACACAAGAGACGATTGGTGCTTGCAAATGTCATCGTTCTGATCACAAGTGTCATAGATTTTCTATTTCTCTTTTTTTAGGGCACTTTCAGAAAACTAAACCAATACAAGCCCTGAAATAAACGCCAGCAATAGGAGGTATCCACCTCCAAATTATTGTTGAATGAAAAGGCAACATCTTCTTAAGTGCAGGTGGCAGCTTCTTATCCTCATCAGGCATGGTCCTTCATAATGTCCACCGTACGAGTTTTAAGTAGCCCAAATCAGTACACACTGAAGATGAAATCAGTGAACGTCAATAATCCCCTCTGCATCACAATTCATCCTAGAAAGCACAAACATATTACACATGAGTAGAAACAAACCTTAATGTGGTTGTCCAGACGAACATGCATATGAAGGGAGAGGGAAGAAACCTCTGCCAGTGCCTTATCTCCAGAGAACGGAAATCCAATGTGCCCGATTCCTTAACTTCCCCGACATCTGCTGTCAGGGGAGACTTGGGAGGCCCCACACACTTTAGAAATCTTAACGTACATGGCAAGCTTAATTCTTCCCTGGTTTGACTAAAGGGGTTACCAAGACTTTATTATTGATGACCTATCCTGTGGATAGGTCATCAGTATCTGATCAGTGGGGGTCCGACACCTGGGACCCCTGCTATTCAGGTGTTTGAGAAGGCACTGGAGCTCGTTGTAGCGCCACAGCCCTTTTTCAGCTCACCAAGCACAGCGCCGTACATTGTATAGCGGCTGTGCTTGGTGTCGGGCTCGGATCCATTCACTTCTATGGGGCTGAGCTGCTCCTAGGCCATGTGAGCAATGAGCATGAAATCACATGGCCTAGGCTAAGCTGCGAGAAGGACGCTGCGCTACTGTGAGCGCTGGTGTCTTCTCAAACAGCTGATTGGCGGTGATCCCGGGTGTTGGATCCCCACCGATCAGACACTGATGACTAATGTTGAGCAAGAGCAAAGTGAGCTTCGGATGCTACATCCAAAGTCGCTTCGTTCAAAACTTCAGATTAATACTAAATATAAAAAAGTGTTTTGGCTCCGATTAGCTGAAAACTTTGTTGAATATCTTTGGTAGTTGATTTTTAAAGTGGAAGACCACTTTAAAACTTGGAACTGAACTTGGGTGTAGCATCCAAAAGCTCGCTTCGCTCAACACTACTGAAGACCTATCCAGAGGATAGGTCATCAGTAAAAAAAAGTCTAGTAAATATATGTTCTGAAGCCCGCCATACACATTCCATAACGGTTATCTGTCTCAATCCATCTTCCCACATACATACACGTTCGGCTTGGCTGTACATGTATGTGTATTCTTTGGGGAGAGCAGAGAAGGTTGCTGCCAGACACCTCTGGTGGTGGCTTATGTTAACAGGAGAACAAAAGGATGATTATTATTATTGCCCGCCCATCATCTGTTGGGTACTCGCCATATACACAGTGTGTCGACCAAACCCCTCTGTTCTCAATGTGTTTGCTCAACGAAAGACTAAATGTGCATAGCTAGCTTAAAACTACTATACTGTACAAGCCCATAGGGTTAGAACTGCTAAATTAGTGGTTGAACAATATCCATACATTTACCTTCCGAGATGGCTGATTTTGCTTTTGTAAGAATCCTAGTCTTGCCGTCACCATTTTCACTATTTCTTTGGCATCTCTTGTATCCACGTGTTCACCTAGCACATTTTTCTGCACAACAGATCAATCTCCAGATCAGTACATATCCTGGTAAAATTGCACATTTAGAACAGCTATGAAATGTTTTTAAAAAAATAGGAGCGGATTAAATTCTGGAAGAAGATAGGGCCAATAAAACTGGGCACCAGTCAAGCTCCACATGGCATAGCCGCCTCACTGTATACAACATGCAAGTGTAGAAAAAGATATCGCTAATACCTTTTTAGATCCCATGTGAGGGTAAAATTTCACAGTAGGGTATGCTCTAATGCCCGCTGACTGGCAAATTTGTCCATAAGCTTGGCAGTCCACTTTTCCAGCTTTCACTTTTCCTTTAAGAAGCTGGAAAACAATGCATAAAAGGCACAATATTTCAGAAGGGGTCAGATAGAGCAAGGCAATGGTTTTCTATCACATCACACAACACGTAGAAGGATGCTACTACATTCAGGCTAAAACCTGAAAAGGGCATTATGTCATGCAGCAATACAGGTTTGATATACACTATATACGATACCTATCTATATACAATACACACTTACATACATATACACAGGCAAGTGGTAGTGGATGCACAACAGAGTTATTAGCAAGAGGCACAAGCAGCCAGGAGAAGAGATCTTTGGGACCCCCTCACTAACGTGTGGTCTCTCTAAGGGTCTTCCTGTACAAGAGGCTGATATATTCCAATTTTGCAGTCTCTTAAACCAGTGGAGGTCCAACCTCCGGGAGCCGCACCATTGGAAAACAGAACTTCTGAGGCCCCTTCAGCTTTCCTTCTGCACAGTAGAGCTCTCAGATACCCTCTGTGCAATTAAATGCACCAGCGCCCCAATCACGTGGGTTGTAGTTACCTAACTTACCTACTAAATCGCTTTATTCTTAGGGTATGGCCACACCGTCGAGTTTCTTGTTGCAGTTTTAGAAGCCAAAACCAGGAGTGAATTAAAAAAAAAAATGGATAAGTTGTATCTCTCCTTTATAAGGCTACTTTCACACCTGCGTTAGGTGTGGATCCGTCTGGTATCTGCACAGACGGATCCACACCTATAAATGCAAACGCCAGTATCCGTTCAGAACAGATCAGTCTGCATTATTCTGTCCAAAAAAAAAATCTAAGTCTGAGTGTAAATCAAACGGATCCGTCCTGACTTACATTGAAAGTCAATGGGGGACGGATCCGTTTACAATTGCACCATATTGTGTCAATGTAAACGGATCCGTCCCCCTTGACTTGCATTGTAAGTCAGGACGGATCCGCTTGGCTCCGCATCGCCAGGAGGACACCAAAACGCTGCAAGCTGTGTTTTGGTGTCCGCCTCCAGAGCGGAATGGAAGCTGAACGGAGCCAAACTGATGCATTCTGAACGGATCCTTATCCATTCAGAATGCATTGGGTCTAAACTGATCCGTTTGGGGCTGCTTGTGAGAGCCTTGAAACGGATCTCACAGGTGGACCCAGAAATGGCAGTGTGAAAGTAGCCTAATTTCTCTACTTCTGATTTTTGTCTTTCAAAACTGGATCAGGAAACCAGACGGTGTGCCCGTCCCCCTAGGATGTCAGGACCCCTGAGATCAGTAAACTGAAACCATTAGCGACTGGTTATTCCATTCCAATATAAATCACTCAGCAAGACACAAAGTTGCCAAATACTTACCCTGGCCACAAACTCAAATTCAGGAGCAAAACTCTTACATGGGCCACACCACGGGGCGTAGAAATCCAAAAGCCAGTGATCTTTGCTCTCTAAAACTTTCTCGTTGAAACTTTCAGGCGTGAGCTCAGTGGCAATCTTGGGCAAGTATCTGTTTAGATGGAAAGAAAAGCAAACATGCCATTCAGGAAAATCTCTTCTATAAAACGCGGGCCTCACTGTCCTACAGAAACAGCAGCCAATTAGAACTGAGATTTCCATTTTCCAGACCATTTTTAAGGGGGTGTCTGGTTTAATAAACCACATTTTCAGACACTTAAGAAATTATCCAGGAAATGATAATGATGACCTATCCTCATAGAACTACCAAAGAAAAAAAAAGGTTAACGACAGAATCACTTCTTACATTCTTTTCTGATGTTTTTAGGATACTGAAGATGAAATGACATATGTGTAATCATATGAACAAACTTAAAGTTTAACATGCTATCCTACATAATGGGACCATAATATAGCCACAGGTCAATACTACTAGTACCTAAAACTAATAAAAATGTTGCAGTATTTTGCTACTAAAAGCACTGAAAGAATACCCCGGACACATACGACATGGTGACTGACAGGTGGCTATATAGCAATATGGAACTGTAACTAAAATATGATGTCCTTACATAGGAACAGCATATTATAGTAAAAGACCTAAATTAGGGGACATTTACAACACCGGAACTATTTTTACGGTGCGCAAAACATGGATACTGGCCATGTGCATGCTTTGTCACAGTGCAGACCCAATGACTTCAATGGATCCACATGTTCCTTCTGTGTGAATCCGTATCCATGCGGCTGCTCAGCAAAAAGACATGTCCTATACTTTGTCTCAATATAAGGACCACTGACCCATTGAAGCCAATGGGTATCCCCCGTGATGCGGCATGTACATGGCCAGTATCAGTGTTTTGCGGATCCGTGTTTTGTGAATGCACCCTTAATTTGCTTCTTTCTTTTGTTGGAAAATTACATACAAATAAATAACTACTCACGAAAGCCCCCAGCTTTTGAGTGAATAGGAATCTCTCTGCCAGCCGTTATAAGTTCTGAAAGAAAAGGAAGTAAAGACGCGATTACATGCGGCAGTTCCGCTCTTGCATGGAAAGAACACGACGGTGCTACTCACTGGTAATAATTAGGATTGTCCCGGTTTGCTGGGTAAAGCCTGATTTCTGGATAAGCTTGGACATATTCTTTACTGCAAAGTGAGCCGTATTTCTGACAGTCAACGCTTCCAACATTGATCAATCCGCTTACATGCTGAAATAAAGAAAATCCCATTGCAGTAAAATGGTAAGAGATATATAAGACTCCGTCACTAGGACGCAAGTATAATTATTCTCAGTTGTAATGTGAACCGTATGGGGGTCATTTATTAAGACCAGGGTTTTAGACGCCGGTCTTAACCCCGTGTGCTGGATCCGAAGTTATGAAGAGGCGCCTGCCTTTACACAACATCGGTGCATCCACCGCTGGTCTAAATCTACGCCAGCTTCCTTGCTGCCTTTAATTTAGACAATTTTCTACGCCTTCCCCGCCACGCCAGACCTGGCGTGAGCGGGGAATAGGCGCAGAAATAGGCGAATTTCTGTTAGTAAATTTTCCCCTATTTTTTTATTCAGATATGTTTTGGGTCCAATAGGTCTTTAGACCAGGAACTTCAAAGAATCAGGCAACAAATATGCGCAAAGCTCTGTTCACATCACGTAAAAGAGCCTTCTGTCAAATGTACACAGTCAAGAATACTGCCTTAAAGAGGACCTTTCATCGGTCCAAACATTGTGAATTAAGTATCATGACATATACAGCGGCGCCCGGGGATCTCACTGCACTTACAATTATCCCTGGGCGCCGCTCCGTTCTCCCGTTATGTCCTCCGGTATGTTCGGTTTGTTCTCCCAGGCTGTGAGCTGTGCGCTGCGATTGGCCAGCGCTACAGCCTAGGAGAAGGAGACGCCCACAGGACAAGGGCAGACTCCGCCTACTATAACCAAGTCCCCGAACATACCGGAGGACATAACGGGAGAACGGAGCGGCGCCCAGGTATAATAGTAAGTGCAGTGAGATCCCTGGGCGCCGCTGTATGTCCTGATACTTAGTTCACAATGTTTGGACCGATGAAAGGTCCTCTTTAAGTATACCCCTCTATATAGGGATCCAGTAGCCCATAGTCTACCATGGAAACACATAGGATCTCAATATCCGATCAGTTGGGGTCTGACTCTCTGCACTTAGTGATCATCTGTTTAAAGAAGCTCCGGCACCTACTAAGTAAGGTACTTCCGGGTCTTCCCATTGTGAATGAGATGAGAATCAAGTAGAACTATTACGGACTGCTGCCACGAAGTAGACAGCATGCAGGTAGAAGGCCCCATGAAAACAATGCAGGCTCCAGCGCTCCCACAAGCATTGCTGCAGCCTTCAAACAGCTGATTGCGAAAGGAGTTAGACCGCCGATCTTTTATAGGCCATCAATATCCTAATACTGGAAAACTCCTTTAATAGGATATGAACAAAGCTTAAAAATCCTGCTATTTGCATCTAACATTTTAGGTTGCTTCCAGTTGACGTCTATGAGAGGTCTTATTGCTTGGCCTCTATCTTCTCCTGGAGTGAACCAACTGGCTCCTAAAATCTGAAATGACATGGACATCACTGATTTACTCTAAAGACAGCACACCATAAACTGCTGTCCCATATCCTCCCTGTCGTTGCCACCACACATACGTATTCGTCTTTTAACCCACAAAAATGACCAATAACCCATCCTGAACAAACCCAAAAAGTGCGAATCACATTATCAACTTTCTTAGAACATGGATTAGGTACTAGGACCGCAACGCTTAAATAAGACTGTAGGGTATACCCGTGCCATGCGTTTCCACTCGGGCATTAGGGCTTGACATGGTCCACACCAAGGCGCGTAATAATCCACCATCCAGATTTCATCACGACTCCGTCCCTTTACCAGTTCCTTCAAAGTTTCAGGTGTGAGAGTGACAACGGAAGGATTGCGAAGATCCTGCACGTTAAGAGAAGGATGTCAAAATCTGAAGTTTAAAGGGGTTTTTCCAGGACTTCAATGCTAATATACTATCCTCAGGACAGGACATGTCATCGATATCAGATCAGAGGGGGTCCGACACCCAGTACTCCTGTCGATCAGCTGATTCGGGCAGTCATCCAGATGAGAAACT
Source organism: Bufo bufo (assembly GCF_905171765.1). Taxonomy (NCBI): domain Eukaryota; kingdom Metazoa; phylum Chordata; class Amphibia; order Anura; family Bufonidae; genus Bufo; species Bufo bufo. The sequence continues at coordinate 174,590,588 of NC_053395.1, forward strand.
GTACAGTAAACGGAAAGCTCCTTCCACGGTGTAGTTTCTGGTGCCGCTAAAAACTGCAGCTCAGATCTCATCCACCTGAACAGGAGCCGAGCTGCAGCACCCTGGCCGCTGCCACTACACAGTGCGCGGAGCTATCTGCTTCCATTTCCATCCAATGTATGGTTTCTGGCACCGGTGGCTGCCCAAAACAGCTGATCAGTGGGGATGCTGGTGTTGGACCCCCACCGATCTGATAATGATAACCTATCTGGAAGACAGTTCATCAATATCCAAGTCCTGGAAACTAACTTTGACAAAAGTAGAAGACAGCATCCCAAATTTTTGCAGAGGACGAAGCCAATAGGGTATAATATAATGTAAAGAATATTATTGCAGTGAATGTAATTAGTAAAAGATAAACTTCCAATAGCAGCTGCAATAGGCTGATCATTATTCATAACTATCTCTTCACAATAAAACGCAATAGGGCATAAGACAAACGCAGAGGAGGTTTTCTCGTCTCTGAAAGTGGACAGACCTTTAAAGGACTATTATCTGCAGCATTACATGAGGAGCACTAAGGGATGCGACTATAAAACATACCGTACCTCAATGAACTCCAGGATTTGCTCTGCACTGTGATGTCCCTCGTACTCGTGAATATTAGACTGATTGAATACTACGGTTGTTGGGTAGGCTCTTATGTTATGCTGTAAGGGAAAGAAACAACATTCATCGGATGTGGACACGAATAGTTCAGGACAATATTCATACTGCACGATACAGTGCCGCTGCACTTAATAATTCACTTACCATATTGCAGAGACCTTCATGAACTGTGCAATCCAGAGTGCCGAACCGCACATGCCCAAATACCCGCTTTGATGCTTTTCTCAATTCTGGCAGCAAGGCTCTACACGGAGGGCACCACTAAACATTAAAGAAGTTAACAAAAATTACATATATAGGGTCAGGACACAGTTTTATGGTTTCCTTGAGAGCACATTTGGTTTTTAGGAAACACTTGCATCCCCCATGAAAGGACAATGCTGGAGCACCTTTTCTTAGAACTCTGTGTTGTGCAATTTCTACGTTAGTCCTCCTGGAAACGGATCAATAAATTCACAACGGGGTGTTAGCGCCCCCCTCGTCAATTGGGCAGCAAGGTGGTCTCACAGCGCTGGGGTCCTGGGTACGAAGGTGACAAAGGACAACATCTGCAAGAAGTTTGCATGTTTTCCCCATCGTTGTGTGGTTTACTCACACACTCCTCCCCCAAAAACACACGGAACCCCAGTGGGGACAAGGACTTATTCAAGTCTCCGTACAAGGCTGTAAAATATGTGAGCGCTATATAAAAGAGTACAATAAATATCTCTACACGGAAACACTTTACCAGTGCTGAGAGTGTCAGATGGTTAGCGACATGCCCCACTAATAAAGGGGGATATAAAACCCAATTGTCAGTTTATTCAAACATTTCCAGGAGGAATAACAGACGAACAACAAGATGCAGAAACAAATATTTCTTGAAGCAGACTGGTCAGGATCCCTCACAGGTGAGGTGGCTTTGGTTTCACTGACAAATGAGTAGCTTTTCCTTGACCAAATCCAAACGCCAGGAGTTTATTATTTTTTTGTACTGGATAGTACTGTATAGAACAGTTTAGTCTACTGCGCTAGTTCAGACGGCTGTCCAGATGGAGGCCAAAAGGACACCGTTTACGGCCTCCATTAGGCTAAAATATCCCCATTCCTGGTGGTCATGCTAAACATGATGAGAACATAGCCTAACCTGCCGTATGGAACAGAAGCTCCAGCACCACGGGAAACACAGCGCGAAAAATATTGTCTACTCACAGGAGCAAAGAAGTCCACCAGCCACGGCTCTCTCTCGTTTCCAGGGAAATTCTTAGGACCCAGTGATATCACGTGAGAGTTGACGCTGTCTTTTGCAAAAGTCACCATCTCGTAAACATCTGTTTTTCCTTTAAATAAAAGAAAAATATATAAAAATGCTTGAAAAGAATTGCACAAGTCTCTACTATTCTAGTGACCCAGACTTAGTAGAGGACTCTATGGTGGTCTATGTCCAATTCAGTAGAACTAAGGGAGATCTGGGAACTGCAAATGCTATGCCGATGCTAAAATGAGCCCATCGAATAGGGAACAGGTCACGATTAAATAGATGGCAGAGTGCTGGGGGACCTTGCCCTTATTAAAAGTGTAAAATATTGCGTTTTTGCAAAAAAAAAAAAAAAAAAAAGAAAACAGCTGCGAACAGCATACCTGAAATCACAAGCAGAACTGACGAGTGGAAAAAAACCACGCATGTACAGACCCATTGAAATGAATGGGTCAGGATTCAGTGCTGGTGCGATGCGTTCATGTCACGCATTGCACCCGCGCGGAAAACTTGCTTGTGTGAAAGAGACCTTAGAGTCAGAGAATCATTGCTCTAATCACACTTATTCCTCCATGATTGATATCCCCTTGCCATTTGATGTCAGCGAGCGCAGTTCTGTTCCCTTCAATGCACTGATGAAGCGGAGACGTGTGCACCTTGGGTCACTGTGCATGCCTGGGGTGCACTAGAAAAGGGAGCAGAAACGCTGTGCAGTGGGATGTGAGAGCAGACAATGACTCTGACACGGCAAGGCTTCTGACTCCAGGTATGCGATGCCCACACAGCACGTGCCGATATTAAAATGCTTTATCTGAAAAAAGGAAAACCTGATGATTCTTAGGCTACTTTCACATTAGCGTTTTTTTGCGGATCCGTCATGGATCTGCAAAAAAAGATTCCATTACCATAATACAACCGCCTGCATCCGTCATGAACGGATCCGGTTGTATTATGTCTTCTATAGCCAAGACGGATCCGTCATGGACACGCAATGTAAGTCAACGGGGACGGATCCATTTTCTCTGACACAATAGAAAACAGCAGCGCTATTCTGTCTGCGATGGGAGGGCAACCAAACGGAACGGAATGCATTTTGGGGCATTCGGCTTCGTTCAGTTTTGTCCCCATTGACAATAAATGGAGACAAAATTGAAGCGTTTTCTTCCGCTATCGAGATCCTATGACGGACCTCAATAGCGGAATTGAAAATGCTAATGTGAAAGTAGCCTAACTAGTGCACAGTTGCAATACTGTGGGATAGTCCTACATGCTCTGGCTTTACTAGACATAATGCTACAATGCTGGCACTAGATGATGGGGCACATTTACTAATCCGTCTAATTTTTAGACAATATAAACAGACTAGAAAGTGTAAAAACGCAGCAGATTTGCCTTCTATCTTTCACCTTAAAAATAAAATAAAAGTTGAAGACAAAATAAAAAGCTACGCCCGCTGGAACACAGAGGGGGAAAAAAATGTCACTAAGGGGTTCAAACGCACTTGTGTCCCCTGAGTTGTGCACGCCCACTAGATTTACGTCAGACATACCGTATAAGTGGGGGGAAAGTGACAGTATGCTTATAAAGCGAATACTAATGAGCACTCAATTAGTATGCAGGAGGTTCAGGAGTGGCGAGTGCAGTGCTGGTCGGCTTTTGGGCGCCACGCTGCATTGGGCCCCCGACAGCATATAGCATTTGGACGCAGTGCACATAGATATGCATTATGACCTCAAACTCTGCGACGTCAGGTTGCAGTGCAGCATGGCGCCAGCAGAAGACCAAGGAGCTGTCTTGATCTGAGGTCTGATGAGGTTTGGGGGTCTGATCTGATGTCTGATAAAAATTGGGAGGTGTGATCTGAGGGCTGATGCCAAGTATTTTTTATTTTTTTTCTCCTCTAAAACCTAGGTGAGTCTTATGATCAGGTGTGTCTTATAACGTGAACAATACTGTCAATTCAAAATCTACCATAAAAAGTGACAATTTCAGGAATGCTTTTCCAATTTTAATCTGACTGTTAGGGGGGGGGTTAAATGGCTTTGGACCATCCACCATAGCTAAAATTACTTTAACACTTTTGCATTGCCGTTATATTCCCCGTGTAGGAATATTCTATTGAATGGGGCCTGGAGTATCGCCAGTCTGTGATAAGAGGAAAAGCAACCAATCCGATTCTAACCCTGTACAACAACATCTTTAAAAGGTGTTGTCCAAAGTAATCAAAAAGGGGACAAAAACTGGAGGATGTTACGAGGAATACCAGGAAAACCAGACTGCGAGCAGCATAAAGTGGTGACAGAGACGCTGATTAAAACGCGGGGTCACTTACTCGAATTGACCTAATCATTTTCCCTTCAGCGCGAGTCGAGCACTGGAATCCTCGCAATATACTGCCACGTGTGAGCTCCAGCCTCCTCCCTGCAGATATGTACAAAGGATTCACGGCACTCAGGAATAGGATGCAACTTAGTATAGGATTTTTATTCCATCCAAAATATCTGTATTAATGCGGCCAACGTTTCGGTCCGTCCCGGACCTTGGTCACGGCCATCACACCACACATCTCTACTTGCCTGGCCGTGACCAAGGTCCGGGACGGACCGAAACGTTGGCCGCATTAATACATATATTTTGGATGGAATAAAAATCCTATACTGAGTTGCATCATATTCCTGAGCGCCGTGAATCCTTGGTGTATAATTGCGGGACATTTTACCCCATCATTGAGCACCAGGTCTTTAATAAGAGTGGCGTGCCAGCCAACCATATAATCTCCTCCCCGCAGAAGGTTAACTGTGGAAGTTTTCAATTTAAAACAATAACTTAGGGGGCTTTCTGAACAAACGGATAATCCTGTAACACCATTATCAAGAATTCGCTGATCTTCAGGGGATCATACATTTTCGCACACTACTGACGGCACTTACTATTCTAAAGAGAACTCATATTATTAACCCCTAACAATAACTCAATTGGATCTCTTCTCCACTCACTCACCATGATGGATTTCAAAGTGGTTGATGCCCTTCCCCTTAAATGCCGCCACACAAGGCTTATGAATGTATAGGGAGCTGCAGGTAGAAGGATGGGACTGGCAGTCAAAACGTCCAACCTTACAAGAGACACAAAAGAGCGTTAATACAGATCATAACAGGTGGAAATCCCAATCTATGGGTAATACGTAAAAATGAATCCTCTTCTCCAGTCAACTGCTTGGCTTAAAGGGGTGGTCCAGGATGTTTTTTTCTTTTTTCAATCTCCCCACCCGCGAGATCTATACGGCTCCCCACCATTTCGTTCCATCTACTGCGCTGTCGCTGGACTTCTAGTCCTCACCTGTCAAAATCTGCACTGACAGAGTCATGTGTTCAACTGCAGCCAATGACTGGCCTCAGTAGTAACATGTCCCTGGAGAGGCTAGTGATTGGCTACAGAGGCACACATGACCCAGTCCATGTGGTAGCTGACAGGTGGGGAATGGAAGTCTGGTGAAGACAGACCAGGAGCCACAGAGCGGCAGGGGGCAGATCTCTTCACAGGTCCCGTTGGGTGAAAGAAGGGGGAAGGGAATATAAAAAAAAAAAAAATATCAAAGACAACCACTTTAAGTCGTTTGGTTTATATATTGCATTGTTGGTTCATTTAAAGATCTATGATCAGTGGCTGCAGCTTTAGGCTCCATTCACACGTCCGCAAAATGTGTCCGCATCCTTGCCGCAATTTTGCGGAAAGGGTGCGGACCCATTCATTCTCTATGGGGACGGAATGTGCTGTCCGCATCCACATTTGCGGATCCGCACTTCCGCATCCGTGCTTCCGTTTCCGCCAAAAAATTGCGGACAAGAACAGGCATATTCTATTATGTCGGCAATGTGCGGTCCGCAAAATGAGGAACACACATTGCCGCTTTCCGTGTTTTGCGGATCCGTGTCTCCGTGTATCCGCAAAACACATTGCGGACGTGTGAATGGAGCCTTAGTTAATGACCAGATGGTTCTCTAATTTTTAAGGGGGTTCCCGACTTTCCCCTTGATGACAGATTTTGAGGGAAAGAAGAAGTGGGCTATTGAATTTCAACATACCGATTCCCTTTTACTCTCAGGGGAGAGAAGCTACCGCCAGAACCCATACATACATGTGTATTGGGCGAGTTGTCAGGAGGAACAGCTGACTACCAAATGATTATTTGACCGAAGCCGATCTCAAATGTAAGGCCAGCTTTACTCTCAGGGCTCATGCACACAGCAAATTGCGGATCAGCAAAACACGGACACTGACAGTGTGCGTTCCACATTTTGCGGACACGGAACGTCCAGCCCTCTGTAGAACTGTCCTATCCTTGTCCAAAACAGACAAGAACAGGACATGTTCTATTTTTTGCAGGGCTGCGGAATGGACATATGGATGTGCACAGCACACGGTGTGCTATCCGCATCTTTTTGCAGCCCCACTGAAGTGAATCGGTCCACATCCGATCCGCAGAAAAATGCAGATCAGATGCGGACAAAATCCACGGCAGTGTGCATGAGGCCTTATGGCCAACTCTCGTCTCATCAGGGGCTCAGCATGCTGCTCTATTCCACCTCCATGCTTTACACTGCTTCTGCTCCCCACCAGGAAGTGCATGGGCAGCTATTTGCAACTACAGCAAAAATGATCATCAATTATAATTTACCAAAACAAGAAAAAGAAAAAAAAAAGACAAATTATTAAAGCCGCACATATTCCAGACCTTGTGAGCCTTGATACAAGGGGTTCTGAAGTTCTACGTCTCTGACCATACTTACATCAGACGAGCGGAGAAAAGACTGACTAATGAAGGCATTAAGCCATCACAGGATTTGAAGTCATGGTCACTTATGTACGAGATAACTTACCTGAATATGATCACCATGCAGTAAAACATTGAGCTTTTTGAATTCTGGGAGGTAAAACTCTCGATCGTATCCATAAGTGAAGAATATAAGCCATCGATGAAATGTTAATCTGTCCTTCAAAAATAAATTAAAATAAAGAAAAAAAAATTAATATCAGTCTTTTGTCGCTCAATATAAAAAATTATATTCTGAGGAATGATTTTTTCTGAATTTAAACCTAAAACATGGATAATATTTGTCATGGTCAACCTTGTCTAAATCTTTATTAAACGGATGAATGTGTAATACAGAGAAAGTGAGTTGCATGTGCGGTGTGTCCAGGTATCTGCTATTTCTAAAGCAGGAAGAATCCATTAGATCTCCTGTATACAGGGATGAAAATATTACAATATGCTTGATCCTGATTTTCGATTGGGTTCAGGTCTGAAGACTGGCTAGGGCCACTCCAGGACCTTGAAATGCTTCTTACAGAGCCACTCCTTAGTTGCCCTGGCTGTGTGTTTTGGGTCATTGTCATGCTGGACGACCCAGCCACGACCCATCTTCAATGCTCTTACTGAGGGAAGGAGGTTGTTGGCCAAAATCTTGCCATCCATCCGCCCTTTAATACGGTGCAGTCGCCCTGTCCCCTTTGCAGAAAAGCACCCCCCAAAGTATCTTTCCACCCCCATGCTTCATGGTTGGGACGGTGTTCTTGGGGTTGTACTCATCCTTCTTCCTCCAAACACGGCGAGTGGAGTTGATAGCAAAAAGTTCTACTTTGGTTTCATCTGACCACATGACCTTCTCCCATGCCTCCTATGGATTATCCAGATGGTCATTGGCAAACTTCAAACTGGCCTGGACATGTGCTGGCGTGAGCAGGGGGACCTTGTGTGCCCTGCAGGATTTTAATCCATGATGGCTAGGTGTGCTATTAACGGTAATCTTTGAGACTGTGGTCCCAGCTCTATTCAGGTCCTCCCATGTAGTTCTGGGCTGATTCCTGACCTGTCGTCTTGTGTTTCTTCCATTTTCTAATAATTGCGCCAACAGATGTTGCCTTCTTACCAAGCTGCTTGCCTATTGTCCTGCAGCCCATCCCAGCCTTATGCAGGTCTACAATTTTGTCCCTGGTGTCCTTAGGCTGGGTTCACACGGGCGTTGCGGGAAAATGTGCGGGTGCGTTGCGGGAACACCCGCGATTTTTCAGCGCGAGTGCAAAACATTGTAATGCGTTTTGCACTCGCTTGAGAAAAATCGCGCATGTTTGGTACCCAAACCCGAACTTCTTCACAGAAGTTCGGGCTTGGGATCGGTGTTCTGTAGATTGTATTATTTCCCCTTATAACATGGCTATAAAGGGAAAATAATAGCAGTCTGAATACAGAATGCATAGTATACTAGCGCTGGAGGGGTTAAAAAAATAATAATAATTTAACTCCCCTTAGTCCACTTGATCGCGGCCCGGCATCTCCTTCTGTCTCCTTTGCTGAACAGGACCTGTGGTGAGCATTAATTACAGGTAAAGGACCTTTGGTGACATCACTCCGGTCATCACATGATCCATCACCATGGTAAAAGATCATGTGATGGATCATGTGATGACCAGAGTGACGTCACCAAAGGACCTTTACCTGTAATTAATGCTCACCACAGGTCCTGTTCAGCAAAGGAGACAGAAGGAGATGCCGGGCTACGCGATCAAGTGGACTAAGGTGAGTTAATTTTTATTTATTTTTTTTAACCCCTCCAGCGCTAGTTTACTATGCATTCTGTATTCAGAATGCTATTATTTTCCCTTATAACCATGTTATAAGGGAAAATAATAATGATCGGGTCTCCATCCCGATCGTCTCCTAGCAACCGTGCGATAAATCGCACCGCATCCGCACTTGCTTGCGGATGCTTGCGATTTTCACGCAACCCCATTCACTTCTATAGGGCCTGCGTTGCGTGAAAAACGCAGAATATAAAGGCATGCTGTGATTTTCACGCAACGCACAAGTGATGCGTGAAAATCACCGCTCATCTGAACAGCCCCATTGAAATGAATGGGTCGGGATTCAGTGCGGGTGCAATACGTTCACCTACCGCATTGCACCCGCGCGGAAATCTCGCCTGTGTGAACGCAGCCTTAGACAGCTCTTTGGTCTTGGCCATGGTGGAGAGGTTGGAGTGTTGATTGAGTGTGTGGACAGGTGTCTTTTATACAGGTAAGGAGTTCAAGCAGGTGCAATTATTACAGGTAATGAGTGCAGAGTAGGAGGGTTTCTTAAAGAAAAACAGGCCTGTGAGAGCCAGAATTCTTGCTGGTTGGTAGGTGATCAAACACCAGTACTTATTTCATGCAATAAAATGCTAATTAAATTATTTAAAAATCGTACAATGTGATTTTTTGGATTTTTTGGGTAGATTCTGTCTCTCGCAGTTGAAGTGTACGATAAAACTGACAGACCTCTCCATTCTTTGTAGGTGGGAAAACTTGCAACATTACCAGTATATCAAATACTTATTTTCCCCACTGAGAACATGGAATAGATGCTCCAGAATTTTTGCTATATGGGGGATGCAAGAAGTCTCTAAAACATACATGTCAGGAGGGGCGACAGGTCCTCTTGGACAATGTACTTCTGCTTACCTTTAAGGAATCTGGAGAAAGCATTTCCAAATCTGGAAGATGTTCCATCACTTCTTGGTAGATTTCTTTGGCGTCTAATGAATTAAAGAACTAAACCGGACAAGATAAAAAAAAGGGCATCGATACATAGACATATCCAGCAGTTCTGACAAAATCAGAGCAATGAAATTATTCTCACCAGAACGCCGTTTTTCTCTCTGTCAGATAGACTGGCTCCAGGCGGGAAGTAAGCCGTGGTGCTTGTGGCGATTTCCAGATGGTCACAGAGGTCAGCTTGAGTGGTACAGTCCATCCACCCCACACTTACCAGTCCATCCTAGATCACAAGAAACAGCGGGGAAATAAAAACGTGATCAGCAAATACAAGTAAGGCCATTGGCGGAATTTATCATGACTTTTGAAGTCAGTTCTGCTTGTGTCTTCAGTGGCGTACATTGCGCCAAATATGGTTAATGAATATGATAAATGTGCCACTTCTTTAAAAGGGTTTATCCAAGGCCTATAACATCCCCCTCACATAGATCGTACCTACCTCGCTCCCGCATCACTTCTATGGCCCGCACCGCCTCCGCGAATCCGTCGGGGGGCAGCCAATAGCAATGGGAACGAGACTTCCTAGCATTGCGGGTGATGCTAGGGAGGCTCGTTCCCGTCGGGGACTGCTGTTGGCTAAACACCCCATTGTCGCAAGCAGCCGTGCAGGCATCAGAAGCGACGCGGATGCTGGGGAGCAAGCCAAGTACTATCTGTGTGAGGGGCGCGGGCATATGGGGGAACATTATAGGCCTTCGATAACCCCTTTAAATTCTCACCGTACTTTCAAAAAACTCTGTCACTGTGACATATCAAAAGTTTTGATAGTGGGGGTTTGAGTGCAGAGACCCCCACTGATTGCTAGAACATGGGGAGAGAGGCGCGTGCTTATCATGCTCGCTCTCTTTGCTGCAGGAGATATAAATCGAGATGAATCCATAGACTTTCTATTGAGTCAATCTCACTTCCATCTCCTGTAATGAGGAGAGAGAGTGCAATGTGTGAGTGCTTCTCTCTCCCTCGTTCTCAGCATTCAGCCCTCCACCCATCAAAAACTTTATGTCACTATGACCTTTTGCAGTAGCTTTCCACACTGATAGGATATCCCTCTAACAGGGCACATGGAAAGTGTAGTCCAAGACAGCCCCTTCACAGTGGCTCAGTGGTTAGCAGTGGGGTCTTGCTGCGCTGGGGTCCTGGGTTCGAAAGTCAACCAAGGAAAACATCCGCATAGTATTTTTCTCCTTGTGCTTTTTATATAAAAAAATATAAAAATAGGCCGATAGCTACCAATTATTTTACAGCTTTCATTTTCCAATGGGATCCTGAGAAATGAGAGCTGGAACCTGATTGGTTGCGACCTGTAACCACTTCATTTTTTCATTAAACTTTCCCATTCATTGATATTCCACATCACCCAAAGAGTTTTAAAAAAACTAGTTGATATAATAACTTTGGACAGGTCCAAAGATTGAAATGGACGAGAAAAAAATAAAAGATGATCAGCGGGGGTATGACACCGCACATCCACGCTGATCAGCTCTTCTGCATCGGCTCCAGAGTCAGAACTACACAGGCCGCTCACTGTGCAGTGGACGGAGCTGGTTACTGCAGCGCTGCTTCCACTGAAGTGAACAGGAGTCTCTCTGCAGTAACCAACTCTGTCCACTAAACAATGGACTTGGCTATGAAGTTCTGATGCTGGAGCGACTGCAGAACAGTTGATCACTACAGGTTTGGGGTTTTGGATCCTCACCATTCAGATACTGACTGATAACCCTGAGGAGAGACCATCAATATAAAACTACTGGAAAAGCCCTTTAGGTGGAAATTGTATACACTGCTTAGCACAGCAGAAAAACCCTTTTCTTTCAGATTTTTATATTAAACATTTTTAAAAATGTCTAAATCACTTACGAGCATGCCAGCAAGTTTTAACCGCGTCTGTGTGGACAGGCAGTCTGGAATAAAAGTAAAGAGACTTGGTAAAATGCAGGATACTTTATGGACGATCAAGTTATGTGAAAACCTTACTGAAATTATCATGAACTGACACAAATACACTGGCACATGTATTAACGGCACCTGCTACTATATATGCTTATGCTCAAATCAATGATCACATTAGCAACCAACATGGATTCCAGAAGAGCGCCTAACCTGAGCTTTTTGTCTCACCAAGTCTTCAAAAACAGTGTCACGGTCCCTCCCATGACAGAGGTGAGAAGATCTGAGAGACAGGCGGCACATGAGGATATCTGACAGTCTCTCTGTTTTCATCTTGCAGTGTTGTTGTTTGGTAATGACCACACCTCTTGTCAGGTGCAGCTTGTGATCATTACCGAGGCTCTATTTAGTTCTGACTCACACTGCTTACCCTCCGGTTGATATTTCCTGCTGGAGTTGGTTGAGATGGAGTGTTATTCCTTTGGATCTCCTGCTCCTCCATTCTTCTTTAAGCTAAGTGCATTTTGTTGTTCACTTGCGTTTGTTGTTTTCTAGGCCTCAGAGAGACGCTGGTTCCTTCATCTTGGAAGGAACCAGTAGTCTCATTCCCTGCCACCACTCCGAGGGATTTCGGGATTTCCAGGTTCCCCAGGGCTAAGGTTACGGTGTATGAGTATTTCCACTTTCAGGGTCTACGCATATTGGCAGGAGTCAGGGAGAGGTCTAGGGATTTCTAGGAGGTCACCATCCCTCTCCCTTAGCTTTGAGGCCTAGACTCCGGTCTATTTCCTTCTATGAGTTATCTGGTGTTTTATTTCCCCCCCCCCCCCCCCATTACCCGTGACACACTGACTTGCTACTAGTCCATTACTGAAAGCTCCAATTTGTGGAAATGCTGCAAGAAATCCATTTCCAAATGCAATTCCCACTTTTATATATTCCCATGTAAGATACTTCTCAATCCCAAGCTCAACCAGTAGCCCATCTTCCGCCTCTCTACATTTCCTGAGTCCTTGGAAACGATGACCATCATACTGGACTTCGGGTAACTTGCGTTATTCCCCTGTGTGTACTGGCCAACAATACACTAGAGAAGAAGCTGGCTAGACATAGTCTTGCTTCTGATAGGTCATCAATATCAGTTCGGTTGGGGGGTCTGAATCCTTGCACCCATGTCAATCAGCTGTTTGGAGGGGCTGGGGGACTCTTTAATGTTTACCTGCACTTTGTAATGGGAACGCAGTGTAATTAAAGCTTCCTCTGCCATTCACTTGATGGAACAGTAGGCACTAAACGGGTATTCTGGTTAGAAAAAGTTATCCCCTATCCACAGGATAGGAAATAACTATTAGATCGGTGGGGTCCTGCTACTGGGACCCCCACTGACAAAAGGTTCCTTAATATGGGCAAGAATCCATTCATTCTGAAGAGTGCCTGCTCGTCAGACAAAGCTGCAATTACAAGTAGCAATCACCTCCGCTGCATGGGGATAAGGAATCATTGCTGTGATCACTCATCCCCATACAGAATAATTGTGTCGGGCCAGCAGGTCTCTCTTTAGGCAGCACTACCTGCCGTCCAGAAACAATGAGCAGGCAAAGATCTGCGCTAAAATTTACTAGAGTTTCAGGCCATGTAGCCTATGACCTCTTGCTAAGCTGAACACACTGTTTTCAAAAAGTGGTGAACATAGTGTAAAATGAAAGACAAAAAAAGTAAAAACATTTTTGTGACTTTTTCCTGCCACAATTCTGACTCTCAAACCATAATAAACTCCCCCCATCACACTGAGACACACTAATCATCCTGAGCATTGCTATTACATCAAATGCTATAACCAGGGAAACAGAGAACGCTATTACTGCTGCATACTGTGTGATATGATAACCTTACCTCCAGTGTCAGCACAGAATGTAATTAGCCAGCCAACTCCTGATGCAAAGGAATTCTCTACCAAGTTTTTGAAATTACCTAATCATAAAAGATAAACACAAAAAGAAATTCTTAAACACCTTTGCAGTATTAATATTTACACAGTAGCAGGAAAAAACTGTGCCTTAAGCAAGGGGTATTCTCATGTTAGGCTAGCTTCACACTAATGCTTAGTATCCGGCAGGCTGTTCCGGCAACCCAGCAAATATGGCGAGAATTGGCCAGAAGAAAACAGCTCGGCATCTTTGCCAGGTTGTGGCCGGATCTCTGCCAGTTCCCATTATAGTTAATGAGGCCGGACGGTGGTGTTTAAGATTCAGGCAGTGCTGGAATGCAGAGAGATACAGCCAGCCGGATACTAAGCACTAGTGTGAAACTAGCCTTAGTCATCCATGGCACTCCACAGGATGTGTCATAAATGCCCAATACATACGAGTACCACCTCTGGAAACTGCACCTCTCTCAAGAATGGGAGGTCCCCGTCCAGGCAGTCGCATCTCAGCTGCATAGATGCAATTAGGAACAGTGTAATATCACCGTCAACATGAAACATTACACCCTTACCTGCCCATAACTCTGTTACAGTACTTGAAACATACTTCATGGCAAAATGTACCAAATTCTCATTTGATCGGTCCCCAAAGTACTTGACTGGATTCTGTAAAAGACATGAAAATAGCAAACACTGAAAATAAGTGTATGTAATAAATATATATATTATATATATAGTAAATAGGTACTGAGCAGTCAGTGTTAAATTAAATCTTAATAAAAAAAATCTATTATACTAATACACTGATTTCTGGAACTAAGTGAGAACTTTGAACAAATTTTACACACATTTTTGAAATTCCAGCATGGAAATAAAGTTTAAAGGCTATGTACACGTTTGGGGTCATTTTCTTTTTTTATAATTGCATTTTACTCATTTTGGGCTAAAAATCATTTTTTCAATTGGTCTTTATTAAAAATATTGAGGCATTCTGTCACAAAGGGTTAACAGTTTTTCTAGCTGTGTGAATCCTTTGTGCCAGTCTTTTAATGAACCTCATCTCTAAATTACTAAAAAGGTCATAAACACTTATTTAAGTCACATTCTTATAAGATAAGAGCTGAGCTATAATGAGTGTTTATAATGTCATAGAGCAAAGGTAAGAAACAGGCGAGTTGCCCGACTGAACCGAGAGAAAAAGTCAGATCCTGCTACTAGAGAAACTCAAGGCTGCACAAAGACAGTGGTCCAAAGTTTTTAATAAAGACCAATTGAAAAAAAAACGAGATTTTTGTATAACTTACCAGTAAAATCTCTTTCTCGCTCTTTCCTTGGGGGACACAGAAGACCTTGGTATAGCTCATCTCCATAGGAGGCGTGACACTAAGTGAAGACTGTTAAGCCCCTCCTCCACAGCTATACCCTCAGCCTGGAGAGAGAGACTGCCAGTTGCGTGTCCAAGCAGTGAGAAAAGGCAAAGTCCAACAAGGAACCAACAAGCCAACTACCCAACGGGTAACACAAACTCGGAAACCGTGTAGAGAAAAACAATGAATGGGTGGGTGCTGTGTCCCCCAAGGAAAGAGCGAGAAAGAGATTTTACTGGTAAGTTATACAAAAATCTCGTTTTCTCGCCCAGTTTCCTTGGGGGACACAGAAGACCTTGGGACGTTCAAAAGCAGTCCAAAAGGGGAGGGACCACAGCTCCAAGGCGAAGCACCCGAAGGCATCAAGGAACCTCCGCCTGCGGACCCAGGTGGACCAAGGCAGCATACGCCGAAGCCAGAGTATGCACCCTGTAGAACTCTGTAAAGCGTGCACGGAAGACCTGTGGCCGCCCTGCTCAAATGCATGGCCGAAGCCCAATGTCTCCGGCCCAGGAGGCACCGATCGCTCTGGTGAAATGAACGGCGACAGCAAAGGCAGAATTCTGCCCTCGGTGCGGTAACCTCAGCAATAGCCAATCTGATAAGGCGGAGGAAAACCACCCTGGAGTCCGTCAACTCTAAGTGCGGACCTCCAGGAAACCCAAGAGACCAAACGTCGACAAGAGTCGGAGATCTCCAAGTAAAACCGGCAAGGCCCAAACAACGTCCAAAATCGGTGAAGTGTTGAAGCGAAAGGCAAACACCACCTTCAGAAGGAAGGAACGGGATGTAGAACAGCCCTGCCCTGGGAAAAGACATAAGGCTCAGAACAAAAAGGGGCCATTCAGGCACCAGTCAGAGACACGACTGATACGGAAACACAACCGTACAGGACAGACGGGGTAGAGAGAACTTCTGTAACGGCTCCAAGGACAAGATTGGAGCACCGAGAGCTCAGTATGAAGTTCCCAGGGCGATACCGAAGGACAGTACAGAGGAACCAAAGAGCCATTTCGAGTAAGAAGGTCTTGACAGGCCCAGAGGGCCGGGGAACGCTGGAAGAGGAAGAACAGCGCTGACACTTGACACCTCAAGTAAAGGAATTCCAGTCCCAGGTCCAGGCCGGACTGGAAAAAAAGACAGAACCATGGGGAGAGAAAAGGTCAGAGTGGGGAATGCACAGCTTCCCACAGAACCCCAGACAAAAGAACCATAAGTCTTACGACAGATCCTGGACGAAATACAGCCAGGAGCGGACAGTAGCAAACCCGCTGGAGTCGCCTGGCAAGCGGGCGAAAAAAACCAATGTGATCAGGCGCAGACCAGTAACACGGGCAGAAGTCGACAAAACTGGTCCCGTCGGCCCCCGGGCAACGTTGTCCCGTATCCACCCTAGCGGGGGAGTAGAAGGACAGACTGAAAGGAACCAAAGGGCCCGCCCAGCATCCGCCAGATGCCAGGACAAGACAGGCTAAAGTCCATGCTGATGTAGCCATGTTCTACAGTCCCGGTGTGAGAGATCAAAGGACAATCTGGACCGAAAGGTAGTCCCCCCAAGTTACCGAGAAGGTAAGTCTACAGCAGGACCATTGACTTAGCATGGACCACGCAATCTGCACTCAGCGGGAGGACAGAACGCGGTAGACTCGGTAAATAGGCACAGCTAATACAGCCAGTGTGGACAAGGGAGACAGTACGAGGCCAAAAGGAACACCGGAACCATCCACATGAACAACCATGCTCTCCCCAGAGGGGAGGACAGTGAAGGAACAGCCTCTGAAGTCTGGCGGGACAGAAGCCACATCGGAGTGATCTGTACCGAGCGGGAGCCAAACAGAGCCGGCGAGATAAGGTAGTCGAGACAGAGGCCGGCATAACACCCTCCAATCGAAAGGAGGAGTGGGCAACAGGGAAGCCATAGGACAGCTCAAAAGCAGAACCCTGCTACACTGTGAGATGCCCGGTTCACCGCCTCGCAGAAGGCGAATACCCTGAGAACCCAAGGTGGAAGTCCTCCGGACCTGGGTAATCGAGCACCCAAGAGAATTTGGGTGACTTTCCCCGAGAAAAGCGGCCCGCACCTGGTAGCAGATCAGACTGAAGCGTAGAGGCGCCAAGAGGAAGGACTCATACCACACTACATCCGAAGAGGAGGAAATTGCAGCAGGCAAGGGAACCGCAGTCCTGCCAGAGCCAACGAAGAATTCGAGGGGCGCTCCAGACAACAGCACTCCCGACCATGTGACCACTAACGCAGGGAAGCAATACCGCGGAAGGACGAATGGGCACGCATCTAGGAACCACGAACACTCCCTGGAATAAAGGGCCAACTAAATGAATGAGTACCACCCAGCTCCGTGCAGCAGAGAGCAAGTAGAGCCCGTCCGGGTCAGGTGGACAGAATGAACTCCTTAGAGACGAGTGCAAGGCTTGCGGCCAGCATCGTATCCCAAGAAAACAAAAGTATGCCGCAGGAAGCAGGTGAGGCATACGTACGAGCAGCCCGTAAGCAGTGAGAAGGCCAACCCACCTACAGGAGGAGAAGGCATAAACGGCCCAAACAACGCACAAGAACGTTCGCTCACTGCAAAAAGGTTAATTCAGCGAAAAAGGGGGCTCGCCACAGAGTGCCACAGCATGTACGGAATTGCAAAGTGCAACCTGAAAGGGAGTTATGCACAAGCCTAGTATAGCATGCGATGGAACGCAAGCAGTCCGCCCCGAAAGGGGGGAAATTGTATCTGGCAAACTGCAGTCTGCAAGAGTGCAAAGGCCGGTCCCAAAAGGGAGTGATGCCTAAGGCCGTACCTACTTCAGAGAAGCAGGACATACCCTATAATCCAGCAGGAGGTCCACCTAGTGAAAGGGGAACATGCACAGGGTTATCCTAGCATTAAGTGAGTGTGCAATAATACACCCAACACTGATTTAGCGAGAGTGCTACTACTCTGCCAATGAAGGGGGACATGTACAAGTCCAGTACAGCCATACAAGGACAGCCGTGAATCTCATGAGCGTGCCAAATTCTGCCCATGGAACAAGGGGTGGTCACGCACAAGTCCAGCACCATATCCAATGGGAGTGCAAGCGTTCCACCCATGTTAGAGGGCCATGCTCATGGCCAGCAAGGTATCCGGTGAGAGTGTAGCATGCCGCCCAGAAAAAAGGGGGGGTAATGCACATGGCCAGCATCTCATCCAGGGAGAGTGCGTGCACCCGCCATGTATGGAAGTCATACACATGGCCAGCAACGTACTGGTGAGAGACAAACACAGTCAGTGAGAATGTGTGTATGTCACCTGAGGAAGGAAGGCATGCCCATGGCAGGCAGAGAATCCAGCGAGAGTACGTACACCGCCCACGGAAGAGGGGTCATGCATATGGCTGACAGCGGATCCTGCGAGAGTGCAAGCACCCCGCCATGTATGGGGTACTTACACATGGCCAGCAACGTACCTGCGAGAAAACAACCACAGACAGAGGGATGTATTTATGCTGCCTGAATCATGCCTATGGCCGGCAGCGGAACCAGTGAGAGTGCAGCATAGTAACATAGTACATAAGTTCATCATAGCCCATCAGAGAGAGTGCAGCGTTCCGCCTATGGAAGGGGGTCGTGCACATAGCCAGTACCGAATCCGGTGAGAGTGCAGTATTCCGCCTAAAAAGGGGGGTCATGCACACGATCGGCAACAGATCCAGTGAGAGTGTAGCGTTCCGCCTAAGAAGGGGGTCACGCACATGGCCGACAGCGAATCCAGTGAGAGCGCTGCGTTCCGCCCATGGAAGGGGGTCACGCACATGGCCGGCAGTGAATCCAGTGAGAGTGCAGCATTCCGCTTAGAGAAGGGGGTCGTGCACATGGCCGGCAGCAAATCCATAGAGAGTGCAGCATTCCGCCTAGGAAGGGGGTCATGCACATGGCCAGCACCGTATCCGGTGAAGGTGCAGCATTCCGCCTAAAAGGGGGTCATGCACATGGCCAGCCGGCAGCCAGGGAGAGTGCAGTATCCCGCCTAGGAGGGGGGGGATGCACATGGCAGGCACCATAACTGGAGAGATGATGAATGCTGCCAACGGAAGGGCCGCATGCACTTGGCCAGCGCCGTATCCTGGAAGAGGGCAGGAAAACTGCCTAAAAGGGGAAATGCCCTAGCACCGACGCAGGTTGGGAGCGCAACACTATGCCGCCTGTGGAAAGAGGGCATGCAGACATGCAGCACTACTGATGAGGCTGCAGCGTCCTGCGCAGTCCAATAGAAATATATATATATATATATATTTTTTTTTTTTTTTTTTTTTTTTTAAAACACAGCCTCTCTGAGGCTAAAGGGGGCCACCATATAGTGGCACAGATAGTCAGGAAAAAGGGGGGGGCCAGCCATACAGGCCCATTGGGAGCCGGCCTGTACCCAAAAGGGTTAACATGGATCCGGCCTGGAGGGCGGCGCTGCGATCCCCTGGGGGCGGAGGAACCTCCCGGCGGGAAAAATTCGCGCCTGGAGAAGTTCCCGCCCCCTCCACCAGAGGCCGGAATTTTGCGGCCTAGCAGGCCGTGGTCTAAATTTGCGGCGCCCGGCATGTACCGCCGGAACCTGAGGCGGAGTGGCGCATCAAACCGGCCGCGGGTGCCCACCCCGCGGGCCGGTCGGAATTGCGGCCCAGCAGGCCGCGAAGCCTGGGCCACAATTTGCGGAGCCCCACCGACCGGCACCGACGGTCGGCCGGGGCCTGCTGAAGTCAAGCCCAAAGCCGGCCGCGGGAGCCCACCCCGCCGGCCGGAATGGCGGCTTGCCGGCCGCGGGAGCCCACCCCGCCGGCCGGAAGAGTCAGGGGCCCGGAATAGCGGCTTGCCGGCCGCGGGAGCCCACCCCGCCGGCCGGAAGAGTCAGGGGCCCGGAATGGCGGCTTGCCGGCCGCGGGAGCCCACCCCGCCGGCCGGAAGAGTCAGGGGCTCGGAATGGCGGCTTGCCGGCCGCGGGAGCCCACCCCGCCGGCCGGAAGAGTCAGGGACCCGGAATGGCGGCCTAGCAGGCCGCGGAGCCTGGGCTAAGATTTTTGCGGCGCCCGGTCGCACCAGAGTACCAATGTCGGCCGGAGGCGAGGCCTCACTCCACAGCCGTCAGGCAGGCCTTGAGCAACACTCCGGTAGGAGATGGGGGGGGACCCAGAGACCGGGTGCCTGTGGTAGAAATAAACTATGTTGCCGCTTCTGTAGCTGGCTGTGGAGACAGCCACTGGCTGCATGTCTATGGGAGCCAGGCAGGGGGGGGGGGGGGTAAGGCAGAAGGAGATTGCCGCTCTGCAGGTGCCAGCATAGATCCAGCAGGGGACTAGAGGCCCAGTATGGGGGTCAG
Organism: Bufo bufo; assembly: GCF_905171765.1. NCBI lineage: Eukaryota > Metazoa > Chordata > Amphibia > Anura > Bufonidae > Bufo > Bufo bufo. The sequence continues at coordinate 174,610,601 of NC_053395.1, forward strand.
GCACGCAGGAGACCGGGGGGGACGGGGACGTAGGGCTGGTGAAGCCTCTCTCTTACCACAGCCGTCTTCACCCTCGGTCCATTCCAGCAGGGTCGCCCCTTCAGCTACTGGCACCGTAGTGGCAGGACGCTGGAAGAGGGACTTGGCGTGCGGGCGACCCTTGGGCTGGCGGGATGCAGGGGAGCTAGGCTGCCCTGGTCCACCTTGCCTTCTGTGGGGGAGGCAGCAGTGCGGGTGACCGGCACTGGCGCAGCTCAACCCCGGGAGAACAGAGAGGTCTAGTGCGACTCTGTTATCCCTGATGATCTGGAACAAAAAGAAAATAAAAAAGTAAAAATCTAAAATTTAAACAAGGAGAATACAGCCCTGCAGAGCAGGGAGTGTCTTGCCTCCTTGGACACTAAGCAAAAAACTGGCAGTCTCTCTCTCCAGGCTGAGGGTATAGCTGTGGAGGAGGGGCTTAACAGCTTTCACTTAGTGTCACGCCTCCTAGGGAGATGAGCTATACCAAGGTCTTCTGTGTCCCCCAAGGAAACTGGGCGAGAAAAAAGATTTTTAGCTCAAGATGAGTACAATGCAATAATAATAAAATAAAAAAAAGCCCCAAAGGTGTACATAGCCTTTAAATGTAATTGTAGTTGCCAAGCTTTAGGATGGTTCTCCATTAATCCCATTTTTCTGACTCACCATTCCAGCTCTGAAAATATAGAGACTTGGATAACTGTTGATTCCTTGGCTCCTGCAAAGCATTCTTTCATCCCTGCAATTGACTGCTCCAATACGTATAAGTCCATCCATTTCTTTAGCAAACTCTCGCCACTACAAAATAAAACCATAAAAAAAGTAACTAAGTGGTTTCAAGAAGTTAGCAAACACAAAAGTGATAAAAAGCACAAGGGGAAAAAAAAAAAAAATTATAAGAGTATAAGGATATTATTAAATTTGACTTACTGTCGGTGCAAGATCATGACAGTGTGAACAGCCAGGAGAATAGAAGTTAACGAACCATACTTCTCCGGAGCTTACAGCGCCATCTTTAGAATAAAAAGAGAAAACAATGGCATGCATGGATAACACCAGGGAGTATTTCTCAATAATGCACGAATAATAATACATTCTTAAAGGGGTTGTCTGGGTTCCGAGCTGAACCCAGAAATATCCCCATTTTCACCCAGTCAGCCCTCTTGATATGAGAATCGGAGCATTTCATACTCCGATGCTCTCCTTTGCCCTGCGCTAAATCACGCAGGGCAAAGGGTTTTTATGGAGATCCGTTGATGTACCGGCACTGATGGGCGGGCCTTAGCACTGCCTAGCTAAAGTCTGCCCATCAGTGCCTGCGACGTCACCGGAAACACTGCTAGGTGGAAGCCTCCGCCTATTAGTGTGCCATTGTAAATAGCCCTTGCCCTGCGCAATCCAGCGCAGGTCAAGGGAGAGCATCGGAGCATGAAATGCTCCGATGCTTATGTCAGAGGGGTGAAAATGGGGATACTCAGAGCTGAACCCGGAAAAACACTTTAATAGATAATTGTTGTTTCATTCTAACATTAACTAGAGTTCGGATAACATTTTGGGGAAGAGCAATGTTAAATAATCAAAACTGGAAAACAGAATTTTCATTTTTTTTATACCTTGCGATTTGTAGCATCAAATAAAAAAAGAGAAGATGCAATATCCCCCGGCATGTCTTTTTTCAGCAAATAGTGGCATTTCCCATACAGTAAATCTGGAGCCTTTTGTCACTGACATTTGTAACATTTAGGCTAGGTTCACATCTGAAGCAGAGGTTCCGGCAGGAGCCTCTGTCACAGATTCCAGCAAAAAAACAAACAAAAAAAACGGATGAATGAAATACCCCATTATAGTGAATGGGATCGGTCAGGCTCTGGCAGTGTCCAGTATATGCCAGATCCAGGGATTCTGGTATTCACTTTCGATGCTGGAACAGAATACTGGAGAAAAAGCTCCAATATGCATGTATATTTTTCCTTTCTTATCAATTTTTTTCCTAACTCTTATAAGACATTAGGACTATTCAAAATAGTCAAAGCAAAAAAAGGAGAAAAAAAAAATATTGTACGTTTGCATATTTTACACACACAAAGTCCGCTATACTACTGCTAAAATAAACAGATTTTTTTTTTTTTTTTTATGGACAAAAAAAAATAAATGGAAAAATGTGTGCGTATTTTTCATCCTGAAGTGATCAGAATTTTTTGTGGATCCTATGGGGTCATGAGAAATCAGTATTTTTTTGGTGGACCCGCATGGCAATTCTGCAAATTTTTAAATGTGTCCTATTCTTGTTCAAATAGTCCTTTCTATTGATGGGAGTGAGAAAAATGTGGAACGCACAAGGAAGGTAGTTTTGCGGATCCATTGCACTCCAAATGGCCGTGATCATTAAAGGGTATATCCACAGGATAGGGGGGATAACAGATCAGTGGGGGTGCTACCTCTAGGACCTCAACCGATCACAAGAACAGTGGCTCTGAACCCTGCAGAGCCTCCTGGAATGGACGGTGTAGCTAGTCGAAAATGCGCGCTGCCGTTCCATTCATTTCTATAGGAATGCCAGAGATCGCCAAATACAGTGCTCGGATATATCTGGCGCTCCCATAGAAATTAATAGAGTGGCAGAGCGTTTGTCTTACCAGTCGCTATGTCCATTTCAGGGGGACTCCACGGATAGGGGATAACTTGTTATACAGTATCTCACAAAAGTAAGTACACCCCTCACATTTTTGTCAATATTTTATTCTATCTTTATATGAGACAACACTGAAGATCTGACACTTTGCTACAATGTAAAGTAGTCAGTGTACAGCTTGTATAACAGTGTAAATTTGTTGTGCCCTCAAAATACACATAGGCATTAATGTCTAAAACAATGGCAACAAAAGTGAGTACACCCCTAAGTGAAAATGGCCAAAATCTGCCCACAGTGTCAATATTTTGTGTGGCCACCATTATTTTCCAGCACTGCCTTAACTCTTGGACATGGAGTTCACTAGAGCTTCACAGGTCGCCACTGAAATCCTCGTCCACTCCTTCATGATGACATCACAGAGCTGGTGGATGTCAGAGGCCTTGCACTTCTCCCCCTTCTGTTTGAGGATGCCCCACACATGCTCAGTAGGGTTTAGGTCTGGAGACATGCTTGGCCAGTCCAGCACCTTTACCCTCAGTTTCTTTAGCAAGGCAGTGGATGTCTTGGAGGTGTGTTTGGGGTCGTTATCATGTTGGAATACTTCCCTGCGGCCCAGTTTCTGAAGGGAGGGGATCATGCTCTGCTTCAGTATGTCACAGTACATGATGGCATCCATGGTTCCCTCAACGAATTGTATTTCCCCACAGCCGGCAGCACTCATGTATGCACCGTGACACTCTCACCACCGTTCTTGACTGTAGGCAAGACACAATTGTCTTTGTACTTCTAACCTGGTTGCCGCCACACACGCTTGACACCATCTGAACCAAATAAGGTTATCTTGGTCTCATTAGACTACAGAACATGGTTCCAGTAATCATGTTCTTAGGCTGCATTCACACTTCCAAATTGCAGGTCCGCAACACACCAGCCCGGCACCCCCATAGAAATGCCTATTCTTGTCCGCAAGTTGCGGACAAGAATAGGACATGCTCTATCTTTTTGCGGAGCTGCGGACCCAAAGATCGGGGCCGCGCACCGCAAATGCGGCTAGCACACTGTCCGCATCCATTCCGTCCACATAGAGAATGAATGGGTCCGCACCCGTTCCGCAAAATTGCAGAACGGATGCGGACCCATTTTGCGGACGTGTGAATGGAGCCTTAGTCTGCTTGTCTTCAGTAAACAGTTTGCGGGCTCTCTCGTGCATCATCTTCCTTCTGGGACGACAGCCATGCAGACCAATTTGATGCAGTGTGCGGCATATGGTCTGAGCACTGACCATCTGGCCCCCCACCCCTTTGACCTCTGCAGCAATGCTGGCAGCACTCCTACCTCTATTTTGAAAAGACAACCTATGGATATGATGCTGAGCACGTGCACTCAACTTCTTTGGTCGACCATAGACAGGCCTGTTCTGAGTGGAACCTGTCTTGTTAAACCGCTGTATGGTCTTGGCCACCATGCTGCAGCTCAGTTTCTGGGTGTTGGCAATCTTCTTATAGCCTAGGCCATCTTTATATAGAGCAACAATTCTTTTTTTCAGATCCTCAGAGAGTTCTTTGCCATGAGGTGCCATGTTGAGTGTGAGAGCAATAACACCAAATTTAACACACCTGCCCCCTATTCATGCCTGAGACCTTGTAACACTAACAAGTCACATGACACCAGGGAGGTAAAATGGCTAATTGGGCACAATTTGGCCATTTTCACTTAGGGGTGTACTCACTTTTGTTGCCAGTGGTTTAGACATTAATGGCTGTGTGTTGAGTTACTTTGAGGGCACACCCAATGTACACTGTTATACAAGCTGTACACTGATTACTTTACATTGTATCAAAGTGTCAGATTTTCAGTGTTGTCCCAAGAAAAGATATAATAAAATATTTTCAAAAATGTGAGGGGTGTGCTTACTTTTGTGAGATACTGTAACTGGAATACACCTTTAAGTCTAAATGTTGTAACATATTTAACCACTAGAGGGGGCTGCTGATGGGGCATTCAAATGAATGGGAGCTGAGCTGCCGCAACCCAGCATGGCCACTACAAAGTGGACAGAAGGGCTGCTTTCGGGTCCGTCCTCTGTTATTTCCGGCACCTGTTGAGAACTGCTGATTGGTGGGGATGCCAGGTTTTGGACCTACACCAATCCAATATTGAGGACATATCCTAAAACTAGGTCATCAATATCTAAAATCTATACAAGTCCTCTAAGAGCCACCTCTCGGATCCCTAGCTATCGGGAGAACAGTGGTATGGTGAACCTGTTTCACCGATTCCCGCGTACGTCACTACTCATACAGCATAGTGGAGATGTAGCAAAGTGTGTGCACAGTCCTCTGGATCGGGGTCTATGAAAGTTATAGAAATAGCCAATCAAGAAGCTCTCATGAACAATTCAGGTTACGAAATTCTTTATCACAGCTCATAAGGTAAAGTCGTTTTTTAAATGTTAAAACTTTATTGTCCTAGGCACTGGTGGGTTACCTATTCCAGGGCCACACTGATAGGACCTCGGCATACCAAAACATTTTAAAATTGGGATTATATTTTTTTTGTTTCCTATAAGTCTGAGTGACCACAGAAGCAAAGCATAAAAATAGGTAGAAATACACTAAAATACTTACCAAATTCAGTTTTATCCAAAGTGTAAATTTGAGGGTCATCATCATAAATACCTTAAATCAAGATTAAAAAAAGATATATATATTAGTTATAAGAAGCGTTCTTTATGTTTCCATCCATGGGTGGCTTGTGAAAGCTCGGACAGGTCTCATATGCTATCTATACCATCCGAACAACATATAAAAGGGGAGATCCTGAAGCTCGGAGAAAGAAAAAAAAAAGTTTAAACGATTTGGGTCCTACTGCAAAATGTATGAACTCGCCAGACTGCGACGGTCACAAGGATGCGTTACGGTCTTGCTGCGATTTATGACAAAAACAAGATGGGACTAGGGTTCAGCGAAACGGGTTTGGATTGCTGTAGCCGAACCTGATGAGTTTAAAAACTTTGTTAAAAATATGGTCTCCGTCCTACTTTAAAATATATGTCCCCCACAGAGGCCTTTCCAAAGTTTCTGCAAATACCACAAGACTTACTTCGTCTCACCTCTGTCATGTGTCAGTTTGTTTATTCACATAAACTCAGCTTTGTGCCTCATTAAAGGTGTATTCCCATCTCAGACAAGGGGGGCATATCGCTAGGATATGCCCCCATTGTCTAATAGGTGTGGGTCCCACCTCTGGTTTTTCCAGGGTCTGGCCACTGCCAAGCTCTCTCCCCATAGCATGAAATGAGAGCGCACCAAGCTTGCGTGGCCACCGCTCCGATTCATTTCTATGGGGTCAACGGAAATAGCTAGCTCGGCTATTTTCGGCGGCCCCACAGAAATGAATGGAGGGCAGCTACGCAAGGGCAGTGCACCCTCCACAATCTTCAGGGGTCCGTTCTCAATGTAGGTGCAGGTCCCAGAGGTGGGACCCGCACCTATCAGACAATGGGGGCATATCCTAGTGATATGCCCCTATTGTCCGAGATGGGAATAACCCTTTAACGAAGCAGTTCAGCTTCGTATTTCGATACACTAATTTTCTCGAATAAATGGAGTGACACGTGATAGAGGTGAGACGAAGTAAGCCTTGCGATACTTGCAGAAACTTCGGAAAGACCTCAGCGGAGGACATACATTTTACAGTAGGACGGAGCCCATATTATTACCAAGTTTTTAAACGAATCGGGTTCGGATACAGCAATCTAAACCCGATTCGCTCAACCCTTGACGGGACTAAAACAGAAATAGGAAATGGGGCTTGGGTGAGAAGATAAACTGGCGACAAGTAGTAGCTGATTTACAACATACAGCATGGGTACATATTATAAATCAGCTACTCCCTGTCAGTGCTGACTGCACATTCTGCCCTGCATCTCACAGCAGCTGGTAAGTTACTCACCTTGCCGGGGATACAGAAGAATTATTTACAGTCAGCGCTGACCATGCTGATCAGTATCAATATAGGAGGGCAGAGCAAATACATATGCATAGTACAGATGTTAATTTCTACAAACATATAGGAGCAAGTAGGGAGGGAAAAAGAATTAACCCCAGCCGTCTTTACAGTGAGTGCTGTGCAGTGTAGACAGACATACCTTAGCAAAAGCTCATTTAGAGAGTGCTGCTAAGGGTACTTTCACACTTGTGGCAGAGTGATCCGTCAAAACGTATGCAAACTGATGGCATTTGTAAGACGGATCAGGATCCTGACCCGTCTTACAAATGCATTGAAATGCCGGATCCGTCTTTCCGGTGAGATCCGGAAAAACGGATCAGGCATTTATTTTTTTCACATAAGGACAGATCCGGCATTTCGTTATTTTGAATACTGGATCCGACACTAATACATTCCTATGAGAAAAAATCCCGTATCCGGCATTCAGGCAAGTGTTCCGTTTTTTTTGGCCGGAGATAAAACTGTAGCGTGCTGCGGTTTTATCTCTGTCCTGATCAGTCAAAAAGACTGAACTGAAGACATCCTGATGCAACCTGAACGGATTGCTCTCCATTCAAAAATCATGGGGATAAAACTGATAAGTTATTTTCCGGTATTCAGCCCCTAGGATGGAACTCTATGCCGGAAAAGAAAACCGCTAGTGTGAAGGGACATTTCAGGGCAAGTTTTCTCATATAGATGTGCAAGTTTTCTAAATAAAATGTATTAGAAAAATGTTCTCCATCACTGTCCCCACACATTAGAAAAAAAAAAAAAAGGCTCTTTAAAAGGGTGGTCAACATCATAGACAACTCCCTAACTATGAGAGGCGAGATGGCGATTAGCTGATCACTGTGGGTCTGGGTCTTGAGACCACGGCCAGCAGCTGATCTTCTCAGAAGTTGGCTTTGCTCTGACTCAGGCGTCCAGAAGTTGTCATGATGGGACCCGCCCTGCAAGCTCTCTGGCTATGTAATACGTTTTGTATAAAAACTGAACACATTACTTGTTTCCCCCCAGGGACTGTTCACAGATTTCACTGAGATTTGACAGTGTATTCGCTTTGTAACAAACAATACGAGAAGGTAAGGCAGCGTGACAATGGGCGGCTTATTGAACCGTTGCAACAGGAACTGAAATGAGCCACGGTGGCCTCCATCACTACATCCTGCTGTGCACAGGAGCATGACCACTCTTTAAACACTGCTACAGTACGTGGACATTTGTTCTACTCTGTTACAAGTTAAAGCAACCCTTCAGTTCAAGAAAAAGTATGCCCATTAACTGGGGAATGGACAGAACACTCACCTGGAGACCTCCTTTTTATCTTTTCAGCTGCAGAACGTCCAATTTCCGGCCTCATCTTTGCACATCCAAGATGGCTGCACTGCTTCTCAGGACGCACACTGATATCGCCTGCTTGTCCAAGCTCTGACCTTAGTTTGGTCAGGGGCAGCAGAGAGCGTCTTAGACAGTATGCATCAGGTAGTCTGAGAACGGTGCGGCCACCTTGGATGGCAGAAGAGGAGGGAAGTGAAAGATCAGCAGTTGAAAAGATGAAAACGAGGACACCAGGTAAGTGTTCTGTCCGTTAACGAGTTAATGTTTGCTTCAAAGGGTCACTAACTTTAAAAAAAAAAAAAAAAAAACTTTGGATACATCATAGAGACATATCAAAAGTTTAGATGGGTGGGGGTCTCAGCGCTGACCGCGAGACGCACTCTCATATCGTGCTCTTCTCGTTGCTGGTGACAGAATCGCATAGAACCAGTCTCATGCAGCTGGAGAGAGCACAAGATGTGTGCGTTCTTCTCGCTCCTCGTTCTAGAGATCTGTGGAGGTCTCAGCGCTCAGACCCTCACCCATCTAAACATTTGATACGCATCTCTGACATATCAAAAGTTTTTAGCAAAGTTAGTGACCCTTTAAATCAGAACTAATTAAAGGGATTCTGTCACCAAGTTTTGGGCTATAGAGATACGGACATGCACGGCTAGATCGCCGCTAGCATGTCCGCAATATACCGGTCCTATAGGGCTGTGTGCTTTTATTTTCTTTAAAAAAGGATTTTAGAGATATGTAAATTAGTCTTGTAAGGTGCCCAAGGGGCTGTACGAACCTTCCTGGTGCCCAGCCACGCCCGCCTGTGAAGGAGCCCAGCACCGCCTATGTCCTCCGAGTCTCCTCCTTTCGTCATCGATAGATAGATTGCCGCATCGCGATATTATGGCTATCTATCGATGACGAAAGGAGGAGACTCGGAGGACATAGGCGGTGCTGGGCTCCTTCACAGGCGGGCGTGGCTGGACACCAGGAAGGTTCGTACAGCCCCTTGGGCACCTTACAAGACTAATTTACATATCTCTAAAATCCTTTTTTAAAGAAAATAAAAGCACACAGCCCTATAGGACTGGTATATTGCGGACATGCTAGAGGCGATCTAGCCGTGCATGTCCGCAGCTCTATAGCCCAAAATTTGGTGACAGAATCCCTTTAAGGAAACCAAGAAGAGAGGAAAAAAAAATAAATAAATAAAAAAAAAAAATGTGTGAGAAATAAATAGGAAAAACATACCAAAGTCATATTGATAGAAGCTCCAGCTCTCGTAATGGCGTCCTTGGCTCTCATCCAGGCCCTTCTCCCCATATTTATCATACTTCTTTCGAAGTTCTTCATCTTTTAGAACCTCATATGCGCGGTTTAGTTTCAAAAATTTGTCATGTGCACTCGGATCATTCTGGAAAGATTAGGATCAAGTCGTTAAACAATGAGCGATGACCATAATCAGCAACGGCTGAAAAACCAAACGCTGGTAAGGGTCCTACCAGATGGGAAGACGTTGTTCCATTAACGAGCAGCAAGCGTCAATTTACCAATGTGGCGATGATTTCTCAAACTCAACGGCACCCAAATATATTAAATTATTGAAGCCCTGGAATCGGATCTCTCCTTTCTGGCATTCAGGAAAGATAATGATGGCCACATCGGTAGTCAACCAGCTCCACAGGTCATCAATATCAGATCAGTGGGGGGCGGGGTGACTGCCAGCAACCTTGAGGATCCGCTGTTTGAAGGGGTTGCGGAGCTCAAGCGAGCTCTTCGGCGATTACCCGCAAGCCGTCTAACTTGTAGCGGGGGTGCAGTGTAACTACGGGCGCTTGACATGTTCACTTGAATGGGAGAGGAAGCTGTAATTACACTGTACCGCCATTACAAGGTAAACGTTGAAGAGGGCGCAGCACTTGCACGAGTTCTGCAACCCCTTCAGACATGTAGCTAGTGTTGAGCGAACTTGTGTTTAAAGTTCGGCGTCTGAAGTTCGGGTTATCGAAGAATCGCGTTATGGATTCCGCTACCACGGACCATAACGGGATTCTTCGATAACCCGAAGCCAAACTTTAGACGCCGAACTTAAAACACAAGTTCACTTAACACTAAATGTAGCCCTAAACTTACATTCATGCCATACAGGTACATATTTTATCATTTGAATTTTGGAACGCCCTTCAAGGGAACCTGTCAGATTGAAATGGTGTCTGAGCTGCAGGCAGCATGTTCTAGAGCAGGAGGAGCTGCGCAGACCGGTATATAGGTTTATGGGGAAAATTTTTTGGATAACATGTCATTTATACTTTAAAATTCCTGCTCATTCTGGGCTTTTTAGTCCAGGAGGCGGAGCTATCCGTGACTGACATCTCTGTATACACAGTCATAGAGGAAACGCTGTCAATCACCGATAACTCCGCCTCCTGGACTAAAAAGCCCAGAATGAGCAGGAATGTAAATGTATGAAGTTACAAGTTTTACTGAATCTTTTCCCACAAAACTATACGCCGATCTTCTTGGCGCCTCCTGCTCAGACACCATGCTTAGCGTGACAGGTTCCAGAACAATGTGTCACCACGAGTCAAATACAAGCACCAACATTTGCAGAAGGGTGTAACGTGTATTAGAGAGCCAGCTGATGACATCACCAGAAGAAAGTGAACAATCTGGAATAGGAATATGAACAGTGATATTTCCACGGCAAGGCCAGCACTGCCTACTCCTATACAAGAGCGTGTTCTCAATACATCCACATGCAGAGCAGCAGTAACAAGGCAGTGTTGAGTTCAGGGATAGCCTGCGTCTCACTGGCGAGCAGCACAGACGTCTATTCAGATGGTAATTTGCACTGGATTCCAATGTCCTTTCCCACACTGACGACTGCATAGAAGACTGGTTTGGTATCAGCTGCATCAAGCAAATATTTGGGGTCTAACACTACAAAGAAGCCATTTTCAACTCAAACAGGACCCGTCGCCACTCCTGACATGTCTGGTTTAGTAACTACTTGTATCAAAAACAATTCTGGGGCATTTTCATATAACTGTTCTCTATTGTTACTGCTAGAAGTTTATGAATGGATTGCCAGCATTCTGCAATAAAGGTCCAGCTGGGCGTTACCAAATGGGGGGGGTGTCACTGCAAAGGCTTACATTATCTAATAAGTGCTGCCAGAGGCAGACTGTGCAGGGACACCCCCCACTAGTAACACACATCTGGACCTTCATTGTAGACCGTTAGCAATTCATTCATAAACAGACGGCATGTGAAAAATGTCTGGTTAACTTAGACAACTCCTTTAAAGGGGGGTTATCGGTGATGGGCCTCGATCACGTGCTGCTTCCACTTCCGAGAGAACGTGTCGTACATTAGGCACGTGATCCCAGCGGGTTCTAACCCCAGGCTGGGATCGCAGCACATCTTGGATAACCCCTTTAACTGGAGATCAGATGAGAAAATACATATGCAGATCAATGGCGTTTACAAGGGTAGATATTACTTTCATCCCCTCCTTGACAACAGATGGGAATGCCCTCATCAGGAAAGCCATGTGCACTTAAAGGGGTTATCCAGGAAAGGATAATGATGACCTGTCCTCAGGATAGGCCATCATCCTCATCACATCAGCGCTGGTCCGGGTCCGCACACCCCCACCGATCAGCTGTTTCAGAGAGACGCAACGCTCACCAGAGCTTCGGTGAGAACTGTGAACTCACAGCACGTTACCGAGCACAGCGCCATACACTGTAGAGTGGCACTGATTGGTATTGCAGGTCAGCCCCATTCACTTCTATGGGACTGAACTGCAACTAGGCCGATGTGACCGATGTACAGGGAGTCGGACCCCCGCCAATCTGATATTGATGACCTATCCTGAAGATAGGTTGAAGTAGAAGAGTCACAGCAGCATCTCCGTTTTTTTTCTTTTTTATGCTTGATAAAGGCTGGTTACAGCCGAAACGTCGCACTTTATTTGTATACATGTTGTGAAGCTTTTGCAAGAAGAAAAAAAAAGAAAAACGGAGATGCTGCTGTGACTCTTCTACTTCAACCTTCTGGCATGACCGCTGTGGATCCACGGTTTTTGGGCGGCTGATGCATTCTGATGACGCGATGAGACCGTGTGTGCCGCTTTCATTCCTTTTTCTACTATCCTGAAGATAGGTCATCAATAGTATTTCCAGGATAACTCCTTTAACTCTAAAACTAACTTTGGATTTGGTGTCTCTTTTTGTCCCCTGTTACTATTCTTTACCCATGGGGAAAATTACTCACGACATTAGGCCATTTGAAACTTTGGCCAACTTGCACTTGGAAAATTACGGTTTCTTTAGGGTATAAGAGCAAAAATGTGAGACCGTCCTTATTAAGGTACTCTCCTGCTGAGAGTACGAGCAGAATATTGAAACCAGAGTGTGACCTCTGTATCTATGAAGCAGGATCTTGAAAAATAAACTTCTTAAGGGGTTATCGGTCACTAAATCAGACCTCCAGACGTGGTCAACGCGCGATATCAGTGGCAAGGGGAGCAGAAGTGCTGGTCCAGGAGCCACACAGACCAAATCTATCAGCGGGGACCAGATGACTATTGGCCACATCTGGAGGTCTGATTTAGTCTCTGATAACCCCTTAAAACTTAAGTGACTGAACGTAGTGGTCCAACCGCTGGAACACCCACTGATCAAGAGAATGGAGGTCCTGTGTCTCCCCATATGAACACAATAGCATGCACGTTGCCGCTCCGTTCATCTTTAGGAGACTTCTGGAGATAGCTGAGCGTTGTGCATCTCGTCAGCAGTCCCATGGAGATGAACAGAAGGGCATCGCACGTACTCGTCCATCGCTCCATTCATACAGGAGAGCACAGGACCCCCGTTCCGTGACTGATTGCAGTCCCAGCAGTCTAACCTCAGTGACCTTTTTTTTTTAAGCTAAACAAAAAAACATATTACGATGTGATAACTCTGCACTTACCTGGTTTTTGTCAGGATGTAATTTCAGTGCCAACTTCTTAAATGCTTGCCTAATTTCTCTACTGCTGGACGCCCGGGATATGCCAAGTAAACCGTAGTAGTCCTCATCTGACCAGACCAGCACAACCAGAGAGAAGACAATAAACCATAGAGCCACGCTTCTCAGGTTACCAGTTCTTGCCGTCAGAGGATCCATCGTTCATGCAAATGGTGATAAATTAAAATACTAAATGTGCCTGTGGTAGATTTGTCTTCTTCCTCTTAGTGATTTTCCATGGTGTCTTCTTCTTAGCACACGACGGCTGCCACCACCACCACAGTCCTCTGGGCTGCAAATCAAGAAAAGAATGCTCAGTTGCATGAACATTAGAAATATGCAGTCACACAACACTTACAACTTAGCAAAGATTGAAATGCGCCGCCCCCTCCTCCATTAGGAGACCTGGTTTTGTCACTTACGACAGAAAGGCTCGTTTGTGTTCCCATCCATATCTTAAGCAAGACCCTTGAGATATCCCCATTTGCCTGGTGGTTAACAATGGCATTCCTGTGCACGGGTTTTTGCTACCCAGTAAGCAAAAGTGATGGTCCCATAACAGCCGCATGACCTACCACCTTATTCAGCTGCAACGCTTCAGCGCTTGGCCAAATATTGATCTTGGGCTTTTCTAGGCCACTGTAACATGAAACCAAACCCAAGATGCCATCTGCATGGGCATTTTACTGGTAAAACACCCATACTACTGAACTGCACGTGGTTCCTTAAGACATCAGCTGAACGTGGCCCCATTTCATTTTTCAGGTACACCAGGTGCTATACAGTAGTGTTCCTCAACTCCAGTCCACAAGGCCCACCTGCCGATCAGGATTAGAGAGTATTCCACCCAAAGAATACCTGTGGTAAATCCTGATGCACTGACACCATTTATATCAATCCTGAAAACATGGCCGACAGGTGGGCCCCCGAAGGCTGGACTTGAGGAGCACTGTTCTACAGGACCCTGAAGAAGCTCCCATCCTCATCACAGAAAGCAATTATGGCTTCCAGCAGTTATTTATGACATTTATTTAGGACTTCCTTCATCCATATCTGTTATCTTCCTACTTGTCATTAAGCTTCCGTTTTTCTAACTTTGGGTTGACACTATGGGGGCTTCAGAACTAATTATCAGTTTTTCATAAAGTTAAGGCCTCAAATTCCAATAATTTCAGCTTACAATGGTCGTCCCAAATCGGATTAATATTGTAACTTGAGGGAGCGCTCAGATAAAGAACGGCGGTTAGATTCTTGTATCACATTCCTGTTTCTTCGTGTACAGAGGACTATGACTTGGTGTAAAAAAAAAAAAAAAAGAGACTAGAACCGCATTATCTATAAAGTAAATAGATCATATCATCCCAGTGCCATTAATCTGTGAACCTGCATTATATTTGCTTACTACTGAATACACATCAGCTCAATGGACCGGAAACGTAGAGGAACAATGTGGTACCATCAGCAGTATTACCTCACAGACAGACCAACACTTCTATGGAAAATGGCAGAAATGGTCTGAAAAGATCAATTTTCCAAAAACTTTGGCTTCCACAAAAGGAGATAAGGATTAAATATCGGCTTAAAGGGGTTGGCCCATCTCACACATTGGAGGCGTATTGCTAGGATATGCCACCAATGTCAGATAGGAGCAGGTCCCCCAGAGGTGGGACTAGCACCTATCTCTTGAACAGGGCCCCCAAAGTGAAGTAGAGCGCACCTAGCATGCGCAACGCACTCTACATTCACTGCTATGGGAGTTCCGAAAAGAGCCGAGCGAGCTCAGCTTTTTCCGGAACTCCCATAGAAATGACTAAACAAAGTGCAACCGCCTCACCATTCACCTCTGTGGGAAGTTCTGAGGCGATACATGAATGTAGAAGATAGCTTTTGAGGGCCTTTTACACAGGCCAATGATTGGGCCTTCTATTGGGAACAAACTGTCATATGAACGCTTACTCCCGATAATAGCCCTGTGTAAAAGTGCTGCCGATCACCCAACAAACAAGCAAATGCTGAAGTGTTGGCAGATTTGATTGTTTAGGCTGCACAAAGTATCATCATTTGTGGGCATCTCATTGCCCTCCATAAAGAATGATGTGCTGCTGACAAACAATAAAACTGTATGAGACAAACAAACAATCACAACAACGATCATTCATTCCCATACATCACGATCACTGCTGCATGTAAATGTAGCTAAGGAGCAGATGAAAATCGTAAATGATCCCCCCAAATAAAGTGGTTCTGCAGTTTGTTTACACTGATGAGCTATCCTCTTGATAGATCATCAGCATCTGATCGGCGGGGGTCCGACACCTGGGACCCCCGCAGATCAGATGTTTGAGTAGACAGCGGCGCTCCAGCAGCGCCGCGGCCTTCTCACTGTTTACCGCTGGCCCAGTGACGTCACAACTAGTATCACTGGTCTGGGCGCGGCTTAGTTCTGTTCACTTGAATGGAGCTTAGCCCCGCCCAGGCCAGCGATATTAGTCGTGACGTCACTGTGCCGGCAGTAAGCAGTGAGAAGGCTGCGGCACTGCTGGAGCGCCGCTGTCTACTCAAACAGCTGATCGGCGGGGGTCCCGAGTGTTAGACCCTCGCCAATCAGATGCTGATGATCTATCCAGAGGATAGATCATCAGTTTAAACAAACTGCAGAACCCCTTTAACGTCCATTCCCAATCGTTGACCGGCTACCGGCTGAGTAAAAGGGCCCTTAGACCACACAATGGCCAGAATAAAATTAGTGGCTACTGTGACTGTAAGAATACTGAATGACTATCCTCAGGATGGTTTTATTCACAGTTTGAACACAATCCTGTTCAGGGGAATCTGTTGTAGAATGAGGAGGTATATTTAAACAATATCACAGAACTACCACCATTCTAAAATATAACCTTTATTGTTATTATATAAAAGTAGTTACACCCTTTTATAAATACAAAAAATAAATAACAAATGAGAAAAGAAAAATAAGAATCTAGGTCTGGTAGTAAAATCCCACTGAGGTTGTTTGGTAAGGGTTGGAGTAGATTAGTAGGGACCTATTGGGATGAATGTCCCTGGTTCTGGCCCTGATGTAAGATTCCCTACCTGGATACGGAATAGCCGCCCTGATAAGGGCGATCCCGTTTCTCGTACCTCCTGATGACCCTAGAAGGACCCTGATAGGGGAGGATAGACTACCCTAATTGACGACCTATACTAAAGTACAGAAAAAAAATAACAGATAGAACAATATAAGTACCCAACAATAGTGAAGGTGAATCTCCAGGTAAATATCAAAAAGAAACCAAAATATAGAAAATGAAGATGTTCAAAACCGTCCCTGCGCGTTTCGCCTGGTTGTTGTCAGGCTCATCAGGGGACAAGATTGATCATGGAAAACCCGACACCCAAGTACCTAATACATTATTATATACACTTTAGTTCATTTATTTTTAGTTAATTATTTTTGATACTTAATAAAATCATGATAGAAAACCACTGGCTCAAATGAACATAGATGCTCTATCAGCCTAATAGCTGGTTAGTTAGTCCAACAAAAATTCATATCATGCCAGTTATGGATTTGAGAGATAGGGTCAAATGTGTATAATCCAATCAGGAATGACTCCTATATCTCACAATCCACGATATGGCTGACTAGCGATATACCAATTTATATATACATATGTATATCCCACATACAGTATTAGAATAGGTTAGTAGTCAAAAGACCAAGACAATTATAAGGCCTAGAGAGTGGTATAGAAGTATGACTTAGGCCTCATGCACACGACCGTTGTGTGCACCCGTGGCCGTTGTGCCGTTTTCCGTTTTTTTTCGCGGACCCATTGACTTTCAATGGGTCCCTGGAAAAATCAGAAAATGCACCGTTTTGCAGCCGCATCCGTGATCCGTGTTTCCTGGCCGTGAAAAAAATATGACCTGTCCTATTTTTTTCACGGCCAACGGTTCACGGACCCATTCAAGTCAATGGGTCCGTGAAAGAACACGGATGCACACAAGATTGGCATCCGTGTCCGTGATCCGTGGCCGTAGGTTAGTTTTTATACAGACGGATCCGAAGTGCGGCACCTGAAGGGGTTAATTGTGCTGATCACGGCCCCCTGTAAGAGATTAGGGCTGCCAGGCAGCAGACCCTCCCCCCCCTCCCCAGTTTGAATATCATTGGTGGCCAGTGCAGCCCCCCCCCCCCTCTATTGTAATAATAGGTTGGTGGCCAGTGCGGCCCCCCCCTCCCTCTATTGTAATAATTAGTTGGTGGCACAGTGTGCGCCCCCCCCCCCTCCCTCCATTGTAATAATTCGTTGGTGGCACAGTGAGCTCCACCTACTGGTAAGTGACAGGTCTGTGCGGCGCATTGCTAAATGAACTGTCACTTACCAGTAGGAGGAGCTCCCGGCCGGACACAGACATCGCAGCTCCCAGGTAAGTATGAATCTTTTACTATTGTACTATTGCTAGTAACCCGCTGCCACCAATGATCGGGGGGGGGGGGTAGATGGTAGGCCGCACACTGGCCACCAATGTTGTTAATGCTATAGAGGGAGGGGGGGCCAATGGGGGGCGCACACTGTGCCACCAACGATTTGTTACAATAGAGGGAGGGGGGGGGGGCGCACACTGTGCCACCAACGAATTATTACAATAGAGGGAGGAATATATAGACAAAAGACCGGCACTCACTGTTTGATGATTTTGTTGGCTTTATTCAAAGCATGGATTCAGCATTACTAAGAGGGGGGAGGGGGGGGGCACACTGTGCCACCAACGAATTATTACAATAGAGGGAGGAAGGGGGGGGGGGGCGCACACTGTGCCACCAACGAATTATTACAATAGAGGGAGGAAGGGGGGGGGGGGGGCCGCACTGGCCACCAATGATATTCAAACTGGGGAGGGGGGGGGGGGGGGGGGGGGGGGGTCTGCTCCTGCTGCCTGGCAGCCCTGATCTCTTACAGAGGGATATGATAGTACAATTAACCCCTTCAGGTGTGGCACCTGAGGGGTTAATTGTGCTGATCACGGCCCCCTGTAAGAGATCGGATGCTGCTAGGCAGCAGGGGGCAGTCATGTACACAGTTTGTAGTATATTCTAACTAGAAGCGTCCCCATCACTATGGGAACGCCTCTGTGTTAGAATATACTGTCGGAAATGAGGTTTCACAATCTAACTCATATCCGACAGTATATTCTAACATAGAGGCGTTCCCATGGTGATGGGGACGCTTCAAGTAAAATATACCATCGGATTGGAGAAAACTCTGATCCGATGGTATAAAAGGGACTCCAGACTTTACATTGAAAGTCAATGGGGACGGATCCGTTTGAAATGGCACCATATTGTGTCAACGTCAAACGGATCCGTCCCCATTGACTTGCATTGTAATTCAGGACGGATCCGTTTGGCTCCGCACGGCCAGGCGGACACAAACGACTTTTTTTTCATGTCCGTGGATCCTCCAAAAATCAAGGAAGAACCACGGACGAAAAAACGGTCACGGATCACGGGAAAACGGAAGCCCGTTTTGCGGACCGCAAAAAAATACGGTCGTGTGCATGAGGCCTAACACCTATGGTATAAAAATCAACAGAATCTGGCCACTTCAACAATGAGTCTCATTCTATATAAATGATCAGACATATACTGTCAACATATAGTGCGACACTAGTAACAGTCAGATGATGCTGTCATAATGCGCGGTACTTGCGTTCCCCAGGAGGGTTTGTAGGCCGTTGATAATATCCATAGGTTAGGAGGCCAGTATCTGCTGATGCATCCTGATAGCGTTAGGATGTGCTGACGTCCAGTCTGATGGCCTCAGGATAGGCCATCAGACTTGTTGGGGGTCCGACCGTCGGCACCACAACCCTTCAGCAGTTTAAAAGGGTCTTCAGCAGAATAGAGCAAAGATGAGATGTCCTTCACTGCTACCACTAACGAGGCGGCATGCAGGCAGATGGACCAATGTAATCCATGAAGAGGGCGCAGTGCTCGGGGGAGGGGCTGAGAGTCGGAACCCCCCACTAATCTAATATCGGTGGCCTATGCTGAGGCTGTCCTACAAGTGGACCCCCCAATGTAACTAAAAGCTAACTTATTTCCACTTATTGATAAAGTCAGGTTCACACATTGGGGGAGATTTATCAAAACTGGTGTAAAGGAAAACCGGCTTAGTTGTCCATAGCAACCAATCAGATTCATCCTTATATTTTCCAAAGGTGCTCTGAGAAATGAAAGGTGAAATATGATTGGTCTCCCCCATTGTATACTTGTGGAATCAGCACCGAAATACTGGAGAAGAAAAAGAAAAGAAGAAGAAAAATAAAAAAGCAGAGCACCTTGTAAGTGGATGTGGCATTTGGGGGGGTTGGACAGCCTTAATACTGATACGATACACTTGCGCCGGACACTATCCTTTCATACTGATAGACTGTCCATCAACCAGATTATTATTTTTTTATTATTATTTATTATTTGTTAATTTAATAATATGCTTATGAAGTATTCACAGGAGCGGTAATACATGTCAGACTGCTGGGACCACTACAACAAGACCCCCAAGTTCCCTGTAAGGGTACGACCAAATGTAACGACTCCGCTGCTGTATTTACACCACAGCGGTGTCTCTGAAATCCGCCACCGCCTGAAATAGGCTGTTTTTTTATTTATTTTATTTTTTGCAGGAATCCCAGCAGATCTTCCGCTGCTTTTAACCACTGCAAAGGATGAAAGCCGCGGATAAGGGCTCATGCACACCACCGTGGTTTCAGTCCGCACTTTATGCGGATCGGGCGCGGAGCCATTCATCTCAACGGGGCCGCAAAAGATGCATCTGCACGTCCGTTCAGCAAAAATATAAGAACATGTCCTATTCTTGTCCATTTTGCAGACAAGGATGGGACATTTCTATGGAAGCTACTGGAAGTGGCGGCACACAGACCGCGAAACACTTACGGTCATGTGCATGAGCCCTAATACTGAGGCTGCCATCTGACGCGCTACTAAAGATCGCAGGGCGGCCATTGAACTGACTGGGCTTGCAGATTTATTTGGTGACTCTGGTGTCGCAGTAAATTGCGACCTGAACTGCAACTCCATTCGGGTCAATGGCAGCACGACTAGGCGGCACACAGATCAGTCTGCGTTTTTTTCCCCCTCGTTTCTGAAATCTCATCCACTTTGCGTCGGATTTCTGAAATGCTATTTCGTTGCGGCTCACACCGCGTGGCCGTACAGCTCATAATACGTTTTTAATACTGAGCAATCAAAATTTTAATACACTTCACAGCAAATTCCACAATCACAATGGAGAGCTTCACTCTGACGATGATATCTGACGATGATATCGCAGCTACAAAATTATCGCTAAGTCCCGACACAGCCCTCCTGTGGTAACCACTCCATCATCCTGATCTCTGCCAACTTTCAAGGTATACAATGAGTAGATCGCAATACACAGCTCACAAATAGTTAACAGTTTAAAGACCTAAAAATTGAAGGGAGTGTCCATGTAAAGGCCAGTAAGCACAGTTGCGTGTGCTGACAAGGCTGCTGCTCCCCGGTACTCCCCGCAGCATGAACACACATACCGCACAGACTGTGCTGCTCTCCTACCTCCAGTCCTGAGCCGGCACCGCAGCGTGAGACGAGCCGGAAGCCGCCTGTACACATCAGGATGACGCGCCGGGCTGTGATGACGCTGCACACGCTAGGCCCCGCCCACCTCCGTAATACCGAAGCCTCCGCCGCACAGGATTGTGGGACTCGGGCCGGCTCCTTGTCTTGGCGCGCACGGATTGGTCCGCGTCACTGGGGCCCCTCGTACTATCACCGGGGTGGTGTACGGCTCCTGCGGGCCCTTACAGGAGCGGGACCCTCGTTCTATGTCTGGGGTGTAGTTGTAATGGCATTTAGGTCCCAGCTCAGTATTCTGTATTACAGGATAACGCCCATTAAAGGGGTTCTCCAGGAATTAAGGAAATGAGATAATACCTGTTAAGGAAATTATCCAGCTTTTCTGAAAGTGGATATAAAATCCATAAGATGTTTTTCATTTCTCTGTGTACGTGATAGCATGCGGTGACAAATGGAGGAGAACAACAAGAAGATGACATAAACTAAAAAACCTATAGGAGTCAGGCTCCATTCACACGTCCGCAAATGGGTCCGCAATTTTGCGGAACGGGTGCGGACCCATTCATTCTCTATGGGGACGGAATGGATGCGGACAGCGCACGGTGTGCTGTCAGCATCCGCATTTGCAGACCGCGGCCCCGATCTTCAGGTCCGCAGCTCCGCAAAAGATAGAACATGTCCTATTCTTGTCCGCAGCTTGCAAGCAAGAATAGGCATTTCTATAGGGGTGCCGGGCTGGTCACCACGGACGTGTGAATGCAGCCTCAGCCGTGTGTGATAAGATAAGGTTTGTATGTGCTAAATCGCAAATATGCATTTCTTGCTAAAAAAAAAAACTAAACTCATCAGTTAACACATTTTTGGAAAAGTGAAACTTGTAAAATACTAACCAATCAATAGATGGATTCAGTTCTAACCAATCGAGAAGTATTATCTGTGTACCAATCAGAAGCCATTATTGAAATATTTGTAAACCAATCATGTTTTATTTTGAGAAGTTACACCCTTTGAATTGCATATAAATGAATGGCCCAGGACACTCCCACTTTGGGTTCCTGTCAGAGGTTTTGAACTGTCCTCAGACTTCTGTCATTTTCCTCCGTCGACGTCATTCACCTGAACACGAGGCAACGATCATCACGTGGCTGACCCGTGGCCTGCCACAACATACCTTATAATAAATATATTCCCAAATACCTTTCATTAGTTAGAGTGGCTCGTTTTGTCTATAGAGCAATCACTAAGAGAAATAAAATGGCCGCCGCCGTGCTATCAGTACACACAGAACCTGTCCGAACCACACAGGAGGACAAGTTACTTCACAACACTGAGCTGAAGAGCTGCCTCATCCTCCTCTCTGCTCTGTGGGAATGGAAATGATGAGGTACAGAGAGGAGGGTGGGGGTAATGAGCAATGTCCGTCCTCTCTGTACTTCATGTCTCTTGTGAACTAAATTCCCCAGAGATTCGGCTAAAGTTCTTATCAGCTGTATTCAGGATCATAATCCCTGACAGGTAGAGCAGAGAGGAGGATGAGGCAGCTCTTTAGCTCAGTGTTGTGAAGTAACTTGTTCTTCCTGTGTGATTAGGACAGGTTCTGTGTGTACTGATAGGACGGCGGCCATTTTGTTTCCCTTGGTGATTGCTCCCCCGACAAAATGAGCCATTATAACTAATGTAAGGTACTTAGAAATATATTTATTATAAAGTAATATTTAAGTATTTTAATTTTCTTAATTTCTGGATAACCCCTTTAATAGAATGGTCACTTATCAGGAAATACTCTTAAAGGGCTGTTCTATCCTCTGTTGCCCTCAGAGATTTGTGTCAGAAATAAGAAAAATTAGCGTTAAAAGGGGTATTCCCATCTCAGACACTAGGATATGCCCCCATTGTCTGATAGGTGCGGGTCCCACCTCTGGTACCCGCACCTCCAACGAGAATGGAGGTGGGGGAGAGCTGTGGCTGGAGGACCCCGGGGTCCGTCCACCACAAAGCGCTGCTCCTATAGAAGTGAATGGGAGCGCACCTGGCACGCGTGGCCCCCGCTCCCATTCATTTCTATGGGACAGACGGAAATAGCTGTGCAAGCAATGGAGGGTGGCTGCGCATTTCCCTGCTCCGTTCTCATTGTAGGTGCGGGTCCCAGAGGTGGGACCCGCCCCTATCAGACAATGGGGGCATATCCTAGTGACAAAACTGAACCCTTTAAACTGAGCCGTAGGGCTCATGCACACGGCCGTATGTATTTTGCGTTCCACAAAACACTGATCCGCAAAAAATACGGATGGCATCCGTGTGCATACCGTATTTTGCGGAACGGAACAGCTGGCCCTTAATAGAACAGTCCTATCTTTGTCCATAATGAGGACAATAATAGGACATGTTCTGTTTTTATATGGAAAGGGAATGGATGATTAGCAACCCTGCTCAGTGGAGAGTCCCCTCACATTTGTAGCCAAATAGTCCTCGTCCCGGAGCTCAGCCGGGTTCTTACTCATTTCTATGGGCTGCAGAGTCCGCAGATTATTCCGTACTGCACAGATTGGAAGCGTCACAGCCCTGATCCATGATAAGGCAATGTTCACACCGGCTTTTTGCCCCAGATACCGTGCAGCATCCGCGCTGAAACCGCACCCCCCATTGTTTACAGTGGGAATCTATACCGCCGTTCATGCGGCTGTGGATTATTTACGCACCAAGAATGGACAGATTTCGTGCTGACACCACGGGAAACTGTGGCAGGAGCCTGCTTTTAGTTTAGCTCCATTCAATGGGCCTTAAAGGGATATTCCGGTTGTTTAAAGTTATCCCCTATCCACATGGGTCGGTGTCCTCCGGAATTCCCATAGAAATGAATGGAGCGGCCGCAAGCATGCCTTACTGGCCGCTCCGTTCATTTCAGGGGGCGCTGGGTCCCCGTTCTCGTGATTGGTGGGGGTCCCAGCGGTAGGACACCCACCAGTCTAAGGCCTCTTTCACACGACCGTATTTTTTTTTCCGTTTACGGTTTCGCAAAAAAAAAACGGTATGTACTCTGTATGCATTCTGTTTCCGTATTTCCGTTCCATTGGAAGATAGAACATGTCCTATTATTGCCCGCAAATCACGTTCCATGGCTTCATTCAAGTCAATGGGTCCGCAAAAGAAACGGAACACATACGGAAATGCATCCGTATCCGTTCCGTTTTTGCGGAACCATCTATTGAAAATGCTTTGCCCAGCCCAATTTTTTCTATGTAATTACTGTATACTGCATATGCCATATGGATAAACGGAACGGAAACAAAAAATGGAACAACGGAGCCATTTAAAACGGACCGCAAAACACTGAAAAAGCCATACGGTCGTGTGAAAGAGGCCTAAGGCCGCAATGCATGAAGACAGTCCGTGGGGCAGCCTCAGTGGATCGCGGACCCATTCACTTTAATGGGTCCTCTATCCGCCCGTTTTGCAAAAAGATAGGACATGTTCTATCTTTTTGCGGAACGGAATTACGGGACGAAACCCCACGGAAGGACTCTGTAGGGTTCTGTTCCGTGCTTCCATTTCGCATCTCAGGATTTGGAATCTCTGGAATGGCCACGGAACTGCGCCTGTGCATTTCAGATCCGCAAATGCGGTCCACAATACGGCAACGGGCAGCACACGTTCGTGTGCAGGAGGCCTAATAGTTATCCCCTATGCTGTGGGTAGGGATTAACTTGTAACAACCGGAATACCCCTTTAAACACAAGCAGGTCCCCGGCACAGAATTTTAAAACCTGATGCAGAAACTGCGGTGGAAATTGACAGTGAGACAGCCTAAAGGCAACGGGGGAGATTTATCAAAATTGGTGGAAAGGAAAACGGGCTTAGTTGCCCATAGCAACCAATCAGATTCCACCTTTCATTTTCCAGAGTTTGTTTGGAAAATGAAAGGTGGAATCTGATTGGTTGCTATGGGCAACTAAGCCAGTTGTACTTTACACCAGTTTGATAAATGACCCCAATGGGGCAAATTTCTGAACACTTTTCACCTAGACCGTGTTGCAAAATTTGGAGCATCACTGGCGTCTAAAGTTGCACCAAGTTGTAAAGCAAATGCACTAAAAAGAATAAGAGCACGTAGACAAGCAGATCATTTCCGTTACAGTTTGAACGTGAATGACTTAGGTTGACAATAATCTTGTAGTGTGAAAGTCTGCAGCAGCTGAGAGATGATGATGATGATCATCATTTCTGGTTATTGAATGATGGTAATGTAAAAGTACATTGTGCGGGAAAGTGCGGCGGCCATGACAGACGGCAGCGGGAGCTGAGGCACAGGGGATCCGTATGAAGGTATCAGATACAGCGGGTTAGGGTTATACAATTCAGTCAGCGCAGAGTTTTAGTTTTAGTTGATAAATCTTTCATGCAAACATTTGCCACAAAGTTATCCAACCAATCGTTGGTGTAAAGTTGGTTAGTGACCAAATTGATCATCCGGCTTGAGTCACTTTGTGGCAGATTTAGGCCTCCTGCGCATGTTGCGGAATACGTGCGTTTTTATCCCTGAGAGTTTTCAAGCACTCATTAGCGATAATCTGCCAGAACATTGGGCAGTGTACAGGGGCCTTTACAGTCTGTCGAAAGTTACACTGTCTACACTTTCTACCACCAGAAATACCGTTAGGTAGCTGACTGATATAGCGATGCGCCAATGTCAGCACTACATAACAGTATGTTTCTAACATTTGTCCCTGCAGCCGTTTTAGTAAAAAAATGCACTTTTATAATATGCTAATGAGCCTCTAGGTGCTATGTGGGCGTAAAATCAGCACCTAGAGGCTCCGTCTACTCACCCATTATCCCGCCCAGGTCCCCTGTTCTGCCTGCCCCGCTCCTCTTGATTGATGGCACGGTCCACCGCATCGTTGACGAAATCCCGCGCCTGCGCCGTTCACTTCTGTCTTCGGCGCAGGCGCAATGAGTGAAGGCCGCTCTCCTGATGCCGGCTTCCTCACTGTGACGTAGTCGGCGCAGGCGCAGTGAGGAATCCGGCACCAGGATCGCATCATTCACTCACTGTGCCGAAGACAGAAGTGAATGGCGCAGGCGCGGGATTTTGTCAACGATGCGGTGGACCGTGGCATCAATCAAGAGGAGCTGGGCGGGCAGAACAGGGGACCTGGGCGGGATAATGGGTGAGTAGACGGAGCCTCTAGGTGCTGATTTTACACCCACATAGCACCTAGAGGCTCATTAGCATATAATAAAAGTGCTTTTTTTACAAAAACGGCTGCAGGGACTAATGTTAGAAACATACTGTTATGTAGTGCTGACATTAGTGCATCGCTATATCAGTCAGCTACATAACAGTATTTCTGGTGGTAGAAGCCCTTTAAGCAGAATTAGTAACTCTGCCCCAGTGTGCACTATGGCTTAGATCCCTTGCAGGCCCAGTAGAGATTCATTTCCTGCAGCTTACATAGAGAGCTGGCATAAGGAATTACTGAGCCACGCCTTTCTCCCAATGTGATCTATAATTAAGGGCTCATGCACACAAACGTTTTTTGCGTTCTGTATACGGACTGTATTTTGATTCCGTATATGGTCCGTATACGGAACCATTCATTTCAATGGGTCTGCAAAATATGCGGACAGCACTCTGTGTGCTGTCCGTATACGTTGCTCCATTCCGTGACCCCGCAAAAATTATGAGACGTTTTGCGGACAAGAATAGGCATCTCTATAATGGGCCTCCTGTTCCGTTCTGCAAATTGCGGAAGGCACACAGGCGAAAATCCGCAATTGCGGATCCGCAATTTGTGGACTGCAAAAAAACGGAACAGTCATGTGTATGAGCCCTAAGCTTCATGCAAGACGTCCGTGGAACACGGTCCAGGAGATACCGGACTGGCATTGCAGGAGCGCACGGCGTCATTGGTTGCTAGGATGTCGTGCGCCTCTGCAATGCCAGTCCAGTATCTCCTGGACCGTGTTCCACGGACGTCTGCATGAGGCTTAAATCTGATTTTATCATCTGCAGCATGTTCTCAAGTCCTCACATAAATAGGGGTTTCTAAACCCAGTTAGGTGTTTTAGGCCCCTTTCACACGGGGGCGAGAATTCCGTGCGGGTGCAATGCGTGAGGTGAACGCAGATCCATTAATTCCTATAGGGCCTGCATTGCATGAAAAACGCAGAATATAGAACCTGCGTGAAAATCACCGCTCATCTTAACAGCCCCATTAAAGTGAATGGGTCCAGATTCAGTGCGGGTGCAATGCGCTCACCTCACGCATTGCACCCGAATTCTCGCCCGTGTGAAAGGGGCCTTAGTGTCAACCTTTTTTTTGGGGAAAAATTTGCAACGAATACGCCATACAGAATATAGCGCAAACTCATGTACGTATTAGACCCCATTCACATTTGCTCAAATCAAAAGTAGAATATAAACAGGAAAAAAAATAATAATGGAGAGATTTGTACCAAATGCCTGACCTTCTGCAGTTCTACTAAGGCCCCCTGCACACGAACGTGTGCGCCCCGTGGTCGTGCTGCGGCCAGCAATGCACGAACACAGTCCGTGGGACAGCCACAGCGGATCGCTGACCCATTCACTTGAATGGGTCCGCGATCCGGCTGTTCCGCAAAAAGTTAGGACATGTTCTATCTTTTTGCGGAACAGTAGTACGGGACGAAACCCCACGGAAGCACTCCGTAGGGTTCCATTCCGTGCCTCCGTTCCGTACCATTCCGCATCTCCGGATTTGCGGACCCTTTCAAGTGAATGGGTCCGCATCCGTGATGCGGAATGCCCACGGAACGGCACCTGTGTATTGCGGATCCGCAAATGCGGTCCGCAATACGGCAACGGGAAGCACACGTTCGTGTGCAGGGGGCCTAAACCAAAGTTGAGTTCAATACCCGTTTGACCTGCTTTTCATTGGGCTGAACTATAGGTTTGAGCAGCTTCCTCCTCAGTCATTATGTTCAGAATAACAGGCTCCAGGCTTACATCCTGCAAGATTATGGGGATTATGGTTGTCTGCGCCTTTTAAGACAGTACTAATTGTACTTCCCTGTTAATAGGCAGTGGAGCATATTTATCAAACTCCCCTGTTTTTAGGTTTTGAATTATACGGGCGTATTTGCTTCAGCTGTCTGTCTTTTGCTGACTATTTATGAAGCACCAGACCTATACGCATTAGGGCTCATGCACACAACTGTATGTATTTTGCAGTCCGTAAAAAACGTATCCGCAAAAAATACAGATGACGTACGAGTGCATTCCGTATTTTGCAGAACGAAACAGCTGGCCCCTAAGGCTGGGTTCACACTTGAGCGTTTTACAGCGCGTTCAAACGCGCTGTAAAACGCTCAACACATGAAAACCAATGCTTCCCTATGGCCCTGGTTCTCACTTGAGCGTTTTACAGCGCTGAAAAACGCGCTGTAAAATGCCCTACGCTCAAACAAGTACTTGAGCTTCTTTGGGGCGTTTTGACGCGCGTTTGTGGCCACAGGACATTGCAGTCAATCACACAAACGCGCGTCAAACGCGCGTTTACTATTGCAAAAAACGCTCGTCAAAAACGCGCGTTAAACGCGCATATCAAAGACGCTCAGGTCTGAACCCAGCCTAATAGAACAGTCCTATCCTTGTCCGTAACGCGGACAATAATAGGACATGTTCTGTTTTTTTTTGCGGAACAGAAATAGGGAAACAGAATGCACACAGAGCACCTTCCATTTTTTTTTGCGGACACCTTCATACGGAACGGACACTGAAAGAAAATATGTTCGTGTGTGTGAGCCCTTAGTCTGACTTCTAGTGGTTCTTTATCAGTATGACCGGTTCATATCACTATGACTGGTCTAATTAGTATGCGCATGAAAATGTGGCGCAAGTGAGCTGAAATTAGTTGCACTTCTCCATATTTTTAGCCAAAATGTCACACATCTCACCACTCAAAACAGGCGCAGAAAAGCCCGTTAGCCTGGAGTAGAGTAGAAATTGGACAACTTCTGAATTAGTCAAAAAAAATCGAAATAGGCGAACAAAGTGCAAGTGCCTCTAAAACTGGCACATTTTCAGTAGTCAATGACACTAAGGCCTCTTGCACACGAACGTTGTGCGTCCGTGGCCGTATCGCGGCCCACATACGGCGGGTCTGCAATACACAGGAACCCGCCCGTGTGCAGTCCGCATCACGGATGCGGACCCATTCACTTGAAAGGGCCCACAATCACGGAGATGCGGAATGGAGGGACAGATCGGAACCCCACGGAAGCGCTACGGAGTGCTTCCGTGGTGTTTCTGTCCGTGTCTCCACACCGCAAAAAAAATAAAACTTGTTCTATTTTGTTTTGTGGTGCGGACGGATCACGGTCCCATTCAAGTTCAATGGGTCTTGATCTGTCCCGACCGCCAAATGGACATTGCCCGTGCATCTGGGACCGCAAATTGCGGTCCCCAATGCACAGAACGGATGCACAACGTTCGTTTGCAAAAGGCCTAAAGCCTCATTCACATGTCAGTGATTTCCATCAGTGATTGTGAGTAGTTTTTTATTCCCTTCATGATCTGAGCCATAATAGTATGACCTATAGGTAGTGGGTTGCTCTCGCACCACGCCCTACTATTACGCTACGACCGTGTGAAGCCCGTGCCCGTATTGCGGACCGCATTTGCGGATCCGTAATACGCGGGTCCCGTTCCGTGGCCATTCCGCATCACGGATGCGGACGCATTCATTTCAATGGGTCCGCAAATCCGGAGATGCGGAACGGAACCACGGAACGGAACACTACGGAAGCACTACGGAGTGCTTTCTGGGGTTCCGTTCCGTGCCTCCGCACCGCAAAAAGATAGAGCTTGCTCTTTCTTTTTGCGGAACGGAGGGATCGCGGACCCATTCAAGTGAATGGGGCCGCGATCCCTATGTGGCTGCCACACGGCAGGTGCCCATGCTTAGCGGACCGCAATTTGCGGTCCACAGCACGGGCTTCACGCGGTCCTGTGAACAAGCCCTTAGGAACTGGGCCTGAGAAATCTACAGCAGGTGTCGGCTGGAAGAATACAGATGAGGGGGTCTAAGCAGTTATATAAAGGGAGGGGCTCCCTCTGTAAGCCCATTGGTGTCGCACGTGGTTGGGACCAAACAGTGTTACCCAGGTTTGGCATGACCCTATTATTGTCTGCCAGAGGCCGGACATAATTACTGTCAGTATAGCACGGACAGGCATAATGCATTGCAATACTGAAGTACTGCAGTGTATTATTGAAGTAATTAAAGGATTGCAAAATTAATGTCCCCTCATGGGGCTAAAAAAATGAAAGCAAAGTTTGCAACAAAAAAAATTGAAATTCAAAGCTAATAATTGGTAATGATACATACTATAAGGCAGGGGCCACAGGGCAACTTTGATCGCAACAGTCTCACCTCATAATGGAAGTGAATGGAGTTGCAGTGCGACCCCAGAATCACAAAAAATCAAACACTGCTTGATTTTTTTTGCAAATCTAGGGTTGCTGTCATGGCGACGTGCGAGGCATGCTGCTTCCCATCTCAGTTAAATTATGTTTTGAAGCTGCTCTGCTACACAACGATATTCGGTCACGGTCATAGTTGCCGCTTAGCCACAGCCTTAGGCCTAGTTCACACGAACGTTTTTTTTTGCGAGTGTAGGGGCCGTTTTTTTGTGTTCCGTATTAGGTCCGTATACGGAACCATTCATTTCAATGGTTCCGCAAAAAAAAAACGGAATGTGTTCCGTATGCATTCCATTTCCGTTTTTCCGTTCCGTTTAAAGATAGAGCTTGTCCTATATTTGGCCGTAAATCACGGGTCGTGCCTCCATTCAAGTCAATGGGTCCGCAAAAAAAACGGAACACATACGGAAATGCATCCGTATGTCTTCCGTTTCCGTTCCGTTTCTTTCTGAACCATCTATTGAAAATGTTATGGCCAGCCCAATTTTTTCTATGTAATTACTGTATACTGTACATGGCATACGGAAAAACCAAACGGAAACACAACGGAACTCAAAAACGGAACAACGGATCCGTGAAAAACGGACCGCAAAAAACAATAAAAGCCATACGGTCGTGTGAACTAGGCCTTAATTTAACTTGTCATTTATCCTGCATGATGGAAGCCTTTAACAATCACCTAATAAAAATGACAGAATAGCTTATTTTTGTTTAAACCCAAAAACAGGAATTACGTGTAATCAAAAGTTGTAAGTAAATGACACGATTACTCCCACAAGCTCGGCAAAAAAAAAAAAACTGAAATAACTACTGTATGCTGACAGAAAAATAAAAAAGTTATGGCTTTGGAATGCGGAGATGAAAAAGAAAAACAAAAAAGGCTGTGTTCTTAAAGGAAGTTTATTTTCAGGGGGTCTTTTGGCAGAATGACCTACCCCCCCTCCCAGACAAACCTGTGGAGGGAAGCATACTTACCTGCTCCCTGCCTCCTTTGCTCCTCAGCCGTTGACTTCACTGCAGCCAATGTCTGGCCCTCTCTGTGACTTGCACTCCTTGTGTCATGAGATGGGCTCATATAGACTTTCTACTGAGCCTGTCTTCAGCGGCGAGGAGACATATTTTTACATTTTCCATGTCATCAAGGCTACATTCACATCTCCGTCAAGGAGATTCGGCTGCCTGATCTGGCTCAAATGTCGGCTGCACATAAAAACGTTGCATGCAATGCTTTTAGTCCGGCTAAAACCCAGCATTTATGGAGGAAAATCTGCCAGATCATCCTACTAAGCCTATGTTAAGAATCATTTGTCAGTAGTCCTCTCATAATCATCACATGCAGGATTATAATGAAATTTAAAAGGTCTGTATAGATAACACAGGATCCACCATTCACAATAGGTGATGGTCGCAGCTTAGGCTACTTTCACACTCGCGTTTTGGGCGGATCCATCATGGATCTGCAAAAACGGATCCGTTTCAATAATACAACTGCATGCATCCGTCATGAACTGATCCGGTTGTATTATCTGAACATAGCCAAGACGGATCCGTCATGAAGTCCATTGAAAGTCAAAGGGAGACGGATCCGTTTTCTATTGTGTCAGAGAAAACGGATCAGTCCCCATTGACTTACATTGTGTGTCAGGCCGGATTCATTTGGCTCAGTTTCGTTAGGCGGACAGCAGACTGCTGCAAGCAGCGTTTTGGTGTCCGCCTCCAGAGCGGAATGGTGACTGATCGGAGGCAAACTGATGGATTCTGAGCGGATCCTTTTCCATTCAGAATGCATTAGGCCCCTTTCACATGGGCGAGTATTCCGCGCGGATACGATGCGTGAGTTGAACGCATTGCACCCGCACTGAATCCTGACCCATTCATTTCTATGGGGCTGTGCACACGAGCGGTGATTCTCACGCATCACTTGTGCGTTGCGTGAAAATCGCAGCATGCTCCTCTTTGTGCGTTTTTCACGTAACGCAGGCCCCATAGAAATGAATGGGGTTGCATGAAAATCGCAAGCATCCGCAAGCAAGTGCGGATGCGGTGCGATTTTCACGCACGGTTGCTAGGAGATGATCGGGATGGGGACCCGATCATTATTATTTTCCCTTATAACCTGGTTATAAAGGAAAAATAATAGCATTCTGAATACAGAATGCATAGTAAAACAGCGCTGGAGGGGTTAAAAAATTAATAAATTTAACTCACCTTTATCCACTTGTTCGCGCAGCCCGGCATCTCCTTCTGACTTTAACTGTGAGCAATAGGACCTTTGATGATGTCGCTCACAGTTAAAGACAGAAGAGATGCCGGCTGCGCGAACAAGTGGATAAAGGTGAGTTAAATTTATTAATTTTTTTAACCCCTCCAGCCCTATTGTACTATACATTCTGTATTCAGAATGCTATTATTTTCCCTTATAACCATGTTATAAGGGGAAATAATACAATCTACACTACAACTAACCCAAACCTGCACTTCTGTAAAGAAGTTCGGGTCTGGGTACCACAGTTGGTTTTTTATCACGCGCGTGCAAAACACATTGCACCCGCGCGATAAAAACTGAACATCGGAACGCAATCGCAGTCAAAACTGACTGCATTTGCGTTCCTACTCGCGCAGGTTTGCCGCAATGCACCGGGACGCATCCGGACCTAATCCGGACACGCCCGTGTAAAAGAGGCCTTAGGGCAAAACTGATCCGTTTTGGACCGCTTGTGAGAGCCCTGAACGGATCTCACAAACGGAAAGCCAAAACGCCAGAGTGAAAGTAGCCTTATCTACTGCCTCCCCGTACAGTGACCTCTGCACAGGTCACACAGCATGCCTAGAAAACTCTCCTGTAGAAGTCAAATCGTCCTCTCCAATCTATTCTATGTGATTGCTGCAAATCATATCTCTAAATACCGCTAACAGCAGCTCAGGCAAGATAACCGCTCCATAATGTTGCATAGAAAGTAAAATAAAAAATCTACAATCAGAAAATTAAAACAGGTTGGAAGAATGAGTGTGTGTCACTATCTGGTTTTAATTAACAGAAAAAATATAGGTGACACATTCCATAAGAAACAGGTACAGGTCAATAGCCAAAGGCTAATGTAATAAGAAGTCATTGGTGGTCCAGTGGCTTCACAGAGAGAACAAGAGCACAGCTGCTGGGAGGAACGCCACTAACGAGTGCCGGCACCTGCGCGTAATCAGCAGCGCGTTTCCGAACATGCCTTACCGCTGATTACATGCCGGTCCTAGCACTCATCAGTAGCAGCGGAGCAAGTATATAAGGGGGAGGAGAGCATCCATTCCTCGCGATCCTCCCAGCAGCTCTGCTCTTGTTCTTTCTGCAAAGCCTCTGGACAACCAATGACCAGCATACACCCCCATAAATTAGGCGCATACTGTCCGTGTGCGCCAGAATGAAATCTACTGCACAAATGAAGATAAATGTGGCAGACCCGCTGGCCTCGCCCCCTCCCCTCCCTCTTTTCAGAAGGTGGCGAGGACAGCACAGAAACATCACACGGGGTTTGTGCCTTTTTTGTAGGCCAATAAAGAGACGCACGGAGATGATACATCTCACCCATAGTCTCTTGGAATGGTTCTCAAGGCTACAGCATTAAAGGGGTTGTCCCATCACAGACAATGGGGGCATATCGCTAGAACGGAGCGGGGACAGGTGGTGGAGGGCGCACTGCGCATGCGCAGCCGCCCTCCATTTTATTTCTATAGGGCCGAAGAAAACAACCAAACGCTGGCTTGGCTATTTCCGTCGACCCCATAGAAATGAATGGGAGTGGTGGCCGCGCAAGCGCAGTGCACTCCCATTCACTTGTATGGGGAGAGCGCTCCTCCAGGCACCACTGTCCCCTCTCCGTTCTCTGCGATATGCCCCCATTGTCTGTGATGGGACAACCCCTTTAAGGATGCTTGTCCAAAAGTGCAAATGGAATTGTGGTGAGATGTGATTATACAGCCGTACAACAGCATATTTTAATAAAGTTATTTATAAAGCCATTTTCTTATACCATATTATATTTCTGCTAATCTACTTAGACTACTTTCACATCAGTGATTTTCTTTCTGGTTTTAAGATCCGTCATAGCATCTCAAAACCGAAGGAAAACGCTTCAGTTTTGTCCCCATTCATTGTCAATGGGGACAAAACTGAACAAACCGGAACGGAGTGCACCAGAATGCACTTCGTTCCGGTTTGTTGTGACCGGACACGAAACCGCTGCAAACTGCAGTTTTGTGTCCGGTTTGCGAAACTGAACAAGCTGGATACGGCACTAAAAACAATGTAAGCCAATGGTGCCAAATCCGTTTTTTCGGATAATCCGGCGCCCATTGACTTACAATAGTGTTAGCGGCGGATCCAGTTTGTACATTTTCCATTTGATACAGCCACATCTGAACGGAACGGATGCAGCCGGTTGTGTTACATCAAACTGAAGCGTTTTCCTCCGGTTTTGAGATCCTCTGCCAGATCTCAAAACCGGAAAGAAAATCGCATATAGTTTAAATATTATCTGCAGCATTTCTACTTAAAAAAAAAGCATTTTGTTTAATGGTTCCTTGACATTCATCATCATATACTCAGTATTTGCAGATGCATTAAAGTTGTTCACATATTGATGAGAACTGCAGCGCTCCTCTCCGGAGCTCCGGTATGGGCTGCGCTCTCTTCGCCACTTACCAAGCACAGGGCCATATATTTGATAGCGACTGTGCTTGGTCTTGCAGCTCAGCCCCTTTCACTTGAATGGAACTGATTTGCGCCTAGGCCATGTGACCGATAACCGTTACATCACATGGCCTAGGAAGAGGCTTAAGCGCTCGCAGGGCACCGCAGCCTCTTTGTACAGCTGATCAGCAGTGGTCCCGGGAGTCAGACCCCTGCGGATCTGATATTGATGAGCTATCCTTAGGATAAGTCATCAATATGTAATTCCCAGAAAACCCCATTTGCATCAGCAAATACGGAATGTATGACGGTGAATGTCAAGGAACCACCTTACTCAAACAAAATGCTTTTTTTTCCTTTCAGTCATTGTGCTTTGCCTTGTTGCTGACGTGGCTCTGCAGGATATCTCCATTGCATTAAATCCGGTACACAGACAAGTTAGAGCATTGAAATATATTTTGAGTAAGCAAAACTCAGACACTTACAGAATCATAATATGTGCGAGTGTAACAAAGACAAAGCATGCTGTGTACATTGTGATTTTACAGTTACAGATTTGATTGTCTATTACATTACATTTTAAATGTGCTTTTTTCACAGTGTTTTATTTGTAGCTATATTTGAATAAGGGCCCTTGCACACGACCGTATGCCCTATGTCCCGGAGCGGGACTGTTGTCCAGCACTCATATGATCTTGCAGGACACTAGCACCGCGAGTGGCCCGATGTGATAGGGATAATCCTGCTGATTAAAAACATAGCTTTCTTACCCTAATACTGGAGAAACAACATTTTGAATATGCAGATTAGGGCTTACATGCATTGAGGGGTGGGCCCAAGCCACTCGGTGCACCTTAGTGTCACGGTCCCTCAGGTGACTGATGTCAGGAAATCAAGAAGATTGGCTGAGCGTGGAGGAATCTAACAGCCTCCTTGATTTCTCTTGATTCAGTGTTGATAGGGTTAATGACCACTTCCCTTTTCTCAGCTGTTGCTCAGTGGTCATCACTTCTACCCTTTATAGTCTGACCCCACCATTTTGACTATGCGGTTGATAGCTTCATTTGGGTTTGGCTGAGCTGGTGTGAGTTTGTCTCTGGTGTTCCTGTGAAGCCGTCTCTACAGAAGTTAAGGAACCTTTTCCAGGGCATTATAGGGCTATAAAGGCCTAGGTATCCTGCATATGAATATTCCTACCTTCAAGGTCTATCCATATTGATAGATAGTTAGAGCCCGGATTAGGGTTGTCTAGGAGGTGACCTGTTTCTTCCCTAGTTTCCAGGCCCAGTTACTGTTCCCCTTCCCTTCTGTGTTCAGTGTGGAGTCGTCGTCCCCCCACACTGATCGTGACACTTAGACCCTCTGCTTTGCTTCCCTGAACTTGGGGTGTCAAGGGAAGTAGAGGAGCTAAGGTGTAACAAGTGGCTAGGGCCCACCTCTCAGTGCAAGACATAACTTGAATATTTTATAAACCCTTATTTCAACTACAATAGTTTAATCAGGAATGATTTAAAATGGCAGCCAGCAGCCTGTCCTAGAATGTGAGCAAGACTGGTTGCCACCACTTGGAGATCTGCTTGGGAGAGAGGGGGGGGGGGGGGGGACGACGACTCACTACACACTATGCTCTGGCCTTTGGATATACTACATATTGGTGAGTTTTCCTGTCAGGCTGCTCAGCCATGATGACATATCCTGGACAGGATGGCATCATTGCCATCTATTGTAGAGCAGTTCCGCAGCCTTCTCACAGCTTTCCTTAGGCCAGTGACTATGTTCATCGGTCACGTGGTCTAAGCGCAGCTCAGCCCCATAGAAGTGAATGGGGCAGAGCATGATACCAAGCACAGATGCTATACAATGTACAGTGCTGTGCTTGGTAAGCACGGAGAAGGCCGCAACGCTCACAGGAACGCCAGTTCCTTCTCAGCTGATCGACGTGGGGTATTAAACCCCCACCGATCAGATTATGATGACCTGTCCTGAGGATAAGTCATTGGTATAAAAGTCATGGAAAACCCTTTTAAGCTTTCCTTTCACTGGAACTAAGGGACCTGGGCCACCCCCTGAAACCAACCCTATAGCACGATCCCTCCTCCAACAAACTTTGCAGGTGGCACAATGCAGTTAGGCAAGTAATGTACTCCTGGCGTTCACCAAACCCAGACTCGTCCATCAGGCCGCCAGATAGAGAAGCATTATTTGGCACTCCACAGAACACGTTTCCACTGCTGTGGGCTTTACACCACTCTATTCGGTGCTTGGTGATGTAAGGCTTGCATGCAGCTGCTCAGCCCATGCCATGAAGATCACAGTGCACAATCTTCATGCTAATGTCAATACCAGAGGAGGTTTGGAGCTCTGCAGTTAGTGAGTCAGCAGAGCATTGACGAGTTTTATTCCCTATGCTACTCAGCACTCGACAACGCCGTTCTGTACCTTTATCTGGTCTGTCAGTTTGTGGTTGATTTGCTTTGGTTCCTAAACATTTCTACTTTACATTAATAATGCTCACAGATGATAGTGGAATATTTAGGAGTTAAGAAATTTCACCGACTTGTAATGGTAGCATCCTATTACAGTATCATGCTCAAATACTGTGTGCTCTTTAGAAGGACCTTTTTTTGTGCAATTGTTTATAAGGCCTCCACATGAGCATATTTGGTCCAGAAAACACACTCCGTGTGAGAGACGCATTTCCTGGATTGAAGACTGCTCTTCTGAGCTGAACTCAACAGCATTATAATTTATGATGCTGTGTATTCGTGCCTGATCTCCGGTCTGCTGTACCGTACTCGGGTCACAGTATTATATGAGTACAGTAGGAACTTGAAGCATCATAAGTCATTATGATGCTGTGTGTTTGTGTCAGAGGAACAATGTTCGGTCCAGTGGATCAGTCACATGGAGCACGTTTCTCAGAATGAACCTTCTCATGTGAAATAATCCTAAAGGACAGATACTATATCTCCTCTTTTTTTAATCCACTCTTGCTGTTGGCTTCATAAACTGCATGAGAAAAACTGAATGTGGAAACCCAGTCTTAGGCCACTTTCACATGTCAGTATTTGAGCACAATTTGCATTAGTATTTGTAAGCCAAAGACTGTAATGGTATCCAGCGGTGATCTGGCCGCTTTCTGACATAAATTCCGGGTTTTGGCCAGACAGATACCGCTGCATGCTGCCAGCTGACATTTAGGACAGCAGGACAGGCTACTGGATCTCCTAATGCTAGTGTGAACCTAGCGTTATCAATATTTATGCAAAATACAGACCAAATACTGACCATCTGAAAGTAACCTAAGTCCACATCCAAGTGGTCAGTATTTTTCAACCATTTCTTTAATCCAGGAAATGTGGCAATCACACGGAACTATCCTAAAGGCTCATGCACACGAACTTGTGCCAGCCGGGCCGTATTGCTGCCCGCAAACAGCGGGTCTGTAATATACGGACCCTGGCCGTTTTTGTACCGCATGATGGATACGGATCCATTCACTTGAACATGTTCTATTTTTTTGTTGGGCGGACGGATCACGGACCCATTCAAGTTGAATGGGTCTGTATCCGTCGGTAGAAACCGTACAGATGTTGCCTGTGCATTGGGGACCGCGGTCCCCAGTGCATGGAACAGACAGGCAACGGCTGTGTGCATGAGTACTAAAGGACAGATACTATCTCACCTTTTTTTAATTCACTCTTGCTTTTGGCTTCATTAACTGCATCAGAAAAACTGAATGTGGAAATCCAGTATTAAAAGCTATGTACACCTTTGGGGGCAATTTTTTATTTTTATTGCGTTATACTTGTTTTTAGCTAAAAAAATCTTTTTTTCAATTGATCTTTATTAACAATATGGAATCCTTTTTTCTGTACAGAGCTCACATGCTCT
Source organism: Bufo bufo (assembly GCF_905171765.1). Classification (NCBI taxonomy): domain Eukaryota; kingdom Metazoa; phylum Chordata; class Amphibia; order Anura; family Bufonidae; genus Bufo; species Bufo bufo. The sequence goes on from NC_053395.1 coordinate 174,649,263, forward strand.
ACTAGCTGCCTGTGGATTTTTTGTATTTTCCGTCATCTGAGGAGTTGATGGGCTCCTTATCTCTGCACTCTGACATTATAAAGACTCATTATAGCTCAGTTATTATCTTACTGATAAGAATGTGGCTTCTTTTCCTGCACTGAGTTCTGTCCTAGGGGCTCAAATCCGGAAAAGAACTGATCAGTTTTATCCCCATGCATTCTGAATGGAGAGCAATCCATTCAGGATGCATCCAGTTCAGTCTTTTTTACTAATCAGGCTTTTCAGAAAACCGTAGCATGTTGTATTTTTATCTCCGGCCAAAAATCCGGAACACTTTGACTGAACGGCATTTTTCCCATTGACTTGCATTAATGCCGGATCCAGCGCCGTGTGTTCCGTCAAACCGGATCCGGCTTTTGCATGTTAAACCCGAAAAATGTGCAAAAAAAGTTAAAGTCCATAAATGGTGGATCAGTTTTTTCCAATGCATTTATTCATTGTGATCAGAATCCTGATCAGGATTCAAATGTAATCCGTTTTCACACGTTTTTCCAGATCCGGCGGGCAGTTCTGGCGACGGAATTGCCCGCCGGATTCAAAAAACGCTAGTGTGAAAGTACCCTAAGGCCCCTTTCACACGGGCGAGTATTCCGCGCGGATGCGATGCGTGAGTTGAACGCATTGCACCCGCACTGAATACCGACCCATTCATTTCTATGGGGCTGTTCACATGAGCTGTGATTTTCACGCATCACTTGTGCGTTGCGTGAAAATCGCAGCATGCTCTATATAACGCAGGCCCCATAGAAGTGAATGGGGTTGCGTGAAAATCGCAAGGTGCGATTTTCACGCACGGTTGCTAGGAGACGATCGGGATGGAGACCCGATCATTATTTTTTTCCCTTATAACATGGTTATAAGGGAAAATAATAGCAGAAGGAGATGCCAGGCATCGCGAGACAGAAGGAGATGCCAGGCATCGCGATCAAGTGTCACGGCTGAGGATGGGGAAAATCCTCAGCCGTGCGATGCCAGATGATGTTATGGCTGCTCGGCCAGGACAACAGGATTAGGGAGCAGGTCACCTCCTACAGCGTCCCTAACCTGACCCTAACTCCTAGCTGCATGGGCCGACCTTTAAGGTAGGAGGACCCATGCTCCGGAACCTCAGATCCCTAACTCACCCTCCGACCGGTCCCTGGACTCGGAGTCAGGGTAAGACGGCCTGTTCCTACTGGACACGGAGGAACAGGTGTCTCACTGGCCAAGCTGCAGGGAAAAGGGGAACACAAACAGTCTTATGGATATGGCAGGTGAACTATACGAGTTCCACCTACCTGCCACAGCCTTGCTGACTGGATCCCTGTGCAAACAGGAATCCAGATCCATAAGCTGCACTAAACAACATAGGAAAATCCCAACAGACCATCACAAAGACATCACACATAAAGATGAACATAAACTTAATGTGACATAATATTTATGAACCACAAGGGTGGCTCTCACTGGCAGGTAGAAAACACAGCTAAGCATGGCTGAAGCAACCCTCAGACCTGTGCTAACAGTGAGGCTATATAGGGCCAAGAGGCCACACCCAACAATCAGACACACCCCGTGACTCACACACACAGAAAGGGAGTTAACCCTTCCAATACCACAGAAGGGAAAACTCAACTTAAAGGGGAAGTGTCTAAACAACAAACACACTGTGGCTGTTGCCGCAGGAAACGACATGGGTGGCAAGCGTGTCCTGGGAGTCAGCCCGAAGGCCGGGACACTGCCACCACATGTACAACATACAACCAAACGTTGCCACGGACAGCCACAGTGAAGGGAAAATGTCAGTGCACACCAAACATAAACAAAGTGCACACAGACATACAAAAGTGCTACAAACGCGCACACAACTCCAAGGGAACCGCACACATAGCTGTTGTCCGCAGCAACCACACTTGAGGCCAACAACATTATGCCTCAAGCTGCGGTTGTGTCACGACCGCTATCCCAGCAGCAGTCGTGTCGCACCAGACAGAGGGGAAGGGGGACCCTTATCTACGGATGGGAAATAGAATGGCCACCCCTGACTAACCCTCAGCTGGCACCTGTCTGCCCTGATACCCTAGACGGGGTGTGAACCCGTGCGGCGAGCAGGATGCCTAAAACCCTCAGTCGCCCTAACTAGACTGGACTGGGGAAAGGCCGATGGGAGCGCTAGTCACCATCACTCACATCTAGGAAAACAACAGGGGAAGACAGCAACAAACAATCTATGGCAGTGATAGACTTATCCAATCACGAGCAGAGAAGGCGATCCCAAACACGACAGTCCACGCCGGACAAGAGCTCCACAGCAACACCATCAAACGATCTCCTTCCAAGGTCAGAGTAGCACTGGTAGTAAGGACTATATCTGGCAATGACTGCAAGTGAAAGTGAAACTAATATAGTAGCTGGGAGTGGCAGACAGGACTCACCTGAGGAGGATGCCTACAAACTCCCAGTCAGGACAAAAAGGTTCACAAGGCAAAACCCAGATGACATACCCTGAACCACGGAGCAAACTCACAAGCTATCGCGAGTAGCAAGTTGCTGCGACCTTCTCCTCCCAGACCTGTCTGGATCAGTCACAGTCGTGACAGTACCCCCCTTTCTACGAGGGGCCCCTGGACCCTCAAGACCAGGCCTCTCCGGATGGGAGCTATGAAAAGCCCGAATGAGTCTGTCCGCTTTTATCTCTGATGCTGGAACCCACATTCTCTCTTCGGAACCATAACCTTTCCAGTGCACCAGGTACTGAAGAGAGCGGCGAACATATCGTGAATCAACAATCTTTTCTACCTGAAACTCAAGACTGCCATCAACAACCACCGGTGGAGGCGGTAGTGGCAATGGTTCAGGAGGTTCTACATATCTCTTAAGCAGAGATCTGTGGAAGACGTTATGGATCCTTAGAGTCTGAGGTAGCTCCAGACGAAAAGCCACCGGGTTAATGATCTTAATTACCCTATAAGGACCAATAAATCTCGGACCAGAGCCAGAGCCAGTGTGTTAGCATTAGGCAATGCGGCAAGAGCAATAAAGTGCACCATTTTGCTGAATCTGTCAACAACTACAAGAATAACAGTCTTCCCCGCTGATACTGGTAGATCCGTAATGAAATCCATTGACAGGTGCGTCCAAGGCCTGTTGGGGATGGCCAGAGGTAAAAGACGCCCTGCCGGACGAGTATGATCTACCTTAGAACGAGCACAGGTAGCACATGCAGACAGAAAATTCAACACCTCCTGGAGCCATTTAGGCCACCAGAACCGACGAGACACTAACTCAGAGGTTGCCCTACTACCTGGGTGTCCTGCCAGTGTGGAGTTATGGTGTTCTTTTAGTATTTCCAGTCGTAAATTTTCTGGCACAAACAGTTTACCCGAGGGGCAGGAGGCCGGGGCGTCCCCCTGAGCTTCCAACACCCTCCCCTCCAAACCTGAGTGTAATGCAGAGACCACCACCCCTTTTGCAAAATGGGCTCTGGTACCTCAACATCACCCCCTCCAGGAAAACTTCGAGACAATGCATCCGCCTTAGTATTTTTTGCCCCCGGGCGATAGGTTATTACAAAATTAAACCTAGTAAAAAATAACGACCACCGAGCCTGTCTAGGGGTGAGACGTTTAGCAGACTCCAGATACAATAAGTTTTTGTGATCAGTAATCACCGTGACGGGATGAACCGCCCCCTCCAAAAAATTACGCCACTCCTCAAAAGCCAACTTAATAGCCAAAAGTTCCCTGTTGCCAATATCATAGTTCCTTTCTGCAGTAGACAATTTCTTCGAAAAGAAAGCACACGGACGCCATTCACCAGGGGACGGGCCCTGAGATAGTACCGCTCCCACCCCCACCTCTGATGCGTCAACCTCTACAATAAAAGGAAGCGAGACATCTGGCTGTACGAGAATAGGGGCCGAGGTGAATCTCTCCTTCAGAGATGCAAAGGCAGTTTTGGCTGCATGTGACCATTTGGAAAAATCTGATCCCTTTCGGGTCATGTCCATCAGTGGTTTGACCACCAAGGAATAGTTCTTTATAAACTTTCTATAAAAATTGGCAAACCCCAGGAAGCGTTGCAATGCCTTCAGGTTCTCAGGCAGATCCCAGTCTATAATCGCCCGGACTTTCTCTGGATCCATGCGGAAACCTGAATCTGACAACACATACCCCAGAAATGGCAGTTCTTTTACAGCGAACACACATTTTTCTAACTTAGCAAACAATTTGTTGGCCCTTAATATCTGCAGCACTTGTCTCACATGGACCTTATGTGTATCCAGATCCGGGGAATAGACCAGGATGTCATCAAGATATATCACAACAAATCTCCCGATAAGGTGACTAAAAATATCGTTGACAAAATGTTGGAATACCGCAGGCGCATTAGTAAGAACAAATGGCATGACCAGATTTTCATAATGCCCTTCCGGAGTATTAAAAGCCGTCTTCCACTCATCCCCCTCTTTGATGCGAACCAGGTTATAGGCTCCTCTGAGATCCATTTTGGAGAACCATTTAGCACCAGCAACCTGATTAAAGAGGTCGGGAATGAGAGGAAGAGGATAGGGATCTCGGATAGTTATCCGGTTTAATTCCCGGAAATCCAGGCAAGGACGTAGGCCCCCATCTTTCTTTTTAACGAAAAAGAACCCTGCAGCCACAGGTGAAGAAGAGGGTCTGATGTGTCCCTTAGCCAAACTCTCCGAAATATAATCTTTCATAGCCTTCCTCTCCGAGCCGGAAAGATTGCATAACCGGGCTTTAGGTAGTTTTGCCCCAGGTAATAGATTAATCGGGCAATCATATGGACGATGAGGTGGTAACCCCTGACAACCCTTCTCAGAGAACACATCCATAAAATCTGACAGAAAGGCAGGTAAAGATGTTACAGAGAGTGTAGAGCACCTACTACTCAAGCAGTTGTCCTTACAATGTTCACTCCACTCCACAATCTCCCCGGCCTGCCAATCCACCACTGGATTGTGAGTCACCAGCCAGGGAAGCCCCAATACCATAGGAGCCGGAAGACCGTCCAGGACATAACAAGAGATATGCTCTTTATGGAGGTCCCCTACCTGCAGATGGATATTATGGATGATCTCCATAACTCTCTCTGAGTAAGAGGGGAGGAGTCGATGGCAAACACAGGAATAGTTCTGCATACCGGTTCCGGAGTTAAACCCAGAGCCTGAGCAAACCGTGAATCCACCAAGTTGACCCCCGCCCCACTGTCCAAGAAAACGGAACAGATCTCAGTCTTATTGCCCGCCTCAACGGTAGCGGACAACAAAAACTGAGACATGCGTATGGAGGAAACGAATACGCCCAGACTGTTCTCCTCCGCACAATCTGGGGACTCTAGTTTTCCGGCGGCTCCTTAGTTTGTGGTCTCTTGGGTACTGAGGGACAAACCTTTACAAAATGACCCCTCCCCCCACAACGAAAACAAACCTCTGACCTACGGCGGAACTTAGGAGGATTCACCCATCTAGTGGCGCCCCCTATATGCATTGGTTCGACTGGACCATAACAGACCGATCCCTGCCCTATAGAGGCCTCCGTAAAATTTAATAGTCTCTCCCTGAGTCGTCTGTCGATTCTTATGGACAGAGACATAGCAGCCTCAAGAGACCCAGGGACCTCGTATACCGCCAGCGCGTCTTTTAATTTTTCAGACAACCCCTGGCAGAACTGACTCCTAAGGGCCGAGTCGTTCCATAAAGTATCAGTAGCCCACCTACGGAATTCGGAACAATATAGTTCAGCAGACCGGTTCTCTTGCCGAAGTCTACGTAGCTTAGACTCAGCCAGTGAGACCCTGTCCGGGTCATCATATACGAGACCCAGGGCTTCAAAAAACTCCTCCACTGATCGTAAGGCCGGAGAGTCTGATGGTAGGGAGAAAGCCCAAGCCTGCGGATCTCCTTGCAGGAGAGAAATTACAATGCCCACCCGTTGTTCCTCACCGCCGGAGGATCTAGGGCGTAACCTGAAGAACAACTTGCAAGCTTCTCTGAAGGTTACAAATTGGTCTCTCCCTCCTGAGAACCTATCAGGTAAAGCCACTTTTGGCTCAGGAGTACCTTGGTTACCCATAGCAACGGTGGAACCCAAGGATTGCTGCTGCAGCACTGTTGCTTTTAATCCTGCCACTTCAAGGGATAACCCCTGTAATTGTTTCGCCAAAACCGAAACCGGATCCATAGTGGAACAGACAAAATACAAAGCAAAACAGCAAGCAGGAAAAAAAAAAAAAAAAAGAAAGAAATGTCACTTTTTTTTTTTTTTTTTTAAAAGGCCAGATATACTGTCACGACCGCTATCCCAGCAGCAGTCGTGTCGCACCAGACAGAGGGGAAGGGGGACCTTTATCTACGGATGGGAAATAGAATGGCCACCCCTGACTAACCCTCAGCTGGCACCTGTCTGCCCTGATACCCTAGACGGGGTGTGAACCCGTGCGGCGAGCAGGATGCCTAAAACCCTCAGTCGCCCTAACTAGACTGGACTGGGGAAAGGCCGATGGGAGCGCTAGTCACCATCACTCACATCTAGGAAAACAACAGGGGAAGACAGCAACAAACAATCTATGGCAGTGATAGACTTATCCAGTCACGAGCAGAGAAGGCGATCCCAAACACGACAGTCCACGCCGGACAAGAGCTCCACAGCAACACCATCAAACGATCTCCTTCCAAGGTCAGAGTAGCACTGGTAGTAAGGACTATATCTGGCAATGACTGCAAGTGAAAGTGAAACTAATATAGTAGCTGGGAGTGGCAGACAGGACTCACCTGAGGAGGATGCCTACAAACTCCCAGTCAGGACAAAAAGGTTCACAAGGCAAAACCCAGATGACATACCCTGAACCACGGAGCAAACTCACAAGCTATCGCGAGTAGCAAGTCGCTGCGACCTTCTCCTCCCAGACCTGTCTGGATCAGTCACAGTCGTGACAGGTTGACACCACAACCCAAAACCGCGGGCAACTGTATGTGGCTCCCAAGGAGTCACAGCCAAAACCGTGGCCGTGACATTAAGTGGACTAAGGTGAGTTAAATTATTATTATTTTTTTAACCCCTCCAGCCCTATTTTACTTTGCATTCTGTATTCAGAATGCTATTATTTTCCCTTATAACCATGTTATAAGGGGAAATAATACAATCTACAGAACACCGATCCCAAGCCTGAACTTCTGTGAAGAAGTTCGGGTTTGGGAACCAAACATGCGCGATTTTTCTCACACGAGTGCAAAACGCATTACAATGTTTTGCACTCGTGCGGAAAAATCGCGGGTGTTCCCGTAACGCACCCGCACATTTTCCCGCAAGCCCATGTGAAAGAGGCCTAAGTGTTCATGACCTCTCAGTAGTTTAGAGATAAGGGTAATTAGATGACTGGCACAAAGTGAAAGTACCAGTCACACAGTTAGAAATACAGTTAATCCTTTGTGACTGAACAGCTCAATATTTTTAATAAAGGCCAATTGAAAATATGATTTTTAACTAAAAATAAGTTAAATGCAATCATGAAAAAATAAAAACTGACTCCAAAGGTGTACATACATTTTTTTGAAGATCGGATGCAGAACCATTCACTTCAATGGAGCCATAAAACATACGGACAACACACCATGTGCTGTCCGCATCCGTATGTTCTTTCCGCGCCCCCCCCAAAAAAATAGAGCATGTCTTGTTCTTGTCCGATTTGCGGACAAGGATAGGACATTTGTGAAGGAGTGAAAAAAAAAATGGCTGCAGCCTCTCAACTGGTATCCATGTTTTGTGGATCTGAAATTTTTTGGGGGTAAGAGAAGCATTAAAAAAATGACAAATCGGCCATTTTGATACTTTTTCCCGCTATGCCATTCGCCGCATTGGAAAACTTTTTTTTATATTTTAATAGTACGGGCGGTTTTGGACGCGGTGATGCCCATTTTTTTTATTTATTATTTATGTATTTCATTATTCTAAGGAAAGGAGGATGATTTAAATTTTTATATATTTTTTTATTTTTTCCAAATTTGCTTCACTTTTTTTTTGTAGCCCCTCTAGGAGGCTACAATATCCACTACTTTGTTTTTCATAGAATATTACTACAGTCGTGGCCAAAAGTTTTGAGAATTACATAAATATTGGAAATTGGAAAAGTTGCTGCTTAAGTTTTTATAATAGCAATTTGCATATACTCCAGAATGTTATGAAGAGTGATCAGATGAATTGCATAGTCCTTCTTTGCCATGAAAAGTATCTTAATCCCAAAAAAAACTTTTCACTGCATTTCATTGCTGTCATTAAAGGACCTGCTGAGATCATTTCAATAATCGTCTTGTTAATTCAGGTGAGAATGTTGACGAGCACAAGGCTGGAGATCATTATGTCAGGCTGATTGGGTTAAAATGGCAGACTTGACATGTTAAAAGGAGGGTGATGCTTGAAATCATTGTTCTTCCATTGTTAACCATGGTGACCTGCAAAGAAACGCGTGCAGCCATCATTGTGTTGCATAAAAATGGCTTCACAGTCAAGGATATTGTGGCTACTAAAATTGCACCTCAATCAACAATTTATAGGATCATCAAGAACTTCAAGGAAAGAAGTTCAATTCTTGTTAAGAAGGCTTCAGGGCATCCAAGAAAGTCCAGCAAGTGCCAGGATCGTCTCCTAAAGAGGATTCAGCTGCGGGATCGGAGTGCCACCAGTGCAGAGCTTGCTCAGGAATGGCAGCAGGCAGGTGTGAGCACATCTGCACGCACAGTGAGGCGAAGACTTTTGGAAGATGGCCTGGTGTCAAGAAGGGCAGCAAAGAAGCCACTTCTCTCAAAAAAAAACATCAGGGACAGATTGATCTTCTGCAGAAAGTATGGTGAATGGACTGCTGAGGACTGGGGCAAAGTCATATTCTCAGATGAAGCCTCTTTCCGATTGTTTGGGGCATCTGGAAAAAGGCTTGTCCGGAGAAGAAAAGGTGAGCGCTACCATCAGTCCTGTGTCATGCCTACAGTAAAGCATCCTGAGACCATTCATGTGTGGGGTTGCCTCTCATCCAAGGGAGTGGGCTCACTCACAATTTTGCCCAAAAACACAGCCATGAATAAAGAATCGTACCAAAACACCCTCCAACAGCAACTTCTTCCAACAATCCAACAACAGTTTGGTGAAGAACAATGCATTTTCCAGCACGATGGAGCACCGTGCCATAAGACAAAATTGATAACTAAGTGGCTCGGGGACCAAAACGTTGACATTTTGGGTCCATGGCCTGGAAACTCCCCAGATCTTAATCCCATTGAGAACTTGTGGTCAATCCTCAAGAGGCGGGTGGACAAACAAAAACCCACTAATTCTGACAAACTCCAAGAAGTGATTATGAAAGAATGGGTTGCTATCAGTCAGGAATTGGCCCAGAAGTTGATTGAGAGCATGCCCAGTCGAATTGCAGAGGTCCTGAAAAAGAAGGGCCAACACTGCAAATACTGACTCTTTGCATAAATGTCATGTAATTGTCGATAAAAGCCTTTGAAACGTATGAAGTGCGTGTAATTATATTTCACTACATCACAGAAACAACTGAAACAAAGATCTAAAAACAGTTTAGCAGCAAACTTTGTGAAAACTAATATTTGTGTCATTCTCAAAACTTTTGGCCACGACTGTATATTTCCATAGGGAGTATAGTAATACATGCTGATCTCCTATGTTGGCCTGCCACCTGCTGGACAACATAGAAACTGCACCTCTAATATGCGGGGTCTCTTCAGAGAGACCCAGCTTATTAAAATTAATGAACAGCATCCCTGATCACCGCACGGGGATGCCAGTCTTAACCTGGAAACTCAAGCTTCCGGGTTTCTCATCCTTTTAGATGCCGTGATCACACTTGATCACAACATATAAAGGTTGTAATGTCCGCGACCAGCATTATTGCTGGTCGCATACATTAGCCGTGGGCCTCTGCTGTTTGAAAAATGCACTTGCAGCAGGCATTATCGCCGTTATGTTTGAAAACTACACCAGCTCCATACATGTATGGCGCTGGTAGCGAAAAGGTTAAAGGGGTTTTCCAGGAGTACAATACTGATTCTCAGAATAGATCATCAATGTCAGATCGGTTTGGGGTCTGACTTCCAGCACCTCCCCAAATCAGCTGTTTGAAGAGGCTGTTGAGCACTGCATCCTCTTCCTAGGACAGGGCCATCACATTCATTGGTCACATGGCCTATGTGCAGCTCAGTCTCATTCAAGTGAAATGGACCTGGCTGCAATACCAAGCACAGCCACCAAACCATATACAGCGCTGTGTTTGGTATGCAGAGGAGGCCGCAGCACACCCTTTCAAACAGCTGATTGGTGGGAGTGTCCCAGAGTCGGACCGCAATTGATCTGATATTGATGTCCAATCTTGAGTATAGATGATCAATATTGTACCATCAGAACACCCCTTTAGGTTTGCACTGTATTGAGGTTGTATGATTGCAGAGCTATATTCTGTGATAACCCTACTGTATTCAAATTCTGTAATATTTTCTTTCAATATGTTTAGTGTTTTAAAAAAAACATCTGATGTGCTAACTCGATAGCAACAGGAGAAAATGAAATAATTGTTACAAGAAGAATGTTTTTGTGGTTTTTATGTCAGCCCGTTACCATGGCATCTTTACATTTCCCTCACCTTTTTGGATGCTAGAATCCGTTCTTCCTAGCTGTTAATTGAGCAGCTAGAACAGTAGGTGACATCAGTTGCAGCTCTGAGAACAAGATGCTGGAAAGTAGCATTAGTGTGGGAAGTCTGGCTCTAGGAGGCATTTAAAGGGGTTGGGTCATCTCCGACATTGATAAGACATCCCTAGGATATGCCATCAATGTCAGAAAGTTGCTGATCCCACCTCTGGGATCACTCCTATCTCTAGAACGGGACCTCCAAAGCGAAGGAAAGCATGCCGCACATGCGCGGTGTGCTTTCCATTCACTGCTATGTGAGTCCCAAAAATAACTGAGCGAGCGTGAGCACCCCCACCTCTCCATTTCCTTCTATGGGACTGCCGGAAGGAACTGATCCAGGACTCGGCTATTTTCAGAACTCCCATAGCTGTGAATGGAGGGTGGCTGCGATTGTGAAGTCTTTGACTTCAGGGGGCCCGCCACATGATTTTTGATACATATGGTGCATATTAACGTATAACACTTCTGTCTGGAGATGTTACTCCACTTTTTACATCTCCCCTTTACTGGAGTAAAATTGTAACAACTTTTTGAAAAATTTGCAGTTGATAAATCTGGCTTAAGTCAGCAGACAGGCTAACCAGACCCACTTTACCACCCTGTTCTCAAAACTAGTGTAAAAATGCAAAATGTCACAAAGCTATATTTTGCAACCTTTTGAAGTCTGAGTGCAGGGCTTGATAAATATCCTCCCATAGTGTAGGTTCAGCCACACAGAGATTTACAACGCCTTGCTTTAAATTCTGGCACTTGCTTCTTAGTAAAAGGCTACAGTCTAGATTTTTTTTAAAGGGATTCTGTCATCAGAAATTAGGCCTATAACCTAAACATATGGCGAGGTCGGTACTAATGCACAGAATCTTAAAGTGACCTTATCAAATGCGCCTGTGGCTCTGTAATCATACACTGCTCAAAAAAATAAAGGGAACACTTAACCACTTCAGCCCCCAGTGCTTAAACACCCTGAAAGACCAGGCCACTTTTTACACTTCTGACCTACACTACTTTCACCGTTTATTGCTCGGTCATGCAACTTACCACCCAAATGAATTTTACCTCCTTTTCTTCTCACTAATAGAGCTTTCATTTGGTGGTATTTCATTGCTGCTGACATTTTTACTTTTTTTGTTATTAATCGAAATTTAACGATTTTTTTGCAAAAAAATGACATTTTTCACTTTCAGTTGTAAAATTTTGCAAAAAAAACGAGATCCATATAGAAATTTTGCTCTAAATTTATAGTTCTACATGTCTTTGATAAAAAAAAAATGTTTGGGTAAAAAAAAAATGGTTTGGGTAAAAGTTATAGCGTTTACAAACTATGGTACAAAAATGTGAATTTCCGCTTTTTGAAGCAGCTCTGACTTTCTGAGCACCTGTCATGTTTCCTGAGGTTCTACAATGGCCAGACAGTACAAACACCCCACAAATGACCCCATTTCGGAAAGTACACACCCTAAGGTATTCGCTGATGGGCATAGTGAGTTCATAGAACTTTTTATTTTTTGTCACAAGTTAGCGGAAAATGATGATTTTTTTTTTTTTTTTTTTTTCTTACAAAGTCTCATATTCCACTAACTTGTGACAAAAAATAAAAACTTCTATGAACTCACTATGCCCATCACGAAATACCTTGGGGTCTCTTCTTTCCAAAATGGGGTCACTTGTGGGGTAGTTATACTGCCCTGGCATTCTAGGGGCCCAAATGTGTGGTAAGGAGTTTGAAATCAAATTCTGAAAGAAATGACCTGTCAAATCCGAAAGGTGCTCTTTGGAATATGGGCCCCTTTGCCCACCTAGGCTGCAAAAAAGTGTCACACATCTGGTATCTCCGTACTCAGGAGAAGGTGGGGAATGTGTTTTGGGGTGTCATTTTATATATACCCATGCTGGGTGAGAGAAATATCTTGGCAAAAGACAACTTTTCCCATTTTTTTATACAAAGTTGGCATTTGACCAAGATATTTATCTCACCCAGCATGGGTATATGTAAAATGACACCCCAAAACACCCCAAGACACTTTTTTGCAGCCTAGGTGGGCAAAGGTGCCCAAATTCCTTTTAGGAGGGCATTTTTAGACATTTGGATACCAGACTTCTTCTCACGCTTTGGGGCCCCTAAAATGCCAGGGCAGTATAAATACCCCACATGTGACCCCATTTTGGAAATAAGACACCCCAAGGTATTCAATGAGGGGCATGGCGAGTTCATTGAAAAAAAAAATTTTGGCACAAGTTAGCGGAAATAGATTTTTTTGATTTTGTTCTCACAAAGTCTCCCTTTCCGCTAACTTGGGACAAAAATTTCAATCTTTCATGGACTCAATATGCCCCTCAGCGAATACCTTGGGGTGTCTTCTTTCCAAAATGGTGTTATTTGTGGGGTGTTTGTACTGCCCTGGCATTTGAGGGTCTCCGCAATCATTACATGTATGCCCAGCATTAGGAGTTTCTGCTATTCTCCTTATATTGAGCATACGGGTAATGAGATTTTTTTTTTCCGTTCAGCCTCTGGGCTGAAAGAAAAAAATGAACGGCACAGATTTCTTCATTCGCATCGATCAATGTGGATGAAAAAATCTCTGCCAAAAAAAGAAAAAGGAGGGGAAAGGCGTCTGCCAGGACATAGGAGCTCCGCCCAACATCCATACCCACTTCAGCTCGTATGCCCTGGCAAACCAGATTTCTCCATTCACATCAATCGATGTGGATAAATAAATCATTGCCGGGATTTTTTTTTTTATATATACAAAGTGTTTGCCACCGCCACCTCCTCAGCTCATATGCCTCGGCAAACGTATCTTTTACTGCAGAGGAGAAATCTCGTCTTGCAGCGCCGCATACACCGACTTGCGTGTAATCTGACAGCAGCGCAATGCTTCTGTCCGAATGCACATCAGTGCTGCAGCTAGTCGATCGGTTGGTCCACCTGAAAGGTAAAAAAAAAAAAAAAAAAAAGAAAAAACCAGGCCGCAAAGCAATAACTTTATTAACTGTTGAACAGAACATAGAAACTTTTTTTAAACTTTTTTAACTGAACATTTAACTTTTTTACTTACCGGTATTTTTTTTTTTGTTTAGTTTTTTTTTACCTTTTATAGAACAAACCTCTCCTTCCCCATGGGACAATGTGCAAAGCGCAAATCGCCCAAAGATGTGGCGAAGTACGTTATGCACTTTATCCCAGGTGAAAGGAGAGGTTTGCAGCAGCTGTGAGTGAATGGGCCCTAAAAGCCCTGTGTGCCTGTCCTGGTGAGATGTGATCCCTATGCTAGGTGTACCTGTGTGTGGTACTTCCGGAAACACTCTCCATAGCATAGGGCAGGGTGGTCAGCACAGTCAGGACAGAAATAGCGGGTGTCACGCCTTATTCCACTCCTGCTACAGACACGACATCTTTTTCGGGGTGACGGTTGGGTTGAGGTACCAGGAACGACACTGGGGAAATGTCGCTCGTGTAGACGGCTAACTACACTGGTGGATGGGGCCACGGAACCTCCTGGGTAAAGGAGGTTCTCGATGATCTCTTCCTGGAATTTGAGGAAGGATCCTGTTCTCCCAGCCTTACTGTAGAGAACAAAACTATTGTAGAGCGCCAATTGAATTAAATATACAGACACCTTCTTATACCAGCGTCTGGTTCTGCGGGAAACTAAATACGGAGACAACATCTGGTCATTGAAGTCCACCCCTCCCATGAGCGCATTATAGTCGTGGACACAGAGGGGCTTTTCAATGACACGGGTTGCTCGCTCAATTTGGATTGTCGTGTCTGCGTGAATGGAGGAGAGCATGTAAACGTCACGCTTGTCTCTCCATTTCACCGCGAGCAGTTCTTCGTTACACAAGGCAGCCCTCTGCCCCCTTGCAAGACGGGTGGTTACAAGCCGTTGGGGGAAGCCCACGCGACTAGTTCGCGCGGTGCCACAGGCGCAAATCCGTTCTAGAAACAAATGCCTAAAGAGGGCCACACTTGTGTAGAAATTGTCCACATAAAGATGGTACCCCTTGCCGAATAAGGGTGACACCAAGTCCCAGACTGTCTTCCCACTGCTCCCCAGGTAGTCAGGGCAACCGACCGGCTCCAGGGTCTGATCTTTTCCCTCATAGATCCGAAATTTGTGGGTATAGCCTGTGGCCCTTTCACAGAGCTTATACAATTTGACCCCATACCGGGCACGCTTGCTTGGGATGTATTGTTTGAAGCCAAGGCGCCCGGTAAAATGTATTAGGGACTCGTCTACGCAGATGTTTTGCTCAGGGGTATACAAATCTGCAAATTTCAGGTTGAAATGGTCTATGAGGGGCCGAATTTTGTGGAGCCGGTCAAAAGCAGGGTGGCCTCTGGGACGGGAGGTGGTATTGTCGCTAAAATGCAGAAGACGTAGGATGGTCTCAAATCGTGTCCTGGACATAGCAGCAGAGAACATGGGCATGTGATGAATTGGGTGCGTTGACCAATATGACCGCAATTCATGCTTTTTTGTCAGGCCCATGTTGAGGAGAAGGCCCAAAAAAATTTTAAGTTCGGAAACTTGGACTGGTTTCCACCGGAAAGGCTGGGCATAATAGCTTCCCGGGTTAGCGGTTATAAATTGTGTGGCATACTGGTTGGTCTCTGCCACGACTAAGTCCAAGAGCTCCGCAGTCAAGAACAGCTCAAAAAATCCCAGGGCCGAACCGATTTGAGCCGTCTCAACCCGAACTCCAGACTGGGCGGTGAAAGGGGGAACTACTGGTGCGGCTGAAGTTGGTGACTGCCAATCAGGATTTGCCAGCACCTCAGGGACTCTAGGGGCTCTACGGGCCCGTCTTTGCGGTGGCTGCGACGGGGTAACTATTGCACGTGCCACCGTACCAGCTTCAACTGCCCTTCTGGTGCTCGCTACTTCACCATGTTGTACGGCAGTGCTGGTACTAGGTCCAGGAAGGGCTGCGCTGCTGGTGTATGCCTCACCACGTGATCCGGCAGCGACAGCCCCACTCTGCTGCTCTTGAAGCGGATCCTGCGTAACCTGTGGTCTAGCGACATGGGGCCGGGTACGCCTGGTGCTGCCAGGGACCTCCACCTCCTCGTCCGAACTTTGGGTCAGAGAGCCACTGCTTTCCACAGGTTCATATTCTGACCCGCTAGATTCGTCAGATGAGGGTTCCCACTCCTCATCCGACTGGGTCAGAATCCTGTAGGCCTCTTCAGAAGAATACCCCCTGTTTGACATTTTGGACTACTAAATTTAGGGGTATTCCCTGAGACTACCCAAGAAAAAAAGCAAACCTGTCTTACAAAGGGGAGGCTAGCGAAGTACCGGAGGCTGCTGCGGTTGATAAAAAATATCAAAACTGATTTTTTTATCGCCGCAGTGCGTGTAAAATGAATGTGCAGTGATCAAAAAATATATATTTTTTGTCACTGCGGTGGGGCGGGCGTGGGTGAACGCACGTGTGGGCGACCGATCAGGCCTGATCGGGCAAACACTGCGTTTTGGGTGGAGGGCGAGCTAAGGTGACACTAATACTATTATAGATCTGACCGTGATCAGTTTTGATCACTTACAGATACTATAAAAGTACAAATGCTGATTAGCGATACGCTAAACAGCGAATAAAAGTGACTGCGGTGCGGTGGGGTGGGCGCTAACTGACGCTAAACTACCTAACCAAGGGGCCTAAACTATCCCTAAAACCTAACAGCCAATACCAGTGAAAAAAAAAAAGTGACAGTTTACACTGATCACTTTTTTTCCTTTCACTAGTGATTGACAGGGGCGATCAAAGGGGTGATCAAAGGGTTAATTGGGGTGCAGGTGGGTGATCTGGGGCTAAGGTGTAGTGTTGGTGCTACTCACAGTTCAGTCTGCTCCTGTGCTGGATCCAACCGACGAAAAGGACCAGCACAGGAGCAGACAAGCCATATAACAGATCATATTTACTAATATGATCTGTTATATGACTTTGGATTGGATTTTTTGAAAATCGCCAGCCTGCCAGCCAATGATCGTTGCTGGCAGGCTGGTGACGAAATACTTCTTTTAATTTTGCCGGCCCGCGATGCGCATGCGCGGGCCGGCTTTGAGCGAAATCTCGCGTCTCGCGAGATGACGCGTATATGCGTGACTCTGCGCAGCGCTGCCACCTCCGGAACGCAATCCTGCGTTAGGCGGTCCGGAGGTGGTTAAACAACACAATGTAACTCCAAGTCAATCACACTTCTGTGAAATCAAACTGTCCACTTAGGAAGCAACACTGAGTGACAATCAATTTCACATGCTGTTGTGCAAATGGGATAGACAACAGGTGGAAATTATAGGCAATTAGCAAGAGACCCCCAATAAAGGAATGGTGCAGGACGTTTGGCATTTGCACCGTGCAGGAACACTGTGCAGGACGTTTGGCATTTGTCAGAGAACACCAAGATTGGCAAATTCGCCACTGACGCCCTGTGCTCTTCACAGATGAAAGCAGGTTCACACTGAGCACATGTGACAGACATGACAGAGTCTGGAGACGCCGTAGAGAATGTTCTGCTGCCTGCAACATCCTCCAGCATGACCGGTTTGGCATTGGGCCAGTAATGGTGTGGGGTGGCATTTCTTTGGAGGGCCGCACAGCCCTCCATGTGCTCGCCAGAGGTAGCCTGACTGCCATTAGGTACCGAGATGAGATCCTCAGACCCCTTGTGAGACCATATGCTGGTGCGGTTGGCCCTGGGTTCCTCCTAATGCAAGACAATGCTAGACCTCATGTGGCTGGAGTGTGTCAGCAGTTCCTGCAAGACGAAGGCATTGATGCTATGGACTGGCCCGCCCGTTCCTCAGACCTGAATCCAATTGAGCACATCTGGGACATCATGTCTCGCTCTATCCACCAACGTCACGTTGCACCACAGACTGTCCAGGAGTTGGCAGATGCTTTAGTCCAGGTCTGGGAGGAGATCCCTCAGGAGACCGTCCGCCACCTCATCAGGAGCATGCACAGGCGTTGTAGGGAGGTCATACAGGCACGTGGAGGCCACACACACTACTGAGCCTCATTTTGACTTGTTTTAAGGACATTACATCAAAGTTGGATCAGCCTGTAGTGTGCTTTTCCACTTTAATTTTGAGTGTGACTCCAAATCCAGACCTCCATGAATTGAAAAATTTGATTTCCATTTTTTAATTTTTGTGTGATTTTGTTGTCAGCACATTCAACTATGTAAAGAGCAAAGTATTTCAGAAGAATATTTAATTAATTCAGATCTAGGATGTGTTATTTTTGTGTTCCCTTTATTTTTTTGAGCAGTGTATAAAACAGGTTTATATCACCTGTCACTCACGTCAAAATGTGTCCAAGGGGATGTCTCACGATGCAATGTGCCCGGCTGCAGCCATCTCCTTTCGGTGCCCAGCGCCGCCCTCTGAATTGAAATCGTCGCCCTCCTTTTCATTAGAGCCGCCTACCTCAGTCATCGCCGCCTCTCTAACGTCCGCTCTTCGCATGCGCACTTCGCATAACGAGGCCGCTGCCAGGAGTCCACACGGGCGCATCAGGTGATACCTAGTGCGCACGCGCGGGATCTGGCTGAGGAGAGCGGACGTTAGAGAGGCGGCGATGATGGAGGTAGGCGGCTCTAATGAAAAGGAGGGCGGCGATTTCAATTCAGAGGGCGGCGCTGGGCACCGAAAGGAGATGGCTGCAGCCGGGCACATTGTATCGTGAGCCGTCCCCTTGGACACATTTTGACGTGAGTGACAGGTGATATAAACCTGTTTTATATGATTATAGAGCCACAGGCGCATTTGATAAGGTCACTTTAGGATTCTGTGTATTAGTACGGACCTCACCATATGTTTAGGATATAGGCCTAATTTCTGATGACAGAATCCCTTTAAGATTACATACACTGCAGAGCTCACAGTTTGTAGCCAGTTTCTAAGAATACAGCAAATAGTAGTGTTAAATGTAAAATAGCATGTCAGTGATAAAGGCTATGACTAGTGATTAGTGCCGTATTTTTCGTTCCATAACATAGTAACATTTATACAGTTTATAAGGCCGAAAAAAGACATCTGTCCATCCAGTTCGGCCTTTTATTCTACAATTTGATCCAGTGAAAGGCAAAAAAAAAGCTGTGAGGTAGAAGCCAATTTTCCCCACTTAAGGGGAAAAAATTTCTTCCCGACTCCAATCAGGCAATCAGAATAACTCCCTGGATCAACGACCCCTCTCTAGTAGCTATAGCCTGTAATATTATTACGCTCTAGAAATACATCCAGGCCCCTCTTGAACTCTTTTAGTGAACTCACCATCACCACCTCCTCAGGCAGAGAGTTCCATAGTCTCACTGCTCTTACCGTAAAGAATCCTCTTCTATGTTTGTGTACAAACCTTCTATCCTCCAGACGCAGAGGATGTCCCCTCGTCACAGTCACAGTCCTGGGGATAAATAGATGATGGGATAGATCTCTGTACTGACCCCTGATATATTTATACATAGTGATGGACGAACATCTGCCGGGGCGGTTCGCGAACGCGATCAAATGTTTGCGAACCGCAAGTTCGCGGCAGGTCCCATTTTCGCGTACGCGCAAATGCACTATACAGTACCCAAATGCACTATATAGAAAGTATATTGGTATATAACACCCCGCTTCAATCAGTTTTTTGGGGGGACGACTGGTATGTCACACCCGTAGAAATTATTTGTTCCAATAACGCTCGTCCCTCTATATACCTGCAGTATCGCAGCAGAACCGCACACAACTGCCGCACAATACAAATGCACTATAATATACTTTCTAACATAGAAAGTAATTAATATATTGTACAAGGAAGGCAATCCATTAGAATATACGTGAAGATAAAACCTAACCTTTAATAATTTTACTATGAGGGTCCATTCACACGTCCGTAAGTGTTTTGCGGATCCGAAAAACACGGACACCGGCAATGTGCATTTCGCAATTTGTGGACCGCACATTGCAGGCACTATAATAGAAAATGCCTAATCTTATCTGCAATTGCTGACAAGAATAGGACATGTTCTATATTTTTGCAGAAACGGAAGCACAGATGCGGAAGTGCGGATCCGCGGATGCGGACAGCTCATTCCGGCCCTATTGAAAATGAATGGGTCTGCACCCGTTCCGCAAAATTGCCGAACGGATTCGGACCCATTTTGCGAACGTGTGAATGGAAAAGATATCCCTCAAAATAAAAATAAATGAAATTATTAAAGTTAACCAAAAAGCATAGATGTGGTAGGCAATAACAAGTGCTCGGCGGCACTAAATCAGGTGCTCGGCGGCACCAAATCATAAACCATATGTCCTACCACAATCTGGGGGGTTCCAGTGCACATCGATGAATCCAGGAGGGAAAGCAAAAAAACATCCATCCCTGGGCTAGATGATGATGTGGTATTGAAGGACAGGGTGGGCAAAGAACTGTCCCTGATATTGCCCTACAGGGGGTGCTATTCTGGCCCTGATAGCCTAACCAAAGACCACCCGCCCTGATAAGAGCGACCCCGTCCGGAACCTTACCCTATATAAAAATTGCCCTAGTAAGCCCCTAGCCCCCAGGCCCCTGACTTCCAGGTGATCACTATATAGATCTTTGTGTTTTTGACTCATTATAAAAGTATTCATTATTATAAGTATATTGCACCCCTCTGTGTATCACACATATCGATAGCACACCTATACTATTGCTTAAAATGACTTTTGTGGCCCTGTTAGCTAGCATTTGGTGTCCCTAACAGCCTGTCCCTGCTCCACACAGCAACCTCTCCCTACACTGGCAAAACACTGAATGTAAAATGGCGGCCAGATCAGGTTTATTTATAAGGTAGGGGGTAGGTCCATGTGCTGAAATGTCTCAATTGGCTGTCCTGTACCACCTGATGGATGTGTCATGGGTCAAAGTTCTTCACAATGTAAAAGAATATGGCGGGCGCGAATTTCTCCATATGTTCGCATGTTTGGCGAATCGCGAACATGCAAAGTTCGTCGCGAAACAACCGCCGGACGAACCGCAAGGCCATCTCTATTTATACATAGTTATTAGATCTCCCCTAAGTCGTCTTTTTTCTAAAGTGAATAACGTTACTTAATTCTCTTAGGATACGGGGGTGTATGCCATCTGGTCCTGGCGATTTGTCTATTTTAATCTTTTTAAGCCGCCTGTACTTCTTCCTGGGTCATACCGTTGCACTTTTAATAGGGAATTTACTTTTACTATCTGCATTTCATCTGACAGTTTATCTTCCTCAGTGAATACAGTGGAGAAAAAATATTTTATAGCTTTGCTTTCTCCTCATCGCTCTCTGCATCTCCCCCCTTATTACTCTGCAGAGGGCCGACTCACCAGAGCATAAGACTAGCATTTTGTAACGAGGGGCCAGCGACGCGTGTTTCCTTCGCAGCACCGCCGATAATGATGATCGGTGCTCGGCTGAGTTGGGCTGCTGTGAGTCCCGTGACACTGGCCATGTCATGTGACTCGCCAGCCAGGCCTATTTAAACAGGCAGCCTGCTCGCCACAGGTTGCCTGTGAATAAGATCTTTTCATTATCCAAGTTCTCTGTATTGGTTTGCATTGTACCTTGACCTCGGCTCTGTTTCCTTGACTCTGCTTCTGCTGTTTCCTCTGTATTGACTTGACCTTCTGGCATTCGGACCTCAGCTTGTGTTTGTTGTGATTTGGTTATTCCTTTGTACTGACGTGACCTCCTGGTACTGACCTCGGCTTGTTTTGACCTTGCTTACTCTCTTATATGTATCTTTCGTCCTGTATTTTGACCGCTGCTTATATTTGCATTGTTTGTGCGTTTACCCCTCCGTGCCTGCCTGTCACTTTGTTTATTATTTTCTCCAGTTTCATTGTTCCCTTTAAGGCCCAGCACATACTCGTCCAGTTGTACAATGTCTCCTAGGGCGGACAGTGCAAGTAGGCAGGGACAGAGGTGTGGGCTGTGCACGCTCTCCCCTTCCGTAACACATTTAGAGGCGGAAAATACGAAAAAATATATTTTTCATCAAACCTCCAATCTTCATCATTCTCTCAGTACAGACCCCCAATCCTCAAATCAGACCCCAAAATCAGATCCCCAATCTTTATCAGACCTCAGATAAGACCCCAAATCTGATCCCTATTCCTCATCAGACCTCAGATCAGACCCCTATTCCTTATCAGACCTCAGATGAGACCCCTAAATCTTCATCACACCTAAGAGAACACCCCTAATCTTCATCAGACCGGTAAATCCTATCCCCAGTCTTCATCAGACCCCCAATCCAACCCAATACCTCAGATCAGACCCCCAAATCAGACCCCAATTCCGCATCAGATCCCCAAATCAGATCCCCATTCATCATCAGACCTAAGATAAGTCCCCCAAATCAGATTCCCATTCCTCATCAGACCTCAAGCCAGACCCCCAAATCAGATCCCCGTTCCTCAGCAGACCTCAGATCAGAAATAAAACAAATAAATTAACTTCCATCTCCTGCTCCAGTCGGTGCTGCCACTCGTGAGATCCAGAGCACTCTTCCTGCACTCAGCTTGGTTTTTGTGGGACAAGTTGTAGTTAGTAATGGTATCATTTTGGAGTTAATGGCGCTTTTTGATCACTTATTATGTTTTTTCGGTGGCAACTAAGAACAATTCTTTTTTTATTTTTTTTATGGCGTTCACCGTAGGGGATAATTGACATGATATTTATGTAGTCCGGGTCATTACGGATGCAGCAAGACCAAACATATGGGGAAGATTTTTTTTGGGCTATTTTTTTCATTGATAAGTTTATTTTCAATGGAAAAAAAAGCGTAATTTTTTTATGGGATTTTTTTATTGAATAAATTTTTTTTTTTTTTTTTTTTTTTACCACTTAAAGAGGACCTTTCATCGGTCCAAACATTGTAAGATAATTATCAGGCTGTGTAGAGCGGCGCCCAGGGATCTCACTGCACTTACTATTATTCCCAGGCTGTGAGCTCTGTGCTGCGATTGGACAGCGCTACAGCCTGGGAGAAGGAATGCCCAGGGAGAAACAGGGCAGACTCTGCCTAGTATAACCAATTCAGCGAAAATACCGAGAGACATAGCGGGAGAATGGAGCGGCGCCCCAGAATAATACTAAGTGCAGTGAGATCCCTGGGCGCCGCTCTACACAGCCTGATAATTATCTTATGTTTGGACCGATGAAAGGTCCTCTTTAATTGTCCCACAAGGAGACAATAACAGATTGCAATGCTGTTCTAACATTGACCAGCATTCTGGAAATTACTGAAGGCTGTTCTGGGGCCTACATCAGACCCCAGGCAGCCTTCACACACACCGGCACCCTGCGATCGCATTTGTGGGGTACTAATGGGAGACAGAGGGAGTCCGCTCCCTCTGTCAGCACTTTACATGCGGCGGGCGCCATTGTCCGCGGCATGTAAAGTGTTAAACAGCCCGGATCGGCACTCCTATCATGTGAGAGCCGAGTCCGCGCTGCATGGGAGACCCGTGCAGCGCTTAAGTTGGGCCGACGTAAAAAAGCGGCAGTCCAGCCTAAGGCCCCTTAGTGAAACATATATGGGTGATCACTAAGGGGGTTAAAATATAAAAATATTTTTCCCTTATGGTGAATGGCATAATGGAAAAAAAAACTTAAAATAGCCAATTCACCATTTTTTCATTGCTTCACTTTCAAAAAAAATTTAATAAAGTGTTATTAAAAAGTCACACATACTCCAAAATTATATCAATAAAAGATACAGACTGTCCCACAAAAAATGAGCCCCACACAGTTCCTTAGACGTAAAAAAAAAAGCTATGGCGATTAAAATGTACCAATGAAAAGATTAAATTTTTTTTTTTTCCTAATTGTACCCCAGTTAGAATTTTTCCCCAGCTTCCTACGACATTGTACTGTATGTATTAAGTGGTGCTGTTAGAAAATACAAAT
This sequence comes from Bufo bufo, assembly GCF_905171765.1. Lineage (NCBI taxonomy): Eukaryota > Metazoa > Chordata > Amphibia > Anura > Bufonidae > Bufo > Bufo bufo. The sequence goes on from NC_053395.1 coordinate 174,672,945, forward strand.
CGTGCCACAAAAGGCACGCCCTCATAAGGCTATGTGAAACAAAAACGCAAGAATAAAAAATCCTAAATAAGACCTAAATGTTTTTTCACTTGTGGTGCTGCTGTTTTTTTCAAAAAGTGGGCGGAAGGAGGAGGGCTGGACCTATATGGCCAGACTCATTTAACAACATGTGCACAGAAAACCTAGCACATGCTAGACCAGAAAGCTACGCCAGCTCGCTTGCTGGAGTAGATTTCTTTTTCTGGCCCATGAGCTTCCCGATAATGTACCAGATTTATTACCTCTTAACTCTGGCGCTATTAAGACTAGTGTGCGAAATGGCAATAATTCCCCACTATATGTATAGTTTTTTTAGGCATTTTTCTCATAGATTTGTCAGAATGTTTATATTGCTCTGAAAAACAATTTAATTTATTTATGGAAAAACAAGCTAGAATCAAGAATAGAGGAGATTCTGACATATTTCCACAAATAAAACAAGAGCTAACAAGAGCTCATTATCTGCGCTAAGTTGAAGACAAAAGGAAGACAGTTGTGTACAAAATATATATACTGTATATATAAATAGTTCAGTGTAATAAAAAAATTGAATGACGATATAAAATTGGTGACAATTCAAGAATAATATTAAATTATATGCAATCAAGAAGACCAAATAACCTATAGGATATCGATATAATCAATAATTAAACTGGTATCTTAATAATAACAGAAAACAAAATTGACACTTGGTTTCTCCCAGTGAATAGATTTTCCTACTTCATAATATAATGGGGTTTGATGACTCAATCATATCATGCATGAGTTTTGTTATAACTCTAGATTACAGTCCAAATAAAATTAAGCTTCCACCATGTTACGTAATATATATCAATTAAATTAGACTATCTGACTAGAACTACAATCAGTTCTTTGGAGATCACACAATTGTAGATACTGTATGGATTTATCTCCCTAGATTGAAAAGGCACAAATGATGCTGCAGTTACAATTATCTCAAATCAATCTAGATCCTACAAAGAACAATATGGTCTATTTGAGTGTATGTGTGTGTATGTATATGTGTGTGTGTGTGTGTGTGTATGTGTATATATATATATATATATATATATATATATATATACTTTCCAAAGAACGAGGCAGCACTTCCAGATTTCTGGAAGTGCTGCCTCGTTCTTTGGAAAGTATATGTCGTGGAGGAATTGCACCCAGTGCACGCTGTCTGACTGTGCTGCTGCGGTATTTGGTATTATATATATATATATATATATATATATACAGTACAGACCAAAAGTTTTACACACCTTCTCATTCAAAGAGTTTTCTTTATTTTCATGACTATGAAGGCATCAAAATTATGAATTAACACATATGAAATTATATACATAACAAACAAGTGTGAAACAACTGAAAATATGTCATATTCTAGGTTCTTCAAAGTAGCCACCTTTTGCTTTGATTACTGCTTTGCACACTCTTGGCATTCTCTTGATGAGCTTCAAGAGGTAGTCCCCTGAAATGGTCTTCCAACAGTCTTGAAGGAGTTTACAGAGATGCTTAGCACTTGTTGGCCCTTTTGCCTTCACTCTGCAGTCCAGCTCACCCCAAACCATCTCGATTGGATTCAGGTCCAGTGACTGTGGAGGCCAGGTCATCTGGCGCAGCACCCCATCACTCTCCTTCATGGTCAAATAGCCCTTACTTTCAACGTTTTCCCAATTTTTCGGCTGACTGACTGACCTTGATTTCTTAAAGTAATGATGGCCACTAGTTTTACTTTACTTAGCTGCTTTTTCTTGCCATAATACAAATTCTAACAGTCTATTCAGTAGGACTATCAGCTGTTTATCCACCTGACTTCTCCTCAACGCAACTGATGGTGCCAACCCCATTTATAAGGCAAGAAATCCCACTTATTAAACCTGACAGGGCACACCTGTGAAGTGAAAACCATTTCAGGGGACTACCTCTTGAAGCTCATCAAGAGAATGCCAAGAGTGTGCAAAGCAGTAATCAAAGCAAAAGGTGGCTACTTTGAAGAACCTAGAATATGACATATTTTCAGTTGTTTCACACTTGTTTGTTATGTATATAATTCCACATGTGTTAATTCATAGTTTTGATGCCTTCAGTGTGAATCTACAATTTTCATAGTCACGAAAATAAAGAAAACTCTTTGAATGAGAAGGTGTGTCCAAACTTTTGGTCTGTACTGTATATGTATGTGTATATATATATATATATATATATATATATATGAGCTAATCAGTTGCCTAATATACAGACAAAATGTATACTATACTAGAGAATCTGTCTGGAAGAAATCAGGGTCAAGGTTCAAATGTGAAGTAAGATCAGATCCTATTGTCCTTCTGATAATAATTATATCATATTTTTATGTGATACAAATAAGCATATATTATCACATCATTTTAAAAAGAAGGCTTTTCCAAATTGTAGAAATTCAGATAAACAGTATATTTAATTATCAACATTTACATTTCTAAGTTAATTACATAAATAATTTATGTATAAAACCTGATCCTCTGGGGTTTCACATATCGCTACACTGACAGGGCCGGACTTTTGGCCCAACCCTGACCATTTCCTGACTGCACCGCTACTTCAGTTAAGCTACTTTCGTACCAGCATTTTTGCTGGATCCGCCATGGACCGGAAAAAACGTTTGTCATGATAATACAACCATCTGCATCCGTTATGAACGGATCTGGTTATATTCTTTTTAACCCGTAGAGGACCCAGATGTCCATCACTGTGATCGGTCAGGTGCAGGAGATGCGCCGGACCCCTGCTGGATGCGCCGGCATCGGTGAAATCACTGATGCCGGCACATTAACCCTTGATGTGCCACAGTCAGCACTGACCGCGGCACATGCGATGTTCTTCTGGGTATCGGAGCTGCCATCGGGTCTCCGTACTGCTGTGACGCGGACCCGATGGCATGGAAGGCAGCACGATGCCTTCCTTAGGCATCGTGGCTGCCTTCCGGGAGAGCCTGTGAGATACTGCCCCCTGGATCTCTCAGACAGGAAGGCTGTAAGTGTATTACAGTCCGTGATACACTTACAGCCAATGCATGACAATACAGAAGTATTGTCATGCATTGTAAAAGGGATCAGACCCCCAAAAGTTAAAGTCCCAGAGTGGGGAAAAAAAATAAAATGGAAAAAAGTTAGAAAAAAAGTTTTCCCCAATTTTTTTTTTACAGTTTCAAGTAAAATAAAAATTAAAATATCCTTTTGCCAAAATAAAGGGAATTTTTTTTGTAAAAAATAGGAATGAAAAAAAGTACACATATTGGGTATCGCCGCGTCCGTATTGATCGGCTCTATAAAACTATAACATGACCTAACACCTCAGGTTAACACCGTCAATAAAATAAAAACTGTGCTAAATAAATCATTTTTGGTCACCTTACATCACTAAAAGTGCAACACCAAGCGATCAAAAAGGCGTATACCCCCAAAATAGTACCAATCTAACTGTAACCTTATCGCCCAAAAACTGAAAAAACTATGGCTCTCAGACTATGGAGACACTAAAACATGATTTTGTTTGTATCAAAAATGAAATCATTGTGTGAAACTTGCATAAATAAAAAAAAGTTGACATATTAGGTATTGCCGCATCCGTAATAATAACCTGCTCTATGAAAATATCACATGACCTAACCCCTCAGGTGAATACCATAGAAAAAATTAAATAAAAACGGAGTAAAAAAAGCCATTTTCTTTGTCACCTTACATCACAAAAAGTGTAATAGCAAGCAGTCATATGCACCCTCTAATAGAGTTGAGCGAACACCTGGATGTTCGGGTTCGAGAAGTTCGGCCGAACTTCCCGGAAATGTTCGGGTTCGGGATCCAAACCCGACCCGAACTTCGTCCCGAACCCCATTGAAGTCAATGGGGACCCAAACTTTTCGGTACTAAAAAGGCTGTAAAACAGCCCAGGAAAGAGCTAGAGGGCTGCAAAAGGCAGCAACATGTAGGTAAATCCCCTGCAAACAAATGTGGATAGGGAAATGAATTAAAATAAATAAAAAAAAAATTAACCAATATCAATTGGACAGAGGTCCCATAGCAGAGAATCTGGCTTCACGTCAGCAGAGAATCAGTCTCTTCATGCCATAGCAGAGAATCTGGCTTCATGTCAGCAGAGAATCAGTCTTCATGTCATAGCAGAGAATCAGGCTTCACGTCACCCACCACTGGAACAGGCCACTGTCACATATTTAGGCGCAGGCAGAGGAGAGAGGTCCCGTAACAGAGAATCTGGCTTCATGTCAGCACAGAATCAGTCTTCATGTCATAGCAGAGAATCAGGCTTCACGTCACCCACCACTGGAACAGGCCACTGTCACATATTTAGGCCCAGGCACCCAGGCAGAGGAGAGAGGTCCCGTAACAGAGAATCTGGCTTCATGTCAGCACAGAATCAGTCTTCATGTCATAGCAGAGAATCAGGCTTCACGTCACCCACCACTGAAACAGGCCACTGTCACATATTTAGGCCCAGGCACCCAGGCAGAGGAGAGAGGTCCCGTAACAGAGAATCTGGTTTCATGTCAGCACAGAATCAGTCTTCATGTCATAGCAGAGAATCAGGCTTCATGTCAGCAGAGAATCAGTCTTCATGTCATAGCAGAGAATCAGACTTCACGTCACCCACCACTGGAACAGGCCACTGTCACATATTTAGGCCCCGGCACCCAGACAGAGGAGAGAGGTCCCGTAACAGAGAATCTGGCTTTATGTCAGCACAGAATCAGTCTTCATGTCATAGCAGAGAATCAGGCTTCACGTCACCCACCACTGGAACAGGCCACTGTCACATATTTAGGCCCAGGCACCCAGGCAGAGGAGAGAGGTCCCGTAACAGAGAATCTGGCTTCATGTCAGCACAGAATCAGTCTTCATGTCATAGCAGAGAATCAGGCTTCACGTCACCCACCACTGAAACAGGCCTCTGTCACATATTTAGGCCCAGGCACCCAGGCAGAGGAGAGAGGTCCCGTAACAGAGAATTTGGCTTCATGTCAGCACAGAATCAGTCTTCATGTCATAGCAGAGAATCAGGCTTCACGTCACCCACCACTGGAACAGGCCACTGTGACATATTTAGGCCCAGGCACCCATGCAGAGGAGAGAGGTCCCGTAACAGAGAATCTGGCTTCATGTCAGCACAGAATCAGTCTTCATGTCATAGCAGAGAATCAGGCTTCACGTCACCCACCACTGAAACAGGCCACTGTCACATATTTAGGCCCAGGCACCCAGGCAGAGGAGAGAGGTCCCGTAACAGAGAATCTGGCTTCATGTCAGCACAGAATCAGTCTTCATGTCATAGCAGAGAATCAGGCTTCACGTCACCCACCACTGGAACAGGCCACTGTCACATATTTAGGCCCAGGCACCCAGGCAGAGGAGAGAGGTCCCGTAACAGAGAATCTGGCTTCATGTCAGCACAGAATCAGTCTTCATGTCATAGCAGAGAATCAGACTTCACGTCACCCACCATAAGTGGTTGTGCGTTAATGCATTCTATCTCTTCCACCCCTGGGGAAGGGCTAGGTGGATGCCCTTGGGAAACCCTGCCAGCAGAGTCTTCAAACAGCATAAGAGACTGCTGCATAACTTGAGGCTCAGACAGTTTCCCTGATATGCATGGGGGGGATGTGACAGACTGATGGGCTTGGTTTTCATGCGCCATCTGTGCACTTTTTGCAGAAGACTGTGCACTTTCTGCACTGTCGGCCACCCAATTGACTAATGTCTGTACCTGCTCAGGCCTTACCATCCTTAGAACGGCATTGGGCCCCACCAAATATGGCTGTAAATTCTGGCGGCTACTGGGACCTGAGGTAGTTGGTACACTAGGACGTGTGGCTGTGGCAGAACGGCCACGTCCTCTGCCAGCACCAGAGGGTCCACTAACACCACCACGACCATGTCCACGTCCGCGTCCCTTACTAGATGTTTTCCTTATTGTTACCGTTCACCACAATAAGAAAAATATTATTCGGGCCAATGTATTGAATTAAAATTCAGGCCTTTTTTTTACAGACACCTAACACTATCTGGCTATCTATTTAGGTACCATATTACACTAATACAGGCACACCAGTAATGACAGATTTAGCTGAATATAAATGTGAGGCCTATTTTTTAGGCGCTGGGTGACAGGTATACGTTTAATCACAGAATTAGACTTGGATCGCCACTGTAGCGTGTGTGTTAAGTTTTTCAGAATATTATTTACAATTGGCCACTAGGACCATCAGTGTCCCTTGATTTACACGTGTTAGTGATTCTAAAATATAGCTTTTATTGCTTGTCCATAAAATAGCTAACTGGGAACTCTATCTTAACTCTATAGTTAAAATTATCAGCATAGCCTGCCTGTCTGTTGACAATTATAACAATGTGTTCTCTGATTATCAAGTCCGTCCACTAGGTGGCTCTGTGCATCTGCAGCTGCCTGTTTCATACATCCTTTATTATTCAGGTGCCTCTCTGCTTGTGTAATACACGCTGTTCTTCCCACAGCGTGTAGGCTCCAGCCACTTTAGCGGACTAGACTCATGTATTAGTGACTCACTCAGACATGAATAACGGCCAGGCTGTTGCTGGCTAAAACGCTAACTTCACTAGCTGCCCCCCGACATGTTTCGCCAACCAGGCGTCTTCAGGGGTTTGGGCAGAGGACTGAATGTTAGGGGCGGAGCCAGGTTTATGAAACCTCCCTTGTCTCGTCATGAGTTTATTGACCAATGGATTTCTCTCTGGCTGTGGGCTTGGCATTAGACCAATACTGATGCTTGTACTGGATGCATCCAGGTTACAGCTCCTCCCATATCTCTATCTTAGTGGGCTTGAACCTGCGCCGTGCAGGGTGCGCTGGTACTTAGTGTTTTTTCTACTCGTATCTGCCGCGCATGTCTGAGGTTACTTCCTGGTTTCACTTCATTCCGGTAATCTCCCCGATGCAATACCTATTGTATCGCGTCTCTGCGCATGTCAGAACACTCTGAATCTGTCCGGTATTGTTAGGTGGTATTGCGCCTGCTCTCACTCTTAGAGCCAGTCCCACGGGTGATTACTGCTCATGCATCCGGTCTCAGTGCTTTCAGTTCTATTCACTGTGTTCTAACCTCTTTTTATTCTTGAGTATTTCTCAGTTTACCTAACCTCATGTAGTGTCTCCTTTCTGTCTGGGAGCTGTCATTCACTTTTGTATAGCCAAATAGTTTATTTGAATCCATCCTGTATATTTATTCATTATTTCAGCATTCTCATGATAATAGCTTTGGGATGGGGATTGTGATTTCTAAAACTCTTCTTTCTATATCCAGATAGCTTGCGAATACACCAATTCTCCCTTTTACTTCACCAGATTTTCAGAAGTAAGTTTTATATGCATATAGTGTTAACCACCCCCATTATTTGTTTTTTAAGAAAAATATAACTTTTTTTTATATATACTTATTTTTTTCTATATTTTTATTTTTTTTTCCTTTTATTTATTAGTCATTTCTTTGTGTGTAAGGATAACTTTTATATTTTTAATTGTTATTATTTTTATTATTATTTATTTTATTTTTATTTATATTTTTTGTATATTAATTATGGTGACATTTTTTTATTATTTATATATATATATATATATATTTTTATTTTATTAATTTTTTATTTATTTTTTTTAAATTTATATAGTGGTGAATTTTCATTATTATTACTTCTATCTACTGTTTTTAATTTCTTTTATTCGTTTATATATATATTAGTGTATTTATTGTTAATTATTAATAATTTTTGTTTATAACAATATTGTTTTGATTATTTTTATTAAATTTATTATTTTTTTAATTATTTATTTCACCGTTATTATCATTTGTGTTAGTTACTGGTGCTACTTGTGCTATGTGTAACTTCATCTTTCTCTTCCCTCTCCAGGGTTAGAAACTATAGGTGAGTATTTGAAATTGTGAGTGTGTGTGCTGATTCCGCAGGTATTGGTTCTCATATATCCTGTGTGACTTGCATATATTCTGATGACAGGGGAGATGGTCCACTGAATTCTATTGTCATATGTATTCTTCTTGACAAGACTTATGACTACTTATTTCTCCTCCTTCTTTCCCATTCACTTATTATCTTGATTGCTTTGATGTTAGTATATAGAATCTATTTGCCATCGCTTTCTGATTTCTACTCCAGATGTATAGTTTGCAGTCCGGCTATACAGTACCATTTGGTCATACTCCGTGTTATACTCAAGATGCTATTTCTCAAACTGAACATCTATTACTGGTTTCTAGCTGGCTCCTTTTCATTCTAGTTAAAATAGGTTCTGTTCCTTCTTACTAAATTCTTGTTACTGTGATCTCTCTCAGAGAAATGAGGCGAAGGTGAATCCCTCATTTAGTCCTACAGGGGCTAGACTTTTCAAACGATAAATCCAGCGGGTTTCCTCCTGCTGTAATCTCCTGTCTAGATTTCCCATTCTGGGGCCCAATTTAAGTTTTTGTATGCCCCATACTTTCAAGTTCTGGACATTTCCATTGTGCATTTGATGCATGTGTCTTGCCACAGGTGTATCACCACTAGTATTTATTACACTCAGATGTTTGAAAATACGTCTTCTGAGTTCTTGCGTGGTTTTACCCACATAGATCTTTGGACATTCACATTGTATGGCATACACTACTCCCATTGACTTACAATTGATATATTCCTTAATTTGATATTTCTTATTATCCCCAGGGTTCAAAAATTCTCTTTTCGGTGACATCAACCTGCAGAAACTGCAGTCCCCGCACGGGAAGGATCCGCTTGTACCTAGCCAGGTGGGTTTATTTTGTTTTTTATGCTGAACAAAATGACTATGTACTATTTTCTCTTTTATGTTCTGCCCTCTTCTGTATGTTATTGCTGGTCTCGGGGTGATGATTTCTCTCAGTTCGTCATCTGAGAGTAATATATGCCAATACCGTGTTAGGATCTTCCGTACCTTCTCATGTTGTCCGTCGTAATTTCCAGAACATCGTATTATTTTCTCGTTTTGGGTTCTAGATTGCCCGGTGCTCATCAATAAATTCACCCTGCTAGCTTTTCTAGCTCGATTATATGCATGGTATAAGGTTTTCTTCGGGTATCCTCTTACTATGAATTTTTCATACAGGAGCCTACATTCAGCTTCAAAACCTTCCGTTGTTGAGCAGTTCCGTTTCGCTCGAAGGTATTGCCCTATCGGAATTCCTTTTTACGGCTACTTGGATGGTGGCTTTTCCAATGTAGGAGGCTATTTGTTGAAGTAGGTTTCCTATAGATGGTGGTTTGTATACTACCATCACTCTCCAGGGTTATGGTGAGGTCCAGAAAATTAATGGTTTTTTGATCTAATTCCGCTGTAAATTTAAGGCCTAGTAGATTGTTATTTAATTCCTCTACAAACTCAAAGAAGTGAGTGCTGGTGCCGTCCCATAAAATTAAAACGTCGTCTATGAAACGACCCCAATACAGTATGTGATCAGTGTGATGTTGATTGGCTTCGGTGAATACTATTTGTTCCTCCCACCACCCTAGAAATAAATTCGCAAAGCTAGGCGCACAGATTGTCCCCATAGCTGTCCCAGTGACCTGCAAATAAAACTTACCATTAAATGTGAAATAATTATGTGTCAACAAAAACTCGAGTAGTGATAGTACAAATTCATTGTGCTCTAGAAATTGAATGCCTTTTTTGTTCAAATAATATCTAATAGCTGCTAGGCCAAATTGGTGTTTAATGCTAGTGTAGAGAGCTTCTACATCTAGGCTCGCTATTTGAACGGACTCATTCACCTGAATTCCCTGGAGTTTCATCAGTGTATCCTTGGTGTCTTTGAGATAGGAGGATAGACTAGTTACAAAAGGAGTAATTACTTGGTCCACATATCTGCTAATTCCCTCACAGAGGTTTTGATTGCCTGACACTATCGGCCTACCTGGGATGGGATTCTGTTTTTTGTGTACCTTAGGGATGGCATAAAAGGTAGCTACAGTAGGGTACGGATTATATAGGACCTTTAGTTCTTCTTTAGTAATAAGGTCTCTCTCTTTGGCTGCATTTAAGATAATTTTCAGCTCCTGTTTAAATTTTTCTGTAGGATTTTCTCTAAGTGGTCGATACGTATTCATGTCTTCAAGGAGGGTCATTACCATGCGTACATAGTACTCTTTCTCTAGTAATACTATGTTTCCCCCTTTATCTGACGGCTTGATTTCTAAATTTTCATTTTTTATCAAGCTGTCTAAGGCTCCTTTCTCTTGTGGGGTAAGATTGGACCCCAAAGATGTTTTATTAGTTCTTATTTTTTGGAGGTCCTTCGTAACTAGATCCACAAATGAATCTATTTTACCATACTTCGTAAATGGTGGGGTGTATCTAGATTGTGGTGTTAGCGTACTATGTGGTGCCTTAGATGGTACTACCTCACCTCGATGTTCCCGTTGTAGGTCTTCTAGAATTTGTACTGCTTCTAGTTCCTTACCACTAAACTTCGTGGGATCCTTTTCTAAATTTTTATATTCCTTGAACAGGGCCAATTTCCGTGCGAACAAGTTCACATCTTTGACCCAACTGAAGCAGTCGAAGTAGGGTAGTGGTGTAAATGACAGGCCTTTGCTAAGCAGGGCCTCGTGTTCTGGTGTGAGTTTCAATTCTGTGAGGTTTATGATTCGCATTTCATCATGAGGTGATGATGCGACTACGTCCCCTGACGGTACCCCCACTTGTCTCTGTCCCTCAGCTGAATGCCGGGTACTAAAAAATGGGGCATTAGTGTTTGGGTGGTAATTCCTGCCTGACCAGTATTTCCCACTGGGCTGTTCCCTGTGGGTTGTGTAGATAATGAGTAGGAAGATGATTGTGCTACAACTGATTGTCCCCCGCTTGCTCCCATTGTTCCACTCATATTTGTTGGTGCTGTATTGGGGCATTTTTGCGTATCTTGTGAGTACCCTCTATTGTTAGTTTGTTTATAGTTGGATCTATTATTACCTCTTCGTTTAGATCTCGATCGGTACCCTCTTTTGTACGTTGAGGTATAGTTCTCAGGTTCCGATACGTCTGACTCTGAGATGTCAGTGTACTCACTGCGATTGTAATTGCTGCGATAGTTACTCTGACTATTCCTGTTATACACTTTCCCAGTTTCAAAGTCCTTTTTGTCCCTGTTGTACTTCAGATGTTTTCTTTCCTTCACCTCACTCTGCAGATGTTCAATATTTTTTTGGAGTTTGGTCTCTAGATCTATGAATTCCGTATGAGATCGGAAAGTTTGTATATCAGTAATCTCCTGTTCCAGCTGTGTAGCTGTTTTACTTAATGATTGTTTTTCATATTCAAGGAGATATGTCTGCATACGCAGGGAACAGTCAGTCAGCAGATCTTCCCACCCCTTCAGAAAATCTGGGTCGTCCTGATGGGAGTTTGGTCTGATGTTAATTCGAATCCCTCTGTATACCAGGTTTTGTTGTAGGTAAGTTTCCAAACTAGTTATTTCCCAGATTGACCGTATATATTGTTTATATGTTTTATTTAATTCCTTGAATGCAAGGCTAATGTCTAGGGCATTCACCGGTAAACTCATGACGAGACAAGGGAGGTTTCATAAACCTGGCTCCGCCCCTAACATTCAGTCCTCTGCCCAAACCCCTGAAAACGCCTGGTTGGCGAAACATGTCGGGGGGCAGCTAGTGAAGTTAGCGTTTTAGCCAGCAACAGCCTGGCCGTTATTCATGTCTGAGTGAGTCACTAATCTAATACATGAGTCTAGTCCGCTAAAGTGGCTGGAGCCTACACGCTGTGGGAAGAACAGCGTGCATTACACAAGCAGAGAGGCACCTGAATAATAAAGGACGTATGAAACAGGCAGCTGCAGGTGCACAGAGCCACCTAGTGGACGGACTTGATAATCAGAGAACACATTGTTATAATTGTCAACAGACAGGCAGGCTATGCTGATAATTTTAACTATAGAGTTAAGATAGAGTTCCCAGTTAGCTATTTTATGGACAAGCAATAAAAGCTATATTTTAGAATCACTAACACGTGTAAATCGAGGGACACTGATGGTCCTAGTGGCCAATTGTAAATAATATAAGTTAAGGTCCCAACATGTGCTAGGGGGATATGTATAAATCAAGTTTTTCAGAATGACCCTATTAGCACCTTGAATCTAATATACCCTTTTAGGAATAGATTTAAAGTAGGCCTGATACAGCAGAAACCACTAATTTTGAGAATTGCAAATTTGGGAATTGTTTTTCAACCCAGAACAAAAACTGTGCTTTGACGGTCACAAACAATACCTTGACCAGCTAAAACAGTACAGATTTGGTTGAATATAAATGTGAGGCCTATTTTTTAGGCACTGGGTGACAGGCTCAGCTTGCCCCTGATGTAGTATATGTCCAAAAAATAACCACACTATTGATGGTTAAATGCACTTGATGAAAGCTTGACCCTGATGTAGGATATAGCAAAAAATAACCACACTATTGATGGTTAAATGCACTTGGGTGACACAAGCTCAGCTTGCCCCTGATGTAGTATATGGCCAAAAAATAACCACACTATTGATGGTTAAATGCACTTGGGTGACACAAGCTCAGCTTGCCCCTGATGTAGTATATGGCCAAAAAATAACCACACTATTGATGGTTAAATGCACTTGATGAAAGCTTGACCCTGATGTAGGATATAGCAAAAAATAACCACACTATTGATGGTTAAATGTACTTGGTGGTAGCTTGTGCTGGCGCACCACAAGCCACAAAATGGCCGCCGATCACCCCAGAAAAAAGTGATATAAAAACGCTCTGGGCAGCCTAAAAAAAGTGAGCAATTGAATATCAGCACTTCAATGATCCACAGCTGTAGATCGATCACTGAATGAAGTCTTTTGGAGGAGTTAATCTGCCTAATCTTGCCCTAACGTCGCAGCTGCAACCTCTCCCTATGCTTGTATCAGCAGAGTGACGTGCAGCGCTACGTGACCCAAGCTTATATAGAGGCTGGGTCACATGCTGCACTGGCCAATCACAGCCATGCCAATAGTAGGCATGGCTGTGATGGCCTCTTGGGGCAAGTAGTATGATGCTTGTTGATTGGCTGCTTTGCAGCCTTTCAAAAAGCGCCAAGAAAGCGCCGAACACCGAACCCGAACCCGTATTTTTATGAAAATGTTCGGGTTCGGGTCCGTGACACGGACACCCCAAAATTCGGTACGAACCCGAACTATACAGTTCGGGTTCGCTCATCCCTACCCTCTAATAGTACCAATCAAACTGTCCTCTCATCCCAAAAAAAATGAGCCCCTACACAAGACAGTCGCCCCAAAAATAAATAAAACTACGGCTTTCAGAATAAAATGCTTTATTATGTAAAACTGAAACAAACAACACAAAAAAGTTGTCATATTTGGTATTGTTGCGTCCGTAACAACCTGCTCTATAAAAATACCACATGATCTAACCTGTTGTAAATAACAAAAAATTTAAACTGTGCCAAAACAGCTATTTCTTGTTACCTTGCCTCACAAAAAGTGTAATATAGAGCAACCAAAAATCATATGTACCCCAAAATAGTACCAACAAAACTGCCACCTTATCCTGTAGTTTCCAAAATGGGGTCACTTTTTTGGAGTTTCTACTCTAGGGGCTTTAAATGGGACATGGTGTCAAAAAACCAATCCAGCAAAATCTGCCATTTTTGGGTGGTTTCTATTATGTAAGCCTCACAAAGTGACTTCAGACCTGAACTGGCCCTTAAAAAGTGGGTTTTGGAAATTTTCAGAAATTTCAAGATTTGCTTCTAAACTTCTAAGTAGAGTTGAGCGAACACCTGGATGTTCGGGTTCGAGAAGTTCGGCCGAACTTCCCGGAAATGTTCGGGTTCGGGATCCGAACCCGATCCGAACTTCGTCCCGAACCCGAACCCCATTGAAGTCAATGGGGACCCGAACTTTTGGGCACTAAAAAGGCTGTAAAACAGCCCAGGAAAGAGCTAGAGGGCTGCAAAGGGCAGCAACATGTAGGTAGATCCCCTGCAAACAAATGTGGATAGGGAAATGAATTAAAATTAAAATTAAAAAAATAAAAATGAACCAATATCAATTGGACAGAGGTCCCATAGCAAAGAATCTGGCTTCACGTCAGTAGAGAATCAGTCTCTTCATGCCATAGCAAAGAATCTGGCTTCATGTCAGCAGAGAATCAGTCTCTTCATGCCATAGCAGAGAATCTGGCTTCATGTCAGCGCATAATCAGTCTTCATGTCATAGCAGAGAATCAGGCTTCACGTCACCCACCACTGGAACAGGCCACTGTCACACATTTAGGCCCAGGCACCCAGGCAGAGGAGAGGTCCCGTAACAGAGAATCTGGCCTGATGTCAGCGCAGAATCTGTCTTCATGTCATAGCAGAGAATCAGGCTTCACGTCACCCAACACTGGAACAGGCCACTATCACACATTTAGGCCCAGGCACCCAGGCAGAGGAGAGAGGTCCCGTAACAGAGAATCTGGCCTTATGTCAGCGCAGAATCTGTCTTCATGTCATAGCAGAGAATCAGGCTTCACGTCACCCACCACTGGAACAGGCCACTGTCACACATTTAGACCCCGGCACCCAGGCAGAGGAGAGAGGTCCCGTAACAGAGAATCTGGCCTTATGTCAGCGCAGAATCTGTATTCATGTCATAGCAGAGAATCAGGCTTCACGTCACCCACCACTGGAACAGGCCACTGTCACACATTTAGGCCCCGGCACCCAGACAGAGGAGAGAGGTCCTGTAACAGAGAATCTGGCCTTATGTCAGCACAGAATCTGTCTTCATGTCATAGCAGAGAATCAGGCTTCACGTCACCCACCACTGGAACAGGCCACTGTCACATATTTAGGCCCAGGCAGAGGAGAGAGGTCCCGTAACAGAGAATCTGGCCTTATGTCAGCGCAGAATCTGTATTCATGTCATAGCAGAGAATCAGGCTTCACGTCACCCACCACTGGAACAGGCCACTGTCACACATTTAGGCCCAGGCACCCAGGCAGAGGAGAGAGGTCCCGTAACAGAGAATCTGGCCTTATGTCAGCGCAGAATCTGTCTTCATGTCATAGCAGAGAATCAGGCTTCACGTCACCCACCACTGGAACAGGCCACTGTCACACATTTAGGCCCAGGCACCCAGGCAGAGGAGAGAGGTCCCGTAACAGAGAATCTGGCCTGATGTCCGCACAGAATCTGTCTTCATGTCATAGCAGAGAATCAGGCTTCACGTCACCCACCACTGGAACAGGCCACTGTCACACATTTAGGCCCAGGCACCCAGGCAGAGGAGAGAGGTCCCGTAACAGAGAATCTGGCCTGATGTCAGCGCAGAATCTGTCTTCATGTCATAGCAGAGAATCAGGCTTCACGTCACCCACCACTGGAACAGGCCACTGTCACACATTTAGGCCCAGGCACCCAGGCAGAGGAGAGAAGTCCCGTAACAGAGAATCTGGCCTTATGTCAGCGCAGAATCTGTCTTCATGTCATAGCAGAGAATCAGGCTTCACGTCACCCACCACTGGAACAGGCCACTGTCACACATTTAGACCCAGGCAGAGGAGAGAGGTCCCGTAACAGAGAATCTGGCCTTATGTCAGCGCAGAATCTGTCTTCATGTCATAGCAGAGAATCAGGCTTCACGTCACCCACCACTGGAACAGGCCACTGTCACACATTTAGGCCCAGGCACCCAGGCAGAGGAGAGAGGTCCCGTAACAGAGAATCTGGCCTGATGTCAGCACAGAATGAATCTGTCTTCATGTCATAGCAGAGAATCAGGCTTCACGTCACCCACCACTGGAACAGGCCACTGTCACACATTTAGGCCCAGGCACCCAGGCAGAGGAGAGAGGTCCCGTAACAGAGAATCTGGCCTGATGTCAGCGCAGAATCTGTCTTCATGTCATAGCAGAGAATCAGGCTTCACGTCACCCACCACTGGAACAGGCCACTGTCACACATTTAGGCCCAGGCACCCAGGCAGAGGAGAGAGGTCCCATAACAGAGAATCTGGCCTGATGTCAGCACAGAATCTGTCTTCATGTCATAGCAGAGAATCAGGCTTCACGTCACCCACCACTGGAACAGGCCACTGTCACACATTTAGGCCCAGGCACCCAGGCAGAGGAGAGAGGTCCCGTAACAGAGAATCTGGCCTTATGTCAGCGCAGAATCTGTCTTCATGTCATAGCAGAGAATCAGGCTTCACGTCACCCTCCACTGGAACAGGCCACTGTCACACATTTAGGCCCAGGCACCCAGGCAGAGGAGAGAGGTCCCGTAACAGAGAATCTGGCCTGATGTCAGCACAGAATCTGTCTTCATGTCATAGCAGAGAATCAGGCTTCACGTCACCCACCACTGGAACAGGCCACTGTCACACATTTAGGCCCAGGCACCAAGGCAGAGGAGAGAGGTCCCGTAACAGAGAATCTGGCCTGATGTCAGCACAGAATCTGTCTTCATGTCATAGCAGAGAATCAGGCTTCACGTCACCCACCACTGGAACAGGCCACTGTCACACATTTAGGCCCAGGCACCCAGGCAGAGGAGAGAGGTCCCGTAACAGAGAATCTGGCCTGATGTCAGCGCAGAATCTGTCTTCATGTCATAGCAGAGAATCAGGCTTCACGTCACCCACCACTGGAACAGGCCACTGTCACACATTTAGGCCCAGGCACCCAGGCAGAGGAGAGAGGTCCCGTAACAGAGAATCTGGCCTTATGTCAGCGCAGAATCTGTCTTCATGTCATAGCAGAGAATCAGGCTTCACGTCACCCACCACTGGAACAGGCCACTGTCACACATTTAGTCCCAGGCACCCAGGCAGAGGAGAGAGGTCGCGTAACAGAGAATCTGGCTTCATGTCAGCACAGAATAAGTCTTCATGTCATAGCAGAGAATCAGGCTTCACGTCACCCACCACTGGAACAGGCCACTGTCACACATTTAGGCCCCGGCACCCAGACAGAGGAGAGGTTCATTCAACTTTGGGTTGCCCCGCAATATAATGGTAAAATGAAATTAAAAATAGTATTGAATGAGGAAGTGCCCTGGAGTAGAATAATATATTGTTAAGGGAAGGTAGTTAATATCTAATCTGCACAAGGGATGGACAGGTCCTGTGGGATCCATGCCTGGTTCATTTTTATGAACGTCAGCTTGTCCACATTGGCTGTAGACAGCCGGCTGCGTTTGTCTGTAATGACGCCCCCTGCCGTGCTGAATACACGTTCAGACAAAACGCTGGCCGCCGGGCAGGCCAGCACCTCCAAGGCATAAAAGGCTAGCTCTGGCCACGTGGACAATTTGGAGACCCAGAAGTTGAATGGGGCCGAACCATCAGTCAGTACGTGGAGGGGTGTGCACAGGTACTGTTCCACCATGTTAGTGAAATGTTGCCTCCTGCTAACACGTTCCGTATCAGGTGGTGGTGCACTTAGCTGTGGCGTGTTGACAAAACTTTTCCACATCTCTGCCATGCTAACCCTGCCCTCAGAGGAGCTGGGCGTGACACAGCTGTGTTGGCGACCTCTTGCTCCTCCTCTGCCTTCGCCTTGGGCTTCCACTGGTTCCCCTGTGACATTTGGGAATGCTCTCAGTAGCGCGTCTACCAACGTGCGCTTGTACTCGCGCATCTTCCTATCACGCTCCAGTGTAGGAAGTAAGGTGGGCACATTGTCTTTGTACCGGGGATCCAGCAGGGTGGCAACCCAGTAGTCCGCACACGTTAAAATGTGGGCAACTCTGCTGTCGTTGCGCAGGCACTGCAGCATGTAGTCGCTCATGTGTGCCAGGCTGCCCAGAGGTAAGGACAAGCTGTCCTCTGTGGGAGGCGTATCGTCATCGTCCTGTGTTTCCCCCCAGCCACGCACCAGTGATGGGCCCGAGCTGCTTTGGGTGCCACCCCGCTGTGAACATGCTTCATCCTCATCCTCCTCCACCTCCTCCTCATCCTCGTCCTCCTCGTCCTCCAGTAGTGGGCCCTGTCTGGCCACATTTGTACCTGGCCTCTAGTGTTGCAAAAAACCTCCCTCTGAGTCACTTCGAAGAGACTGGCCTGAAAGTGCTAAAAATGACCCCTCTTCCTCCTGGCCCACCTCCTCTTCCATCATCGCCCTAAGTGTTTTCTCAAGAAGACATAGAAGTGGTATTGTAACGCTGATAACGGCGTCATTGCCACTGGCCATGTTGGTGGAGTACTCGAAACAGCGCAACAGGGCACACAGGTCTCGCATGGAGGCCCAGTCATTGGTGGTGAAGTGGGTCTGATCCACAGTGCGACTGACCCGTGCGTGCTGCAGCTGAAACTCCACTATGGCCTGCTGCTGCTCGCACAGTCTGTCCAGCATATGCAAGGTGGAGTTCCACCTGGTGGGCACGTCGCATATGAGGCGGTGAGCGGGAAGGCCGAAGTTACGCTGTAGCGCAGACAGGCGAGCAGCGGCAGGGTGTGAACGCCGGAAACGCGAACAGACGGCCCGCACTTTATGCAGCAGCTCTGACATGTCGGGGTAGTTGCGAATGAACTTCTGCACCACCAAATTCAGCACATGCGCCAGGCAAGGGATGTGCGTCAAACCGGCTAGTCCCAGAGCTGCAACGAGATTTCGCCCATTATCGCACACCACCAGGCCGGGCTTGAGGCTCACCGGCAGCAACCACTCGTCGGTCTGTTGTTCTATACCCCGCCACAACTCCTGTGCGGTGTGGGGCCTGTCCCCCAAACATATGAGTTTCAGAATGGCCTGCTGACGTTTACCCCGTGCTGTGCTGAAGTTGGTGGTGAAGGTGTGTGGCTGACTGGATGAGCAGGTGGAAGAAGAGGAGGAGGAAGCTGAGTAGGAGGAGGAGGAGACAGGAGGCAAAGAATGTTGCCCTGCGATCCTTGGCGGCGGAAGGACGTGCGCCAAACAGCTCTCCGCCTGGGGCCCAGCCGCCACTACATTTACCCAGTGTGCAGTTAGGGAGATATAGCGTCCCTGGCCGTGCTTACTGGTCCACGTATCTGTGGTTAGGTGGACCTTGCCACAGATGGCGTTGCGCAGTGCACACTTGATTTTATCGGACACTTGTTTGTGCAGTGAAGGCACGGCTCTCTTGGAGAAGTAGTGGCGGCTGGGAACAACATACTGTGGGACAGCAAGTGACATGAGCTGTTTGAAGCTGTGTGTGTCCACCAGCCTAAATGACAGCATTTTTATAGGCCAGTAGTTTAGAAATGCTGGCATTCAGGGCCAGGGATCGAGGGTGGCTAGGTGGGAATTTACGCTTTCTCTCAAATGTTTGTGAGATGGAGAGCTGAACGCTGCCGTGTGACATGGTTAAGATGCTTGGTGACGCAGGTGGTGGTGTTGGTGGTACATCCCATGTTTGCTGGGGCCAACGTTCCTCCAGAGGCGGAGGAAGAGGCCGAGGCGGCGGCAGCAGCAGCAGAAGAGGCCGAGGCGGCGGCAGCAGCAGAAGAGGCCGAGGCGGCAGCAGCAGAAGAGGTAGCAGGGGGAGCCTGAGTGACTTCCTTGTTTTTAAGGTGTTTACTCCACTGCAGTTCATGCTTTGCATGCAGGTGCCTGGTCATGCAGGTTGTGCTAAGGTTCAGAACGTTAATGCCTCGCTTCAGGCTCTGATGGCACAGCGTGCAAACCACTCGGGTCTTGTCGTCAGCACATTGTTTGAAGAAGTGCCATGCTAGGGAACTCCTTGAAGCTGCCTTTGGGGTGCTCGGTCCCAGATGGCGGCGGTCAGTAGCAGGCGGAGTCTCTTGGCGGCGGGTGTTCTGATTTTGCCCACTGCTCCCTCTTTTGCTACGCTGTTGGCTCGGTCTCACCACTGCCTCTTCCTCCGAACTGTGAAAGTCAGTGGCACGACCTTCATTCCATGTGGGGTCTAGGACCTCATCGTCCCCTGCATCGTCTTCCACCCAGTCTTGATCCCTGACCTCCTGTTCAGTCTGCACACTGCAGAAAGACGCAGCAGTTGGCACCTGTGTTTCGTCATCATCAGAGACGTGCTGAGGTGGTATTCCCATGTCCTCATCATCAGGAAAAATAAGTGGTTGTGCGTTAGTGCATTCTATCTCTTCCACCCCTGGGGAAGGGCTAGGTGGATGCCCTTGGGAAACCCTGGCAGCAGAGTCTTCAAACAGCATAAGAGACTGCTGCATAACTTGAGGCTCAGACAGTTTCCCTGATATGCATGGGGGTGATGTGACAGACCGATGGGCTTGGTTTTCATGCGCCATCTGTGCGCTTTCTGCAGAAGACTGGGTGGGAGATAATGTGAACATGCTGGATCCACTGTCGGCCACCCAATTGACTAATGCCTGTACCTGCTCAGGCCTTACCATCCTTAGAACGGCATTGGGCCCCCCCAAATATCGCTGTAAATTCTGCTGGCTACTGGGACCTGAGGTAGTTGGTTCACTAGGACGTGTGGCTGTGGCAGAACGGCCACGTCCTCTCCCAGCACCAGAGGGTCCACTAACACCACCACGACCATGTCCACGTCCGCGGCCCTTATTAGATGTTTTCCTCATTGTTCCCGTTCACCACAATTTTGAGAATGGCAAATTTTGGAATGCTTTTTCAACCCAGAACAAAAAGTCTGCTTTTACGGTCACTACAAATAACTTGACCAGCTAAAACACTGCAGATTTGGTTGAATAGAGATGTGAGACCTGTTTTTTTTTTGCGCTGTGTGACAGGTATAGGTTTAATCACAGAATCACACTTCTATCAGCACGCTAGCGTGTGTCTTAGGTTTTTCTGAATGACACTATCAATACCTTCAATGTAAGATTTTCTTTTTGGGATAGATTTCAAGTAGGCCTCAAATACCAGAAACTAGTTATTTTGAAAATGGCAAATTTGGGAATGCTTTTCAACCCAGAACAAAAAGTCTGCTTTTACGGTCACTACAAATAACTTGACCAGATAAAACACTGCAGATTTGGTTGAATAGAGATGTGAGACCTGTTTTTTTTTGCGCTGTGTGACAGGTATAGGTTTAATCACAGAATCACACTTCTATCAGCACGCTAGCGTGTGTCTTAGGTTTTTCTGAATGACACTATCAATACCTTCAATGTAAGATTTTCTTTTTGGGATAGATTTCAAGTAGGCCTCAAATACCAGAAACTAGTTATTTTGAGAATGGCAAATTTGGGAATGCTTTTTCAACCCAGAACAAAAAGTCTGCTTTTACGGTCACTACAAATAACTTGACCAGCTAAAACACTGCAGATTTGGTTGAATAGAGATGTGAGACCTGTTTTTTTTTTGCGCTGTGTTACAGGTATAGGTTTAATCACAGAATCACACTTCTATCAGCATGCTAGCGTGTGTCTTAGGTTTTTCTGAATGACACTATCAATACCTTCAATGTAAGATTTTCTTTTTGGGATAGATTTCAAGTAGGCCTCAAATACCAGAAACTAGTTATTTTGAGAATGGCAAATTTGGGAATGCTTTTTCAACCCAGAACAAAAAGTCTGCTTTTACGGTCACTACAAATAACTTGACCAGATAAAACACTGCAGATTTGGTTGAATACAGATGTGAGACCTGTTTTTTTTTGCGCTGTGTGACAGGTATAGG
Source organism: Bufo bufo (assembly GCF_905171765.1). Lineage (NCBI taxonomy): Eukaryota > Metazoa > Chordata > Amphibia > Anura > Bufonidae > Bufo > Bufo bufo. The sequence continues at coordinate 174,694,659 of NC_053395.1, forward strand.
TTTAATCACAGAATCACACTTCTATCAGCACGCTAGCGTGTGTCTTAGGTTTTTCTGAATGACACTATCAATACCTTCAATGTAAGATTTTCTTTTTGGGATAGATTTCAAGTAGGCCTCAAATACCAGAAACTAGTTATTTTGAGAATGGCAAATTTGGGAATGCTTTTTCAACCCAGAAAAAAAAGGGTGCTTTTACGGTCAATACAAATAACTTGACCAGCTAAAACAGTACAGATTTAGTTGAATAGAAATGTCAGGTCTATTTTTTAGGCGCTGGGTGACAGGCTCAACTTGCCCCTGATGTAATATATGGCCAAAAAATAACCACACTGTTGATGGTTAAATGCACTTGGGTGACACAGGCTCAGCCTGCACCAGATGTAGTATATGGCCAAAAAATAATCAGACTGTTGATGGTTAAATGCACTTGGGTGACACAGGCTCAGCCTGCACCAGATGTAGTATATGGCCAAAAAATAATCAGACTGTTGATGGTTAAATGCACTTGGGTGACACAGGCTCAGCCTGCAGCTTATGTAGGATATAGCACAAAATAACCACACTATCGATGGTTAAATACACTTGGGTGACACAGGCTCAGCCTGCAGCTGATGTAGTATATGGCCAAAAAATAATCAGACTGTTGATGGTTAAATGCACTTGGGTGACACAGGCTCAGCCTGCAGCTGATGTAGTATATGGCCAAAAAATACCCAGACTGTTGATGGTTAAATGCACTTCGGTGACACAGGCTCAGCCTGCAGCTGATGTAGGATATAGCACAAAATAACCACACTATCGATGGTTAAATACACTTGGTGATAGCTCGTGCTGGCGCACCACAAGTCACAAAATGGCCGCCGATCACCCCAGAAAAAAAGTGATCTAAAAACGCTCTGGGCAGCCTCAAAAAAGTGAGCAAGTCAATAATAGCACTTCAATGATCCACAGCTGCAGATCGATCACAGAATGAAGTCTTTTGGAGGAGTTAATCTGCCTAATCTCGCCCTAACGTCGCAGCTGCAACCTCTCCCTATACTGATCATAGCAGAGTGACGTGCGGCGCTACGTGACTCCAGCTTAAATAGAGGCTGGGTCACATGGTGCACTGGCCAATCACAGCCATGCCAATAGTAGGCATGGCTGTGATGGCCTCTTGGGCCAAGTAGTATGACGCTTGTTGATTGGCTGCTTTGCAGCCTTTAAAAAAGCGCCAAGAAAGCGCCGAACACCGAACCCGAACCCGGACTTTTACGAAAATGTTCGGGTTCGGGTCCGTGTCACGGACACCCCAAAATTCGGTACGAACCCGAACTATACAGTTCGGGTTCGCTCATCCCTACTTCTAAGCCTTCTAATGTCCCCAAAAAATAAAATGGCATTCACAAAAAGATCTAAACATGTAGTAAACGTATGGGAAATGTAAAGTAATAACAATTTTTGTAAATTTGGCATAAAAATAAAAAAATTGACTCAATTTTACCACTGTCATGAAGTACAATATGTGACGAGAAAACAATTTCACAATGTAAGTAAAAGCGTTTTAGTTTTCACCACATAAAGTGACAGGTCAGATTTGCAAAAAATGGCCTGGTCCTTAAGGTGAAAAATAGCAGGGTCCTGAAGGGGTTAAAATAGCCAAGACGTCATTAACACCAATGTAAGTCAATGGGGGACGGGTCCGTTTTCTTCTATTGGGTCCAATTAAAACGTTGTGTGTCAGGCCAGATCCGTCTTGCTCCGCACCAGATCACGGACAGAAAAACACTGCTTGCAGCGTTATTCTGTCCGCGACGGAGACACAACCAAACGGAACAGAATACATTCTGGTATATTCCATTTCGTTCAGTCTTGTCCCCATTGACAATGAATGGGGACAAAACGGAAGCATTTTCCCCCGCTATTGAGATCCTATGACTGATCTCAATAGCGGAAAGTGCAAGTGTGAAAGTAGCCTTAGCCAAGCAAGAGCAGAAACTGTGCTTTAGTTTCGGAGCAGAGCAGCGACTGCGCAGGTGCTGCTTCATGTAAGTGTAGCAGCACCTGCACAGTCGCTGCCCTTTAACCAAAACAGACGTTTTGTCCTTTCTCAGCTAATTGAAGCAGAGGCACAGGCAGGAAATTGTGAGGGCCAGGCCGAAATTCTGTCCCTGTCAATCTAGTGGCAGGTGGCCACTTCTTAATCACCCACACAGGTGAATAAATCCTGGTAAAGAGAATAGATGAATAAATTTCAACCAATTGGCTCATTTCTGCTTTAGACAAAAAGGCAGAAAATGTGGTCCAAATCCTGTGCAGTCCAAGTGACATTTACGCAACACTTGATAGTATTCCTAGTTCAACACTAGATGGCGATCTTATTGCACTATTACTTAGTTTGCTGCTCGCTCACTTCAATCCTGTAGTTTGTAATGAATATTGATATCGAATAGCAATTGTTTATATTCAACATTTTTACAGTTTACAATATGTGAAACCCCCAGAGGATCAGGTTTTATATATATCGAATATTTACTTATGTAATTAACTTGGCATTGTAAATGTTTATAAATAAATATATACTGTTTAACTAAATTGCTACAATTTAGAAATGGCAATCGTTTTAATATTATGTGATAATATATGCTTATGGATCACATAAACATTAAAGTTTTTTTTTCCGGGAGTTACATATTAATGACCTGCCCTCAGGATAGTTCAGGATATCTGATCGGTGGGGGTACAACTCCCAGCACCCCCATCATTTAGCTGTTGGAGCACTACAGTCCTTTCCCAAGCCAGTGATGTCATTTTCATTGCTCACGTGATGCATGTGCAGTTCAGTACCATTTGAGTGAATGAGCATGGGCTGCAATACCATGACCAGCTACTATACACTGTGCGACGCTGTGCTTGGCAGGCTGTGAGGGGGCTGCAGCTCTTATCTGAGTGCTGAGGCTCTTTCAAACAGCTGACGGTCTTGGACTCATAATAAATTTTTATTGGGGAGCATAAGCATAATTTGCTTTATACAAATACACTAGTAGAAAACAAAAAAAAAAAGAACATCTGGAAAACGTAATGTGAATGTAAGCTCAGTTTGACAAAATATAATCTGCTAGTGGTGCTAGGTCAATGCAGCAGGGTATATGTTGAGGCAGGGTCAGATTAATACAGAGTGGCATCTCCCCTAGCTGCGATACAGACGGCCACTCTGGCATGGTAATGGTCACACAGATGCTGGATGTCCTCCTGTGGTACGTCATTCCAAGATCTTTCACCACGGACCCAGAGTTCAGCCAAGGTGTTCGTTGGCTGCTGGGCATGGGAGATCCGCCGCCTCATCCAGTCCCAGACATTCCTGATGGGGAAGAGATCTGGGGATCAAGGTGGTCAGGGGAGCTGCTGGATACCCTGAAGTGCGGGCAGTGTGTGGGCATTCGTTATCTTGTTGGAACACCACAACTTCTAAAGGAAGTAGAACTAGTTCCATGATGTCCTGGACAAACCTAAGATTAGTCAGTGTTCCCTCCTGTGTCTCTGCTCTATGAATGGTGGCATCTCCAGCCCTACTGCAAACTCTGATGCAGCCATCATTGGTTTCAAGGCAGGTTCTGCTTTTATCACTGAACATTAGTTTCCCGTTCATGCCTCCAGTGCACTCCCTTGTGGCACCAGTGCAGGCGTTCTTGGTGTTAAATGTCAGGGGCAAACGAGCTAGTGGAGTGCATAAATGCAAGTCTTTCAAGTAGATGGTTTTTCCATCCTTTCAGATACAGCAGCTCTTCTTATATGCTGATTTTGGCATGATGCATCTGTCTTGACCATCCAGAACCCTGTATATGTGTATGAGTGCCCTCCTCTGACCACTTTCAACACCACCAAGAGTTGACGGATGGACCATCCAGCCTTTTGAAGTCCCACTATTCGGCTCTTTTCAAAGTTCATTAATTACACAAATGGTCAGTTAATACTGTCCATGAGGAATAACTCAATAGAAGCGAAGTCCTCCAGCAACACAGTGACAGGTAAATACATGCAAAATGTTATCGAATACCTGTACTGGACCCATCCAGGTAATAGGCCAAATTCTACCAAACTGAGACGCAGGTTTGGTCCATTGTCACCTTAATTATCTTGGTAACTTCTTCAGATGAGGGTCATAGCAGATCTACAAAGCATAGCCTCATAAGGTCAGAAGCTAAAAGTAAATTGTGTTATGTAAGGTTTTATCAATTTTTTCTTTAAAAGTCTGAAAACATTTTGGGAAATATTCCTAAAACTATTGTGACTGCAGCTTTTAACAATCATTATTCTGTCTTGTATTTCCGTTTATGGAAGTCAACAGGGAAAAATTAGTTGAGCAAATCAGTAATAGGGCATGCCTTAGGTACCCTAAATACATGCAAATGGAACTGCTCCCTAGCAAATATAAATGCTTTAGTTCAGATTCCAGAGTTTTAAAGTGAACTTTAGGTGACTGTTGGCAGATGTGATACCAGCAGTTGCCAGCATACTTGCAATGCATCATATTTAGCTTAAAGAGTAACCGTTGTTTAAATTTTTCCATAAATCAAGAACCGTCTCTTGTTAAAGAAAACCCCCAGAGATGTTGCTGCAGCTTCTAGTAAGTTTTTTATTTTTTATTTCATCCCAGTGCTGGAGTCACAGCTACCCTGCTCAGTACTGTTGTATAATATTGGCTATGCTGTTGCTGCTTCTGAGTGAGCTACAGAGAGATAGGGAAGCAGGCTCTCCTCTTGAAAACTGAAGGATACAAGTCATATAATGGTCAAAAATGCTGTTATTTGTAATGTCATACCTCCCAACCATCCTAAATCTGGCGGGACAGTCATGTCTTACTCTCAGCTGATTGTAATGGTCAAGCAGAGAGCCATACGCTGCCAGCTTCACCATGCAGCTCAGCCGCCAGCACTTGCTAGCAGCAGCACAATATCCTGTCACACATTGTGCTACTGGTCTATGTAGGAGGAGCCGGGAATCAGCGTCTGTGCTCCTCCTCCTCCACAGACCAGCAGCGCGATGTGTGACAGAACATCATGCTGCTGCGGTGGAGCACCAGCATCTGATCTGTATGCTCCAGAGGAAATAGGTGAGTATTTACTTTGGTTTTTTTTTCTCTGAAGGGGGCATGTATCTGGCGTAACCATTGTGAGGGGGCACTTATCTAGTGTTAACACTGTGAGAGGGCACATATTGTCAGGTCCATAAATATTGGGACATTGACACAATTCTAAAATTTTTGGCTCTATACACCACCACAATGGATTTGAAATGAAACTAACAAGATGTGCTTTAACTGCAGACTGTCAGCTTTAATTTGAGGGTATTTACATCTAAATCAGGTGAACAGTGTAGGAATTACAACAGTTTGCATATGTGCCTCCCACTTGTTAAGGAACCAAAAGTAATGGGACAGAATAATAATCATAAATCAAACTTTCACTTTTTAATACTTGGTTGCAAATCCTTTGCAGTCAATTACAGCCTGAAGTCTGGAACGCATAGACATCACCAGACGCTGGGTTTCATCCCTGGTGATGCTCTGCCAGGCCTCTACTGCAACTGTCTTCAGTTCCTGCTTGTTCTTGGGGCATTTTCCCTTCAGTTTTGTCTTCAGCAAGTGAAATGCATGCTCAATTGGATTCAGGTCAGGTGATTGACTTGGCCATTGCATAACATTCCACTTCTTTCCCTTAAAAAACTCTTTGGTTGCTTTTGCAGTATGCTTTGGGTCATTGTCCATCTGCACTGTGAAGCGTCGTCCAATGAGTTCTGAAGCATTTGGCTGAATATGAGCAGATAATATTGCCTGAAACACTTCAGAATTCATCCTGCTGCTTTTGTCAGCAGTCACATCATCAATAAATACAAGAGAACCAGTTCCATTGGCAGCCATACATGCCCACGCCATGACACTACCACCACCATGCTTCACTGATGAGGTGGTATGCTTAGGATCATGAGCAGTTCCTTTCCTTCTCCATACTCTTCTCTTCCCATCACTCTGGTACAAGTTGATCTTGGTCTCATCTGTCCATAGGATGTTGTTCCAGAACTGTGAAGGCTTTTTTAGATGTCGTTTGGCAAACTCTAATCTGGCCTTCCTCTTTTTGAGGCTCACCAATGGTTTACATCTTGTGGTGAACCCTCTGTATTTACTCTAGTGAAGTCTTCTCTTGATTGTTGACTTTGACACACATACACCTACCTCCTGGAGAGTGTTCTTGATCTGGCCAACTGTTGTGAAGGGTATTTTCTTCACCAGGGAAATAATTCTTCGGTCATCCACCACAGTTGTTTTCTGTGGTCTTCCCGGTCTTTTAGTGTTGCTGAGCTCACCAGTGTGTTCCTTCTTTTTAAGAATGTTCCAAACAGTTGTTTTGGCCACGCCTAATGTTTTTGCTATCTCTGATGGGTTTGTTTTGTTTTTTCAGCCTAATGATGGCTTGCTTCACTGATAGTGAAAGCTCTTTGGATCTCATCTTGAGAGTTGACAGCAACAAATTCCAAATGCAAATAGCGCACTTGAAATGAACTCTGGACCTTTTATCCGCTCATTGTAATTGGGATAATGAGGGAATAACTCATACCTGGCCATGGAACAGCTGAGAAGCCAATTGTCCCATTACTTTTGTCCCCTTAACAAGTGGGAGGCACATATGCAAACTGTTGTAATTCCTACACCGTTCACCTTATTTGGATGTAAATACCCTCAAATTAAATCTGACAGTCTGCAGTTAAAGCACATCTTGTTCGTTTCATTTCAAATCTATTGTGGTGGTGTATAGAGCCAAAAATGTTACAATTGTGTCCATGTCCCAATATTTATGGACCTGACTGTATATGGCCATAACTACAGTGAGGGGGCACATATCTGGCCATAATTGCCATGGAGTGGGCATATCTGAGCATAACCACTGTGAAAGGGTCACATTTGGGCATAACTACTGTGAGGTGCACAATGTGAGCATGGCTACATTGAGGGGCACAATGTGGGCATTGCTGTGTGCTGGCACAATGGGGGAATAATTACTATGTGGGGCCATTAAGGGGACTTGGCGTGTATAATTATGTTTTGGGCGCAGGTAGAGGCATTTTTGTTTTCCTCTTTCTGTTTTTCAAAAGTTGGGAGGTATGCTCATGTACACACACTACAATTTATTCTGAAAAGTATAAAGTTGCTTTAATGAGCTGTGACTTATCAGCAATGGTGTTGACATTGAAATATCTTTTATTCTGACAGTTAAAATCCAGTGGAGTCATCTGTGTCTTTGAAGATGTAAACGAGGCACGATGAAAGGTGTTAGTAATGATTGCATTTGATCAGTGTATAACAAGGATTTAGAGTCATTTTATACACATCCTGTACCAAAAGTGTAAGTTTGTATAGATCAGGACAAACTTTTTCAGTATCAGGTGTACTTTTTGTGAGATCAGAGTACCTTCACCAGTGTAAAACGTAACCTTTACTGATGATCATTAAAAAAATAATTACGCAATTTGTGCCCTTAAAAAGCAATTAACAATAAGGCTGGACAGGACAATGAAAAGAAAATTGACTCACGCTCACACTTGCCCTTTCAAACTATAGGCCCTACCTAGCAAAACGGAATGGCCGCCCCGATAGGGGCGATTCCGTGTCAGGAAGCTCCTAATAGGCCCTATATGTCCCTGACAAGGGATAGATACTGCCACCAGAGAAGAGACCTAGTATTACTACAGTTCAATAGTAATGTCATAAGTCAATGCATGTATCAGTGAATAATAAAGTTGAAGATGAATTATATTTGGTACCAAATATGTGGGAATTGTTTTTCTTTATGGCCATGAGATTTACCATTATTATTTGGTATTACTACAAGAATATAATCTGATTCACACACATATTGCCTCCATTTCTGTATTGTTTGTTTTTTGGAGTCTTTTTGGTATATGTAGTCCCCTGATGAACTGACCCCAGAGAATGGTTCAGAGAAAAACGCGTCGGGACAAAGTTTGCATTCCTGGGACATATGCTATGTGCTCCTTTTTATTCCACTGGTGATCAAAACCTGGACGCCGCTGATTTACTTGGGAGCATATATGTATTATGTGCGATTTTTTTTGTTGTAACTTTATTATTTTCTGATACATGCATGGACTTATGACATTACTATTGGACTGTAGTCATACTAGGTCTCTTCTCGGGTGGCGGTATCTATCCCCTATCAGGGACATATAGGGCCTATTGGGGCGATCTTGTGTCAGGAACCTCCTATCTGGGCAGCCATTCCGTTTTGCTATGCAGGGCCTATAGTTTGATAGGGCAAGTGTGAGGGTGAGTCAGTTTTCCTTTCCCTGTCCTGCCCAGCCTCATTGTTAATTGCTTTTTAAGGGCACAAGTTGGGTGAAAAAGTACTTTTTGTGAAGCCTGAGTTAGGTGATCTAGCAATGGACCAGGGACATGCACATGTAGCATGCAGAAGGTGCAATTTCTTTGCATTTCCTAGTACAGGACACCGGCTGCTGCTCATATTTTTTCCTTGTCCCACCACTGCTCGTCTATCTATAGTGGCATGCAAGCTCTGCTACATCATAAAGGTTCAGGCCTATGTCAGCTGGTCAGTGCTTAGTCTGTGGCCGATCATTAATTATTGAACCCCTAACGCATAATGCCGTACAGGTACAGTATTATGCGCAAGGAATTGTATGGATCAGGCTGCTGTGCTAAACCGGCTCCATACATGGCGGGTGTCGGCTGTATAATACAGCAGGCACCCAGCCGCAAAGACCAGGATTGGCGATGACACAAACTGGTCATTCAACCCCTCAGATGCTGCATTCAATAGTGATCGTCCCATTTGGGAGGTTAGGCAGAGGGAAGGGGCTCCCTCTGCCTCTTCATCAAAGCCCCCACAGTGAAATCGGGGGGTTCTGATTGGTTACCATGACAGCCTGGGGCCTTGTGAAGGTTCCCAAGCTCGTCATGGTAAACTCCCTGTAAAGCTGTGCATGAGGCACAGCTTGACAGGCAGGCAATGAAAATTGCATAGACCTTAATAGTTCTCTATTATGGTCTATGGGACCAGTTCACAGAATTCCAAAAGAGCATGTATGGCCTATAAATCTTCTCGTGCCAATTAAGGCACTCTATCCTCAAAGAGAGAGAGTACCCCCCAAATCCTTATATAGGCCTCTTCCCTAGTTAAGCCAATACTCTCTGCTCTGCACGGATGAGGGGCAATCACCCCAAAACAGCTGTCTGCAGATGAGATGCTGGCTTATTTAATATCCGAGTCACGTCTCAAGGCCTATTTAAAGGGTCGAACATTGACTTATAGGATAGCTGCCTTTCATCTGGTGGCATCAGAGGCAGAGCTTTAGAGCTCATTTGCATCCCTTTCTTCTCATGCCATTTTTAGCGCACAGTGAATGTCATAATATCAAAACCCTAAAAACCTTGGTGGAATAGTGTTTTTTTTTTCTGTTTGTTTTCTTCCATTTTCCTCTACAAAGATTTTTTTTTTACCATTTTCCAATACAAGACATGGTAAAATAAATGGTGCTATTAAAAAATGCATCTTGTCCCGCAAAAAATAAGCCCTCATATGGCTATGTGAATGGAAAATTTAAAAAGTTATGGCTATTGGAATGTAGGGAGGAAAAATAAAATGCAAAAACGAAAATAGGCCAGGCCTGTCCCGATGCATGACTGTAGCAGAAATGTGATCAATCAGCCAATCAGTGGCCACAGTGGTGACCTGCCTGTGATTGATTGAGCTGTGTCAAGCAGGACCAGGTAGCAGAGACCGGCAAGTGAGTTAGCAATCATCTGAACAGGAACGACTACTAGTTTTGAGTCCTTCTGACTCTTTTTTTATTTTATTTTTTATATTACCTTCCAGACAAACCCTTTAAAGTCTCACTGTCTTGTAAATAAATAGTGTAGAGATAGTTTTAGGTTATTTTTCTTAAACTTAATTTCAAATATATCAATAAAATGAAACAATTGACACTGGCAAAAAAGTTACAAAATACAAGAGGAAAATGAATCCCAATCATAAATCTAGGTGATTTGATTGAATCCCAATCAAAAAGTGTGAAAAGGTGTTTTTTTTAAATCTTTTTGTTTGCCTTTGGTTTCCTTGAATAATGATGACTACAACTAGTGTATCATATAAAATCATTACAGCAGACTATTCTTCACTCTACTATAGTTACCAAGGAAACTGTATTTAATTAATTCTCCCCTGATGGTGATTATAAGTACTTGCAGTACAGGGCAAAAAGAATTTGTCTTTTTCTAAAGGCCGTCTTGTTGATAACTTAAAGTACAGTTGACTTTTTTTTTTTAAGTAGAGTATCTTCCGGTACCATTTTGCTGGTAGGACCTTCACTGATAGGTGTAAGGGTTCTGGATCTCTATTTTCAATCTAGATTCACTTTATCATTGAGATCATAGGCTCCCCCCCCCCCCCCCCATTCTCTACATTGGTGGATGCCCCTCTGCCAAACACCAGCCAATGGCAGATTTATATTATGACTGTCATCTCAGAATTTATTTTTTGGAAACACATCTTAAAGGCTTCTTTGGGTTTTTACCTCCAAACTAGGTATTAATTGCCTGTGATTTATAGGGGTTCTCTGAGGCTGGTAAGGCTACTTTCACACTAGCGTTCGGGGCTCCGCTTGTGAGTTCCGTTTGAAGGCTCTCACAAGCGGCCCCGAACGGATCCGTACTGCCCCAATGCATTCTGAGTGGATGCGGATCCGCTCAGAATGCATCAGTTTGGCACCGTTTGGCCTCCGCTCCGCTCAGCAGGCGGACACCTGAACGCAGCTTGCAGCGTTTTTGTGTCCGCCTGGCCGTGCGGAGCCAAACGGATCCGTCCAGACTTACAATGCAAGTCAATGGGGACGGATCCGTTTGACATTGACACAATATGGTGCAATTTCAAACGGATCCGTCCCCCATTGACTTTCAATGTAAAGTCAGGATTATACCATCAGATCAGAGTTTTCTCCAATCCGATGGTATATTTTAACTTGAAGCGTCCCCATCACCATGGGAACGCCTCTATGTTAGAATATACCATCGGATTTGAGTTACATCGTGAAACTCAAATCCGACAGTATATTCTAACACAGAGGCGTTCCCATGGTGATGGGGACGCTTCAAGTTAGAATATACTGAGAACTGTGTACATGACTGCCCCCTGCTGCCTGGCAGTTGCTGCCAGGCAGCAGGGGGCAGACCCCCCCCTCCTGTATTTAACTTATTGGTGGCCAGTGCGGGCCCCCCCTCCCTCCCCAGTATTAATTGTAACCAGTGCGGCCCCCCTCCCTCTATATTCATCGGTGGCCAGTGCGGATATTAAATATGAGCAGTGCGGTCTCCCCCTCCCTCCCTCCCCAGTATTAAATATGAGCAGTGCTGTCTCCCCCCTCCCTCCCTCCCTCCCCAGTATTAAATATGAACAGTGCGGCCTCCCCCCCTCCCTCCCTCCCCAGTATTAAATATGAGCAGTGCGGCCTCCCCCTCCCTCTATTCATTGGTGGCCAGTGCGGATTCAAAGTATTCTGATCAGTGCGGCCTCTCCTCTCTCCCCCCCCCCCATCATTGGTGGCAGCGGAGAGTACCAATCGGAGTCCCAGTTTAAATCGCTGGGGCTCCGATCGGTTACCATGGCAGCCAAGACGCTATTGCAGTCTTGGCTGCCATGGTTACTTAGCAACAAATAGCAGCATTATACTTACCTGAAGAGCTGCGATCTATGTGACCGGCCGGGAGCTCCTCCTACTGGTAAGTGACAGGTCTATAGGCAATGCGCCGCACAGACCTTTCACTTACCAGTAGGAGGAGCTCCCGGCCGGTCACAGACATCGTAGCTCTTCAGGTAAGTATAATGATTCTATTTGTTGCTAAGTAACCATGGCAGCCAAGACTGCAATAGCGTCTTGGCTGCCATGGTAACCGATCGGAGCCCCAGCGATTTAAACTGGGACTCCGATCGGTACTCTCCGCTGCCACCAATGATGGGGGGGGGGGGGAGAGAGGAGAGGCCGCACTGATCACAATACTTTGAATCCGCACTGGCCACCAATGAATAGAGGGAGGGGGAGGCCGCACTGCTCATATTTAATACTGGGGAGGGAGGGAGGGGGAGACCGCACTGCTCATATTTAATACTGGGGAGGGAGGGAGGGGGAGACCGCACTGCTCATATTTAATACTGGGGAGGGAGGGAGGGGGAGACCGCACTGCTCATATTTAATATCCGCACTGGCCACCGATGAATATAGAGGGAGGGGGGCCGCACTGGTTACAATTAATACTGGGGAGGGAGGGGGGGCCGCACTGGACACCAATAAGTTAAATACAGGAGGGGGGGGGGGTCTGCCCCCAGCTGCCTGGCAGCATCTGCCAGGCAGCAGGGGGCAGTTATGTACACAGTTCTCAGTATATTCTAACTTGAAGCGTCCCCATCACCATGGGAACGCTTCTGTGTTTAGAATATACTGTCGGATCTGAGTTTTCCGAAGTGAAAAATCAGATCTGAAATAAACAGTTAAGCAAACGGATCCGTTCTGAACGGATGCAAGCGTTTGCATTATAGGAGCGGATCCGTCTGATGAAACATCAGACGGACCCGCTCCGAACGCTAGTGTGAAAGTAGCCTAACAAATGTGCATGACCTGCAGAAAAAAAATCATCTTTTCAGATCATTCTAGGTCTAGGCAGTGACCTCTCATCTCTGCTGCTCCTAATCCCTGCTGGACCAGAAATATGACGTGCCATCTAAATGCATATCTCCATTGTGAGGCAATCAATGACCTCAGCAGTGAAGCGTTAGTAATAGCATGTGACTGCTGAGCCTCAGTGATCACGTGTTGTTCCTGCACTGGTCACCACAGAGGTCATCTTTCATCAACTTTATGCTGTCCTCACTGAGGATTTCACCTTAATTGTTTATACAGGTCTCATGTAATACTGGTTCTCCCTGCAGAGATCCAGTTGCTGTAGGAAGTCTTAAAGGCAAAGGAAGAAAACGATCTCTCTGTAGTTATCCACTTTGTAAGTCAATGCCCAACCTCGTAACCCATTGAAGACATGCTCAGTAAATGTATGGCTCATGTCACCTTGAAGATGGAGCCTGCACTAGAGTGAAGCTAGCGCCATATCCATCGGGCGATTGCTGTTTCACATAGCAGACACCAGGGGCTAATGTCTGTGATTGCAATTGGTGTTATTACCAGACATTTGAGGTGACATCTGAGGCAACTTTCTCCGGGAGTGCTGTGCTCCTAGGGCCTGAACGACTTCCCCGCGCTGAAATCAGGGAAGCTGTTTATTGGGGTTAATAGGTCTCTCTGAAGAGTTCCAGGCTATTACAGCTGTATTTGTTATGGCAGCCTGCAGGTGGCAGGACACCATAAGAAAATAGTGAAAATGCCATACACTGCAATGCTGGTTTGCAGTTTTTATGACTCTTCACCTCCCAAAAATTAGAAAAATTTGAAAAGTTATACAGACTGTAATAGTATCAAAAAAAAAACTAAAGCTCGCCCCACCAAAAATGAGCCTTCACACAGCTCCATAGATGGCAATAATAAAACAAGGAAAAATGTTAGGTTTTTATATATATATATTTTTTTAACATATGAAACACCATATAAATGTGGTATTGCTGTAATCATACTGGCCTGGAGAATGAAGGGAACAAGTCAATTGTACCACATAGGTTTTGTTTTTACAACATTCCCTATAAAACTATGGCACAACAGTTTTTTTTTCCAATTCCACCTCCTTTGGATTTTTTTTCCAGCTTCCCATCGTATGCAATATTAAATGGTGACATTAGAAAGTGCACCTTGTCCCACAAAAAAACAAGCCCTCATATGCCTATGTGAAAGGAAAAATAAAAAAAATTATGGCTCTGGGAAAGGTGCAAGTAAAAAATTAAAAGGCAAAAACTGAAAATCGCCATGTTCTCGAGAACCTTAAACTAGAAGTTTTAGCCAGATCAGAGTCTCCCATCTTAAGACAGCCATTTTGGGTTTCTTGCCCCTTGTATGTATAGAGCAGGGTATGGGGAGAGACTTGTCTGTACAGACAACTCTGCCTGGTACTGCAACTCAGTGCCTTTCACATCAATGTGGTCAGACCTCCACGAATGGAGTCCAACCACAATCTAAGGATGGATCATCATTGTTTGAGTCCTGTTGAACCACTTTAAAAGGGCTTATGGTAAGGGGTCTTCTTAATAAGACAACCAATTAAATAGGTTGGGTATTAATAAGTATATTTTGCTCATTATTTAACCCTATGACTTGAAGGGGTTTTCTAGTTATGTAAAGCTATCCCCTATTCACAGGATAGAGGATAACTATTAGATCTGTGGGGGTCCTGCCACTTGGAGGATCACTGTGCCAGGAATAGGAACATTGATCCAGCAGTGGCAAGAGTGACTGAGCATGTGTGTCCACCAGTAATTAGCTCAGTAGGTAGATGTTCCAATATGCTGTAAAACCAGATTCAGCACCATACTGTGTAAGTCAATCTTTAAAATTGTTGAATAAGATATATAAAATTTTAAGATAATTATTAGATTGGTGGGGGTCCTTCCCACTGGGACCACCACCGATCATGAGAACTGAGGCCCTCCGAAATGAACAAGGCAGCCGGTCGGGCATGTGCAGAGTTGCTCCATTCATGTCTATGGGAGTTCCAGAGATAGCCGAGTATAGAGTATGGGTATCTCCAGAGCTTCCATAGAAATGAATGGAACGGCCACCATATTCATTTCAGGGGCTCCATAGGGTGTGGGGTCTTGTGATCTTGGGGGTCCCAGCAGTAGAACCCTCACTGATTTAATAGTCATCCCCTATCCTGTGGATAGGGGATAACTTTACATAACCTGAATAAATACCCCTTTCATTCTATTTTTTTCTATATTTTAATTGTTGTAAAAAAACTCTATCAGCTGCCTCCTGATAGGGGCCCCAACCTGTTCTCCTCTATGGAAATAAATATTAGTTTTCAGCGGGAGTTAGCATAAATGCTACTTTTTCACCATATGTGAAAGTGATATTTTGTTTTGAACTCTGGAGAACAGGAATGTTTGCTTACTCTGTAGGAGAATTATCACATTGATTCCAGCACACTCCGTTGAAATTATAATCCTGTTTATATTGCTCGGCAATCTGCAGTAAATGTTAAA
Source organism: Bufo bufo (assembly GCF_905171765.1). Lineage (NCBI taxonomy): Eukaryota > Metazoa > Chordata > Amphibia > Anura > Bufonidae > Bufo > Bufo bufo. The sequence continues at coordinate 174,709,865 of NC_053395.1, forward strand.
GCTTACATAAGTATAGACTTTGAAATAACAATTTCCTTGTTGTAATGTCTGAAGCATCAATCACCAAATAACCCGTGTTTTGTCCAAAAAAAAACTTTTCTGCCTATTTCTAACAAATACATCCTTGATTACATAAAAATTCAGGAAAATCTTTGTGTTAGAAAAGCACCTGTTTGGCAGGAAGCCATTCTCTCCGTGCTGAGACAACGCTCTGAAGAAGTATGTAGGCTTTAATTGCACTTTGGAATTGTATGTGTTACATACGGGGAGATTTTGGTTATGTGAAATGAAAAAACGGTTGTAAGGTTTACGAGATATAGCTGATGAGCTGCATATTGCTTGGGAGATGTGTGCTAAGTGTAAGCTGTGCCTTCATTGTCTTTTATCACAATTGAAGTTCACTCACAGCCATGCAGTTATGCAATGGAATAACTATGGGGTGTCCAGGGCCCAAATTCCAAGTGGCCAAAGATCTCCTCCAATATAAAAAAACATCCGGGTCATAAGCGTAGAGCCACCATAAGGTACAGTGCTTTATAGTGATGTAATTAATGATACTACATTTGTCTTAGTTTGTGCTGATTAATATAGCTTTCTTATGGTTTGAGCTACATTTTCCCTGATTCAAAGCTCTAAATCCCCTGCAATTCTGGCAAGTAACATACACCACTAGGGGGAGCTAAGGAGCTTACTAGGGGCCACTAAGGTCAGTTGTTGTTCCGTTCAGTGTATAAATATTATACAGTAAACTCCCACTAGTGGCAGCCATCTTAGCCTTTCATAGTAAGTGGTTCCAGAAACAGTGTAGCTTGCTGTGCTACGATGTTCACATAGCTGCCATTCACTGTTATGGGAGTTAAAGAAACAGCAGAGCCCAACCTATAGTGATTTTTATCTCTGTCATGAAAGGCCAAGAAGGGACATAATGTGATTTTGGCCTTTAGGAACTCATGGTTATCCAAGAGAATTAACTTTATTATCTTTTCACTGTGAGATCTTGTTTGTTTTTGTTTTTTTGAAGGGAGATATATATATATATTACAGTGGATATAAAAAGTCCACACACCCCTGTTAAAATGTCAGGTTTCTGTGATGTAAAAAAATGAGACAAAGATGAATCATTTCAGAACTTTTTCCACCTTTAATGTGACCTATAAACTGTACAACTCAATTGAAAAACAAACTGAAATCTTTTAGGTGGAGGGAAGAAAACAAAAAAAAACATAAAATAATGTGGTTGCATAAGTGTGCACACCCTCATATAACTGGGGATGTAGCTGTGTTCAGAATTAAGCAATCACATGAAAAATCATGTTAAATAGGAGTCAGCATACACCTGCCATCATTTAAAGTGCCTCTGATGGCAGGTGTATGCTGCCAAATAAAGTTCAGCTGCTCTAGTTAGTCTTTCCTGAAATTTTCTTAGTCGCATCCCACAGCAAAAGCCACAGTCCACAGAGAGCTTCCAAAGCATCAGAGGGATCTCATTGTTAAAAGGTATGAGTCAGGAGAAGGGTACAAAAGAATTTCCAAGGCCTTAGATGGAACACAGTGAAGACAGTCATCATCAAGTGGAGAAAATATGGCACAACAGTGACATTACCAAGAACTGGACGTCCCTCCAAAATTGATGAAAAGATGAGAAGAAAACTGGTCTGGGAGGTTACCAAGAGGCCTACAGCAACATTAAAGGAGCTGCAGGAATATCTGGCAAGTACTGGTTGTGTGGTACATGTGACAACAATCTCCCATATTCTTTATATGTCTGGGCTATGGGGTAAAGTGGCAAGACGAAAGCCTTTTCTTACGAAGAAAAACATCCAACCCAGGCTACATTTTTCAAAAACACATCTGAAGTCTCCCAAAAGCATGTGGGAAAAGGTCTTATGGTCTGATGAAACCAAGGTTGAACTTTTTGGCCATAATTTCAAAAGATATGTTTGGGCAAAAACAACTCTGCACATCACCAAAAGAACACCATACCCACAGTGAAGCATGGTGGTGGCAGCATCATGCTTTGGGGCTGTTTTTCTTCAGCTGGAAATGGGGCCTTAGTTAAGCTAGAGGGAATTATGAACAGTTCCAAATACCAGTCAATATTGGCACAAAACCTTCAGGCTTCTGCTAGAAAGCTGAACATGAAGAGGAAATTCATCTTTCAGCATGACAACGACCCAAAGCATACATCCAAATCAACAAAGGAATGGCTTCACCAGAAGAAGATTAAAGTTTTGGAATGGCCCAGACCTGAATCCAATTGAAAATCAGTGGGGTGATCTGAAGAGGGCTGTGCACAGGAGATGCCCTCACAATCTGACAGATTTGGAGTGTTTTTGCAAAGAAGAGTGGGCAAATCTTGCCAAGTCAAAATGTGCCATGCTGAGACTCACAGCCAAAAAGACTAAGTGCTGTAATAAAATCAAAAGGTGCTTCAATAAAGTATTAGTTTAAGGGTGTGCACACTTATGCAACCATATTTTATTTTTATATATTTTTCTTCCCTCTACCTAAAAGATTTCAGTTTGTTTTTCAATTGAGTTGTACAGTTTATAGGTCACATTAAAGGTGGAAAAAGTTCTGAAAGGATTTATCTTTGTCTCATTTTTTTACATCACAGAAACCTGCCATTTTAACAGGGGTGCCTTTCTCCACTTGATGATGACAGGCTTGAGAAAGGCTCATGTATGAGCCGAAACGTCGCTCTTTGCCACTTCATGGGTGAATAAAAACACATTGACTTATTGAAGAGTCTTCTGGAGTGCAGTCTGATTTTTTTTGTTTTGAGATATATATATATATATATTTCCTTTTTTTGCATACAAATTAGCATTTATTTTTTATTTTGTTTTAGTGAAAACAAAATGCAATGCCCCCTAGTTTTCTAGTGTAACTGTAACCAATCTTTTCCAGTGAATTACTTATTGGCAAGCCAGTTGTATTATCTTGTGAGTTCTGTACAATCCCTGACAGCTAATACATACTCTGGCACAGAGCAGGGCACAGTGGGGAGGAGCAGGAGGTTATGTCTAAAAAGGCTTGGCTATAGGGCAAGAGGAGTAAGTATATATCTGTGACTCCTTTCATTATAATGGTAGCACTAGGGCATCTAAAAAAAAGCCATGTAATACATTTTTAGCTGCATGTCTGGTGTCTGGTCTGTTAGTCCATCTCCTAACAAAGCATATATCCTAAACATAGGCACTCCTGTCTTAGACATTTGCATTGCTGGTATCCGGTTGGCCACTTTAGATGGAAATATACCGCCATGTTCTTGTGTATTATCAGTAACTTTAACTGCAGACTACTCTACTGCCTGTGTCTGGCATTTAATCTGATCTTGACCACTCTTCCATCTATTAATTTGGTATAGCTTTATAAGATCCTGCTCCCTGCTGTCCTTATTTATCAGCTCCAATGCACTGGAAAAGTGTCCTAAAAAGTCGCAAATTTTGGGCAGATACAAAGATATTTACATCATATTCAGCACCTTTCCATAAAATGGGTGGAAAAGCTGGGGAGATAGGGCCTCCCACCACCTGGCAAATTTACTAATAATATTAATGGAAAGTCAGGTGTGCTTAGAGTCTCTGTGCTTTCACTCAATTTCATTTCATTTAATACAGAATGGTGTAACTAGCAAATTTATAAATCACTTCATTTAAAAAATATGGCCTAATCCGTAGTACCCCAGACCTGGTGGCACTATTTGTTTGTAATATAATGCTTTGTAATATTCATGTTATAACACCCTACATGCAATGTGAATGTAATGTAATGCACCTTGTTTACCAGCAGATGGGGTACGGTTGGCAATGTTTGGTTAACAGGAATAGAACTTACCGTTCCATTCCTCCCCTCTTGGTAGGAGAGGGCTGGTCCGACTTCCTGCCAAGGCTGGGGCTGAGCTAGGGAGAGTAAATTTATAGAGGAGAGTGAGGAATGAGGGAGAATGCGTTCCATCTCCTGGTCCTCCAGGCTAGATGGACCAGAGGTGGCTCACTTAGGAGGACATAATTGCACCAGAGAGAGTGCAGGGTCCTAGGCAACAGAGAAATTGCAAGCTCCGGCATATTTGAGTCAGCATAGTGATTAAGCGAACAAACTATCAAGACTCCGCTGAAAAGTGGTGGGAAACAAGTTCAAACACCATCACAAGAGTTTGAACAGGCATAGCTAGAAGCCTGCTTTATACAGTGGACACCTACGGTCACAAGTGCCAGAGTAAAACCGTAGCCAGCCACCATACCCCATCATTTGGGAGGAGAGAAATTGAAGACATCATTGGTTTAACCTGGTTTCTTTCATCACTTTTTTTCACTGCATCGAACCCCAGGGAGCGACGGCCTGTTGCTCCATCCTCTGCTCCAGTTCCCACAGGGGCTCACTGCATATCCACCTGGGGGTCTCTTTTCCACCTAACTTGCAGTCCACTACCTGCTGTCAGGAAAGATCTGTCCCTGGTAACAGAGACTCAGAAGACAGCGGATAGGAAGTAGAGGTGTTGTAGAGCTGACTGAGGTACTGAGCATGATAAAACTACAGCTTCTAAACATCACAGGTGCGTTCTACTTTTCTGTAAGTGTGCTTTATCCCTCCTTGTCAGCTTCTTTCACTCCCTAGAAGAAGTATAGTCGGAGATGAGGCCACTGCATACATTACTGGTAGAAGGGATACACTCCCTGCTTCTGAGAGAAATACATCTAGCTGTGCAGCTGAAAAGGATTAATATGGATAAAAGAGACTTTATAGAAGCCCAAACATAACAGTTCCTTCACAGTTATGATTGTACTAAGAAGCAGTCATTATGCAAACTTTTTTTTAGAAAACTCAAGTACACTTTAATTTATTAAAAGGCCTGTACCTCTTAATAAATTAGGCAAATCTCACTCAACGAGATCAGACTGAGTATGAAACAGCAGACTTGATAGAAATAATATAAAATCCTTAGTCAATTTTTTAAAATAAATATTGCCTTCTATGGAAAAGATTGGGCTGAGGGGTTGATATAGTTTTTTTTTTTTGCTGGAACAAAACACGTTTAATGGAAAGCAAGGGCATTCAATTTAAACAGTATCAAACTCCTCCGCTGAGCCAGCGAGACAATGGAGTTTTGGAAACATACTAAATAACAAAACAGGGTTTGGTCAAGAGTGTTATCTTATGTATTTTACTTAAGTAGATCAGTCTTGTGGTTTGAAGCAGACTGAATGTCTCGGAAGTGTGTGTACACATGTCCTTGATACACATAGATGTCTACGTCCATTGTTAGGAGTAGGTATCCAAGGGGATTAAGTAGCAGGGAGGTAAAATAACTGATCGGTTACTGGGAAGTTCTTCAGTCATTTATTTCCCCTATATCTAGCGGTGGATCAGCCGAAGTTATGATGAGGTGCAGGATTCTTCCTAACTTTGGCGCATCCAGCGCCAGTCTAAATGTAAGCCAGCCTAAATGTAAGACCTCCACAGCATCCCACCCTCTTAACTGTGACCTCCACAGCAGCCTACCCCCTTTACATTGACCAGCTCACACTTCCCGACCGTTTAACGGTGACCTTCACAGCACCCTGCCCCTTAACAGTGACCTCAACAGTACCACTCTCCCTTAACAGTGACCTCCACTGTTCCCTGCCCTCTTTTTTTTTTATTTTTTTTTATTATATTTTATTTTACAAAGGATAGAAATCTACAGTCTTCCATTTCGATATCACAAAACAATAATACATCGTCTCATCCTATACTAAATTTCCCTCTTATTTTTTAGCCCCCCCTTCCCTCCCTCCAACCCCCTTTTTTCCGCGGAGCTACTGTCATTACGCCTAGTGTTATTTCCAATTGCCCCATATCCGCAACCAAGCTGCCTTTTTCCCTGCTGTTTGAGCGAGAATGTGTTCATATTGCTTAATGGGGGTTGATATAGTTAATAGTTAAATAGTTATTACGGTTAAAAAAAAAGACATAAGTCCATCAAGTTCAACCAAGGGATAGGTGGGGACGCGAATCCCAGAAGGAAGTGACTCAGATTTCTACACATTTTCATAAGCATTAATGTCATTTACTGCAAAAATTCATCTAAAACTGTCCACTGTTCCTGCTGTGACCACATCCTGAGTAAGTCTATTCCACAGATTCACAGTTCTTACAGTAAAGAAGATTTGACGCTTCTCCAGTCGGAGGCAGTGCCCCTTGTCTTTTGAGGGCATTTTGCATGGAGCAGTTTTTAACCGTATTTTTAGTATGGCCTATTTATTTGTATAGATTAATCATGTCCCCTCTTAGACGTCTCTTTTCAAGACTAAATACATTTAATTCTTTTAATCTTTCTTCGTTTCTATGGATTGGTGCCCAGGACTAAACTGCATATTCCAGATGAGGCTGCACCAACGCTTTGTAAAGTAATAGTATTACATCCCTTCCCCGCGAGGCCTCGTTTAATGCATGACAAGATCCTGGTGGCCCTAGAAGCAGCTGATTGACATTGTATGCTGTTATTTAATCCAGGCCCCAAATATTCTCCCTCATTTGTGACAACAATCAGTATAACAAGGGAAAATAGAGAAAAAGGAACGCACTGAATAAAAATGCACCAACAAAGAAAAAAGGAAAAGAGAAAAAAAAAAACTAAACGCATTAACAGCATTAGAATATAACGTATGGATAACGCACCAATTATGCCTGAAGGGACTAAAAGTCGTCCTACGAATATATTGTAAAGTATAATTGAATGTCTATTATGCATATTTTTTTTTTTTATCTTTATATATATTTTTTATGCCTTTTTTATACAGTATGTTCTTTCAAATGAATAGAACGCATGTGCATCTTAATTGGATTCCTATTTAAATTTCCTAAGAGCTGTCCTATTCATAGGCAACACCTCTGAATCCAATCCATGTTTTATCTGTGCCCTAATTATGAGGCCTATAAAAGATCTTTGGAGGAACGCAGTCTTGTAGCCACTAAGGAAGAGGCAAGTTGCCTCGAAACGCGTCCGGAAGTCTGCATTTTCTCCATACTCTTTGCTGGTCCTGACCAGAAAGAAGAACTTTTTTGCCTGTGAGGAATCACCTTCATCCTCATCTAAATACAGCATTTTCAAGAATTTCCATATAGGACCTGTGACCGACAGGACCTGCGAGTCACATGACCACAGCAGCTGACTGATGAACATACCAGCTGACCGGATCATTTGACCTCCCTGACTGGATCATCTGACCTCCTCAACAGTGTGAGGTCAGTCATACACGCCTACCAAGTGTTGGAACCAAGCGCTCCTACCACGTGGAGTTAGCGTCCTAGGCAAATTGTCCACACAGTCTCTTCATCTTCCGTCTCCTGGAACTAGTGCCCGAACCTACACGTGAGTTGGCTCTTATGCCCCTACACAGAACAGACACTGTATTACCAACAGAGTGGTAAGAGCCTCCAGTGAGGCAACTCTGAATTGCTGTGCGCTTATATACACTTTGCTGTGTTCCTACACACACTGCTGTGTCTCCAACATTGAGACTTTTTTCCATGTGATATCGAGTCTTGATGATATTTATGGCCTTCTGGTGAACATTTATGGCCTTCTGGTGAACATCGATAGTTTTTTGGTGAACATTCATCACCCTCTATCTAGAGGCAACAGCCATTTTTTATACCTCTTCAATCAGTGGATTGATGTGACGATTTGATTTTATTGCTTAGTTTATTCAGTCTTGTATTTTCCCACTTGTATTATATCAGGTGTATGATCCCGTTTTATGGTCTATATATGTATTGTATTTGAATAAATTGTTTTCATATCTATTACCTACTCCAGAAGGTGGTGTGCCTGCTCATTTGCTTGTTCATTACCTTTATTTTACTGGGTGGGTGACCCAGTGAGCAGCGAACCCACCGATACCCATCCATCCAGGTGTTGAGCCTCCCATCTGTGCATTTGTTGTTTAATCTACCATCTAAAAGGACACCCAAATCCTTCTCTGTAAGTGACTCTCCCAGTGTTACATCACCTAGGACATATGAAGAACAGAGATTATTACTACCAAGATGCATAACTTTACATTTGTCCACATTAAACCTCATTTGCCCAATCACTCAGAGTGTTCTAGTCCCCTTGTAGTTTATGGACATCTTCCGTAGACTGTACAGTACTACACAGCTTAGTGTCATCTGCAAATATAGAAATGGTGCTATTATATCATTAATAAATAAATTAAATAAGAGGGGACCCAGCACTGAACCTTGGGGTACACCACTTATAACCCATTCTGAATAGGAATCATTGACCATAACTCTCTGGACATGGTCCTTCAGCCAGTTTTCAATCCAATTACAAACTATACTTTCCAAGCCTATAGACCTTACTTTACATATTTTGTCTAAACAAATGTGTTTCCAATGTTTTTGCATAGATCTTTTGACTTTATGGCCTAAAAAATAGGCAGTTATATAGTTGTTTCTAGCTGCACTATAGTTCACTTGAATTTTCACTGTCTCCCTCCTTCCCCCCCCCAGATGTTATTCCATGTGCACATGAATACCGTATTTCAATATGTTATCACATTGGTTGTTGTGAAGGCTAAATTCCAGCTGCTGGGGTGGGACATTTAGGAGAAGCTAGGCATCAGTTCACCATGATAATCAATTACACAAGATTACTTCTAGTTATTTCGGAAAATATTGCATTCTGGCATGACATGAGTGGTTATAATAAATATGCATTATGTATATCAGATAATTATAACAAAACAGGACCAATAATAATACTGTGCTGCCGTACATAAAATTTTATTCTCAGTTAAAAACTCAAGGTTGTGATATACAGTTAATATTTTCTTTTATGCCATAGTATTTGGCAAGATAAAAATATGAAGCGTTCTCATGTAAATCTAATTAATAAATCACTACTAATCTGTAAAATACTAAAGGCAGGAAGATTCAAACTTGAAAAAACTTCAACTCTGTGACCTACATTTCGATGACTGATGGAACTTATAAGATACAGTCATGATCAAAAGTTTAAGACCACTTGAAAAATGGCAAAAAAATCATATTTAGCATGGCTGGATCTTAACAAGGTTCCAAGTAGAGCTTCAACATGCAACAAGAAGAAATGGGAGTGAGTGAGAGAGTGAGACAAAACATTTTTTGAGCATTCAATTTAATGAAAACAACGAATAAACTGAAACAGGCTGTTTTTCAGCTGATCAAAAGTTTAGGACCACACCTCCAAAAAAAACTAAACCCCCCCAAAACAGAAATCCAACTTCCAAACATGGACTCAGTAATGAGTAGCCCCACCGTTATTGTTTATCACTTCCACTTGCAAGCATTTCCATGAAGTGAGTGGGAACATTTCTCCAAGTGGTGAAGACGGCCGCACGAAGGCCATCTACTGTCTGGAACTGTTGTCCATTTTTGTAAAACTTCCCTTGCCATCCATCCCCAAAGGTTCTCAATTTGATTTAGATCAGGGGAACACGCAGGATGGGCCAAAAGAGTGATGTTATTCTCCTGGAAGAAGTCCCTTGTCCTGCGGGCATTGTGTACTGTAGCGCTGTCCTGTTGAAAAACCCAGTCGTTACCACACAGCCCTGAGAAATGCTCTCTGCAACATCTGGACATAGCCAGCGGCCGTTTGACGCCCCTGCACTTCCTGAAGCTCCATTGTTCCACTGAAGGAAAAGGCACCCCAGACCATTATGGCACCCCCTCCACTGTGGCGCGTAGAAAACATCTCAGGTGGGATCTGCTTGTCATGCCAGTAACGTTGGAAACCATCAGGACCATCAAGGTTAAATTTTTTCTCATCAGAGAATAAAACTTTCTTCCACCTTTGAATGTCCCATGTTTGGTGTTCTCTCTTGCAAAGTCCAAACGAGCAGTTCTGTGGCATTCAAGGAGACAAGGTCTTTGAAGACGTTTTTTGTTTTTGAAGCCCTTCAGTCTCAGATGCCGTCTGATGGTTATGGGGCTGCAGTCAGCACCAGTAAGGGCCTTAATTTGGGTCGAGGATCGTCCAGTGTCTTGACAGACAGGCAATTGGGTCCTCTGGCTCAGTGCTGATGAAATTTTTTGGGTCTTCCACTTTACTTTTTTGTTCCATAACCCTCAGGATCATTTAAGAAATTCCAAATGACTGTCTTACTGCGTCCCATCTCAGCAGCAATGGCGCGCTGTGAGAGACCCTGCTTATGCAGTTCAAGAACCCGACCACGTTCAAAAAGGGAGAGTTTTTTTTGCCTTTGCCATCACAACGTGTGACTACCTGACAGAGAATGACTATGAATCCACATCTTTGCACAGATTTGGCCTTTTAAAGGCTTGTGGTCCTAAAATTTTGCTCAGCTGAAAAACAGCCTGTTTCAGTTTATTCGTAATTTTCAATTAATTAAATGCTCAAAAAATGTGTTTTGTCTCACTCTCATTTCTTCTTGTTGCATGTTGAAGCTCTACTTGGAACCTTGTTAAGATCCAACAATGTAAAATATGATTTTTTGCCATTTTTCAAGTGGTCTTAAACTTTTGATCAGGACTGTATGTTTTTTGTATCTCTCCTGATAGGGTAGAGGACTAACATCATAAGTATCTATTAATTATAATGTATTTCTACTTCACAGTCCAATATTGTTGAATACAGTAAAGTTTCAATAAAACAATCAGGAATGATGCAGTTGGGATTATTAAACCCCCCCCCTCCCCCGCCATACAGTTAAATAATTCAGGGATATTCCTTCTGCATATGCCTGATACAGATATATTGGCCATTTGAGTTGTATTTTTTTGGTTTCACTTAGTTTTGGACATTCAGTTCTAAAGTTCCAAGTAACCCATTTAAAGGGGTTGTGTCATCATTAAATGTTATTTTCATTGAAAATGAAAAACTAATTACTTTTTAAATGTACTTTCTGATTTAAAAAAATGCTAGTTGTGAGATATTCTCATTATAAGGCTCCATTCACACATCCGTATAATGGGTCCGCATCCGTTCCGCAAATTGTGGAATGGGTGCGGATCCATTCATTCTCTATTGTGGAATGGATGCGGACATCACACAGTGTGCTGTCCGCATCCACATTTCCGGAGCGCGCCTCCGATCTTCCGGTCTGCGGCTCCGGAAAAAAATAGAACATGTCCTATTCTTGTCCGCAATTGCAGACAAGAATAGGCATTTCTATGGGGGTGCCGGTTGGGTGTATTGCGGATCCGCAATACGCTACGGACGCGTGAATGGACCCTAATGGCGCCCTCTGGTGTACAAACCGGATTCCAAAAAAGTTGGGACACTATACAAATCGTGAATAAAAACTGAATGCAATGATGTGGAGGTGCCAACTTCTAATATTTTATTCAGAATAGAACATAAATCACGGAACAAAAGTTTAAACTGAGAAAATTTACCATTTTAAGGAAAAAATATGTTGAATCAGAATTTCATGGTGTCAACAAATCCCCAAAAAGTTGGGACAAGGCCATTTTCACCACTGTGTGGCATCTCCCCTTCTTCTTACAACACTCAACAGACGTCTGGGGACTGAGGAGACCAGTTTCTCAAGTTTAGAAATAGGAATTCTCTCCCATTCTTGTCTAATACAGGCCTCTAACTGTTCAATCGTCTTGGGCCTTCTTTGTTGCACCTTCCTCTTTATGATGCGCCAAATGTTCTCTATAGGTGAAAGATCTGGACTGCAAACTGGCCATTTCAGTACCCGGATCCTTCTCCTACGCAGCCATGATGTTGTGATTGGTGCAGAATGTGGTCTGGCATTATCTTGTTGAAAAATGCAGGGTCTTCCCTGAAAGAGATGACGTCTGGATGGGAGCATATGTTGTTCTAGAACCTGAATATATTTTTCTGCATTGATGGTGCCTTTCCAGACATGCAAGCTGCCCATGCCACACGCACTCATGCAACCCCATACCATCAGAGATGCAGGCTTCTGAACTGAGCGTTGATAACAACTTGGGTTGTCCTTGTCCTCTTTGGTCCCAGATTTCCAAAAAGAACTTCGAATCGTGACTCGTCTGACCACAGAACAGTCTTCCATTTTGCCACACTCCATTTTAAATGATCCCTGGCCCAGTGAAAACGCCTGAGCTTGTGGATCTTGCTTAGAAATGGCTTCTTCTTTGCACTGTAGAGTTTCAGCTGGCAACGGCGGATGGCACGGTGGATTGTGTTCACTGACAATGGTTTCTGGAAGTATTCCTGAGCCCATTCTGTGATTTCCTTTACAGTAGCATTCCTGTTTGTGGTGCAGTGTCGTTTAAGGGCCCGGAGATCACGGGCATCCAGTATGGTTTTACGGCCTTGACCCTTACGCACAGAGATTGTTCCAGATTCTCTGAATCTTCGGATGATGTTATGCACAGTTGATGATGATAGATGCAAAGTCTTTGCAATTTTTCGCTGGGTAACACCTTTCTGATATTGCTCCACTATCTTTCTGCGCTACATTGTGGGAATTGGTGATCCTCTACCCATCTTGGCTTCTGAGAGACACTGCCACTCTGAGAAGCTCTTTTTATACCCAATCATGCTGCCAATTGACCTAATTAGTGTTAATTGGTCTTCCAGCTCTTCGTTATGCTCAAATTTACTTTTTCCAGCCTCTTATTGCTACTTGTCCCAACTTTTTTGGGATTTGTTGACACCGTGAAAATTGGAATCAACGTATTTTTCCTTTAAAATGATACAGTTACTCGGATTAAACGTTTGATCTGTCATCTACGTTCTATTACAAATAAAATATTGACATTTGCCATCTCCACATCATTTCATTCAGTTTTTATTCACAATTTGTTTAGTGTCCCAACTTTTTTGGAATCCGGTTTGTATAATCTGTATAGTTTATATGCATGTCCTCCTACTGAGGTGGTTGCACATGCTTGGTTCCATCTTCAACTGCCGAAAGCTATGTCTGTTTTTCAGAAGCTGTGACAGTTACAGGGAGAGAGCTGCAGCGGAAAGGACGCACCCCTTGAGAAAGGACATACACCCTCTGAGCCGGCCTGAAGAGGATCTAGAAGAGCATCGAGAAAATCAATTGGGAGATCTCTGGATCCATGGGAGGTACAGGGCCGGTTCTAGCTTTGTTAGAAAGAGATTGTCATGTACTATATAATTTTCTTCATCAATCATGGCATAACTTTTTAGGATCCTTTAGGGTTTTTCAGCAGTTGCATTATGTATTCTCCAGTTCTATGCCCCAGATGCTGCAGAAAGTAAAAACTGTACTCTGCGTGGATTTATCATTCCTCCCATGCCAATTTTCTGGTGTAAAAAAACTGGCAAACCTCGTGTTTGTGACTTTTAGGTTAAATCTAGGTGCATGTGGCATTTCTACACTGGCCTCGCACTTTTCTAAGAAGGGGGTGTGGCAGGAGGGGCCACCTTGCCCGGCTCACTTATCTTCATTTATGCCAGAAACCTTGGAGCTGCCATAACATTTCTGTTTAGGCACATGGACTGCCAAGGATGCTTCTAATAATGACAAAGCCTGTGCCTCATCATAAATTAGGCAACAATGGTTTATGATAAATGTGTTTCATATCAATCAATTAATAAATAGTGGACAGGAATCTTTCTATTTGTGTTCAAAAAGAGGTGCTGCAGCAGCTGAGTTGTGTATTATAAGAAATAATATTACACCTACTATACATTGGTACTAATAGTAGGAGCTACTTTTGTGACCTGTATATGTGGCATTATGCATTTATATGGTTATTATTTTTAATAAAAATATAATTTACAGAAGGGGAACATTCACTTGACGCAACAGAAGAAGTATATAGACTACATAGTGTAGGACTAGAGATCATCTACTCCCTTAGACTAGACATAATACAGACAAGTACAGTATTAAGTCTGCTGACAATACTTAGCAGACAGTTGTGGCTGATTTAATCCACACATACTGTGTAATGAAATGAATCGGAAGTGCAGACTAACATTTACATTTTCTCCATTGCAATAACGAGAAAACAATTTGTTATTTGTAGCCTTGTATATAAAGCAGTGCACAGGAAAAGATGACTGTTTAATAGAAATTAATGTGATCTAAATTATTTGCTATTCATGGGGCCAGAATTATGAAACATCTGAATTCTAGGCTTCAGGCTTGACAATTGTAAAATAGGGTTTTACCGTCTGCCTTCAGTACACAAAATACGCGCCACATATGGATTACACATTTGCGAATACGTTTGTGTGAAAGAGGCCTTTTTTGCATCAGCTTGTAATATATGATGATAATAGAAAGAAAATTATGATATACCAGTTTTCAGTAACTACAGATGTACAGTATTCTGTGCTGTTTTTCTGCTTTGTAATGCTTTGTGAAAGTATTCATCATCCCCTCTTGGTGTTTTTCCTGTTTTGATACATTACAACCTGGAAAAATTGATTTTCGTTTTATTTAATAGACCTGACAAAAGTAGTCCAAATTGGTAAAGTTGAATAAAAAACATGTTTAAAAAATAAAAACTAAAAAGTTGGGAGTGCATGTATGTATTCTGTAGTTTCTCCTTAGCTATGAAACCCAAGTTCTGGTTTAGGAGGGCATGAATCAGACATTCAACAAAGACACCAAATATAACACTTAAAGGGAACCTGTCATGTGGATATTTGAATATAATCTAACTAATTATATACAATCATTAACTACTAAAAAGTGCCTTAGATGTATTCACTTACTGGTGTGACAGATGGTTACCTCATAATATACACACAAAGATGCCGCATGCTAATGAGCTGATTTGAGTCCAGCGTGATGTCATTGAGTCCAGCGTTTATTTAATTCAGAGCTATAGCCACTCCCCTGCCCACCTGCTGCTGATTCATCCGGAAAATAACTGTCAATCAGCAGAAGGTGGGCGGGAAGAGTCAGGAGCTCATGAATATTCATGACTCATCATTATCAGCTGGAGCTTTTCAATACAAGATGTTGGCAGATTGAGTGGGTCAATTAAAGAAAGTGACCCAGCATTTTGCTAAGAGAATCAGTCACTTATTTATGTTGCCCTTAGATAGGACACCATAAAACTGGTGACAGGTTCCCTTTAAGGAGCTCCAGAGATCCACAGCTGAGATGGAGAAATCTATCCATAGGATCACTGTTATATCGGCCACCCGTGCCCACTGCTGCCCTGCTTCCCCAGGTGGGCATGGGCACCGCTTTACTCATCCTGCTGTAGGGCGTACACGCTCCTGGCTCGTAAAAAGCTAGTGCCTATGCACCTAATCTTCCTCAACCAATGGCTGGTTAACCTGAGGTGCTTAAAGGGGTTGTCTCACTTCAGCAAGTGGCATTTTATTATGTAGAGAAAGTTAATACAAGCCACTTACTAATTTATTGTGATTTTCCATATTGCCTCCTTTGCTGGCTGGATTAATTTTTCCATCAGATTATACACTGCTCGTTTCCAGGGTTTATGACCACACTGCAATCCTTCAGCGGTGGCTGTCCTTGTACACTATAGGAAAAAGCGTTGGCCTCTCTGGTGGTATATATAGTGGGGATTTTCTCTGGTAGGCAGGGTGAGCGGACGCAGAACAGAGGCACCAAAACCAGTTCTTGATCAAACTGCAGTGTTTTATTCACACAAGCAGGTTTAACAGCTCAGTAAACTTCACCTTAGTTGAAAGTGCTGGTGTTCATTCACACCATGCTGCAGGTTCTGTATAAAGAGTCCAAGTGCAGGCGTGTGTTCACACTTTGCCAACAGGTCCCTGCCAAAGTTCAAGTCCAGGGTTTAGTCGTCCTGTCTTCCCCAAACAGGTCACAAACCTTTATCTAGGCACAAGCCTCATACCTTAACACAGACAGCCATATCCCACACTCTAGCTGCCTTTAATGAGAGTTGGGCGTCCGCAAAGCCCGGACCGGCAAGTGAAATCCGGCCCGGTGCTTGACCTCACTTTGCTGCAATCAGTCTTTGCAGCATATGCTAGGAAGAAAATACCTCCCATCAACCAACAGACCTTTCACTGTGTCACATACCGCCCCAATCAGTCTTTGCAGCATATGCTGGGAGGAAAATACCTCCCATCAACCAACAGACCTTTCAGTGTGTCACCAACCCCCCCCCCCCCCCCTTTGTTCAACCTTGAGGTGGTGAACACTCGCCAAACAGTGCACCCAGGACAGGGCATCTGCATTTCCCTGTAACCGGCCTGCTCTATGTTCCACCGTGAACTTGAAGTTCTGTAGAGACAAGAACCATCTGGTGACCCAGGCCTTCCCCTCTTTGGCCTGGTGGTGACAGGCCGTGGCCAACTCCTTATCGCCTCTGTCTTATTCATCTGGAGTTTGATGACTCCACGTCCAATGACATACCCTAACTAAGTATCGTGCCTCCTCCGAGATGGCTTGTCGCCGAGCCACGGGCACCCGGTACGGCTTTAACCAGACTTTTGCCTGGGGCTCTGTGACAATACCACGTCGGATGATGGAAGTACATCCAGGGAGGTCCGAGAACACATCCGTGTCCCGACTAATGAACTCCCTGGCCTCTTGAGCCTGCTTAGATGAAAGGCTGTTAGCAATACGCTGTGGCAGCCGCCTCACCTGCAACAGACAGAGGTGCCGAAACCCCTTCTCCTTGATAAACAGGCTGCGGGTTGTTCTCAACAAAAGTCTCCCTATCCTTCCAAGGCTTCAGTAAGTGACATGGTAAACCTGCTTCGGCTTCCGCCGACCTGGCTGGTGTACCTTGTAATTTACGTTGCCTACTTTCTCCAGTATCTCATAAGGCCCCTGCCACCTAGCGAGGAAATTACTGTCCATGATCGGACCCCATTTCCAGGGTTAAAGTTCCGAACCCGAGCCCCTCGATTATAGACCCAACTCTGGGCTCGCTGAGCTGCCTTCCTATGCTCCCTATCCTATTCAGTGGGGTTGTCTCCCCCTTATCCACCGGAGTGGCTGTCACCCCTATCGTGGGCCCCTCTGCCTTGGTTTCCCGCTGTTCTAGCACCTCAACTGAGCCATGCCTCTCCACTGGAGCTTTCCATATCTCTCAGGGATAAGTAGGTATAACGGTTGGCCACAGGGCTGGGAACAACGGAAAGTCTCTTCTGAGTATCAACTCATAGTGCAGGCTCGTGGCCACTGCCACCTCATGGATCCGTCTGCTGGTATACATGTTTAGGGACACCAGAGCGGTGGGGTAGTCTTTTAAATTTCCATGTATGCTGAATACGCCAACTTTTCAGCCAGTAAACTCTGTGGTTCGCACCAGAGTAGCCCTCACAAGGGTCACCAGACTCACCACCGTGGGAGTGCCTATTACCTCCACTTGACACAAATGTTTATCGAGAGTCTCTGGAGTGTCTGACGCACAGACTCTTCTGGCATACAGTGACTGTCGGTACCCAAAGTTTGTGTCCATGGCCTAAACCAGGTGGGGACAGTCGGCCCTTACGTGGCCAGGCTCATGACACCGCCAGCAGATTATCGGGGCCAGATCCCCAAAGGGCACGCCCTGAGCGGTCTTTCTCAGCTCAGGCCGAACTCCCTAGAGTTCCCCCTGGAGTTCCTCGGTAGCCCATACCGATCTACCAGGTCCACTATCTTCAGGGCACTAGCTGGGGACACCTGGCCAACCCAGCGCTGGAGGGGCTGTGGCAACGCCCTCCAGAACATGTCAGCCACAACATGATCCAGCATAGCAGTAGAATTCAGTACCTCAGGCTGTAGCCATTTCTGCAGCAGGTGCACCAAGTCATAATACTGTAATCTCGCTGGCTTGGCCGGGTCAAACTCCAACTGATGCACCCGCTAGGCCCAAACCAACACATTCACCCCCAGTAGCGCCAGGATCTCACCCTTGATTTTGTTGTCGTCCACCGCTTGCTCGTCCAACAAATCAAAGTAGACCTGTTGGGGTCTGGATGTCAGGACTGGAGCAATAACCTTAGCCCACACCGCTAGTTAGGTCTCAACGTCATCCATTGGAGCCATTTTGGGGATCGCCATGCACACTGCTTTCCGGGCATCGTGGACCCCCTGGGATGTTCCTGCCGCCTGAAAGGTCATCACGTGTTGCAGTAGCCGCTGGTTCGTTTCTTGCTGACACTGATTAGCCTCTAGCAGTTGTTGGTTAGTCTCCTGCTGTTGCTGGTTAGCCTCCATGAGGGCTTTCACTACAGCCTCCATCTTGTTCCGTGACGCTGGTTGCAATTTAGCAGGCTTAATCCAGCACATAAAACAGTGCCTGTAAAAAATGCAAAACAACAACTATTCCGGTTTTGCGTCAGCCTCTCTGCGTATGCCCCCTCCAAACCACCAATTGGGGGGATTTTCTTTGGTAGGCAGGGTGAGCGGATGCAGAACAGAGGCACCAAAACAGTTCTTGATCAAACTGCAGTGTTTTATTCACACAAGCAGATTTAATAGCTCAGTAAACAACTTCACCTTAGTTGAAAGTCCTGGTGTTCATTCACACCATGCTGCCGGTTCTGTATAAAGAGTCCAAGTCCAGGCGTGTGTTCACACTTTGCCAACAGGTCCCCGCCAAAGTTCAAGTCCAGGATTTAGTCGTCCTGTCTTCCCCAAACAGGTCACAAACCTTTATCTAGGCACAAGCCTCATACCTTAACACAGACAGCCATATCCCACACTCTAGCTGCCTTTAATGAGAGTTGGGCGTCCGCAAAGCCCGGACCGGCAAGTGAAATCCGGCCCGGTGCTTGACCTCACCTTGCTGCAATCAGTCTTTGCAGCATATGCTGGGAGGAAAATACCTCCCATCAACCAACAGACCTTTCACTGTGTTACTATATATATATTTGTGCCCATAGTATAAATAATGCACCCCCCCACCCAGCCCTGGTAATGTCGTAAAAAATACTCCCCTTACCGCTTACACAAGATGGAACACTTGCTCTTCAAGTTGCTTTTACCCAGGTGCATTTTATTGGGGCCCGTCTGGTCTTGAAAACGGCAACAAATAGGACATTTCCTATTTTTTAATGGCCGCTATTTACTGGTCATTAAAATAAATTGCCATGCGAATGGCCCCATTGACTTCAATTGTTCAACTGGCTCTAAAAACTACTGTTACCAAAACGGCCATCACACGGCCGTGCTACGGTGTCGTGTGAATGTAATCTAAACCTACTACTAAAGTTACAATGGATTTGTTTATTGCAAAACATTTAGGGTACGACCACATGGCATGGTCGCCTTTCAGTCATAATGCGGTTCGGTAACACATGCGGTCGACCTCAGGTGGTTGCCGCATGTATAATCAAGCTTTTAGGACACGTTTCTTAACTGTGATTGTCTACTGTTTGCACTGTTGTGAATTTTGCTAATTTTTTTGCATTCTGATTTACTTTAAATAGTGATACCTGTGTTAAAGGTTGAAGGGTATAAGAGAGAGAGAGAGAGAGAAAGTATGACGGTCAGACGGATCTATTGGAAAGGATTCCACTAGATCTGAAAGATTTGAGGCGCCTCAGGTTTGTAGGAGTGGGGTGGAAAGAAAGTTGGGTGCTAGATACTAGAGGCTGCTCTGGGTTTAGTCAGGTCGACAAGGGTGTCTGCCTGTAAAGGATATGGTAGTATGCCAAAATAGGGGGACTGGTGGGTGGAGATACCCTCCAGGTCTCACCTATTTTTTAATAAATTCTTTTGGGCGCCAATAGTGGTCGAGCTACTTAAGTGTGTAATAGGTTTTGCATCAGCATTATATTTGCAAAAAAGTGAAAATAAAGGATGTAGGGATGTGTATAGAGATATCAATGTGTAGGATAAAAATGTGTAGGATAAAACTGTATATATATACACATATATAAAATCTGCATTAAAGATCAAAAGATTGTACACATATATAAATCTATATAAATTCTGCAAAAAAGATTAAAAGATTGTACACATAGGTAGGATCACTGCATACCGTCTCGAGTGCCTGAGAGACCGTGTTCTGCAGTATCGTACACAATGTAGTGTGGTACAGTTAGGCAAATCAATAGGTAAAAAATCTGTTTAAAAGGATACCAATACATATATTAAAATAATGTGGTATCGTGGGTTCATTTACTCACTTCACGAGAGGGGCGGTTTACCAGGATAAGCCTAATACACCTGTAAACCGAGTACCCCCCCCCCCCCCCAGCCTGGATCGCTTCTAGAGTTTTAACGGATGAAGGCAGCCAATCACACGGGTGCTTCTCTTCAAAGGTCTTTATTGTATGTACATATATTTTATATATGTGTGTATATATATATACATTTTTATCCTACACATTTTTATCCTACACATTGATATCTCTATACACATCCCTACATCCTTTATTTTCACTTTTTTGCAAATATAATGCTGATGCAAAACCTATTACACACTTAAGTAGCTTGACACCAACCCACCATTCATCGATCGACCACTATTGGCGCCCAAAAGGGTTTATAAAAAAATAGGTGAGACCTGGAGGGTATCTCCACCCACCAGTGCCCCTATTTTGGCATACTACCTTAAAGGTTGAAGAACAGACCACTTGCCTATACTGCAAGCAGCTGATCAAATGTATAGA
The DNA here is from genome assembly GCF_905171765.1 of Bufo bufo. NCBI lineage: Eukaryota > Metazoa > Chordata > Amphibia > Anura > Bufonidae > Bufo > Bufo bufo. The sequence continues at coordinate 174,730,389 of NC_053395.1, forward strand.
AAAACATGTTTTTCGTGCTGTCTACCACACATAAACCAAGTGCAATTATTACAACTTTGAAAGTGCCAGGTCTGTCTCAGAAACCTATTTCCGCTTTGACTTCTATTGGGAAATGAGTTGATGTGGTTCATAACCACATCACAACCACGCCGCGTGGTCGTACCCTTAAATGTCTTAAAGGGATTGTCCCACAAAAAGTATTGTACATTTTTAAAACCAGCATCTGGATCTGAATACTTTTGTAATTACATGTAATTAAAATTTAGCATAGCCACTTAGTTATTTAATAAAATGTATCTGTATAGCGCCACATTATGTTTGTTATTTTTCTTATTTCTTTGTCCAGCTCACTGAGATGGCCGCACATGCTCAGTTTAATCCTTCAACTGCCTCCTGAGCTGTGATAGGTAGAGCTGAGCCACGCCCCCTTAGCTGCAGCAGAAAAGACACTCCCCTTGAGCTTCCAGCTTGATATAAATCTAGCAGAGCAATGAACGGCGAGATCTCTGGATCCATGTGAGGTACAGGGCTGGTTCTAGCTTTGTTAGAAAGAGATTGTCATGTACTATATGATGTCTGAATTAATTTTTTACATTAGTCATGGGATAACCCTTTAAATAATTCCAGCAATAATGCTGACCATGGCCTTTTAACCCTTTAGATGCCATAGCCAATTTCTGTGGGAGTTCCGGAGATATTAGAGTACAGTGCTCGGCTATCTTTGGAACTCACAGAGATATTAATAGAACCGCCGCACACATGCCTGGCTGGCCTGCTCCGTTCATTCTAGGGGACTTCATGGGGTACAGGACTCCCACTCTCATGATCGTTGGGGGTCTTACAGCTGGATAGGGGATAACTTTATATAACTGGAATACCCCTTTAAGGTATCATTTTGTAATGCATGTAAATTACAAATATTGTTTATTTTTCATGATCTGTAGAATAAATATAATTTTCACTACTGACACAATCCTTTTAATGCCCCAGCTTTAGCGAATAGATGAATGTCTTGAATTGGGGGAACACTTGTATTATCTAAGTCCTAAAACGCGCTTGTGAGAAGTCCATCCCAAAAAGGCATTCGATAGATATAAACCTGCCCGTCCTCTTTCCACATATACTGTATATACCAATACCCGTACAAGGTGGAGAATTTGACATTATGCTGGTAAAATCATAGCATTTTTAGTATGATTTGATACATAGTCTCTGACCTTCAATAAATAAACCATGTGTCATCCTGCAGTGTGCCGTAACGCATAATTGCACCAAACTGTTTAATTAACTGTGATTTACTAAACTGTTCACTTTATGTGCTGAAGCTGACTGCTGCTCATTTGGGAATGAGAGATATTGTGGCAATCTTGCAATTAATGTTTAAGAGTAGACAATTATGCACCACTGCTATGCTCTAATGATCAGTCTGTATTGGGAGAGACACGTTCATTAGTGATGCCGTCCAAATGCGTTTAGGAAATCCAGAACAATAAAGTATTACTTCACCATGAAATCATAAAAAATGGCCGATAAATGAGCTTGGATAACAAGTTCTGTGTCCTCATGGATTTGGGAAATAAAAAATTCAAGTACACAATGCTCTTCTGTGGAGTCATAGGGGAGAATTTAGCATGGTTTCTATACCAGTTTTTCTAGTGTGGAAAAGTTGCAAATTTTTGCACAAAAGTTTGTGATTTTTTTATTTTTTTTATTTAGACCAGGGATGCCCAACCTGCGGCCTGTCAACTGTTACAAAACTACAACTCACAGCATACCGGACAGACTAGAGCTATTAGAGCATGTTGGGAGTTGTAGTTTTGCAACAGCTGGAGGGCCACTGGTTGAGGATCCTTGATTTAGGCCAAGCGCCACTTCTTGAAAAAAGCCAGGAGGGGGCAGGACCTACACGCCCCAACCAGTGTAACATTTAACTGTGCCAAAAAGCTGGAGTAAATTACAGCTGAGATCTACGCTGAAAGTTAGGCCTCATGCACACGACCGTTCCGTTTTTTGCGGTCCGCAAATTGCGAATCCGCAAAACACGGAAGCCGCCCGTGTGCTTTCCGCAATTTACGGAACGGAACAGGCGGTCCATTGTAGAAATGCCTATTCTTGTCCGCAAAACGGAAAAGAATAGGACATGTCTCATAATTTTTGCGGGGTCACGGAACGGATCAACGGATGCGGACAGCACACAGAGTGCTGTCCGCATCTTTTGAGGACCCATTGAAATGAATGGTACTGTATACGGAATCAAAATACGGTCCGCATATGGAACGCAAAATACTGTCATGTGCATGAGCCCTAACACACACACTGACACATAATCACACATGTACCTAAAGCAAAAACACATGCAGACATATAATGCACACATGCACCCAAAACAAAAACACATGCCGTTCTTACGTTTTTCTACTCTGCTGGAGGAAACGCCAAAGTTATGTGGAGGTGCAGGCTTCTATATAAGTTTGGCGCTTCCTTCAGCAGGCCGTGTGACAGACTTAAATCTACACCTGCTCCCTTGCTGGTGAAGATTTAAGACCTTTTCCATGCCAAAAACTGGCATAGAAAATGATGAATGAGATGGGCCTACCAGCCCGTCCACGCCACTTCCCCCTTTTCTCAGCACTGGAAAAGTGGTATGAGTGGGGAAGAAGTCTCTGATTTTGTCGCAAAATCTGAAACTTTGTTATGTCAAAAAGTGGCAGATAACAGTTAATAAATGATCCCCATAATGCACACATGCACCCAAAGCAAAAACGCACATATAAGACCCCTTGCAGACGAGCATGAGTGGATTAGGTCCGGATGTGTTCAGTGAAAAATGCACGATTTCGCAAGCAAGTTCATTAAGTTTTGTCTGTCACCGTTGTTGTTTTTATTGCGCGGATGCAATGTGATTTCATGTGCGGAATATTTGCTCGTGTGAAAAGGGGCCTAATACACACATACACAAAAGCATAAACACATGCACACATATAATACACACATGCACCGAAAGCATAAAAATTTGCAGACATATAATACATATAGTACAGACCAAAAGTTTGGACACACCTTCTCATTCAAAGAGTTTTCTTTATTTTCATGACTATGAAGGCATCAAAACTATGAATTAACACATGTGGAATTATATACATAACAAACAAGTGTGAAACAACTGAAAATATGTCATATTCTAGGTTCTTCAAAGTAGCCACCTTTTGCTTTGATTACTGCTTTGCACACTCTTGGCATTCTCTTGATGAGCTTCAAGAGGTAGTCCCCTGAAATGGTCTTTCAACAGTCTTGAAGGAGTTCCCAGAGATGCTTAGCACTTGTTGGCCCTTTTGCCTTCACTCTGCGGTCCAGCTCACCCCAAACCATCTAAATTGGGTTCAGGTCCGGTGACTGTGGAGGCCAGGTCATCTGGCGCAGCATCCCATCACTCTCCTTCATGGTCAAATAGCCCTTACTTTCAAAGTTTTCCCAATTTTTCAGCTGACTGACTGACCTTCATTTCTTAAAGTAATGATGGCCACTCGTTTTTCTTTACTTAGCTGCTTTTTTCTTGCCATAATACAAATTCTAACAGTCTATTCAGTAGGACTATCAGCTGTGTATCCACCTGACTTCTCCTCAACGCAACTGATAGTCCCAACCCCATTTATAAGGCAAGAAATCCCACTTATTAAACCTGACAGGGCACACCTGTGAAGTGAAAACCATTTCAGGGGACTACCTCTTGAAGCTCATCAAGAGAATGCCAAGAGTGTGCAAAGCAGTAATCAACGCAAAAGGTGGCTATTTTGAAGAACCTAGAATATGACATATTTTCAGTTGTTTCACACTTGTTTGTTATGTATATAATTCCACATGTGTTAATTCATAGTTTTGATGCCTTCAGTGTGAATCTACAATTTTCATAGTCATGAAAATAAAGAAAACTCTTTGAATGAGAAGGTGTGTCCAAACTTTTGGTCTGTACTGTATATGCACCCAAAGCATAAACACATGCACACATATAATACACACATGCACCCAAACCATAACCCATGCAGACATACAATACACACTTGCACCCAAAACATAAACGCATGCCGACATATAATACACACATACACAAAAGCATAAACACATGCAGACATATAGTACACACATTTACCCAAAGCATAAACACATGCAGACATATAATACATACATACACAAAAACATAAACAGATGTGGACATATAATGTTCACATGCTCCCACAGAATGCACACATGCAGACCTATTTATGCATTCACATGCAGATACACAGATACACATTCATGAACAAATATTATTTAGCCCACATAAAAAACAACAATTTTTCTGCAGAATATCTATGAGATATTCAGTCATAATCTGGTAAAAGCTTTCAACATAATGTACAGTTATTTCAGCTGACTGCAACATCCACTTGGCATTAATGGACTTTGGTAAATCTAGGTCACCCTACAATAAAGAGAGAAGGAAGCTTATGTGTAAACTCATCCCATCCAAGTGGAATCTTCATTTACCACTGCCCACAATAACATCCACCTTAAAGCATTTTATACACCATCCATTTCATTGGCATGTCATCCTAACATAACCCTTTTTTTTTTTTACTATTCTAAAAGTACTAAAATCCATAATAGCGCTGTGTAGCACAAGGATTTACCATCAATTGAAATGGCTTAGCAGATTTTCATGCTGATAAGACAGAAGCCTCTGTAGGAAAATAGCAGCTTGACATATAAATACAGTGTATGCAGATGGCATCTTACATGCAGATCAGGGGTCGGACTGTTATTTGTTCAGTGATATAGTAGAGTACAAAACTAGAAAAAGTATACAACAAATATAAAAGTTAGATAATATTTTATATATCACAATAGTATAACTTACTCCTTATATGGTTACCTAAATTACAAGGTAGTAGAAATCGGTATACAAATTCAAATCAGTAACTTAGTATTCACAGTAAATACTGTATGAAACATTGTTATTAAAACTTCTGACAACTCACGATGTTAGAAATTTTGAGTGGTGGGTGTCTGAGCGCTGAGACTACCACTCATTTCTGGAATAAAGGGTGGCCAGCCAAGTGCTTCTGCCCCTAATTTTTATTATTGTCGAGGTCTCAGCACCCAGACCCTCACCAGTCAAAACTTCTAATCTGTCTTTGAGATTTTTTGTGTTTTTTTTTTTTTTAGAGAATAGTGAGATTTTAAGTTTCTCTTTTGTGTGAAGCAATTGTGTTTATAGTTGAACCAAAAAGTAAGACTGTATTCAGATGGCCGAAGTTTTTATTGCCCGTGATTCTTCTGTGAACCATGGCCGATAAAGAACATACTGGTAGCGCCGAGGACTATTGGGTGCAGTCTGAGGAAATCTAAGACTGCACCAAAAGCATAGCCTGTTCTGATCCAAAACTCAGAACATTCTAAAAAAAATGTATATACGGATCCACAGTCTGCATAAAAAAATCTGATGTGAATGACCTCGTTGATTACAATGGGAGCCGTGTGTTGTCTGAGCCTAGCCTGTGAGGACATCACCCATCTGAATAAAGCCTAATTCTTAGTGGACAAGTCATCAATACTGTGCTATGATTAAAAGTGGTCACCAAGAATACATTTTAGGAATTCCACTTGTAGTATGTATGTGACTGTTCATGTCACCCTTATTTGTGTCTAACCAAGTAGTTTCTCTACTAGGACAGGCATGTAGGGCCAAGTTCACACTTCAGTTATTTATTTGGTCAGTTATTTTCATTATTATCATACATGTGGTGGGTTTTGCAGGAACCTGTGTTGCCATAATTAATGCCAAATTCAAATGTTGCAAAATGTTTTGATAAATTTATTGTATTAATTACTTCGTCACGAAGCGCATTATTTTGTAAGTAGCGGGTGCAATGTCAGGAGCTGCGATAGCGCCCGTTATAACATAGTAACATAGTACCTAAGTCCGAAAAAAGACATTTGTCCATCCAGTTCGGCCTGTTATCCTGCAAGTTGATCCAGAGGAAGGCAAAAAAAAAAACTGTGAGGTAGAAGCCAATTTTCCTCACTTTAGGGGAATAAAAAATTCCTTCCCGACTCCAATCAGGCAATCAGAATAACTCCCTGGATCCACGACCCCTCTCTAGTAGCTATAGCCTGTAATATTATTACGCTCCAGAAATACATCCAGGCCCCTCTTGAATTCCTTTATTGTACTCACCATCACCACCTCCTCAGGCAGAGAGTTCCATAGTCTCACTGCTCTTACCGTAAAGATCCCTATGTTTGTGTACAAACCTTCTTTCCTCCAGACGCAGAGGATGTCCCCTCGTCACAGTCACAGTCCTGGGGATAAATAGATGATGGGAGAGATCTCTGTACTGACCCCTGATATATTTATACATATTAATTAGATCTCCCCTCAGTCATCTTTTTTCTAAAGTGAATAACCCTAATTTTGATAATCTTTCAGGGTACTGTAGTTGCCCCATTCCAGTTATTACTTTAGTTGCCCTCCTCTGGACCCTCTCCAGCTCTGCTATGTCTGCCTTGTTTACTGGAGCCCAGAACTGTACACAGTACTCCATGTGTGGTCTGACTAGCGATTTGTAAAGTGGTAGGACTATGTTCTCATCACGGGAATCTATGCCCCTTTTGATGAAACCCATTATCTTGTTGGCCTTGGCAGCAGCTGCCTGACACTGGTTTTTGCAGCTTGGTTTGCTGTTTATTAAAATTCCTAGATCCTTTTCCATGTCAGTGTTACCGAGTGTTTTATCATTTAGTATGTACGGGTGACTTGCATTATTCCTTCCCATGTGCATAACCTTACATTTGTCAGTGTTAAACCTCATCTGCCACTTATCTGCCCAAGCCTCCAATCTATCCAGATCCTTCTGTAGCAGTATACTGTCCTCTTCAGTGTAAATTACTTTACACAGTTTAGTGTCATCTGCGAAAATTGATACTTTACTATGCAAGCCTTCTACAAGATCATTAATAAATATATTGAAGAGAATAGGGCCCAATACTGACCCCTGAGGTACTCCACTAGTGACAGTGACCCAATCTGAGTGTGTACCGTTAATAACCACCCTCTGTTTTCTGTCATTGAGCCAGTTACTTACCCACATACAGACGTTTTCTCCCAACATTTGCACACATTGTATATTTAGACCCCATAACCTCCACTGGAGTCATAACTATTACATTTAGTCCTCTTTCACACGGGTGCAATACGTGAGGTAAACGCATTGCACACACACTGAATCCCGCTGTGCACATGAGCGGTGTTCTATTTTGTGTGTTTTTCACGTAACGCAGGCCCCATAGAAGTTAATGGGGCTGCGTAAAAAATTGCAAGCAAGTGCGGATGCAGTGCGATTTTCACGCATTGTTGCTAGGAGACGATCGGGACCCGATCATTATTATTTTTCCCTTATAAAATGGTTATAAGGGAAAATAATAGCATTCTTAATACAGAATGCTTAGTAAAATAGTGATGGAGGGGTTAAAAATAATAATTTAACTCACCTTAATCCACTTGTTTGCGCTGCACGGCTTCTCTTCTTTCTTCTTCTTTAAGGAAAAGGACCTGTGGTGACGTCACTGCGCTCATCACATGGTCCGTTACATGATCCATCACCATGGTGATGGATCACGTGATGGACCATGTGATGAGCGCAGTGACGTCATCAAAGGTCCTTTACCCAGGTCCTGAAGAAAGAAGAGGAGATCCGCTACGTAACCAAGTGGATGGGGTGAGTTAAATTTGTTTATTATTTTTAACCCCTCAATGGACATTTTACTAAGCATTCCATATTAAGAATGCTATTATTTTCCCTTATAACCATGTTATAAGGGAAAATAATAAAATCTATAGAACACCTAACCCAAAGACGAATTTCTGTGAAGAAGTCCGGTTTCGGGTCTGGGTACCAAACATGCCGATTTTTCTCACGCGCGTGCAAAACGCATTAAACGCATTGCACTTCTTCACAGAAGTTCGGGCTTGGGATCGGTGTTCTGTAGATTGTATTATTTTCCCTTATAACATGGTTATAAGGGAAAATGATAGCATTCTGAATACAGACTGCATAGTACAATAGCGCTGGAGGGGTTAAAAAATAATAATAAAAAAATTAAAAAAATTAACTCACCTTAATCCACTTGATCGCGCAGCCCGGCTTCTCTTCTGTCTTCATCTTAGCTGTGTGCAGGAAAAACACCTGTGGTGACGTCACTCCGGTCATCGCATGGTCCGTCACATGATCTTTTACCATGGTGATGGATCATGTGATGACCGGAGTGACGTCACCACAGGTCCTGTTACTGCACACAGCAAAGAAGAAGACAGAAGTGAAGCCGGGCTGCGCGATCAAGTGGATTAAGGTGAGTTAAATTTTTTTTTTTTTTTTTTTTAACCCCTCCAGCGATGTTTTACTATGCATTCTGTATTCAGAATGCTATTATTTTCCCTTATAACCATGTTATAAGGGAAAATAATAATGATCGGGTCTCCATCCCGATAGTCTCCTAGCAACCGTGCGTGAAAATCGCACCGCATCCGCACTTGCTTGCGGATGCTTGCGATTTTCATGCAGCCCCATTCACTTCTATGGGGCCTGCGTTGCGTGGAAAACGCACAATATAGAGCATGCTGCGATTTTCACGCACTGCACAAGTGATGCGTGAAAATCACCGCTCGTGTGCACAGCCCCATAGAAATGAATGGGTCAGGATTCAGTGCGGGTGCAATACGCTCACATCACGCATTGCACCCGCGCGGAATACTCGCCTTAATGTAACGTTTATCCAAATTTTTCTTATGTAAAAACATCTTTCATAGACTATATGAGACTAAACGGTTTGGCGCCATCTGCAAAGATAGAAACACTGCTTTTAGTCCAATGCCCTATATAATTTAACCCCTTAAAGGGAACCTGTCACCAGGATTTTGTGTATAGAGCTGAGGACATGAGTTGCTAGATGGCCGCTAGCACATCCCCAATACCCAGTCCCCATAGCTCTGTGTGCTTTTATTGTGTAAAAAAAAACGATTTGATGCATATGCAAATTAACCTGAGATGAGTCCTGTCCCTGACTCATCTCACGTACAGGACTCATCTCAGGTTAATTTGCATATGTATCAAATCTTTTTTTTGACACAATAAAAGCACACAGAGCTATGGGGACTGGGTTTTGTGGATGTGCTAGCGGCCATCTAGCAACCCATGTCCTCAGCTCTATACACAAAATTCCGGTGACAGGTTCCCTTTAAGGACCCTGGGATTTTCCATTTTTCCGTTTTCATTTTTCACTCCCTGCCTTCCCATAGTCATAACTTTTTTATTATTTCATTCGCATAGCCTTATGAGGGCTTTTTTTGTTGCGGGACAAGTTGTACATTCTAATGGCACCATTTATGGTTGCATACCATGTAGTAGGGAGCGGGAAAGAAATTCCAAATGGGGTAGAATTGGGAAAAAACACAATTCTGATAAAGGTTTTTATTTTTTTACACTGTACACTATGCAGTAAAATTGACCTGTTATCTTCATTTTCCAGGTCAGTGCGGTTCCAACTATACCACACTTGTATAATTTTTCTTGCGTTTTAATACTGATTTTTTTTTTAATAACCATATTCTGACCCCTATAACTTTTTATAGCTATGTGTACGGAGATGTGTGAGGGCTCATTTTTTGCAGGACGATCTGTTCTTTTTAATGATACCAATTTTAAGTGTGTGCGACTTTTTGATCACTTTTTATTAAAAAATGATTGGGTAGTTGAAGTGACAAAAAATGGCAAATTGGCTGTTTCCATTTTTTTCCCTGCAATGCCATTTGCCGTATGCCATTAATATTGTTATATTTTAATAGTATGGGCATTTTCGTACACGGTGATGCCCATGATGTTTATTTTTTTTTATTGGTTAAGTATTTTTATTTTAAGGAAAGGGGGGTGATTTGAACTTTTATTATTTTTTATTATATTTGTAAAAACTTTTTTTTACTTTTTTTAAGTCCCCTTGGGTGACAATAACTGGCAATCATTCAATTGCCCATAGTATTCAGTGATGGCTAAATAGCCATCATTGAAGACTTCATTTGCACTATATCAATACAAGGCTGCCACCTAGTGGCCTGTATTAATATATACATCTAATTGACTCTGAAGCCTGCTTGAGGCTTTGATCAATTAGCGACTTCTAGTTCCGGTCTTCGCAGATGCCGTAGTCACATTTGACCGCGGCATCTGAAGGGTAAGATGTATGCGATCAGGCTTATGGCTGATCGCATACATGTGCCTCGGGTCTCTGCTATTTAAAATAGCAGAAACCCCGCGGTTAAGGCGCCAGCTGCACCTGCAAGCGGGCGCCATGTTTAGGGATCGGACCCATCACGTACAACTACGTCATGGGTCCTTAAAGGGTTAAAGGGGATCTTCTCAGCTACTTCTAGTATACGTAAGAAACGCCAATGCAATGTCCATCCGTCTAACATCATTTCAACCATACCTTTGTTAGCTTTATCTGTACTTTCAAACTCTAGAAAATGCACTTTATTCAAGATGCAAATGAGTCCCAAAGTGCCCAGAAGGATGTCACACTCTTTTTCAGGAGACCAGGACCGCCTCCTCCAAGTGCCCACACCCGCTTGTCGCAAGAGCCCAAGACCACATCTTCATCTCTAGCATTACCTCCCCTTCTGCATTCCACTCCGCCCCTCTTCTTAGACATTATGATTTTCCTTCAACTCCACCTGCGACTTCAGAGGAGCGGCGCATGTACTATGCCTACAGTGATTCCAGTGCCCACTGCAGGCAAGGCAATGTGTGGGCAGATTCACGCTCTATACCTGCACAATGCAGCAAGAAAATTTTGACTAGCACATCCAAAGTCACAGGTGCACATACATAAAGCTAGCATGCAGACAGCAAACAAAAAACGTATGGCAGAACAGTGGTATACATGCAAACAATAGAACTAGGGATTATGGATTATTCTGGATTACAGTGGTACTGTACCTACTACACATGAAAAATGGAAGCTCTTTGTGCACATTTATGATCAAACGTGTGTCGGGCTCATCTACCAACGTCAAGGTGGCTTCTGCAGATAGGTACCTAACACTAACAGAACTGCCTCTCTTTGGCCTAACCTAAGATTACAGTGTTCAGGGCGGTGTAGGAACGAGCCATATTTATACTCTGCTTAAAAGCCTTGGGCAGATGGGCGTGGAGTGCTTAATCTAAAGGAGGGTGCTACCCTCCAAACATACATACCTGCACAAGTGAGACACAGGCTGATGCCAGTTAAGGGAAAAAATGACGTCAAAGAAGAGGGGTGAAGTGGAAATCACAAGGGGAGGTAATGCTAGAAATGAAGAGATGGTCTTGGGCTCTTGCGAGAAGCGGGCTTGGGCACTTGGAGGAGACGGTCCTGGGCTCTTGAATCCATTGCTGACATCCTGCTGGGCACTTTGGATCTCATTTACATACTGAATAAAGTGCATTTTCTGGAGTTGCAAACTACACATAAAGATAGAACGGATGTACATTGCATTGGCGTTGCTTGAATATGGTAGAAGGACCTGACAGATTCCCTTTAAAAATACTGTAAATGAATCGTTCAGAGTTTGAAGCCTTGACCACAGCTCTTAGGCCTCTTTCACACGGGCGTTGCGGGAAAATGTGCGGGTGCAAAACATTGTAATGCGTTTTGCACTCGCGTGAGAAAAATCACGCATGTTTGGTACCCAAACCCGAACTTCTTCACAGACGTTCGGGCTTGAGTTAGGTGTTCTGTAGATTGTATTATTTTCCCTTATAACATGGTTATAAGGGAAAATAATAGCATTCTGAATACAGAATGCTTAGTAGGTGATCAATTGAGGGTTAAAAAAAAATTAAAAAATTAACTCACCTTCTCCTCTTGTTCGCGTAGCTCCCGGTCTCTTCTTTACTTCTTTAATGACCTATGGGCTAAAGGACCTTTGGTGACGTCAGATCACATGCTCCAATCACATGGTACATCACCGTGGTGATGGACCATGTGATTGAAGCATGTGATCTGACGTCACCACAGGTCCTAGCCGATAGTTCATCTTTTGAGAAGTAAAGAATAGACCGGGAGCTACGCGAACAAGAGGAGAAGGTGAGTTAATTTTTTTATTTTTTTTAACCCTCAATTGATCACCTACTAAGCATTCTGTATAATAGACTGTCACCTAGCAACCATGCGTGAAAATCGCACCGCATCCGCACTTGCTTGCGGATGCTTGCGATTTTTACACAACCCCATTCACTTCTATGGGGCCTGCGTTGCGTGAAAAACGCAGAATATAGAGCATGCTGTGATTTTCACGCAACGCATAAGTGATGCGTGAAAATCACCGCTCATGTGAACAGCCCCATAGAAATGAATGGGTCGGGATTCAGTGCGGGTGCAATGCGTTCAACTCACGCATTGCATCCGCGCGGAATACTCGCCCGTGTGAAAGGGGCCTTAGACATGACAGGCTTTAGTCTTATAGGTCTACAATTACCTGTGGAAGACATAGTTATCTTATTAGAACACATAAAGTTTCATTAGCTAGACATCTACATCTGCTTAAAAAGATGTGTTATTAGGGCACACTTAAAGGGCATCTACAGTATCAGCAGATTTGTACCTATGGAACTGGCTGACCTGTTACATGTGCACTTGGCAGCTGAAGGCATCTGTGTAGGTCCCATGTTCATATGTGTCCGCATTACTGAGAATAATCAAGTTTTAATATATGCAAATGAGCCTCACCATTGCTATTACACCTAGAGGCTCTGCTCTCTCTGCAACTGATGTGCCCTCTGCACTTTGACAGGACCAGGCAATATAAACAATTAGCCCTGTCAATCAGGTGTGAAAGAAGCCTTAGGCCTTGATTTATCATACCTTCACTCCAAAATTCTGGCATCAAAAAAGTCTCAAAAATAGGGCTTTTGCACTGGCTTGTGCAAAATTCAAGCGATTGTGCAAAGTTCTGCAACTTTTTGTACGTCCTTTCTTAAAATTTTCTAACTTTTAGAATTTTTACACCACTTACTCCAGACTCCAGTTTTGTAATGTGGGTGGAAAATTGGGTGGGATCAGCTATGTTAATGAGTTTTGCTCCAGATTTATCATTTATCTTCTTTTTTTTTTTTTTTTTTTAAGTCACAATCTCACTCCAGGAGGAGGGTGGAGTAGGAAATCTGGAAAAGCTTCTCTAGACAGAAGTGTTAAGTTTAAGGACAAGACAAATTTATGAAGTCTTTATCATTTGATAAATGTGGCATAAAGTACTCCAACGCAGACTCAAGCAAAACTGACTTAAAATTTTCCCCTCATGATAAATTTACTCCTTTAGTCTCCAACTGTGCCATCTAAACATCTCAAGAAGCTGACAATCAAGATGGTCATACCTTACCTCCATCAAACAAATGTTCGGTCAGAGTGATGGAATCTAAATGAAGTTCCTGTCACTAACCATGATTCCATAGCTCTGACTGTTTTTGTTTTGGTAAATACAAGGTATGCCTATGCCAATTGGATGTTTGGTGGGACATTTCAAGATCACACTTGGTGCTTACTGCTTTAGGTTTTTAGCTATGTTCCTATACCATGGTTGCATTTGTACTATTCTAGTTGTAGACATATATTTTTTTTAGATATTTATGTGTTCAATATTCTTCACTTTTTGCAGATGATTCATTCGAGTATAGACTATGGCCCAGATTTATTAATCCTATAAATGGCGTAAACTTGGGCTGTCTAGAGCGTCACCAGATTTATCACAGGGGCTCAAGCTGGATGATAAATGTAGTGCAGTGCTAGACACTTTTATTGAACCACATATTGGTTGGATTACTTTGAGACAAAATTTTACGCCAGAATTTGGGCACAATTTGGTGCATGACTGTCACGGATTGTGTACAGGAAACAAGACAATGCAATACAATTAATGACTCACTGGATCCACAACTAAGGAACAAAAGGGAGACCCCTACATGAGACCTGCCACTCTCCCTAATTGCTCAGCCTATGCGAACACCCCAAAGGTGGATGGGCGCATATCCACGTACCTCGGCTATCTAATACCTGAAGACCCTACAATAGTGAGGGGACACGACCACTGGCTCCCTACACAAGACACGGAGGGAGTCAGGGTCACCTGAAAATCCAGCAGACAGAAAATCACAAATAAAGGAACAGCACTTATCTTGCAGAGGACTGAGGAATAGAAACAGCATGCACACACACTCCAGGAAGTTGTATAAGCCGCAGACTACTGCATTATGGGGAGGAACTTAAAGGGAAGCAATCAGTCCAACTGCATGACAGCTGAGATAGACTAACGAGATGAGGAACTTAACCAAAACAAAGAAACTCAAGGAGGAGGATCTGGAAAGCTCCTGTCAGAGCTTCTCAGCTGTCTGGTTGTGACAGTACCCCTCCCTCTACGAGTGGACTCCGGACACTCAGGGCCCACCTTCTCAGGATGGGACCTATGGAAAGCCCTGATGAGACGAGTGGCCTTAATGTCAGTCACTGGGACCCACATCCTCTCCTCAGGACCATAACCCTCCCAATGAACGAGGTACTGGAGGGAACCGCGGACAAGACGAAATTCCACAATCCTAGAGACCTGAAATTCAAGATTTCCATCAACCATAATCGGAGGAGGAGGCAAAGGCGAGGGTACAATAGGTTGAACATAAGGTTTCAATAAGGACTTATGAAAAACATTATGGATCTTCCAAGTCTGAGGAAGATCAAGACGGTAGGCAACAGGATTGATGACAGACAGGATCTTGTAAGGCCCAATAAACCTAGGACCCAACTTCCAGGAGGGAACCTTCAATTTGATATTCTTGGTAGACAACCACACCAGATCACCAACATTCAGGTCCGGACAAGGCACACGTCTCTTATCTGCCACACGCTTATACAGGGAGTGCAGAATTATTAGGCAAGTTGTATTTTTGAGGATTAATTTTATTATTGAACAACAACCATGTTCTCAATGAACCCAAAAAACTCATTAATATCAAAGCTGAATATTTTTGGAAGTAGTTTTTAGTTTGTTTTTAGTTTTAGCTATTTTAGGGGGATATCTGTGTGTGCAGGTGACTATTACTGTGCATAATTATTAGGCAACTTAACAAAAAACAAATATATACCCATTTCAATTATTTATTTTTACCAGTGAAACCAATATAACATCTCAACATTCACAAATATACATTTCTGACATTCAAAAACAAAACAAAAACAAATCAGTGACCAATATAGCCACCTTTCTTTGCAAGGACACTCAAAAGCCTGCCATCCATGGATTCTGTCAGTGTTTTGATCTGTTCACCATCAACATTGCGTGCAGCAGCAACCACAGCCTCCCAGACACTGTTCAGAGAGGTGTACTGTTTTCCCTCCTTGTAAATCTCACATTTGATGATGGACCACAGGTTCTCAATGGGGTTCAGATCAGGTGAACAAGGAGGCCATGCCATTAGATTTTCTTCTTTTATACCCTTTCTTGCCAGCCACGCTGTGGAGTACTTGGACGCGTGTGATGGAGCATTGTCCTGCATGAAAATCATGTTTTTCTTGAAGGATGCAGACTTCTTCCTGTACCACTGCTTGAAGAAGGTGTCTTCAAGGAACTGGCATTAGGACTGGGAGTTGAGCTTGACTCCATCCTCAACCCGAAAAGGCCCCACAAGCTCATCTTTGATGATACCAGCCCAAACCAGTACTCCACCTCCACCTTGCTGGCGTCTGAGTCGGACTGGAGCTCTCTGCCCTTCACCAATCCAGCCACGGGCCCATCCATCTGGCCCATCAAGACTCACTCTCATTTCATCAGTCCATAAAACCTTAGAAAAATCAGTCTTGAGATATTTCTTGGCCCAGTCTTGATGTTTCAGCTTGTGTGTCTTGTTCAGTGGTGGTCGTCTTTCAGCCTTTCTTACCTTGGCCATGTCTCTGAGTATTGCACACCTTGTGCTTTTGGGCACTCCAGTGATGTTGCAGCTCTGAAATATGGCCAAACTGGTGGCAAGTGGCATCTTGGCAGCTGCACGCTTGACTTTTCTCAGTTCATGAGCAGTTATTTTGCGCCTTGGTTTTTCCACACGCTTCTTGCGACCCTGTTGACTATTTTGAATGAAACGCTTGATTGTTCGATGATCACGCTTCAGAAGCTTTGCAATTTTAAGAGTGCTGCATCCCTCTGCAAGATATCTCACTATTTTTGACTTTTCTGAGCCTGTCAAGTCCTTCTTTTGACCCATTTTGCCAAAGGAAAGGAAGTTGCCTAATAATTATGCACACCTAATATAGGGTGTTGATGTCATTAGACCACACCCCTTCTCATTACAGAGATGCACATCACCTAATATGCTTAATTGGTAGTAGGCTTTCGAGCCTATACAGCTTGGAGTAAGACAACATGCATAAAGAGGATGATGTGGTCAAAATACTCATTTGCCTAATAATTCTGCACGCAGTGTATCTCTCACTCATGCTCTTTAGATTATCCTGAATCTTTTGCCAAATAGATGACAAAGACGAGGAGAATCTGTCCTCATCAGGTAAACCAGAAGACCCCTCTCCCGAGAAAGTCCCAAACTGCGGATGAAACCCATATGCACCAAAAAATGGTGACTTATCAGAGGACTCCTGACAACGGTTATTTAAAGCGAACTCAGCAAGGGACAAAAAAAAACACCAATCCTCCTGATTCTCCGCCACAAAACAGCGCAGATATGTCTCCAGATTCTGATTGACGCGCTCTGTCTGGCCATTCGACTGCGGGTGGAAAGCAGAAGAGAACGACAACCGAACCCCCAAGCGAGAACAGAAAGCCTTCCAGAATCTGGAAACAAACTGCGTGCCCCTATCAGAGACTATGTCTGAAGGAATACCATGCAATTTGACAATGTGGTCAATAAATGCCTGCGCCAGCGTCTTAGCATTGGGCAAACCAGGAAAAGGGATGAAATGCACCATTTTGCTAAAACGGTCCACCACCACCAGAATCACAGTCTTCCCCGAGGAACGAGGCAAGTCCGTTATGAAGTCCATGGACAGATGTGTCCAAGGATGAGAAGGAATGGGTAAGGGAAGGAGAGGACCTGATGGCCGTGAATGAGGGACTTTGGCACGAGCGCAAGTCTCGCAAGCTGCCACAAAACCCTCAACCGACTTACGAAGCGCAGGCCACCAGAATCTCCGAGCGATGAGATCCAGTGTGGCTCTTGCCCCCGAGTGCCCAGCAAGGACCGTATCGTGGTGTTCCTTAAAAATCTTGTGTCTCAAAGCGAGAGGCACATACAACCTCCCAGGAGGACAAAGATCAGGAGCCTCTGACTGGGCTGCCTGCACCTCTGCCTCCAATTCAGGAAAAAGAGCAGAGACCACCACACCTTCAGCCAAAATGGGACCCGTGTCTTCAAAATTCCCACCTCCCGGAAAACAACGTGACAGGGCATCTGCCTTCACATTCTTAACCCCAGGGCGGAACGTGACAACAAAATTAAACCTTGAAAAGAACAAAGACCATCTGGCCTGTCTCGGGTTCAGACACTTGGCTGACTCTAAGTAGGCCAGATTTTTATGGTCAGTAAACACGGTAATAGGGTGTCTGGCTCCCTCTAGCCAATGGCGCCATTCCTCAAAAGCCAACTTGATGGCCAACAATTCCCTATCTCCCACATCATAATTTCTCTCTGCAGAGGAGAGTTTCTTCGAGAAAAAGGCACATGGTTGCCATTTGGCAGGAGAGGAACCCTGAGACAAGACCGCACCCACCCCTACCTCAGAAGCATCAACCTCAACTATGAAGGGTAACGAAATATCAGGTTGTACCAGGATGGGAGCGGAAGCAAAACTCTCCTTGATATTAGAAAAGGCCTTACGCGCCTCTACCGTCCAGGAAGAAAAATCTACCCCCTTTCTGGTCATATCAGTGAGTGGTTTAACAACAGAGGAATAATTCAAAAAAAATTTCCTGTAATAATTGGCAAAGCCCAAAAAACGCATCAGCGCCTTCTGATTCTCAGGAAGCTCCCACTCAAGCACAGCGCGGACCTTCTCGGGGTCCATGCGAAAACCAGAAGCGGAGAGAAGAAACCCCAGAAATTTAATTTCTGGAACCACAAACATACATTTTTCCAGTTTCGCATATAATTTATTCTCCCGCAAGATGAGCAAGACCTGACGTAAGCAGGGCCGCTGATAGGCCAGTACAGCTGGCCCAGTTGTACCGGGCCCGGCTGGCAGGGGGGCCCGGGCAGCCTCGACATAACCAAACCACCTCCGGACCGCTGTACGCAGATTCGCGTTCCGGAGGTGGCAGCCCTGCGCTCAGCGACGCATATACGCGTCATCTCGCGTGAGCCGGGATTTCCTGTGAACGCACGCACACAGGCGCGCGCGCTCACAGGAACGGAAGGTAAGAGAGTTGATCTCCAGCCTGCCAGCGGCGATCGTTCGCTGGCAGGCTGGAGATGTGTTTTTTTTAACCCCTAACAGGTATATTAGACGCTGTTTTGATAACAGCGTCTAATATACCTGCTACCTGGTCCTCTGGTGGTCCCCTTTGTTTGGATCGACCACCAGAGGACACAGGTAGCTCTGTAAAGTAGCACCAAGCACCACTACACTACACTACACCCCCCCTGTCACTTATTAACCCCTTATTAGCCCCTGATCACCCCATATAGACTCCCTGATCACCCCCCTGTCATTGATTACCCCCCTGTCATTGATCACCCCCCTGTAAAGCTCCATTCAGATGTCCGCATGATTTTTACGGATCCACTGATAGATGGATTGGATCCGCAAAACGCATCCGGACGTCTGAATGAAGCCTTACAGGGGCGTGATCAATGACTGTGGTGATCACCCCATATAGACTCCCTGATCACCCCCCTGTCATTGATTACCCCCCTGTCATTGATCAACCCCCTGTAAAGCTCCATTCAGACGTCCGCATGATTTTTACGGATCCACTGATAGATGGATCGGATCCGCAAAACGCATCCGGACGTCTGAATGAAGCCTTACAGGGGCGTGATCAATGACTGTGGTGATCACCCCATATAGACTCCCTGATCACCCCCCTGTCATTGATTACCCCCCTGTCATTGATCAACCCCCTGTAAAGCTCCATTCAGACGTCCGCATGATTTTTACGGATCCACTGATAGATGGATCGGATCCGCAAAACGCATCCGGACGTCTGAATGAAGCCTTACAGGGGCGTGATCAATGACTGTGGTGATCACCCCATATAGACTCCCTGATCACCCCCCTGTCATTGATTACCCCCCTGTCATTGATCAACCCCCTGTAAAGCTCCATTCAGACGTCCGCATGATTTTTACGGATCCACTGATAGATGGATCGGATCCGCAAAACGCATCCGGACGTCTGAATGAAGCCTTACAGGGCTTACAGAAGGCGGCGTCTGGGGAGGGGCCAAGGGCGGGGCCAGGGGTGTGGCTGAAGGAGGGATCAGGGGGTGGAGCTGAAGGGGGCCCCGTCATGTATGCTGTACGGGGCCCCATGATTTCTATCAGCGGCCCTGGACGTAAGTGTTCCTTATGAGTCTTGAAATCAGGAGAAAAAAATGTCATCCAAATACACTAATACAAATTTTCCCATTAAATGATAAAAAATGCTGTTCACGAAATGCTGAAAAACGGCTGGGGCATTCATCAAACCAAAAGGCATAACCAAATTCTCAAAATGGCCCTGAGGGGTATTGAAAGCCGTCTTCCATTCGTCTCCTTCTCTGACCCTGACCAGGTTGTATGCCCCTCTTAGGTCTAATTTGGAAAAGACTTTAGCCCCAACAACCTGGTTAAACAGGTCCGGAATCAGAGGAAGCGGATAAGGGTCACGAATAGTGATACTGTTCAGCTCCCTGAAATCCAGACAAGGTCTTAAAGAACCATCTTTTTTCTTAACAAAGAAAAAACCAGCGGCAACAGGTGACTTCGAGGGTCGTATGTGTCCTTTTCTCAGACTCTCAGAGATATAAGCACGCATAGCGAACCTCTCAGGTTGGGAAAGATTGTATAAACGAGATTTAGGCAGTTTGGCGCCTGGGATGAGATTAATAGGGCAATCGTACTCCCTGTGCGGGGGCAAATCCTGAACTCCACTCTCAGAGAAGACATCCGAAAATTCAGAGAGGAAAGGTGGTACAGTCTTAGTAGAAACCTCAGAAACAGATGTCATGAGGCAATTCTCTCTGCAAAAGTCACTCCAACCATTTATTTGCCTCGCTTGCCAATCAATGGTGGGGTTATGTTTAGTGAGCCAGGGTAGCCCCAACACTAGAGGAGTAGGCAAACCGCTAAGGACGAAACATGACACATCCTCAACATGAGCATCACTCACAATTAAACGAATATTGTGAACTATGCCCTTTAAGGATTTCTGAGAAAGTGGAGCGGAATCAATAGCAAAAACAGGAATATCCTTTCCCAAAGTGCATACCTGGAAACCATGAGTTATAGCAAATTGATTATCAATGAGATTGACAGCTGCTCCACTATCCACAAAAATCTCACAAAAAATGCTCTTGCTCTCTAGCACCACCCTAGCAGGCAGGACAAAACGGGAACTACAAGCAAACGGAAAACCTTCAATTTCCGCCTCAACCAGAGGAATGGGGAAGAAGGCGAAAATAGAGTTTGCAAGCCTCTCTAAAACGCACAAAATACTCACTACCCCCGGAGAACGTATCCGGGAGCGAGATCTTAGGCTCAGAACAAACTCCATGAACGCAAGCTGAACCGGTCACTTCAAACTGAGAAAAAGTCTTACGGAGATCAGCTACCTCCAATGAAAGACCCTGGAAGCGCTCAGCCAAAAGTGAAACCGGATCCATGCTTGAGACAGTTTTGGCGGCTTATAATGTCACGGATGGTGTACAGGAAACAAGACAATGCAATACAATTAATGACTCACTGGATCCACAACTAAGGAACAAAAGGGAGACCCCTACATGAGACCTGCCACTCTCCCTAATTGCTCAGCCTATGCGAACACCCCAAAGGTGGATGGGCGCATATCCACGTACCTCGGCTATCTAATACCTGAAGACCCTACAATAGTGAGGGGACACGACCACCGGCTCCCTACACAAGGCACGGAGGGAGTCAGGGTCACCTGAAAATCCAGCAGACAGAAAATCACAAATAAAGGAACAGCACTTATCTTGCAGAGGACTGAGGAATAGAAACAGCATGCACACACAATCCAGGAAGTTGTATAAGCCGCACACTACTGCATTATAGGAAGGAACTTAAAGGGAAGCAATCAGTCCAACTGCATGACAGCTGAGATAGACTAACGAGATGAGGAACTTAACCAAAACAAAGAAACTCAAGGAGGAGGATCTGGAAAGCTCCTGTCAGAGCTTCTCCGCTGTCTGGTTGTGACAATGACATTGCATCTTGGGCCATGTCCCTTTCTCATGATGCTCTGCCCCTTTCCCACTCTATTCAAGCAAGTTGAAAAAAAAGTGCAGAAACCCAAGTTGTGCCAAATTGCACCAAAATTTTGGGTTCAGATGTATGGCTCACATTAGTTAAGCTGGACCAATATGTATCCCTCCTTTAATGATACGCTGGAAAACAGGTGCAAAGTCTTGGCAACGTTACAGCGTCCTTTCAAAGCACTTCTGACTCATGCAGACTTTTTTAGCTTGAACTATTTGCTATTCTCTTTTTCACCGCATGACCTAAAGGGTTTAGCGGATAAATGGCGTACAGTATGTGTTGCAGCTGCCACAGTGATCATTGGTGTAAGTGACATTTACCTACTGTGTGGTGATGCTAAGAAGAGATGAATAATCATACAATGATTTCATCACTGATGCAAGCGACTCATTTTTATATCTTGTCCACTGGGGTTAGCAATAGATTATTGTTCCCCCATTAACCCTTTGTTGCCCACCTCCATATAAGATACAAAAACATTGTGTCTAGCCCCGCAGGTCTCATAATTTTGACTTGTATTGTTTTTTTCTTTGCCTTCCTGCTTCAGTGCTTCTGTTTCCCTAAAATAGGGAAATCTGTCTCTCGTGGAGCGCTTAAGTAATTCTCCTTTATTCCAAATGACAATGAATCCTTGGATATTGCAAAGTGCCTTTGTGCTTCAGTGAGCACAACTGTAAAACTGAGCTGCATGTGGGAAGTGCTTGAGCATACAGGCAGGCGGTGGTATTCTCACCATCTTACACTGCTCGCACTTATCAGAGCAGGAGGATAGTTTAAACTGCACATTTCTACGGGAGACAAAACAGTGGGATTGCCCATTAAGTTGAGTTACAGTTTAAAAAAAAAAGGTTTTATTTCTCTTTTTTAACCCTTCACTTCATTCATGGAACAGGTTCTGGCTTTGCTTCTTCTTACATGAATTGGTTAACTGGCATACAATGGACTAGGGAATGCTTTTACTTGGTGGTGGGACATATCTTCAATGTGACTGTTGCACCTTAAGGCACCTACGATGGATTCTACAGCATCCGACTCCTTGGAGAATCAGTATACTTCTAAATTTAAAAAAAAGGAATCAAATGACAAAATGGTTCAACGTTTGCAAGGAATGTGAGTATCATCCACTGTTATGGATTGTATGTGTTCTATTCCTTTTTTTTTTTGCTAGAGTTTCTCAGAAATGACTCATACGCTGTTCCTGCATCCGAAATGCTTCCGAATTCCTCAGTTGGACTATGTTTGTTGAATTGCTGTTTTGTACCAGCCTTGCTCTGTTGCTTAAATGAGCTCTTTCCAGTTAGATACATACTGTCTGTATGGTTTGTATAACTATGTAGGGTTGTAACTTTGTAATACACTTTATGTCGTGATCTTGAGAATTATTTGGGATGGCCAAGTTTTTGTTTTATATGAATATAGATGCACTTCACATAGGATCTCTCTGAAAAGGGCGATTTGCTTTAGACCATTCTATATTCTTTATATATGTCCAGTATGGAAAGTTATAAAAGGGCAGACCACAGAAAACAATAATTGCCCATTTATTTAATTGGCGATGCTATGATTTCCATTCAGCAGTCATACAAGAAAATCAAGCCTCTATTCTACAGCTTCCTCGAAGATAACGGGTAATTGTAAGGCTTCCAAATGGAAGATTCCCTGTTCTTAGCTGCAGCCAGGAGGACCTGCAGAATAAACCAAGAATGTCTGCCCAGATAGCCCTTTTAAGTGACTAAAAATCTACAAATAAATTTCATATTTGGATAAAAAAAAAATCGTACTAAATGTACCTGTATGATCAGATTTGATGACATACAAAATTTGACTTCTATGTATGGTACCCTTCAAAAGTTTGGACAAGTTCTTTTTTTCCCTCCCATTTTCTACATTGTAGATTAATATTAAAGTTCTGAAAACCATGAAGAAACACATATGGAATTAAGCAAAAACGTGTTAAACAAACCAGAATATGTTTCATGTTTTATTCTTCTCTTTTACTTTGACAGCTCTGCACACTCTTTCATTCTGCCAGTCAGCTCCATGAGATAGTCACCTGGAATGTTTTTTCTACAGTCTTGAAGGAGTTCCTAGAGGTGCTAAATACTTGTTGACTGCTTTTCCTTCACTCTGCAGTCCAACTCATCCCAAATCATTTCAGTTGACTTAAAGGGGTTGGCCACATTTCGTTTTTTTTTGTCAAACACCCAACAGTGTCACCTGCAAAGCACCACCACATGTCTTCATCTTTGACTCACAGTGGGGACCACACATTTAGAATCCATCTGCTCACCTTTTCTGCGTCTCACTAAGTCATAGCGTCTGAAATCAAATTCTTACATTTTGACTTATCAGACCATAGTACAAGTACAGATTTCCATTGGTCTAATTTCCATTGTTTGTGTTTCTTGGACCAAACATTTCTTTTCTTCTTGTTCCTCAGTAGTGGCATCTTTTCAGCAATTCCACCATAAAGGTCTAATTATCACGGTCTCCTCCAACACTTGATGTTGAAATGTGTCTGGTACTTGATGTCTGTAAAGCATTTATGGAGGCTCTAATTTGAGGTGCTGCTAATTTGCATTTTTTCCTGAGGTTGGTAACTAATGAACTTATCCTCTGCAGCAGGTGTAAATCTTACTTCTTCTTTCCTGATATGGCCCACACAAGAGCCAGTTTCATCATAGCATTTGATGGTTTTCTGGAAATTTTCAGGACTGACTGACCTTCATGTCTTAAAGTAATGATGGCCGGTTGTTTCTCTTAACTTAGTTGAGTGGTTCCTGCCATAATATGGGTTAGAACAGTAGTAGAATAGGACTAAATGCTGTATGTAACAGTGTATCAATCCTACCTCTGCACAACACAACTGATTGGCTTAAAGGGAACCTGTCACCGAGATTTTGTGTATAGAGCTGAGGACATGGGTTGCTAGATGGCTGCTAGCACATCCACAATACCCAGGCCCCATAGCTCTGTGTGCTTTTTTTGTGTAAAAAAAAAACGATTTGATACATATGCAAATTAACCTGAGATGAGTCCTGTCCCTGAGATGAGTCACGTACAGGACTCATCTCAGGTTAATTTGCATATGTATCAAATAGTTTTTTTTACACAATAAAAGCACACAGAGCTATAGGGACTGGGTATTGCGGATGTGCTAGCGGCCATCTAGCAACCCATGTCCTCAGCTCTATACACAAAATTCCGGTGACAGGTTCCCTTTAAACACATTATGAAGGCAAGAAACTCCACTAATTAACTTGACTAGGCATACCTGTTAATTGAAAACTATTCCAAAACTATGACTACCTCATGAAGCTGATTGAGAGAATTGCAAGACCGTGCAAAGCTATTGCCAAAGCAAATGATGACTGTGAAAAATCTAAAGTATGAAACAGTATGAAACATATTCTACTTGGTTTAACATTTTGTTTACTACTTAAAGGGATTGTCTCACCTTGCTATTTTCAAGCTCCATTGTGGCTCTCAGGCCCTCGATTCCTTGCCTGCTGGGCATGGAGCTGAGCACTGACGAGGTGGCCTGGGGTGGGAGTGCGCACTCCCCCCAGTGAACCGGCCACCAGAGCAGCCGGCCGAGCTGCTGATAGTGTTTCTGTGCTCATGCGAGGCCACCATTGAGAACATTACAGCGGTGGCATGAAATTTGGGGCTGTTTGAAGGAGAAGACAAGGTCACAGAGGCATAATTAAAAAATGAACTACAGGAACTAAGGAACTGATTAAATGTTGAGACAACCCCTTTAACTCCATATGCATTCCTTCATTGTTTTTATGTCTTCAGTTTGAAGCTATAATATTAGAAAGTTGGTATGGTTACCCTGATTTTTTTGGGTGCACTTGCTTCGTTATACTGCGAATCGGTGTGATATATTATTAATTGGTATATGGTCTTTTGGAATATTACTTTTGGTATTCTTGTTAACTCTGCAAATAGTCTTTATTAGTCTTGCGGGCCGCAATGCATGAGCACAGTCCGTGGGGCAGCCGAATCGGATCGCGGACCCATTCACTTGAATGGGTCCGCAATCCGGCCGTTCCGCAAAAAAATAGGACATGTTATATCTTTTTGTGGAATGGAAGTACGGGACGAAACCCCACGGAAGCACTCCGTAGTGCTTCCGTAGGGTTCTGTTCCGTGCTACCGTTCTGCACCATTCCGCATCTCCGGATTTGCGGACCCATTCAAGTGAATGGGTTCGCATCCTTGATGCGGAATGCCCACAGAACGGCACCCGTGTATTGCGGATCCGCAAATGCGGTCCGCAATACGGCAACGGGGCGCACACGCCCGTGTGAAAGAGGCCTTCCTCCTGCAGTGCTGGGGATGTCAAAGACCAGCATATAAAGCAGTTCTTTGATAAATGACCCCCATTGAGTGAATACGTTCAGGTTTTAGCACAGGGATGTCCAACCTGTGGCCGTCCTGCTGTTGCAAAAGTACAACTCCAATCATGCCCAGAAAGCCTATCAGGTCATGCTCGGAGTTGCAGTTTTGCAACAGCTGAAGGGCCGCAGGTCATATATCCCTGTTTAAGTGACGTTACAAGATGTGGAATGTAGAGTCTTTGACAATTGCAGCAGTGATAGCAAAACTAGAATACAGAAACAGTCAGTGAGGTAATTAGGCACCTCAGCAAACAAATAGAGATGGCTAATCAGAGCCAAGTAAGTAAATGTGGAGTAGTAGAGTTAATTGGTCTCTCTGAGATATTTTTCTGATGACCTATCCTCTGGATAGGACATCAGTATCTGATCGGTGGGGGTCCAACAAATGGGATACCGGCTACTGCAAGCGCCTGTCACAGACGTATCGAGACATACAGATGTTCCCGCGACAGGTGGCAGGAGATATGTGAGACTGGCAACACGTGTTTTGATCTGACATGTTTTTCTTTTGGATCAAATGACGTCTGTGTTGTTTCTGGTGCTTTCCACACCTTCTATCCCCGGGTGTTGCTATTGTGGTCATTTAACCTTCTCTATTTATTGTTGTTTCTCCCACTATGCTATGTTTATAGCTTCTGTTGGACTTGTGGTTAGCTTGTGTTTGGTTCTCGGTTGAGTTCCTGGTGCTACCAAAGCTTCATTGAAGATAAGTGTTTCCTTTCCCTTTTGTATTTTGTTTATATATATATATGTGTGGGTTGCCTTTCCCTGTTGTTTGAATTAGGTGGGTGACATATACCCATTTTTTTGTGTATGGTACACCTGCACTGCATATGTGACAGGGAAAGTAATATAGTTAATCCATCTGTTCGTTCGGTGGGTGACTTCAAAGAATGAGGAGAGCATCAGTCCCCTGCTGAAAGTGCAGAGTTGGCACTCGCAGCCTAAGGGCATCTGTCTTTCACCTCACCCCCTTGCAAATCAGGCAAGCAGTCTGAGCCCCAAGTCATTCAGCAGTCTGTTATGCTTTTTGATGACTGCTGGCAGAGTTTCCGTGGCCCATCCAGCTATCCCTGCCCCAGAAGTGGAAGAGATTGAGTGCACTGATGCCTAACCACTTATGTTTCAGGATGTGGACATGGGAGGACCACTGCAGCACGTCTCTGATGATGACGAAACAGAGGTGCCAACTGCTGCGGCTTTCTGCAGTGTGCAGACCAGCAAGGAGGGCAGGGGTGAGGAGTGGGTGGAAAATGATGTGGAGGATGATCAGGTCCTAGACCCCCACATGGAATCAAGGTCATGCGAGTGACGTGTGCAGTTCGGAGGAAGAGGTGGTGGTCATACAGCGCCAGCCACACAGTAAAAGAGGGAGCAGAGTGGCCGTCCCCTAGCCAGTACACCTGCTACTGCCCACCGCACCCAGGGACTGAGCACACCAAAGCCAGCTCCAAGGAGTTCCCTGTCATGGTAGTTCTTAAGACAATGTGCTGACGACAAGACGCCAGTCGTTTGCACGCTGTGCAATCAGAGCCTGAAGCGAGGCATAAATGTTCTCAACCTGAGCACCACCTGCATGACCAGGCATTTAAATGGAGTGACAGTGGTACCTGCCACCTTGCAAACAGAGGATGTGGCCGCAACACCACTACCTTCACCTCCGTCACCAAGCATCTCCACACTGTCCCATGGAAGCTTTCAGCTGTCCGTCCCCCAAACGCTGGAGAGAAAGACCCCCTACTCACCAGCGATCCCTGGCCCTGAATGCCAGCATTTTAAAATTCCTGGCCTTTGAAATGCTGTCATTCCATCTGGTGCAGACGGAGACTTTTAAAAACCTTATGGTGGTGGCTGTCCCACAGTACGTGATTCCCAGCCGCCACTACTTTTCCAGGCGAGCCATCCCTGCCCTGCACAACCAAGTGGCAGACAAAATCAGGTGTGCACTGTGCAACGCCATCTGTGGCAAGGTTCACATAACCACCGATATATGGACCAGTAAGCACGGCCAGGGGCGCTATATCTCCCTAACTGCACACTGGGTAAATGTAGTGGCGGCTGGGCCTGAGGCGGATAGCAGTTTGGCGCATGTCCTTCCGCCACCGAGGATTGCAGGACGTTTCTCGTTGCCTCCTCCTCCTACTCCGCTTCCTCCTCTACTGCCTCCTCATCCGGTCAGCATAACACCTTCAGCACAGCGAGGGGGAAACGACAGCAGGCTGTTTTGAAACTCATCTGTTTGGGGGAAAAACCAAACACCGCGCAGGAGCTGTGGATGGGCATGGAACAACAGACCGATGAGTGGTTGGTGCCACTGAGCCTCAAGCCTGGCCTGGTGGTGTGCGATAATGGGCTAAATCTAGTAGCAGCTCTGGGCCTAGCCGATTTGACGCACATTCCTTGCCTGGCGCATGTGCTGAATTTGGTGGTGCAGAGTTTCCTGAAAAATTACCCCGATATGTAAGAGCTGCTGCAGAAAGTGCGGGCAGTCTCTGCACGCTTTCGGCATTCTTACCCTGTTGCTGCTCGCCTGTCTGCGCTGCAGCGTAACTTCAGACTTCCTGCTCACAGTCACTGCCTCATATGCAACGTACCCACAAGGTGGAACTCCACCATGCACATGCTGGAGAGACTGTGCGAGCAGCAGCAGGCGATAGTGGAATTTCAGCTGCAGCACACACGGGTGAGTCACTCTGCAGAACAGCACCACTTCAACACCAACGAGTGGGCCTCCATGCTTGACGTGTGTGCCGTGTTGCGATGTTTAGAGTACTCCACCAACATGGCCAGTGCTGATGACTCAGTCCTCAGCATTACTATCCCACTTCTATGTCTTCTTGAAAAAATGCTTCGGGCGATGATGGAAGAGGATGTGGACAGGATGAAGAGGAGGAGGAAGAGAGCTCATTTCCACGGTTATCAGGCCAGTCATTCACAAGTGGCTCGGCGGGTGGGTTCCTGCACCAACAGAGGCCAGGTACACAACTGTCCAACCAGGACACAGTTCTGGAGGATGAGGAGAATGATGATGAGGAGGAACAGTGTTCACAGCAGGATGGCACCCAAAGCAGCTCATGGGCATCACTGGAGCATGGCTGGGGGGATGCAGAGGACACAAACGATACACCTTCCACAGAGGACAGCTTGTTGTTGCCTCTGGACAGCCTGGCACACATGAGCGGCTACATGCTGCAGTGCCTGCGCAACGACCGCCGTGTTGGCCACATTCTAACCAGTTCTGATTACTGGATGGCCACATTGCTGGATCCCCTCTACAAGGACAACGTGCCTTCCCTAATTCCGTCACTGGAGCGTGATCAAAAGATACGCGGGTACAAGCGCACGCTGGTAGACGCGCTGCTGATGGCATTCCCACCTGATAGCGTGGTCTCAGTGGAAGCACATGGCGAAGGCAGAGGAGGAGGAAGAAGTCGCCAACGCAGCTGGGGCACCGCCAGCACCTCAGAAGTGAGTGTTAGCATGGCCGAAATGTGAAAAAGCTTTGTCAGCACGCCACAACAACCAGCACCACCAGCTGATATGGAACATCTTAGCCGGAGGCAGCATTTCAGCAACATGGTGGAACAGTACGTGTGCACACGCCTAAACGTACTGACTGATGGGTCTGCCCCATTTAACTTATTGGTCTCCAAATTGGGCACATGGCCTGGGCATGCCCTTTACACTTTGAAGGTGCTGGCCTGCCCTGCGGCCAGTGTATTGTCTGAACGTGTGTTTAGCACGGCGGGGGCGATCACAGACAAGCGCAGCCGCCTGTCCACAGCCAACGTGGACAAGCTCACGTTCATTAAAATAAACCAGGCATGGATCCCACAGGACTTGTCCGTACTTTGTGCTGAATAGACAAGTATACCGGCCGCACCTAGCCATTGTCAGACTCCAGCGCACTTTCTCTTTGCATTCTCTTTTCTAGTTCCCAATGTTTTGGGGTCTTCCCAAATTTATAAAAATAAATAAAGAAATAAATTAAAAAAAATAAAAATAAACAAACAAAACAACAAAAACAGTGTTGGCTACCTCCTCTTCCACCGCCGCTTCCACCTACATCACCACGTCCACGTCCACCGCCTCCTCAACCTCCTACTTCACTTTGACCTGCACCTCCTATTTCAAGATTTTTTTTCATTTTTTTTTTCTATTCTATGTTGTTTTAAGTCATTTCCCTATCCACATTTATTTGCAGGGCAACTGTCCTGCTCTTCCTCCCATTTTTCTTCCTTTTGCAGCACTCTAGCCCTTACTACAACTATTTTACAGCCATTTTAGTGCACTAAAGTTCGGGTCCCCATTAACTTCAATGGGGTTCGAGTTCGGGTCCCGAACTGGAAGTTCGACCGAACCCGGCGAACCCGAACATCCATGGGTCCGCTCTGTCCAACCATGATCCTCAGGCAACCTGAATGAGGGATCTGCTGATAGACTTGGTAAATGAGGTTCAATGTGGACAAATGTAAAGTTATGCATCTTGGTAGTAATAATCTCTGTGCTTCATATGTCCTAGGTGATGTAGCACTGGGGGAGTGACTTATAGAGAAGGATTTGGGTGTCCTTGTGGATGGTAGATTAAATTACAGCACACAATGTCAATCAGTTGCTTCTAAGGCCACCAGGATATTGTCATGCATTAAATGAGGCATGTAATACTACCACTTTACAAAGCTTTGGTGCGGCCTCATCTGGAATATGCAGTCCAGTTCTGGGCACCAGTCCATAGAAAGGATGCACTGCAGCTGGAAAAAGTACAGAGGAGAGCGACTAAAATGATAAGGGGCCTGAAGGGTCTTCGTTATGAAGAAAGATTAAAAGAATTGAATTTACTTAGCCTTGAGAAGAGACGTCTAAGGGGGGACATCATTAACCTATACAAATATATAAATGGGCCATACAAAAAATACAGTGAAAAGCTGTTCCATGTAAAATGTGCTCAAAAGACAAGGGGCACTGCCTCCGACTGAAGAAGAAAAAGTTCAGTCTCCAGAAGCTCCAAAGCTTCTTTACTGTAAGAACTGTGAATCTGTGGAATAGACTTCCTCAGGACGTGGTCACTGCAGAACAGTGGACAGTTTTAAAAAGGGTTTAGACTAATTCTTAAAAGTAAAAAAACATAAATGCCTATTTAAACGTGTAGAAATCTGAGTCTCACTTCCTTCTGGGATTCGCGCCCCCACCTATGCCTTGGTTGAACTTGATGGGCGTTTGTCTTTTTTCAACCGTATTAACTATGTAACTATGTATAGCAGATCTTTATTAACACATTAGAAGCACCATTGTAGCAGAACTCAAAATCATGGTGGAGTTTAACCAATGCTTTGCTGGTATAGCAGGGTGTGGTTTGGTGATGAAGACTGAACATAGCCGTGTAGGATTTGTAAGTTGAATAGTATAGAAATATCTGCCTAGAATAGACCACTGAGGTCAAATGGCATCCTGCTAATGAAGAACAGCTCCTGACACTGAAAACCTTCCACTGGGACCTTCTAGTTACTTTCTCAAGTAGTTAAAGGGAATGTGTCATCAGAAAATTACCTATTGTTTAAATCCCATTTTTATGATTTACATATCTTTAAAGAATTTTTGATGATGTTATTTTTAATTTTCCATGTCAATATCTATATTTAACCCTTTCAGCCCCAGAGTTTTTATTTTTATTTTTTTGTTTTTGCGTTTACGTTTTTTACTCCCTGCCTTTTCTGGGACAAAACTTTTTTTATTTTTCTGTTTACATAGCTGTATGAAGGCTTGTTTTCTTTGAGACAAGTTGCATTTTCAAATTCTACAATTTAATATTGCATATGATATAGTGGGGAGCTGTAAAAAATAAATCCAAAGGTGGTGAAATAAAAAAAAAACAACAGTTTTCTGGGTTTTGTTTTTACAGCATTCCATACACGGTAAAACTGACTAGTTACTTTCATTCTCTAGGTTAGTACAATTGCGGCGATAACACATATGTACAGTTTTTCTTACATTTTTATACTGACAAAAAAAAAATTTAATTATTTTTTTTTGTCACCATATTCTGACCCCTATAACGTTTTGGTAATTATGTGTATGGAGCTATGTGAGGGCTCCTTGTTTGCGGGCGATCTGTACTTTTCTTTGAAACCATTTTGTGGTGTGTACAACTTTATGATCATATTTTTTTGTGGGAGAAGCGACCAAAAAATGGCGAATTGGCCATTTTGACTTTTTTTCCGTATGGGATAAATATTTTTTGATTTTAATAGTACAGGTGTTTTCGCACACGGTGATAACCATGATGTGTATTTTTTATGTTTTTTTCTTTAAATGCTTTCTAAATGCTGTTAAGAACAGCTCAGACAAGATGACCACCCCCATAATCATGTTCAGGAAATAGAAAAAAAATTATTCTAATCAGAAAATAACAATAGATTAGAAACAAAGGAGATGTGTTACATTTCCTTTAAAAGACTCTTGCTTTTACTTTTATAGTTATATGGTATAAAGATCATGTAAAACATTTAAAGGAGTTGTGCAGAATTAGAAAAATATTGCTACATCACAAGTCTCCATGGGTTGTGTCTGGTATTGCAGCTTCTCCATTGAAGTAAGAAGAGTGGAGTACCATCCATGGAGGCAGACCACATGGCTGCTATGAAGCATGTGGTGGAATGGGGGTCAGTACTGAGCTACTTTCACTGCTCCTCAACATAGTCAAATGAGTTTCCTGCAGCTGCCACTAGTGGAGCTCACTACCAGTACCACAGACTAGGTGTCAGTAGCAAATTCCAGTTCTCCACCAAGTCCTAGTCTTGATTTAACATGCCCACTGCTGAATACAAGAATAAAACCAGAATATAAAAAACAGGAATCTATATGGCAGTCAGTAAATCGGGCTCATGTGGATACAAACAATTTATTAACAGGAGAGCCACCCATTAATAACTATCAAACAATAAAACCAGACCTAGTGCAATAATGTCTTCAACATCAAGAGGGTTGTTTTTAGGAATTGTACTATATTCACACACTAGCGTTTTTCAGTTGCATTTAGTAGACATTAAAATACAGAAGCCAAACTGTAAAGTAACAGTTCTGCCAACATCAGCCTCATCCAGAGCATACTGCTAGTCCAATTACAACATTATTAACCCATTCCTGATGTCAGGTCTTTAAAGACAGCGCCCACTCTGGAGCGGAGCGAGCACCGGCGGCTAATGTCCTTGATTGGCGGTAATGCCGATCGCGGACATTGAACCCCTCAGATGCTGTGGTCAAATGTGACCATTGCATCTGAAAGGTCAGAAACCTCGAAGCGCACAATTCAAGGGCAGGAATCCCTCCCCTGGGCGAAGAACAGAGAAGACATTCCTTGTAAGTAATGAGCCTGTACTAGGCTTTCAAGCTCATTACTTGTATATTACAGTTCAGGCCAGCAGGTGGCAGCACTGAATTTTAATATAGCTATTTCTGTATAGGATAATGAAGAAAATTCCATTATTCTATACAACTTGCAATCTCATGATTGTATTTTGTGGTCCACTTGGGGAACTAAAAAAAAGTAAAGAAAAAAATGTAAAAACAGTATAAAAAAAATAAAAATAAAATTTTAATCACCCCTTTCCCTAAAATCAAAATTTCCTTCAAAAATAAAAATAAAATCAACATCATGGGTATCGCCATGTCTGAAAACTCCCATACTATTAAAATATATAAAAACATATCCCATACGGTGAATAACATAATAGAAAAAAATAAAAATGGCCGATACATTTTCCTCAATCTAGGGACAAGAGGCTCTGAAGTGGGAAGAGAATGGCAAGTCCCACTACCAACACCTATCTGCCATTCCATAAACTAGGCCATTATACAATTTGAACAAAGTGCCTCAACAAACTACACTTTTCTAAAACAACACAGCTTTCAGGATTCTTCTTACTTCACCTATCTGAGCATTCTGCGTGTGACATACACCCCCTCCAGTACTTTACCAGACAATGTGTTATAATACCTTTTCATTTATACTAGCGGTGTTCCCCCAAAGAAGCTAATATTGGCAAAACTCGAGCTTGGTGATTGCAGTTTGTCATGTGTATATCCACATGTACTAGATGCGACTGAAAAAAACCCAGTTGTGAATATAATTAAATCCATTAATGTTATTGCACTACATACAGTATGTCTGTTTTTGAATTTATTTTTCTCACTTATATAGTGCTGACATATTCCACAGCGCTTTACAGACATTATTATCGCTTGCTGTCCTAGTGTGTCCTTGTGGATCAATAGACGTCAGTGTTGTTTCTGATACTGACCACACCTCTAACCTCCAGGTGTTGCTATCGTGGTCATTTAACTTTCCTTATTTGTAGTCGCTTCTCCCACAATGCTGTGCGGTTTATAGCTTCAGTGGTATCTATGGTCTGCTGGTGTTTGGTTCTCGGCTGAGTTCCTGTTGCATAGGTACTGCAAAGTTAAATGGTTCCTTTCCCTTTTTTGTTTTAGTTTATCTGTGTGTTTTTTCCCCCCCTGCCCTTTGTTGTAGACCTGAGGGAGACTCCTGGTCATCCTTCATTTCTGGAGGAACAAGTAGTCTCAGTCCTGTCACTATTGCCAGGGTCTTATAGGGTGAGTTAGGACTCTAGGTACTCCTGCGTATGAACTCACCTACCTTTGGGGTCTGTTCATACTGATAGCCAGTCAGGACTGTGACTAAGGATTTGACTAGAAGGTGTCCTTCTTTCTTCCCTGGCTTTCAGGCCTTGTTCCTTTTTCCCTCTCCTTCTTCGTCCGGTGTGGTGTCTTTCTCCCACACACTGGCGTGACATAGTGGGGCTCACAAGTTCTATACCAGTGTATCTTTGGAGTGTGGGAGGAAACCGGAGTATCCAGAGAAAACCCCGGCGAACACGGGGAGAACATACAAACCTGTTGGAGAAACAGGACAGAAACATAGAGCAAGCATGCGGTCCCATCGCCGCACAATAAAAGAGAAAAAGGTACAGGCAAAGCATTTTTGTAGCCCAGGACACAATGAAGAGCACATGAAAATCATGTTAAAAGGCAATTTAAAGTCTCAAAGGGCCAGAAGCATTTTGGAATACAAAATATATGACACTGATTCACACACTGAAAATTGGACTGGATTTGTTCCAAGGATTTATTATGGGACATTACAAGATCTAAAGAGTTTTCTATAGACATAGAGGGAGCACCAGGTCTCTGAGATAACCATCACTTTAGAGACCATAAAAAGTTCACACTGCTTATCTGTAACATAATTAAGGACTTATTCTCAAGCTCTTTTTGATATTCTGTCGTTTTCAGATATTCTTTTTTTACACTATGTCTCTGCTCTTTTGTATATATATTGCTATTTCAGACACTTCATTATATTATGCCTGATGAAGGGACCTAAGTTGTCTGAAAAGCTTGCTATGTAACATCATTACTTCTGTATTTGCAAGACTCTTATTTTGTTTCCCTTAAAGGGGTTATCCTGGAAAAGATAATGATGACCTAGCCCAGGGATGGGCAAACTTGGCCCTCCAGCTGTTGTAAAACTACAAATCCCATCATTCCTATTAGGGGTGGGCGAAATGGACGATATGCGATATAAACAATATAAATCTGGCTAACGATAGAGATTTCGTTTATATCGCCATATCGAATATCGCAGTAGAACATGGCATGCGCCGCTCTCGGCACTCACCATGTTCTCCTGAGCCGGCACAGTGGGGACTGAATACAAACGTAGCCTGCATATGCCGGTCATATCCCATACCCGGCCTCTATTACTGCGCACCGTGATCCTGAGGGGTTAATTGCAGCGGATCACGGCGCGCAGTAATAGAGGCCAGGTATGCGATATGGCAGGCATATGCAGGTAGCTACATTTGTATTCGGGCATATTAACTATATTCATTGGTGGCGCAGTGGCCACAGCCCCTCCCTTATACTCCCCCTCTTCGAAGTATTACATTAATTGCAGGCCCCCCCCCCTCCACACGATTAAATCATTGGTGGCAGTGGCCCCAGGGTGGTAGTTTCTGATCGGAGCCCCAGCAGTGTAATCGCGGGGCTCCGATCGGTTACCATGGTAACAGAATGCTACTGAAGCCCTGGCTGCCATAGTCTGTTCCTTGCTGCTGTGTGTACTATGCACAGAGCAGCAGGGAGAGTGTGAAGTTCTATTCACCCTAATAGAGCTCTATTAGGGTGAGTAGGAAAAGGGTTCTAGCCCCTAAGGAGGCTAATAGTTATTAAATAAAAAGTAAAAAAAAAAAAAGTTGAACCCCCCCGAAATATAGAATATATCCCGATATATATCGCATATCGCACATGCTTAATTAAATTATATCGCAATATAGATTTTAGGCCATATCGCCCACCCCTAATTCCCAGTCTGCCTACAGCTAGCAGCCTACAGCAGGGCATGATGGGATTTGTAGTTTTAAAACAGCTGGAGGGCCGAGTTTGCCCATCCCTGACCTAGCCTGTCACATCGGCACATCAAATTTCCGGCACCCCCAGCTATCAGCGGTTTTAGGGAGCTACAGCGTTCACCAGAGCTCCGGTGGTCTCTCGGCAGCTTACCAAGCACAGTGTTGTGCATTGTATAGGGGCTGTGCATGGTATTGCAGCCCAGCCCCATTGACTTCAACGGGGCTGAGCTGCTTCTATGTCATGTGACCGATGTACGGTGACGTCACTGGCCTAGGAAGAGGCTGTGGTGCTCATGGAGCGCTGGCCTATTCTAACAGCTGAAACCCAGGACCCCTGCCGATTTGATATTGATGCCCTATCCTGAGGGTAGGTCATCAATATCTTTTCCTAGATAACCTCTTTAATGAGAACAATAAACCACTTTGCACTATTAGACCTAATGTAAAAAGTAAACATTAAAATGGCAGTTTCACCAAACATTGCCTTTTTATATTAGTCTACAATTGTCCTTATTTCTGTTTATTGGAGAGCTGGGTGACATTGAGGGAGTGAATGGCCTTTTAGGAATAGGAAAAATCTGGCGGCAATCCTAGAAGGAGGTGTTTAGTTATTTTTATTTAGTTTGGAAAGGTTGCGACCATTTGCGGAACATTTCTCCAGCTGCACCACACTTGATTATGTTGGGTAAAAGCCAGCCAGAAATGTTTATTGTTTTAAAGATAAACTGCACAAAGATCGCTAGATCAATTTTGCATGATTTTGAATTAACTGTTTGTACAGTTTTTTCCCTTTATGTAATATTCATTATATGTTCAAATTTTAAGCGAATCTCATCAACAGTTTTGACCATACTAAACTGCTGACAGCACTAGGTAGCTGTTGGAGACAGCAGTACAAGCATAATTTGGGTTCTGGAGCTTTAACAGCATCAACAGGTGTAGTGTGAATATGAACTTTTTTTCTGCCAGATTCTACTCCTGGAAAAGCACTGGAGATGGAGGTTCACTGTGCTCTCCTCTCTCTGCATTGAGTTTGTTCACAGCCCCTCCCCTCTGCTTCAAGTGACAGCTGTACCGTCCAACCAGGAGACCACTACAGCTGTCTCTCAGAGCTGAGGGAAAGAGCTGCTTCAATGCAGAGAGAGCAGTTCACAGTGAAGCTCCGACCTGTCACCTCTTCTGACATGTCTGTTTTAGTAGCTATGTGTATTCTGCATGCAGTAACAAATCTATAGTACTCATTTTAATCATTGTAAGTTGTGCCATTTCTTTATTATTACACCTAAAAGTTTATGAATTGACACCTGGGTGTTACCGGTAGAGGGGGCTGGGGTGGACATTCTGACACTGACAGCATTGTTCATGGATGCATTCACGGAACCCTGGGAGGAAGTATGGGGGCAGCCACTGTTTGAATCATGTGGATTTTGTAGGTGGTCTCCAGTAAGTTCTAACTAATGGAACAATGGGAGTCATTTGCTAAACAGAAATACACCTAAATTAGGCGTATTTCTGATGCAGATTGCGGTGCAAAGGTTCTTTGCGCCACAATCTGCAACTTTTCCCCTCTCATGTAAGGTGTAAAAAAAAGTGGGCGTGGTGTGGGTGGGGAAGGGCCGGGAAGCCTGTTTTAGGCATAGAACATGGTCTAAATGTAAGACAGCTCGAAAGTCGTCTTACATTTAGAAGTGGCAGCAGATCTGCCGAAGTTATGTAGAGGCTGGCGCCTCTTGATAACTTCGGTAGTTCCACCGCTAGGTATAGGGCTTAAAAAGACCGGCGCCTAAAATGCCGGTCTTAATAAATGTGTCCCCATGCATTCCGCCACTTCCTCTCCATCTCTATATTTCTATAAGCCACGCCATCTCTTACTTTCTGATGAGCCAGTTTGAATTTCTGGTGAAACGCGTAGGAGGCCAGGTTTTAGAACATCAGGGCATTTGTAGTCAGGACCGGGCTTGGGATACTGTACTGGTTGGGGTCTCGGGGCAGGTGCTCTGCTTTTTCTAGCGGTAGGGCATAGCTTTACAGTGGTGATATCAACTATCCAGACTAACGTAGGGCAAGTCAGTGACCTAAGTTACCGGTTTATATGGAACTTAACCCAAAAATATGCCACTGCTTTCATTTATTAGAGCATTAGCACATTGCAGTTAGTATTTTATTGGTTTTAAGATTTCAATAAAAGTTACATTTTAGTATATGACTTCCTGATGGGATAAATAGTGTGTTATAGGTGCAGCAGATAGCTTTGAGCATGTGTGCCCACCAGTACTCATCAGCGTATTACAGTAGATGGATGTGCATATTGTTCTACACTTTGAAAGCCTGGTGTCACCCTACTACGTAAGTAGATGTCATAACTCTTCAAAGGATTAAAAAAACATATTTTTAATTTTAATAAATGATAACATTTTGTCTGCCTAATACCGCCGCTGAGGTAAACAGAGAGGCTTATTGCATGAAGTTTAAAGGGGCTGTCTTACTTCAGCAAATGGCATTTATCATGTAGATAAAGTTAACACAAGGCACTTACTAATGTATTGGGATTGTCCATATTGCCTCCTTTGCTGGCTTCATTCATTTTTCAATCACATTATACACTGCTCGTTTTCAGGGGTTAGGCGCACTACTGCAGCGCAGATACGAGGTGAGAGGGGCAGGAGCTGCTGCACATGCGTGCCCATGCATGCTCCCATGGTCCCGGCCAGCTATTTTTCCTATAGTGTGCCATCCAGCAGCTGTGGTCTTAGCCTCTGAAAACGAGCAGTGTATAATGCGACTGGAAAATGAATCCAGCCAGTAAAGGAAGCAATATGGACAATCACAATACATTAGTAAGTGCCTTGTATTAACTTTCTCTACATGATAAATGCCATTTGCTGAAGTGAGAAAGCACCTTTAATTAACTTAGGTGAATATATACACAGTATGCAGAAAGTTCCCTCTAGTGGTGTTTAAAGGTAGTTTTAACTCTTTCATTGCAGGGAATTTGCAGCTCTCTGTTAGAAAAATGGAGCACCAATCATGATATTGATTAAAAGGTTAACCATCACAGAATTTGTATCTACTGTATATAGATTTAAAATGGACTTCACTTTAAGGCTTTGCAAAGCAGACAGTAATGCAAATATTTGTAAAACATGTGGCTATTGTACTTGTGAAAGCAAACAATGAACGTGCAGTTATGGTTACTACAGTAAATAGGAAATCTGACTCGTGCCAGACAAAATGCAGTCCATAGCTCCCACATACTAGTAGCTAAGTTTAGCAAACTTATAATGCCCTCTAGAGGGGTATTCACATCTCATCATTTGTGGCATATTGCTAGGATATGCTACAAATGTCTCTTTTTTTTTTTTGGGCCCCACCTCTGGGACCTGCTTCTATCTCCAGAATGGGGTCCCCAAACTGAAGGCGAGCACATCACACATGCGCGGCCTCTTCTCCATTCAATACTATGACACATCTGAAAATAGCTGCACCTATTTTTGGAAATCCCATAGCAGTAAATGCTAGGGCGACCACCTCTCCATTCACTGCTATGGGACTGCTGGAAATAGCCGAGCCAGCGTATGGCTAT
Organism: Bufo bufo; assembly: GCF_905171765.1. Taxonomy (NCBI): domain Eukaryota; kingdom Metazoa; phylum Chordata; class Amphibia; order Anura; family Bufonidae; genus Bufo; species Bufo bufo. The sequence continues at coordinate 174,770,338 of NC_053395.1, forward strand.
TTTTGGAGCTACGTCCCTTTTACTTATGGTTCCCCATTCTTGAGATAGGAGCAGGTCCCAAAGGTGGGACCTGCATCTATCTGACATTTGTGTCATCTACTAGAGATATACCAAAAATGTTGAGATAGGAAAGTCCCTTTAAATAATTGGGCATTACAAGACTTTGTATTTCATGTGCTGGATGTATCCATGGGAATAAATAGTCTGGAAAATAATGTCTGGAATCAAATTAAACTCAGTATTTTTTTTAATAGTTCAGTCACTTGATACTGCCGCATTATTGCCATAGTTACTGATATATACTAGAAACTACTTTAGCAGATTTTCTGCAAAGTATTGTGAACATTTTTTTCAGTCTTTTTATAAAAGCTGCAAAACATTGCGTTCACTTACAGTATAACCGTTGTATCTGGCCAGATCTTTTGTGTCTGAACTGGAAAGAACAGATTGTTATAGTACACTTCTCTAACTCCTTCTGTCTCCTGTTCAGACCCCTCGTGATCAAATCCAATTGCATGCAGTTGTTATGGCAGTCAGGGGGCTTTTTTATGTAGTAAAACATAAAAATATATACATTTTGTGTCATCGTAATTAGGTATAAGCGAAGTGAGCTTCGGATCCTAGATCCAAAGTCACTTTGCTCAAAACTTCGTTTTAATGCAATATGGAGATTCTTCTTGGTACAGCATTAAAATGTATGGGCTCCGGTGAGGCGAATTCGTTATCACCGAAGTCTTGCGGGACTTCTGTGAATAACTTTGGAATTTGATTATTCAACTTGAAAACCATTTTAAAACTTGGTTTTGTAGTCGACTTAGGTACCGAGATACAAGTCGATACCAAAGCCGACTTTGGATACCTATTTTAAAATGGTTTTCCAGTTTAATAATCAAATGCCGAAGTTATTCACCGAATTCTCACGAGACTTTGGTGATAACTCATTTCACCTCGCCGGAGCCCATGCATTTTAATACTGTATGGAAACGGGTCTCAGTACAGCATTAAAACTTAAATTTTAAGTGAGGTGACTTCGGGTCTATGATCCCTAATCGTAATTGTTCTAATGTTATTTTTTCCACACAATGAACACAGTAGAAACAAAACCCCAAAATAAACAATAGCAGCTTTGAGTTTTTTCTTTCTACCCGAAAAAATATTTTTTATAGCTTCTCAATACATTATGTGGAGCACTAAATGCTGAAAACAAGACCTCATACAGCTATGTAAACAGAAAAAAAAAAAAAGTTATGGCTCTTGGAAGGTGAGAATGAAAAAAAGAAAAAACTAAGGTGGTTGTTCATTATCTTTTTTATGCCACTTTTGGTGGATTTATGTAGCAGATTTTGTGGCAAAATCTGTGGCTTTTTACCTGCTCACGCCACTTTTGCAAAATGGTAAAAAAGGGGGCATGACGTGGCTGGGGAAGAGAGAGGGCCGGCATGCCCATCTCATTCAACATTTTCCATGCCAGTTGCAGTCGCAGATTTTGAAGACAAAAATAGGCCACCAAGAGGCGTAAAAACAATAATAAATGACCCCCTATGTTTTTTGCAGGTGAAATCTTCAGGCAAATCTGCACGCAAACCTGGACAACTTGTGCATGTGGCCTGTAAATGTGAGAGAAATCATTAAAGTATTAATGTAGGCTAGGGCTACACAGCAACATGTGTCAAGTCATATGAAAATCGTTTAACATTGCATCTAGCGATGGTCAATGGTGTTGCACTGCAACAAGCGTCTGCGATGGGATAATCGCAGATAATTTAGCATTGTTGGATCTCTGGTCACTGGGTGCAAGCTGCAGATGACTTTGCAATCAAAGACCACAATGCAAGGAGTGTGCAACGGCAACTTATCCTCGATTTGGTTGTGTTTTTAGAGCCAAATCACTGCTCTAAAATAGTTGCACAGCAGCAAGTTGCCGACAAGTCTCACAAACGTTTTTTGTCTTGCGAATTTTTCACCATGTAGCCCCAGCCCAATAGAGTGGAATCACTTGAATCCCATTGGAAGCTTTTGACTCTTGGCGAATAGATCCTTTTAACTATTTAACTATTACTTAAAGCTATTTTACAAATCATGTTCAGTCATTTCAAGAGGTTTTACTTGCGTCAGCCCACACAGCTCGGTAATTAATTGCAAACAGGTGCACATTAGCTTGATAAACGGCTTGCATTCTGCAGGATTTTGATGTGACGTGACTGTGTGCCCTGGTGCAATTTGTGTCAATGTGTATAATAAATCATAGATGTTTTAGTATAGAATCAAGCGTCTCCATTTAGTCATACTGCCTCGTAAACGTGGATGACTCTTTCTACGTACAGTGCATTGAATGAACTTTAACAATGCATCAGCTCCATTATTTCCAAAGCTTATTAAGCTTTGCAATGAAACGTCTTGACTTTCACTCTTACTTATGAATCGGAAGGAATTAGGAAAGTCGGCTATGAAAAAAGAACTGAAAAATTAATGCTGCAGGTCTGAAAACTTAAAAATAGATCTGGCGTTTTTCCAGGTGGCGGCTTGTTACAGAATGTCTTCAGTTAATTTAGGTATATCTTCTCATCGTTGCTTTATAATTTGTGTTTGTGAATTCCTTCTGAAGAGCGCAGTTGTATAATCACTGCCGCCAACAGTTTTACACCTACACTCGCTTAGATTCCATTTATCTCAGACCACTTGTCTTCAATTTACTATCTGAAAGTTCTGCGCTGGGTTTTTGGTTTTTTAATGCAGTTTTTGAAGTCAAAGGCAGGAGTGCAAATTATCAAGCCCTGCATGCTGAAATTCTGGTCGCAAGTACCGGCTTGGTAAGTTTTTGGAGTCACTTGCACAAAATGTTTGCGACTTTTTGAACACAACGCCTTCCAACACCATCTATAGATTTGGCGTTAAAATTTGGTCAGAATTGGTCAGCGGGAGGCTAACAAGCAGCAGCAAGAAACAAACCATCTGCTGTTGCAACACATGATGGCTTTGCAGGCGGCAGGAGCAACCCCGAACGTCCACGATGCCCGGAAAACGATCCATATGGCAATCCCCAAGATGACCCCCCTCTGACGTCTAAACCTATCTGGAGGTGTTCGAGAAGGTGGCCGCAAGGGAGAAGCTACCCCGAGACCAATGGGCTGAGTTCGTTGCTCCGTTCCTGACATCCGGGGTCCAGCAGGTGTATTCCGATCTATCGGACGAGCAAGCAGCAGACTACCAGGAGGTCAAGCGCGAGATTATGGCGAGACCGGGGGTGAAAATGTGGGTCCGGGCCCAGCGGGTGCACCAGTGGGAGTTTAACCCGGCCGAGCCTGCGAGACCCCAGTATTATAGCTTATTACATCTGTTGCAAAAATGGCTACAGCCTGATGTGTTGAGTCCCACTGTTATTCTGGACAGGCTGTTAGCTGATATGTTCTGGAGGGCTTTGCCATCCCCTCTCCAGCATTGGATCGGCCAGGTGTCTCTGGGTAATGCCCTTGAAATGGTGGGCCTGGTGGTACGCTATGAGGCCACCAGGAATCTAAAGGGGGGTTCTTTCGGGAGAGGGACAGTCAAGCCTGGGAAATCTCCAGCCAAGACCCTGAGGTTTGTGCCGACAAAACCCACCCGGGATGTACCCACTGCGCACCCGGCTCCAATAGTCTGCTGGCGGTGTTAGAAGCCTGGCCATGTAAGAGCTGACTGTCCACATCAGGTGGAGCCCATGGACACTAACTATGGCTACCGTCAGTCGTTATATGCCAAAAAGCTGTGTGCAGCAGGTACCCCAGAAACTCTAAATCACTTGTGCCGGGTGAAAGTGGGAGACACTCCAGCAGAGGCTCTGCTGGACTCAGGGAGTCTGGTGTCCCTAGTAAGGGCTACCCTGGTGTGATCCGCTGAGTATACTGGCTGGAAAGTCGGAGTCATGTGCATTCATGGGGACGTAAAAGACTAGCCCACTTGCCCTGGTGTCTCTAACCACAGTGACCAGTAGGTGGACCCACAAGGTGGCCGTCGCCACAAATCTACACTATGAACTAATAACAGGAAGAGACTTCCTTGGCTTCCCGGCTCTGTGGCCTGCTATGAGAGTTACCGATACTCATGAGTCAGGGGTAACTCCAGCAGAGTGGCCTTGCTCAGGAGGGAGGCCAGAACCCTGGGAACCCAAGGCCGAAGGGCCAGTGGTAGGGGTGAACGCCACTTCGGTGGAATAAGGGGAGACAACCCCGCTCAGTGTGATGGTGGGAGATGTGGAGGACTTGCCGCCGGGTCCTGAATTGGCAGACCTCAATGTCTCTGGGGATAATTTCGGTACAGCACAACACCGGGACCCAACACTATCCCGAGCCTGGGAGAATGTATTACTAATTGATGGTGAACCACAACAACCTGGGGCCGAGTCGGTGTTTCTCCGTTTTGTGGTTCATCAGAATATGTTGTATTGGGTAAACCAACTATGGGGTGAGCATGTTGAACAGTGGGTGGTGTCCCAGGCTTATCGCAAACTCGTGTTATAACATACCACCAACACGTTCTCGGGGGTCACCTGGGGTTGCAGAAAATGCAGGACCATATACTACAACGGCTTTACTGGCCCAGTATATTCAGAGAGGTGGACGAGTTTTGTAAGTCTTGCCTGACCTGCCAGGTAATTAGCTCCCAGCCCCATTTCCGTAGTCACCTAGTACCGCTCCCGATCATCGAGGTTCAGTTTGAGCGAATAGCTATGGATCTCTTAGGCTCAGTACTGAAGTCCGCCAGAGGGCATCAACACATCTTAGTCATCCTAGATTACGCCACTTGGTACCCGGATGACATACATCGGCCAAACTCATAGCTAAAGAGTTAATGTAGATATTTTCCCGAGTAGGACTAACTAAAGAGGTTCTGACCAATCAGGGGACCCCTTTTATGTTCAAGGTTATGAGGTAACTCTGCAAGTTACTGCACATAAAACAGCTACGAACGTCAGTTTATCATCTGCAAACAGACGTCTGGTAGAGAGGTTTAACAAAACATTAAAAAACATGTTAAAAAGGGTGGTGTCTAAAGATGGTTTGTAACGATTTTCGGAAGCTGAACGAGATATTTAAATTTGATGCATATCCGATGCCCCAGGTGGTTGAGCTAATCAAGAAGTTAGGACAAGCACGGTATTTTTCTGTTTTGGACCTCACGAAAGGGTACTGGCAGATACCCTTGACGGAGGTTGCCAAAGAGAAAACTGCCTTCATCACACCAGAGGGGCTGTACCAATATAAGGTGTTACCCTTTGGTCTGCATGGTGCTCCTGACACTTTTCAACGACTCATGGACATTGTGCTGTGTCTACATCGTTGGTTCGCTTCGGCTTACCTGGACGATATTGTCATCCACAGTACCAACTAGGAAAATCATCTACCCAAAGTGCAGGCTGTAGTGAACTCCGTTCGGAAGGCTTGACTAACCGCTAACCCAAAGAATTGTGTGATGGGTTTAGAGGAGACTAAATACCTAGGGTATGTCTTTGAGTGCGGAGTCATCAAACCCCAGTAAACAACATAGAGGCGATACAGAATTGGCCCGACCTGTCACCTCCTAGGCAAGTAAAGTCGTTCCTGGGGATGGTGGGCTATTACATGAGGTTTGTCCCCCACTTTGCTACGATAGCCGCGCCATTGACAAGGCTCTTGAAAGGACATAAGTCCGTGATGGTTCACTGGGATGATCGTGTGGAAGAGGCGTTCTCCGCTTTGAAGTCGGCCCTGTGTGGGTCCCCGGTTTTGGTGACACCCGACTTCAAGCGGGAATTTATAATACAGATGGATGCCTCCGAAGTAGGCCTCGGTGCTGTACTGTCCCAGGAAGTCAACGGGGGGGAGCATCCCGTTGTCTTCCTCAGCCGTAAGCTCGCCCCAGCCGAGACCCGGTACAGTATAGTGGAGAGAGAGTGCCTGGCTATCAAGTAGGCATTCGAATCTCTCCGCTACTATATGTTGGGGAGAAAATTCTGCTTGGTGACCAACCACTCCCCTCTCAAGTGGATGAGCCAGGCCAAAGACAGAAATGCCCGGGTCACCCGATGGTTCATTTTCCTACAGAACTTTAAATTTACAGTGGAACACAGGGCAGGCCGGTTACAGGGAAACGCGGATGCCCTGTCCCGAGTACATTGTCTCGCGAAGTGAATTGCAGCCAGGTGGGGTCAAACACCGGACTGGATTTTAAGTGCTTGTCCGGGTTTTGGCAGCACCTAGCTGTCCTTAAAAGACAGCTGGGCTCAGCAGCAAGGTGTGTGTGTGCTGGGATCTGAGGCTTGTGCCGTGCTGGAGGGCTGAGACATGAGTTTCAGGGAAACAGGCCCCCTAAAAGCCTGCTGTGGACTGCTGGAGGCAGAACTGCCAACAAGGTGATTTTTGTTATGTAAACTTTCCATTGTGTGTGAATTAACACATAAGACTGCAAAGTGACATTTTGTTTTTGCCTTATGTGTGAATAAACACGGAAGTTTGATTTAAGAACTGGTAACTTGCCTCTGTACTGCGTCCGCTTACCCTATCTACCAGAGAAAATCCCCACAATATATTGTAATAATTTTATTTTATTGTGTAATATTTTATTCTCTATTTGGTATTAGTTAACTATATTATCCCAATATATGCTTTGAGAGCCAGTAACAATAATCATTATAGCAGTAACAACAAGAATAGCTCATGCTCTAATGCTGATCACCTATGGACCTGATTATTTGGATGATTTAAGTTTAATTTGATTTTCCCCACCCTTTTCCTGGGTTTCATGGGTGTTTTTAGGGTTACTTTTTATTTTTCATATACTTGTTTTATGTATATTTGTATGTAAATAAAGGATTAAGGCCTGTAACCCGTTTTTATATATGCAGGCTGGGTTCAAAGATTAAATAACAAAAAAAGACTCCCTTCTTGGGGTCATTACGGACACGGAAATACCAAACATATGGTATTTTTGCAATTTTTTCATTGAAAAGGGTACTTTCAATGAAAAAAAAAAAGAGTATTTTTTTATGGATTTTTTGAAATTTCATAAATGTGTTTTTTTTTTACCACTTAATAGTCCCACAAGGGGACTATAACAGACAGTATTTTGATTACTTTTAAAATGCAGTGCATTATCCCTATAGTGCATTGCATTTTAATGTCAATGCAATTCTAACATTGACTGGCAGGCTGCATCCTGGCGCAGCCTGCTGGAAATTACTACATCCGGGACTAGGGCCTACAACAGATGTCGGGTAGCCTTCAAACACATCGGCATCCCGCGATTGCATTTGCGGGGTGCCGATGGGAGACAGAGGGAGTCCACTCACTTTACATGCGGCGGGCGCCATTGCCGGTCTGGACTCCTGCATAATGGATCTGTTATGCTGCCCATAGACTTGTATTATGAAAGATTAAAATGGAATGCCTCTTAAAGGCTTCCGTTTTGACTTCTGTCTTATGGATTCCATTATTTTCTGTTATAACGGAAAGCCATAACGGAATACATAACTCTGATGTGAACCCACCCTAAACGGTGATGTGAAATCAGCCTTAGGGTCCATTTAGACATCCATAGAATGGGTCCGGATCCGTTCCGCAATTATGCTGAACAGGTGCAGACCTATTCATTTTCAATGGGGCCGGAAAAGATGTGGACAGCACACAGACTGCTGTCCGCATCCGCATTTCCGGTCCGTGGCCTCGAACTTCCAGTCATCGGCTCCTCAAAAAAAATAGAGCATGTCCTATTCTTGTCCACAGCTGCGGACAAGAATTGGAATCCTCTATATAGTGCCGGCGATGTGCGGTGTCAGTGTTTTGCGGTCTGCAAAACACTACGGACGTCTGAATGGACTATAAGCCAGTTTTTCTTTATACCAGTTTGATAAATGTCCCTAAGAATGTCTTATTGTGAATAGACTATATACTCAAGAAATATCTTGCTTATATACCTAATTATCCCTTTAAATTCTGTTCATGAAAAATATTTAACATGCTGGGTATAATTATATACTATAAGATTATTGGAAAGTTTGGATAAGAAAATTGTTTAACTGCCAAGAAAAGACCAACTCTACAAAGTAAAGTTACCAAGACAACCAGCTTATATATTTTTTTCTGGAAAATTACTGTTTTGTTGGAATTAATATAAAGCTAAGTTTAACAGCAATTAGACTCAGATTTACTCTGTTTGTACACAGATTGGAAATGTGTGTTCACTTATAATTATCACTTTTTATCATATTTAGTATTTTTCTACAAAATATATTACTTATTGCAAGTCTAATCCATGTAAGGCTACTTTCACATCTGCGTTTTCTTTTTCGGTTTTGGGATCTTTGGCAGAGGATTTCAAAATCAGAGGAAAACGCATCAGTTTTGTCCCCATTCATTGTCAATGGGGCCAAAACTGAACAATCCATAACGGAGTGCACCCGAATGCATTCCGTTCCGTTTTATTGTGTTCCCATGCTGGACACAAAACAGCTGCAAGCAAAGTTTTTGTGTGCGTCATAGGATACTGATCAAGACGGATCCAGCATGAAACCCAATGTAAGTCAATGGTGCCAGATCTGTTTTTTCGGACAGTGCTGGATCTGTGGTTGTATTATTGACTGGATGCATTTTTGCTGATCCTCAGCCACATGTAGCTAAAACACAGATGTAAAAGTAGCCTAATAAAACTGATAACATGGCTGTGATCAGCCTGGGCATGTGCTGAGGTGACACCTACATGTTCAATTCAGATCAGTTGTATAAAACTAGTATATCTGTTTTTATATGTAACATACATAGAAATTACTATAGCGTACTGTATGTACATGTGGCTGTGCAAGACGTAGACAGCTGGGTGAGTCCAGTAAGTGAAGCAAAAATGTGGACTGTAACACCATCCATTAACTATTCTATTTTTTTTTTTACATGTTTAGAACCTATATTAACTGGATTTAGCCCAAATGAAAGTTAAAGCTGCACATTTCATAACTTAATAAAAAAAAGCACATAATCACCTTTTAATCACCAGCCCTTCTATCACTAATGATCTATAGCCCCAGGCAGTTGTTGGAGTTGTGTACTGCCATACTGGTATGGAACATCATAGCTTTATCCAATGTAAACATAGAGTAATGGGGGTCCAAGGATAAGTATGAGCGAATCGATTCTACCGGTTAGGAATTCATCCCGGATTTCCCAAAAAGTTCATTTTTTAATTAACCTGAATTTTTTGTCATTCTTTTAGGCAAATTGCACAGAGAGAAGAGAGAGAGAGAGAGCCCGGTATGCTCCTGTGTGTTTCTTGGCAGTATATATGCGTTGTCTGGAGGTACTTTTTCTAATTACGGAGAGCGCCTAGTATGAGTAGTAATGCCCCTCTGGGTTTCTGGGAAAGATATTAAAAAAAAATTCTTATGGAGGGCACCAAGTATACATGAGGGGCATTGTAATCCAGTCAATATTCCTCAGGGGTTTCTGGGAAAAATATATGAAAATTAGCACATCTTACATATGCTGGCATGAGATAGGCTTAGGAAAGCTAATTTGAATATCTTTCCCAGAAACCCAGAGGGGTATTGCCTGGCCTACAATAATCAACACACATACTATGTATAGTGACCTGAATTCCTCCAGTAAAGAACCATACTGGTTTACTGCAGACCCTGAGTCTCTGGACTTATTTCCCATTGGTCCATCCCATCCCTCCCGGAGAGCAGCAACACATTGTGACCTCTCGATGGTGTCCAGGTGAGCCAGTGTAGCGTTGGGGCCACCCCAAACCCGGCCACTGCATATACATACCTGTTGCTCTCTGTAATGAGAAAGAGTACCTCCCAGACAACGTATATATATTGCCAAGAAACCAACAGTAGCATACTAGGCTCTCTCTCCTCTCTCTGCTCTCTATCTGTAATGCATCCAAAATGAATCACAAAAAAATGGTGAAATATTTTAGATTATTGTGCGAGGAACAGACTAGAGGAAAGAAAATAAGGAGGTCTTGTGAGGATTACATGTTGGATTGTATCGGAAAAATTAGCAAACATGTGAGATAGGAATATCCTAAGGGTGATTCAACCCATTTTATACAAGATGGGAATCATGGGAACAGTTGAGAAAGTTGAATGATTACAACGAGAAAAGAAAGTCCATAATTCAGTAACAGAAAGTAGAAAGAAAATATTGGGTGAGCTAACTTAATTGTTCATGATGAACACAGCTTGTGAGAACTACATCAACACGAACTGTAGGTTTTTCTGTAAACCACATACATATTGATGATTACCTAAATGCTGTAGGCTTCTATAAAGACAGGTATAATGCCAGATCTGTGGAGGACATTTTCTTATTGTTCTCTGCTTGGGAGGCTATAGTTCTTAAAATAATTGCACTTTAATATATTTGTGCTGTTTCCTCTGTTGAATAGAAAGCAGAATATAGTTATTAGCCATGTACTTTGACACAGCACTAAAATAAAAAATATATGTGGGTGAGAGAATGGGAATTGTTGCTTTGCATTGTTCTAACTGGAGGAAACAATTATGACCTGACAGCTAATCTTCTTTTCATCGCTGATAATGTTGATGCTGATCAATTATACAAAAGGGAGTACATTGAAATTCTGTCAAGGCTAAAAGTATATAATAATAACGACTTTGGTTCAACTGTGAACAAAACTTATTGCATTTAAAGGGACTGAGAGTTTTATTAATAAGATTATTGGCACACTTTGCTCATTGACACTTCCCTCATGTACTAAACCATGCTAACATTGGCACAGTATATTTGGCATTCTAAAACTACTACTCGTGAATGTTTCCTGAACAGTAAAGGACTGAGAAGTTTGCAAGGGAACCACAATTGAAGGAGCCACAGTGATTAGCTAGTGCCAGGGCACCAGGGTCATAGCTATAGGAGGTGCAGAGGTAGCAGTCGCTACCGGGCCCAGGAGCCTGGGGGGCCCAAAGACCTTTGTGCCGAATAAGAAGACACCGGTATTATAGAAAGTGCATGCTAGTCAAGTTACATCTCTGGCTGGATGGAAGGCGTTAGGATAAGAATTTGCCATGGGGGTGGGGGGATGCCATTTCAATTCTTGCCTCAGGCAGCAGCAGGCTATATGCTACCCTGCCCCTGGCCACAAAGCACTGAGGGAAGGGGGGCCCCAGCTGAACTCTTGCACCAGGGCCCATGAGCCTTTAGCTGCGCCCCTTCAAGGTACTCTCATTTTAAGAATAGGGAGGTTCCCACTAGTCATAGATAAGTGATATTCTAGTGATATGCCATCAACTTACTATGGTGGGAAAATCCCTCTATTTTTGTAACACAGGAACATCTGACAAAAATAAGATTCTATTCAGCCAAATCAGCTGGGCGATTAGTAGGGGCGTAACTACTATAAAGGCAGACCATGCGACTGCTATGGGGCCCTGGGCAAGAGGGGGCCCAGTCTTGGTTAGGGATTATCTCCTCTTCTACTGGAGGTGAAAACTTGGTCAGGACTCTACCAAAAGGAACAACTTTTAGCAGATGAGGCAATGGAAAAATAGCCCAAGGGTCATTGAAAAGGGGTTAGGCAGAAACCCTTCTGTCCATAGTGGGGGGGGGGGGGGGGGGGGATTGCTAGGCTGGTTTGATTCTTGCTATGGGGCCCTCAGTTCTCTATGTACGCCACTGGTGATTAGATTTGGGTCCGAATAAATTTGACCCAAATTGAACATGATCCAATTGCCCTAAAAGGTTGTGGATGACATTCTGTGGTCTCCTAGGACTCTATGCAACTAATTTCAAGCTCTTTAACACTAATCCAGCATTATTAATGTCTAAGTGGCTGTGACATATATGGCTGCTGGTGGTAACATACATCCTCTTAAAAAACAAACTGCACTGTAGGGTTTTTTACATAAATAAAAGGGCCTGAAAAAGTTTTACTTTTTGGCAGAAAATGTCTGCCAGTACTTACACACCCCATCTGGGGTCACATGATCTTCCTTCGTCATCTTTCCTGTCATCTGATTTGAAAAATGCTTAATGCTATTTTGAGAAATTTGCCTGAATCGAATCACAAAAAATTCTGTTTGCCTAGCAGTGGTTATGTGCATGTAGACAGCAAGTCACATTGCTGGTCCGGCGGAAACGGGAGCTCATATTGGAACCAGAATGCTATGACAAGGTAAGTTTTTAAAAATTTTTGTGTCCATCATGAACCACCCTTTTAATTTCCATCCATACCTTTTTGTTTTGTAACATAATGGGTTGCATCAAAAGGGCATAGATGCCCGTGATGAGAACATAGTCCTACCACTTTACAAATAATTAGTCAGACCACACATGGAGTACTGTGTACAGTTCTGGGCTCCTGTGAACAAGGCAGACATAGCAGAGCTGGAGAGGGTCCAGAGGAGGGCAACTAAAGTAATAACTGGAATGGGGCAACTACAGTACCCAGAAAGATTATCATAATTAGGGTTTTTCACTTTAGAAAAAAGACGACTGAGGGGAGATCTAATTACTATGTATAAATATATCAGGGGTCAGTACAGAGATCTATCCCATCATCTATTTATCCCCAGGACTGTAACTGTGACGAGGGGACATCCTCTGCGTCTGGAGGAAAGAAGGTTTGTACACAAACATAGAAGAGGATTCTTTACGGTAAGAGCAGTGAGACTATGGAACTCTCTGCCTGAGGAGGTGGTGATAGTGAGTACAATAAAGGAATTCAAGAGGGGCCTGGATGTATTTCTGGAGTGTAATAATATTACAGGGTATAGCTACTAGAGAGGGGTCGTTGATCCAGGGAGTTATTCTGATTGCCTGATTGGAGTCGGGAAGGAATTTTTTAGTGGGGAAAATTGGCTTCTACCTCACAGGTTTGTTTTTTTTTGCCTTCCTCTGGATCAACTTGCAGGATGACAGGCCGAACTGGATGGACAAATGTCTTTTTTCGGCCTTATGTACTATGTTACTATGTTACCTCTGAAAAAGCTGTGTTGTAAAACTTACTGAGGGGAGGGCAGATTTGTTTCCAGGTTTGAATATAAGATGCAAAAAAACATTCTGTTTGCCAAAATAATAAAAGACATCTGAACCGGGTAAATACAGTCAGGTCCATAAATATTGGGACATCGACACAATTCTAAGATTTTTGGCTCTATACACCACCACAATGGATTTGAAATGAAACGAACAAGATGTGCTTTACCTGCAGACTGTCAGCTTTAATTTGAGGGTATTTACATCCAAATCAGGTGAATTACAACAGTTTGCATATGTGTCTCCCACTTGTTAAGGGACCAAAAGTAATGGGACAATTGGCTTCTCAGCTGTTCCATGGCCAGGTGTGTGTTATTCCCTCATTATCCCAATTACAATGAGCAGATAAAAGGTCCAGAGTTCATTTCCAGTCTGCTATTTGCATTTGGAATCTGTTGCAGTCAACTCTCAAGATGAGATCCAAAGAGCTGTCACTATCAGTGAAGCAAGCCATCATTAGGCTGAAAAAAAAAAAAAAAAACATCAGAGAGACAGCAAAAAGCGTGGCCAAAACAACTGTTTGGAACATTCTTAAAAAGAAGGAATGCACCGGTGAGCTCAGCAACACCAAAAGACCCAGAAGACCACAGAAAACAACTGTGGTAGATGACCGAAGAAATCTTTCCCTGGTGAAGAAAACACCCTTCACAACAGTTGGCCAGATCAATAACACTCTCCAGGAGGTAGGTGTATGTGTGTCAAAGTCAACAATCAAGAGAAGACTTCACCAGAGTGAATACAGAGGGTTCACCACAAGATGTAAACTATTGGTGAGCCTCAAAAACAGGAAGGCCAGATTAGAGTTTGCCAAACAACATCTAAAAAAGCCTTCACAGTTCTGGAACAACATCCTATAGACAGATGAGACCAAGATCAACTTGTACCAGAGTGATGAGAAGAGAAGAGTATGGAGAAGGAAAGGAACTGCTCATGATCCTAAGCATACCACCTCATCAGTGAAGCATGGTGGTGGTAGTGTCATGGCGTGGGCATGTATGGCTGCCAATGGAACTGGTTCTCTTGTATTTATTGATGATGTGACTGCTGACAAAAGCAGCAGGATGAATTCTGAAGTGTTTTGGGCAATATTTGTTGCTCATATTCAGCCAAATGCTTCAGAAGTCATTGGACGGCGATTCACAGTGCAGATGGACAATGACCCAAAGCATACTGCAAAAGCAACCAAAGAGTTTTTTAAGGGAAAGAAGTGGAATGTTATGCAATGGCCAAGTAAATTACCTGACCAGAATCCGATTGAGCATGCATTTCACTTGCTGAAGACAAAACTGAAGGGAAAATGCCCCAAGAACAAGCAGGAACTGAAGACAGTTGCAGTAGAGGCCTGGCAGAGCATCACCAGGGATGAAACCCAGCGTCTGGTGATGTCTATGCGTTCCAGACTTCAGGCTGTAATTGACTGCAAAGGATTTGCAACCAAGTATTAAAAAGTGAAAGTTTGATTTATGATTAGTATTATGTCCCATTACTTTTGGTCTCTTAACACGTGGGAGGCACATATGCAAACTGTTGTAATCCCTACACCGTTCACCTGATTTAGATGTAAATACCCTCAAATTAAAGCTGACAGTCTGCAGGTAAACCACATCTTGTTTGTTTCATTTCTAATACATTGTGGTGGTGGTGTATAGAGCCCAAAATCTTAGAATTGTGTCGATGTCCCAATATTTATGGACCTGACTGTACATTTCCATATCAATGCAGACTAGTTAATTGTTAATTGATTTTAATACACTAGATATTGCAGTCCTTATTTCATTTAAAAAATTGTCCATTTTATTTAAATTCATTTTCAAAATAATACAAATCCCATCATACATTAAACCATTTCTGTAAATTTTTCTGTTTAGAAACATATTTTTTCCTGAACTTTTTTTGTGCTTAAAATTCTAAGACATTTTTGTTTGATGCACAGCAGGGGCGTAGCTAGAAATGCATGGGCCACATAGCAAAAAAGATTTATGGCCCCCCCCGTGCCATCCACAGATCCCCCTCCCCTAAATAGTGCCAACCACAGATCCCCCTCCCCTAAATAGTGCCATCAACAGATCCCCCTCCCCTAAATAGTGCCATCCACAGATCCCCCTCCCCTAAATAGTGCCATCAACAGAACCCCCTCCCCTAAATAGTGCCATCAACAGATCCCCCTCCCCTAAATAGTGCCATCCACAGATCCCCCTCCCCTAAATAGTGCCATCCACAGATCCCCCTCCTCTAAATAGTGCCATCCACAGATCCCCCTCCCCTAAATAGTGCCATCCACAGATCCCCTCCCCTAAATAGTGCCATCCACAGATCCCCCTCCCCTAAATAGTGCCATCCACAGATCCCTCTCCCCTAAATAGTGCCATCCACAGATCCCCCTCCCCTAAATAGTGCAATCCACCACAGATCCCCCTCCCCTAAATAGTGCCATCCACAGATCCCCCTCCCCTAAATAGTGCCATCCACAGATCCCTCTCCCCTAAATAGTGCCATCCACAGATCCCTCTCCCCTAAATAGTGCCATCCACAGATCCCCCTCCCCTAAATAGTGCCATCCACAGATCCCCCTCCCCTAAATAGTGCCATCAACAGACCCCCCCTCCCCTAAATAGTGCCATACACAGATCCCCCTCCCCTAAACAGTGCCATCCACAGTATCAGGTGCCTCCCCCCCCATGTGCCAGTCAGTATCAGGTGCCAACCACCCCCAGGTGCCAGTATCAGGTCAGGTACCAACCCCCTCCCCCCATGTGCCAGTATCAAGTGCCCCCCGCTCCCCCCATGGCAGTAACAGTTGGGTATTAAAAAAAATAAAAATAAACACTTCTACTTACCTCCATGTCAGCGATGCGATGCAGCCTCTTCCTGTGTCCCTCCCTGTATGTCCATATATGGAGTCAGTGCTTGTATTTCAGAAAAGGTTTCTGCTGGGATTCGAACACACGACCTTCTGTATCAGAGGCAAAGCATCTAACCACAAGACCATACAAGATGCCTTGCTGCTGACTGAACAATTATGAGACTTCTACTGTTATAGCTGGCTAAGTGTACATCTATACACATGACAGCTGCTCATATGAAGAGATATAGCAGTGCTGAGTGTGCTGGGATAGCTGTCATATAGAGATATAGCAGTGCTGGGTGTGTTGGGGCAGCTGTCATATTTTTTTCAATCAGTTGTAATGCAGCCTTTATGGCTGTGAGGGTAAATGCTTTGCCTCTGATACACTGATACATTGGAGGTTGTGGGTTCAAATCCCAGACACATCAGGAGACTTTAGAATACAGTAAGATTAGATCACATTAGCGAGGGGGCCTGAACATTAAGACCGCTGCTGTGAAGGGGGCTCTGAACATTAAGACATCGATATTTAACTAACTTGAAAATAAACTGTCAGGCCCCGAAGCAGCTGCTTCCCCGGTAGTTACGCCACCTCCTGGCTGCCTGTGTGTAGTGTCTGTGTGTTAATAAAAATAAATAAAAAACTGAATGCGGTCGGACGGGCCCCCAGTGGCGTAGGGCCCCATAGCCACTGCTATGGTTGCTATGGCGATCCCTACGCCACTGATGCACAGATATAAGCATAAATATGAAAAATACATGTATGGTTGCTATGGCGATCCCTACGCCACTGATGCACAGATATAAGCATAAATATGAAAAATACATGTAAAACAGAAAATGCATCTGTGATCATCCAGCAAAGTAGTAAAAGTGTCAAATTCAATCAGAGTATCTCCACTCCTCGATGAAGGCATGTGAAATTCATTTTTTCCATTTCATAATATGTACATTATTTATTGGACATCAGGATGTATCTTTATTTGTTTTCTGCAGTTCTATGATAAGTTTTTCTAGAGGTTTCCAGTTTGCATTAACATCCTTTAAAATAATCATTTATGAAGGTATCTTTAAATTTGTAATATTTTCCTTTTACTTTTATTGTTCCTATCTTCTGTTCTGGGCTGTGGTCACAAGTCCAAACGAATTTCAAGTTATGCTACTGAATAGTCTCAAACAGTAATTCTGCTGCAATGCATTTGATCCATTTATATGCTACATTATTTTATGTCTAAATAATATGATCTGATGTCTATTATTATTTTTTTTTTTTACTTAAATTATTTCCAAAACTAAGTTTTATATCTAATATAAACATCTAGCACATGAAAACACATCCATTTTATAGTTGGCTAGTTTTCAAGTCCAGCTGCCAAAAAGGCATGAGAAAAAAACAGAAGGGCAACTATCTGACTATAAAATTCCGTCATTTTCGTAAACACTTGAAAGGAGTAACCAGTTGCTTTATTTTTAAATGGTTTGGCTTATGTAAGAAGACATAAAAGTTACAGTATTTTTTTTTTTGGGGGGGAAAATTACTTTTTTAATACATTGCAGCCAGTATGTTCCCTATCAAACATTTATCTCACGAGTTGATGCAGTCCAGATGTCTAGCCGAAAGAAAATGCATTGGGAGATCTGTATAGACTTGTGCAATAAGTAATGCAGGAGGAAGTGTAAGATTGTAGATCTCAATAAAGGATATTTAAATAAATTAGAAAATGTTTGTCGGTCAACAACTGGAGTTCATTTATTTTGATATTCGAGAAATATATATTTTATTTTAAGCTTCTTACATTGAGAAGATAAAACCGTTTTTTCGTGGCATTTAGGGCAAGGTCTAGTGTGTGCTACTAGGATAACCTTAAAGAGGTATTCACATCTGGGACATTTATAGCATATCAATAGGCTATGCCATTGATGTCCGATAGGTGCAGGTCCCACCTCTGGGACCTGCTGTTATCTCAACAACAGGGACTTGCATGAGAGGAGATCACACCACACATGCACAGCTTCCTCTGTTTGTTGCTGGTGCGCTCAGCTGTTTTCAAAAGTCCCATAGGCAGTGCGTTGTTGAGATAAGGGTCACAGATGTAGGACACCTATTAGATATTAATGGCAAATCCTATCGATATACTAGAAATGTACCAGATGGGTATACCCATTAATAGCACAAAATAGACCTAAATGTTATTCAAAACAGGTTTGACCTGCTCAATGTACCAGATCAGAATACCCTTTTAAAGGAATCTAGAAATGAAAGCTACAAGAGATTACCTTGCCTCACAGTTTTTTTACTCTGCAGATTTTTCTGCATGTTCCTAAAACAAATGATTTCCATTTTTGTCTGCCAATTGGCAGACAGATGAATCTTAGCCAAGGGGTTGGCCTTAACATTCTGTGTCTCCTATTTGTTACTAGAGATGAACAATCACTCAAAATTCAATTCTGGTATGATTCTGCCAAATCAGTCTACCGATTCAGTTGAAGTCTAAATCAACCCAAATCAAATGGGCTCCTTTTGGCATGACAATTTGTGCATGACACTCTGAGGTTTCCTAGAATTGATATTTTCTCTTTTTTCTCTTTCTTTCAATTCGGGTACATTTGGGGAGAGAGAGAATCACCAAAAATTCTGATTCAATTGGTTTGCCATTGATTCTCTCTATTTGTTACCTTACAGACAGTCATAGCATTGTGAAGGGGAGGAGGCAGAAAATACTGTAGCTTCTCACCTACAGTACATGACAGGGGTTCTGTATCTTAAATATGCCTAGATTTTAGTAAAATTTTGAGAGTCTTTAGGGAGATATATAAATTGTTTGAGAGAACACTATTCCACATCCTAAACATTTCAATAGTATAAACCATGCATTGAAAATCTAGGACACTTTCCCATGCCGTAGAGGAGATGGCTTCATGTAAAAGAAGCAGTCTCTTCTGCTAACGAGCAGGCAGTTGCCTTCCTGACAATTGCATGCAGAATTAGGAAGTCTAATACAGCCTTTAGAGGGGCAAAAAGATATTTAGAGACTGCTTTCTTTACTGTTTCCCATTGTTTTGTAACTCAGGTCAATATCACAGCCTTCATTTTTCCATCAGGCATTACAGAAGAAGGTAGGATAATTTAGCCCTAACATGCTAACATTACTGGCCGTCAGTCAGTGTATGTCAAGTTGACTTACCTGCAATATTTATGCTTACCGTGGGATAAATCAGAAAAAAATCCACATTGTTTTTGTGTGTTTAGGACGGAAGGTACTTCTATGAATTATCTGTGAAGAGAAAACATTAAAGGAAACCTGTCATCAACTTAATGCTGACCTCACTGAGGACAGCATAAAGTAGTGACAGAAATGCTGATTTCAGCGGTGTGTCACTCATGAGCTAATAGTAAGTGGTTGCTGAGAACCAGCATCATAATCATTGCAGCCCGGGCCTTGAAAAGAGTCAAATCTACCTGAGAAGAGTCATGGTTATTCATAATCTCCTGTCCATCTGCTGATGGTTGGCAGATCTCTCCTAGAGAGAAAGGGAGAAAACTAGGTAGAAGACTGTCAGTCATCAGCAGGTGGGCAGGGAGAGCAGGAATTCATGAATAACCAGGACTCTTCTCAGGTAGATTTGACTCTTTTTAAGGCCTGTGCTGCAATAATTATGATGCTGGTTCTCGGCAACCACTTACTAGTAGCTGATGTGTGACACCCCGCAGAAATCAGCATTTCTGTCACTACTTTATACTGCCCAAAGCAAACACAGACGGCACTCCGTTGTTCTCAATGGCGTGGTGCACATGTCAGGGGTCGATTTCCCATACGCATACCAAGAGATAAGACCGGCACTCACTGAATAGCAATTATTCTTCTTTATTAGTCACATAGGGAAGAATTGTACCCTATGTGACTAATAAAGAAGAAGAATTGTGTCACCAACTTGCCTGTCCGAGCTCCAGCGCTGCAGTCTGGGGCTCGGACACTGCAGCGTGGTGCCAGACACGCTGTCATGCCATGCCCCTTGGTTACTCTGCATTTAGGCCACACCCCCTCTCGATCACCTGCTTTGGCCATGCCCCCTTAGGTCACACCTGAGCTACGCCCCCGGTGATGTCAGCGCTCAGGTGATTAGCTCCCTATTTAAGGCTGCAACTGGCAATCCCCTTTGCCAGTTATAGGCTCTGCTACCTGTGTGTATTGAACTGTTGCTTTTGGATTTGACTTCGGCTATACCTTGACCTCTCTCTCTCTGCTTAGCGATTCTGTACCTTCTCCCTGTCCGGTATTGACCCTTGGCTTGTTATTGCTCCCTTCTTCCACTTGGTGATTCTGTTGGTATCGACCTCCTGGTTTGACTGTTTCTGGCTCGACTTCCCTTGGCGTTTGTTTGTGTGTCCTGTGTGTGGTTCCGCGGGCACTTGGATTGTATCTCTGCACTTACCAATATAGGGAACGTCGACCAGTTGTGGACTTGTCGCCTAGGACTTGTTCTGCAAGTAGGCAGGGTCAGTGGGCTGGGTTAAAGTTAGGGCTCACTGTGTGTGTGCATGTCCCTACCTACGGCCGTGACAAATTGCTATTCAGTGAGTGCCGATCTCTTGGTACTTTATACTGCCCTCAGTACGGTCAGCAAAAAGTTGATGACAGGTTCCCTTTAAAGCAGTAACCAATTGAATTATATGTTTCCATGTTGGCTGTACTATAAGGTTGTATTTTTAGTTTCCTGAACTACGCTTTTGAATCTAAACACACTATTTATGTTATTTATTTATATGCTTTTCTGTACCATCTGCTACTTTACTTTCCATATTTTCTAGCATAGTTAGCCTGAGTTCACATCTGCATTGAGCTTTCAATTCC
This sequence comes from Bufo bufo, assembly GCF_905171765.1. Classification (NCBI taxonomy): domain Eukaryota; kingdom Metazoa; phylum Chordata; class Amphibia; order Anura; family Bufonidae; genus Bufo; species Bufo bufo. Next base: position 174,791,043 of record NC_053395.1, read on the forward strand.
TCAAAACTGTCAGAAGAACAAAAAATATAAAAAAAGGATACATCTTAATCCCCATTTGTTTGAATATTTTATTTTGAAGATCAGTTGGGCTCAGTTTTTCTCAGTTCAGTCAAGTTTTAGTTATTTTTTTGATGGGAGAAACAGTCCTATCGATTGTACTTTTCTACAGTCATAATTAACTGAAACCTGACGGAACTGGCACAAACCGAGCACAAATGATGTTCAAAATAAAATTGATTTTTTTTCTGTTTTCCGACGTATCTGAAGGACAAAAACCTCAACGCAGATGTGAACAAGCCATTAGATTTTTATTAAAGGGAATCTGTCACCTCTGGCAAGGCCTAATAAGTACAATAATACATTTATAGAACACCAGTTGCTGACTCCAGATCTGTAATTTGTATGTCTGTTTTCACACCTATTACACCACAAACTGGCCATGGAATGCATAGAGAGGTCTTCTTCTGAAGTCCTCTCAATGTATTCCATGGCTGATTTGTGGGCGCACAAAGAGGACATGGAGGTGTGTATCGACCTAAAAATTATTCATCCTCATCGTGAGTTAGTGGTAGGCTTTCTATACATGTACTATTGTACTTATTAGGGATTCCAGTTGGTGACAGATTTCCCTTAAATCAGCATATCTTACAAGAAGATAGTCATTTGATCCAAAAGGTCCTTTGGCAGGTGCCTACAATATTATGAATGTTCATTCCAGAACAGTCCTCTATGTAATCATCTGACAATCAGCTGACAACTTTTAATAAGTTCTTTTTTTTAATCCTTTTTTAGCATAAAGGTGGGTGTTAGGGACTCACAGAAACAAAGGGAAAGGTTGGAAACATATGATAAACAGATCTTCAAGTAGTTGTAGCTAGGTTTCATACAAGTAAAGCACAAACAGGAAAAACATAAAATTATCACATAGAAATACTATACATACCATGCAAACAGAAGATGTGGCAGAAGAAGACCAAAGGGTCCATGTACAATACCCAACCACATTTAATGGAAGTTTGTTTCAAGCCTCAACTACTCTCTCGGAGTAATATTTCCTGACATTGGTTCTGATCCAAGGACTATAGATATTACACATGATTAAATAATGTGATTTTCAGTGTGAACGTTTATTAGAGAAACTATTGGAGTTGTAGGAACCATCTTGAGGATTGAAAACTAGATAATTTATGTCATATAGGGAAAAAATTCATGTGTTCATAAGCATTTTTGAAAGGAGTCTATCTAGTGTCTGGCTAAAATAATTTAGCCGCATTACACAAATATTATAGATGTTCAAATTAAATATTTGTGAGGCATCTAGATTGGCTAATTCTAGAGTGAGATTAAATTTTTAACTCAAGAAAAGATTGATGATCTTTGGAGTTTGTTCTAGAATATTTGGATTATGGGACAAGATCTCCAGACTTAAAGCAAATACTTAGCTGTTCATTACAACGTCAACATAAAGGCGATCTGCTGGAGTCAATTTTATGTAACAAATCAGGCGTTTTGTACCATCTGGGAATAATTTTACTGTATAATTTAGTTGCTGAATGGGAGTAGGAATGCATTCTCTTCAAAATGTAGATTTGGCTTCAACAGGGATAAAAGGCCTTGTTCGATTCAGTTTGCCATTTTATAATAAAAGACGGTATGTCATATGTAGATAGCAAGAGTTTGTAAATTTTTAAAGCAATTTTGGGGATACTACAAGATTGCATTGTTTATGATGGCATAAAAATGCTCATTCGTCACGATCCTATCCAAAGTGCGCAGCACCATTGCTGTATGTAGCCAGTAGAGATGAGCAAATCGAAGTTGACGAAGTGGAATTCGATCTGAATTTCAGGAGAAATTAAATTCACACCGAAGCCGAATTTCCTCATGCTTTGTGGTAACCACATTTTTTCCTAAAATGGCTGCTGCACATGTTAGGACATGGAGCAAAGAACTCTGGGAACGAGGGATCACCCATAATGCCATGCATGCAGCCAATCAGCAGCCAGCCAGACCTGTAATGTCACAGCCCTATAAATAGCCTCAGCCATCTTGGATTCAGCTATTTTCCAGTGTACTTAGTGCAGGGAGAGACGTCAGCAGGCACAAGGGACAGTGCTAGGAAAGACTCCATTTTGCTGAAAAATAAATTTAGAAGTTCAGGGAAAGATTATTCAAGGTGTAGGGGAAAGGATAGGGAGGAATCATCCACACTATAAAATGAGAACAGGGTGCAATTGGAGAGTGTGCAGCCTGGGTAATAGGAGCGATTCTATTACACCTTGCTGCACTAATTGGGGATCCAAATTGTAGTTATACTGCTGCTTTTAGGTTGTTTGTCCACAGAGTGGATCTATGACATAGTGGTGAGGTGGAAGCAGCATGAGGAGACCACAGAGTGGCCCAATGACAGGGTCTGGAGGTGGCAGCAGCATGAGTAGGCCACAGAGTGGCACAATGACAGAGTCTAGAGGTGGCAGCAGTAGCATCAGTAGGAAGCCACAGAGTGGCACAATGACAGAGATCTGGAGGTGGCAGCAGCATCAGCATCGGGAGGAAGCCACAGCATGGCATAATGACAGAGATCTGGAGGTGGCAGCATCAGGAGTAGGCCGTAGAGTGGCACAATGACCGAGTCTGGAGGTATCGGCAGCAGCAGTATCAGGAGTAGGCCATAGAGTGGCACAATGAGCGAGTCTGGAGGTGGAATCAGCATGAGTAGGCCACAGAGTGGCACAATGACAGAGTCTGGAGGTGGCAGCAGCATAAGGAAGCCCCAGAATGGCACAATGAGTGTCGATCGACCAAGATACTTCTGGGGGAACCTGCCTGGCATGAACTGGCCTCTAGTAGCTACAATGAGAAGACAAAGCGTAAAGATAGCTTTGAGCCCGGAAGAGTCGAGAAGTTCATTAAGATACGTCACTAAAGATTTTACCGCATATAACCGCCGCACGGACCGCAGAATAAATTTAGTTTTTCGACCAAAATATTTCAATAAAGATTTTACCACATATAACCGCAACGCTGACCACTGAATTCATTTAGTTTTTCTACCGTCATACTTCAATAAAGATTTTACCACATATTACTACAGCGCTGAACGCTGAATAAAAAAATGTTTCTACCGAAATAAGTCACAAAAGATTTTACCGCATATAACGGAGCATTGGGATGGAGAGGGTCTTCAGATTCCCCCCGCACTATACGGACGTCTCAGAAATGAACCACTGCTCCCGACAGCAGCTCCTGGAAGGTCATGGAGTGTCCCGGGTATCCGGCATCTATTCGCCCCGCTGAAGGATTCTTTTGAAAGTGTGTAGAAGCCACACAGGGCCCCCACGCTGCAGATTTATCATGGAGATTTTACCGCATTTTACCGCAACGCTGACCGCTGAATAAAATTAGTTTTTTCACCGAAATACTTCAATAAAGATTTTACCGCATATAACCGCAGCGCTGAATGCTGAAAAAAATTAGTTTTTCCAACAAAATACTTCAATAAAGATCTTACCATAAATATTACTGCAGCGCTGAACTCTGAATATATTTAGTTTTTTGACCGAAATACGTCACTAAAGGTTTTGCCACATGTAACTACAAAAGTGAACACTGAATATATTTTGTTTATGTACTAAAATAATTACAGAAGTGAAATATATTTTTCGTTTTGTGCTGAAATAGGCCACTAAACTCTTTCACCACAAATAAATGCAACAGTGAAGTGCGTATATTTTTTCCTTTTTGTACTGAAATAGGACACTGCGCGTTTTCACCACATATAACTGCAGAAGTCAAATGCGTATATATTTTTCTTTTTTGGACTGAAATATGCCACTAAATGCTTTCAAGACATATAATCGCCGCTGACGTGAACTGAGAATGTATTTTTATTTTTGTACTGAAATAGGCCACTAAATGCTTTCAACACAATTAACCGCCGAAGTGAACTGAGAATATATTTTTATTTTTGTACTGAAATAACACATGTAACCGCCGTACTGACTGACCTCTACTTTCATGAACCCCTGCACCACTACTTCCGGGGCAGGTAGGCTGCTGCGAAGCAGGTGGTCTACCCTGGGCATGTTTGGCTCCCGACCTCCCACGGCTGCCACCCTGCTGACTCCCAGCCATGTTATTACTGTACTGTGGTGTGTGCGTCTATATGTATATATATTTATAACCATTGATCTATAAATATATATAGATATAGCGTATTATTAGACTTGTATAACGACTCGCGCCTATTTTCATTTAGAAACTGATGGTTGTAGATATATGTGTTGGACTCATATTGAGTCCACACAGTTCAGTAATTGTATACACTGATTTTATTCTGTGGGTTTTGTGTTTTATAATAGAATATATATTTTTATAATAAGAGGTGCGGTCTTGTTTGCAGTATTTCTTTTTGTTCATTTTATGGTTGTGTATCAATACCGTGGTTTGCACTCTTTTTAGTGTATTTGGTGTGCCCCTTGCATCTGGTTCTTTTATCTAATAGTCCTTATGGTTGTTTGTATAGGTTTTTTTTTTAAAAGGAAGTCTTTATACTGTACATCTTCTATTTGTTCCAGCTACCATTATAAAATGTTATTCAGTGAAGATTTTGAATAAACCAGCATTAACGCAGACTTTTCATCATATAATATCCAATAGTGGGTTTAATTTCTATTTAAATAATGCAACTTACGGAGAGTGTTTCTTTTAGATTGTGTCCTATTTATTCTGACTTCCCATCTGTCTCTTAAGATGACAGATGGCCAAGCAAACCATAACCTCAATTATGTTTTCTTTGTTTTCTCTTTATTATATATTTGTAAATGTGTACTTAAAGTGGTTTTCTGAGAGTTTAAGAAATTAAACTGGCTGCAAGAAATTTTACAAAGTGAAACAACAAATAATACATACCTGTTAATCACCCGTTAATGCAGTGCCGAATCTCTGGTGGTTTCCACTGGTCTTTATATGCAAGCAGTGATGACATGCCATACATCTCCATGACCACTGCTAGCACGTATGTGACTGGACTATTAAGGCCAATTATTGTCTGCAGTGATATTGTGGATGTACGGACTGTCATCACTCCAGGAAAATAAACAGAGACCAGCATGGACCAATGGAACATCTACCCAGGAGCAGCAGTGGGTTTAACCTTAGAGGACCCGTCAATTTTATGTTTTTGCATTTTCATTTTTTCTACCTGCCTACCCAGAGCCATCCTTTTTGTTTTTATTTTTCTGTTCACATAGCCATATAAGGGTTTGTTTTTGTATGGCACCATTTATTATTGCATATGATGTAGTGGAGAGCTGGAAAAAAAAATCCAAAAAGGGTGGAATTGGAAAAAAAATGCAAATCCGCCACAGTTTTTATGGACTTTGTTTTTACATTATAAATACTGGAAAAAAGATTTGTAAAACTATTTTCTTTTTCTTTTTATTACCATATTCTAACCCCTATAATTTTTTTATATTTACATCTATGGAGCTGTGTGAGGGCTCATGTTTTGCGGGGAAATCTGTACTTTTTATTGATACCATTTTGAGGTGTGTAAGACTTTTTGATAATTTGTTTTTCATTTTTTTGTTGAGATGAAGTGATAAAAAATGGTGAATCGGCCATTTTTTTTCCTTTTACGTCATTTGCCATATGGGGATAAATATTTTTATATTTTAATAGTACGAGCATTTTTTAATGTGGTGATGCCTATGATTTTCTTATTGTTTTATTTATTTTTTATACTTTTTTTTTTCTTTTTTTAAATCACCCTAGGTGACTATAACCAGCAATTATTAGATTACCAATTGTATTTTGTGATGGATATTTATCCATCACAGAACATGCATTCCAATACAGTGCTGCCACCTGCAGGCCTGTATTGAAATATACCAATTATTGGTATTGGAGCCTCAAGCAGGCTCCAGGCTATCACAGTAATGTAACAGCTTCCCTGATCTCAGCTGGGGGGCTGTTACAGGCGTGGGAGCATACAGCTCCTGCATCTTCACTGCTTAGACGCCGTGGTCACATTTGACAGTGGAATCTGAGGGGTTAAATGTCTATTGGTCTTAAAGCAGCTCTGTCATCAGGATCAAACCTATTACATACTGCCTGATAGGGCTCAACGCGCTGATTAACCCGTAAGATGCCAGTGCCGTACATGTACGGTGCTGGAAACTGGGACAGAATTCCCAGCGCCGTACAACTACAGTGCTCTGATAGCCACTGATAGCCGGACACCTTCTGTATGCGCCGGCATTGGTGAAAACACTGATGATGGCGCATTAACCCTTGCACTGCCGTGGTCAGAGCTGACCGCGGCATGTGCGGTATCCTGCGGGGTGTCCATCAGGTCCCCGCACTGCTGTGATGGGGACCCGATGGCAGGGAAGGCAACCTGATGCCTTCCTTAGGCATTGTGACTGCCTTCTGTGAGAGCCTGTGAGATCCAGCCCCCTGGAAGTCACAGGTAGGAAGCTGTAAGGGTGTAATACACTTACACTTACAGCCAATGCATTACAATACAGTATTGTAATGCATTGTAAAGGGGATCAGACCCCCAAAAGTTGAAGTCCCAGATTTGGTACAAAAGTGAAAAAAAAAAAAAGCGTCCTTTTCCCAAAATAAAGTTAAAAAAATTGTAAAAAATAAGGAAAGAAAAGAAAAGTAGACATATTAGGTATTGCCGCGTCCGTATCGACCAATTCTATAAAAATATCACATGGTCCACCCCATCAGGTGAACACCATGAAAAATAAAAAGCTGTCAAAAAAGCCATTTTCTGGTCACCTTGCCTCACAAAAAAGGTAATACCAAGTGATCAAAAAGTCTTATGTACCCAAAAATGGAACCAATCAAACAGTCATCTCATCCCGCAAAAAATGAGCCCCTACCTAAGACAATCATCTAAATAATATAAAAAAATAGGGCTCTCAGAAAATGGCAACACAAAGATTTTATTCTGTTCAAAAATGATTTCACTGTGTAAAACTTAACAAAAATAAAAATGATAGACATATTGGGTATCGCCACGCCCTTAACAACCTATAAAAATATCACATTATATGCCCCCTCAGGTGAATGCTGTAAAAAAAAATTTTTTTTTAAACTATGCCAAAACAGCCATTTTTTTTCACCTTGCCTCACAAAAAGTGTAATACCAAGTGATCAAAAAGCCCTATGTACCCCAAAATGGTACCAATTAAACTGTCACCTCATCCCGCAAAAAATGAGCCCCCACATAAGACAATCACTTAAAAAATAAAAAACAATGGCACCCGTAAACCCATCCATCAAAATCTGCGCTACAAAAGCTATATGGCGCTCCTTCCATTCTGAGTCCTGCCATGTGCCCCCATAGCAGTTTACCACTACATATGGGGTGTTGCCGTATTCAGTAGAAAATAGGTAACAAATTATGGGGTGCTTTTTCTTCTGGTACCCCTTGTGAAAATATTTTTTTTGGGCTAAAGCAACATTTTATTGGAAGAAACAAAACTTTTCATTTTTACAGCCAAGTGTTTCCAAATTCCGTAAAATACTTAGGGGGTCAAAGTGCTCAGTACCCCCTTAATATATTCTTTAAGGGGTGTAGTTTCCAAAATGGGGTCACTTTTTGAGGGTTTCCACTGTAGGGGTACATCAGGGTCCAGGGGAGGGCTGGCAGCCTTAGTCCTGGGGGGCAAATGCACTCCCAAAAAACATTGTACAGCTGAAATTCTATTGTTGAGGCCTGTCTCTACACATCATACGGAGAGGGGAGGCCTGTACTGGCTGCACTGCCTGCTTCCCATTATACAATAAACAGCAGGCTACAGCCAGGAAGCTCTTCCGCTCTACTCCCTCCCCAGATACTGCTCAGGGCTTGTGGTTCCCCCCACCATCTGCCACCCACCCGTGGCCTGCTGCCCCCTTTCGCCGTCCTTACCCAGCTCTGAATCCTTCTTCTGCAAATGGCAGGGGAGGAGCCAGAGAATCTCTTCTCCTACATAGCGCCACATACCTCTTACATCCAGTGATGTCACCTTTGTTGTAGACGTTCTCTTTCTTTATCTTCTCCATTCAGACCAGACCGCCATGATGATTTTTCTGCCATCTCCCGTCTCTGCAGATATTGATAAACAGACATTAGTTTCCCACATTTCCATCATCTTCACATCTTCTGAACACCCTTTCCTGCCACCCCCAATACTATACTGCAGAAACAGTCCCCCTGGAAATACTACTACCACACAGATAGTGCCCCCTTAAACAATTATTGGCACACAGTGCTCTAAAAAATAACTGCGCCCAGACACTAATAGTATAAAGATAATGTCCCCCAAAAATAATTTTGCTAAGCTGATACTATGCCAGGGTGCCCCCAAAGTAACAGTGCTCCCCAAAATCCCACCAATAGAAATAATTCTCTGCCAGAGCACACTTAGTAGTAATAATGCCCCTATAGTGCCCATACTAGTAATCATGTTCCTCATAGCCCCCCAGTAGTAGTAATGCTCCCCATAATACCACCTAGTAGTAATAATTCCCCCAATAATATGACAGTACATAGTGACAGCTCCCCCCACAAAGAAAAAAAAAATGCACCCATAATGTATGCCAGTATAAAATACCCCTATATAGTGCCCCAGTAAATGCCCTCATAGTGCTCCTCTCCCCCTTCCTTATAGTGTCCCCCACAATGTGCCAGTAAAAAATGCCCGTTCTTAGTGCCACCATATGCCCCAATAGTTAGTGCTCCACTCCCCCATAGTGCCCCAAATAATGCCCCATAGTGCCGCTCTCCCCTATAGTGCCTCCCATAATGTGCTAGTAAAAAATGCCCCCTTAGTGCCACCAAATGCCATAGTGGCCCCATAATGTGCCAATAAAAAAGGCCCCTTTAGAGCCCCCACTTCCCCATAGTGCCCCCAAATAATGCCCCTATAGTGACACCAGATGCCCCCTATAGTGCCCCCATAATGTGCCAATAATTAAAAAAGCCCCTTTAGAGCCCCCAGATACCCCCATAGTTCTCCTCTCCCTCATTGTGCCCCCCCATAATGTGCCAGTAAGAAATGCCCCCATAGTGCCAGCCCCCCCCATAGTGCCAGCTCCCTCCCATAGTGCCAGCCCCCCCATGGTGCAAGCTTCCCCATAGTGCCAGCCCCCCTATAGTGCCAGCTCCCCCCCATAGTGCCAGCTCCCCCCATAGCCATAGTGCCAGCTCCCCCATAGTGCCAGCTCCCCCATAGCCATAGTGACAGCTCCCCCATAGCCATAGTGACAGCCCCCCCCATAGTGCCAGCTCCCCCATAGCCATAGTGACAGCTCCCCCATAGCCATAGTGACAGCTCCCCCATAGCCATAGTGACAGCTCCCCCCACAAAGAAAAATAAATAAAACACTACTTACCTCCATCAGCAGCGATGCAGGCCTCTTCCGGCCTGTGTCCCTGATGTGTGCTGCCCAGCTCAGGCGGCGCGATGATTATGACGTCATCGCGCTGCCTGAGCCGGCCTATGATAGGCTGCAGGCATTAGTGCCTACGGTCTATCAGAAGAACAGGGGAGGGACACCCCTCTCCCTCCCCTACCCCACAGCACAGGCATCTGTATTGCTGTCCTGAGGACTGCGATACAGATGAATATGGAGATGAGCGCTTCCACACTGGAAGCGCTCATCTCCTACTGCCCGCCGCCACTGCTGCCCGCCGCAATTACATCCAGGGCCGCGCCGCCTGTGGTGATCGGCGGTGTGGCCCTTAGGAATAAAAAAAAAATATATATATATATTATTTGTTAAAGACGGCCCAGCGGCCGTTTTTTTAGGGCGGCCTGGGGGGCAATTGCCTCCCTGCCCCCCGGCCCAGCCCGCCCCTGTCAGGGTCTCTTCAAATACAAAATGGTGCCTAAAAACCATTCTAGAGAAATCTGCCACCAAAATCCATATGGCGCTCCTTTCCTTCTGACCACTGCCACGTGCCCATAAAGCAATTTACCACCAAATATGGGGTATTTCTGTAAACTGTAGAATCAGAGTAATATATATTGAGGTTTATTTTGCTGTTAACCCTTGCTGTGTTGCAAGAAAAAATTGATTAACATAAAAAATCTACCAAGAGAGTGAAATTTTGACATTTCACCTCCATTTTCCTTTAATTATTGTAACATAAGTTTTAAATAATTTGAGGGGTGTAGTTTCTAAAATGGGGCCATTGGTTTTGGAAATTTTGTTGAAAATTAGAAAAATAGCTTCTAAACTTCTAAGCCTTCTAATGTCCTAATAAAATGACATTTACAAAATTATGCCAACATAAAGCAGACATATGGGGAAAGTTGATTGATAACTATTTTATAAAGTATTACTATTTGTCTTAAAAGTAGCAAAATAAAAATGTAGAAAATTGTGAATTTTTCAAAATTTTTGGTAAATTTTGTATTAGTTTATAAATAAAGGTGAAATATATCGACTCAAATCTACCACTGTCATGAAGTACAACGTGTCGAGAGAAAACAATCTCAGAATGGCTTGGATAAGTAAAAGTGTTCCAAAGTTATTACCACATAAAGTGACACATGTCAGATTTGCAAAAATCGGCCTGGGATTTAAGGTGAAAAGTGGCCCGGTACAGAAAGGGTTAAAACAATACTTTATTTTTTATCTGTATGCTAAACAGCTACAGAGATATCTATGTTTTTATTCATATGCAAATGAGAAGTTCGAGCACCCGAGCACAATGGAAGTCAATGGGAGAACCCGAGGATTAAACCAGGCACCCCCTGCTCTGAAGAAGGGGAGGGTGTCTGGTTCATAGGAAAAGGTCAGAAATTGATAGAAACACCACAGAAATGGTTCGGGAACAGCATGGGGAGGATGTCTGGATGCATATTAGACTCGCAGGTCGCTGCTGGGAACGATGCTGTCCGAGTAGTACGCCACTTTTACAGACTGAAAAATCGTTAGGAAACATTCTTTCCTGTATATTTAGTTGTATATAAAGTGCAAGTGCTGCCAAAAAATTACAAGGAAGAGGCACTCCGATACAACCTGTATATCACATAAAGGAGGGCCTCGTTCACATTGTGGTACAATTGTTCCTGTAGTGGGACTCCTACACTCATAAAGCCTATGCACTAAGTGAAAGGGTTGCTAAAAATTACAAGGAACCGGCACTACAATACACCCTTTATTACACATAAAGGAGGGCATCATACACACCCTTGAAAAATTATGATTGATGGCTGGTGACCCTCTAAAACATTAGGGGTGAGGTCTTGCTGCTGAGCTGACCATCTAAAAAATGCTGTGGGCGAGGGCCTGCTATCGAGCTGACAATCTAAAAAAAATTGTGGGCGAGGGCCTGCTGTTGAGCTGACCCTCTAAAACATTAGGAGCGAGGGCAGACTAATAAGCATGTTGATATGATGGAGGAGGACAAGAAAAGAGAGATTGAACCATATACCCTTTTTAGTGGTGGAATGGGAATACAGTGTATTCAATACACCATAAAAGCCACATTTAGAGTGCCTTTATGTTCAGCCGCTTTCCTCTGGTGGAGTAGAGAAGTCAGGGGCAATCCAGGCCTTGTTTATTTTTATAAGAGTCAACCGGTCAGCATTTTCAGTTGACAGGTGGATGCGCTTATCAGTTATTATGCCCCAAGCAGCACTAAATACACGCTCTGACAAAATGCTGTCGGCAGGGCAGGCCAGCACCTCCAAGGTGTAGAGCGCCAGTTCATGCCACGTGTCCAGCTTGGACACCCAATAGTTATAAGGCACACAGGGATCACTGAGGATGCTGACATGGTCTGCTACGTACTCCTTCACCATCTTCCAATTTTTTTTTACATAGTGTATATAATATGTAGATGCTAGGATACAGCAGTGCCCAGATGATTCAGCCCCGCCTTCTGGTACTCGAACTTCTCATTTACATATGAATAAAAACATAGATTTCTCTGCCGCTGTTTAGCATACAGGCAAAATAAATTTGTATTGTTTTAATCAGCGTGATGAGCCCCCTCCCTCTGTCTAACCCCAAGGATGCGCGATCGCTATTGTCAGCAGCATGTGAAGGATGAAATAACTTGGATTGGCGTCATCGCTGGTCCTGGTCACTGCCGACGGGTGCCTGCTTTATTATATAGGCAGCACCCAGGGCCGGCTCTATAATAAGGCAGACTAAGCGGCTGCTTGAGGGCGCAGAGAAAGGGGGGCGGCGCCAGGGCGGAAAAACATAAAAAATTATATATTTTTTTTAAATACATAACTTGCGGCCCGGCCCCCCGCCCCAGCTTGCAGGTGTGCCGTGCTGCCCCGGCCCTCACCTCCTCACAGAGCTGCACGCAGGCTTAGCAGCAGCACGGCATCGGCAACATGGACAGTCACTGGGTCTAAGGGGGTGTGGCTGCCAAGTGGCGCTGCGTCAGCGGGAGCGGAGGTCTGGAGACTGGAGGTGGAGCTGTTGGTGGTGAGTAATCAAAGCAAATGGTGGCTACTTTGAAGAACCTAGAATATGACATATTTTCAGTTGTTTCACACTTGTTTGTTATGTATATAATTCCACATGTGTTAATTCATAGTTTTGATGCCTTCATAGTCATGAAAATAAAGAAAACTGACAAGGTGTGTCCAAACTTTTGGTCTGTACTGTACATCAATCTGCTGGCCAGAGCGACAGGAAGACATTGGGCCTCAGTTATCAAAATAGTAAGACTGTCTTTGTTGCCCATAGCGGCCAATCAGTGCACAGCTTTCATTTCTTCAACTGCTCTGGAAAAGAAGAGTTCTGATTGGTTGCTGCGGGCAACAAAGTCAGTCTTACAATTAGACAGTTGTGATAAATGAGGCCCACTGAGTTTAAGGCTTTCATGAACAAAAACACTAATATGTTAAGTGAGAAATATCCATTAAAATTGTTCCTCTTTGACTTGGTATTTTTTTTTGTTAGATGCTTTAACATGTTATCAATTTTAAGTTTTCTTTTTAACTTGCCTGATGTTTGAATAAGAGGATAGGCCTTAATATACAAATAATTATAGTTAGTTTGAATTTAGGGAGGAGTTATTTGGCTCAAATCCCAATGTTAAGAGTTTCTTGTCATCAGTAAAGTAACACTTAATATGAAAGAAATGTACGTTCCATGGTGCAGTCTTTATTACTTGTAAGAAATATAAAAAATATTATACAAATTTATATCCATTTTCTCTTTTTATCCTATGGTAGATATCTTAATTTGTATGTATAAATCTAGGACATAGTGGGGGTGATTTATCATGAGGGGAATTCAGCAATTGTTAAAGGGAACGTATCATCAGAAAATGACCTAATGTTTAAATCACGTTTTTATGTTTAACATATTTTTAAAGAATTTTTGGTGGTTATTTTTAATTTTCCATGTTAATATCTATATTTAAACACAAAATCCTACAGTTTTCACTAAGCCTAATAATAGGTGCCACTTCTTGACCTGTACAGATCACTTTACTGCAGTTATTAGAGATGAGCGAATAAAAAAAAAAAATGGTTCACCGGTTTGCCGAATTTTTCGGAAAAAATTTGATTCGATCCGAATATATTTGCTGCGAATTTCCTGGCTGCTGAGAGCCTTTATAGTGGTGCAGAACACTGTGCCTTGGTGTAACACGCATAGGCAGTCTGCTTTGGTAGTGAAATAATACTGTGAGTCCGTATGACATGCAGATGACAGGCGTCGCTCTTAGAATCACTGCACACTTCACTTATTTGGGCAGTTATCGGGCCAAAACTGACCAAATAACTCAAGTATGAACTCAGCCTTACAGGTCAATGTTAGCGACAAAAAGAAGCGCACTCCTTTTACACAGTCGCCAGCTGATTCCACATCGATGTCAACAGAACCTGTTCTATTAAGCGTGTATACAAGTAGAGCCCCCCTGACATAGTGGAGACAGTGTCAGTAGTAAATTTGTGTTGACGTCACTGATTAAATTGGAGAAAAGACAAAGGTAATAGTAGCTCACTGTACCTTTAACAAAGGAGTGGTGCTACAAAGTCCCGTTGATCCACCCAACCAACACAATTATATATAAGGAAAGTTAAAGATTGGGCTGAGCACTCAAATACTGGAATACTGCATATATAAGGTCATAAATTAATAATATTTATTCTGTGCAAGGCATACACGATAAAAAACAATATAAAAAATACGGACATATACGTCCTAAAATAAAGTCTGCATTAAATGGATCCAAATAAATGTGGCGATATATTGCAATATAGTATCAGTTGATCCTTTCACATGAAGGGGTTAAAATACATGAAGTAGTAGAATCAGCAAGGTTTGGTATATATCCACCTCAAGTTTAAATGGTGAGTGTGTATACACCTCAAGTTCAGTTTGCCAGTGTCATTAAATAATTAATGAATCGACAGGTGTGGTTGTCCATCTGCAGGAAAATACCCACACTGTTCCAGGACAGATTAGTAAAATGTGATTAATTTGCCCTTCCTCTGATCCGTCAGAACAATAATCCACAAAAAAATGGATCCTGTCTGTGGAGCATCCGCCTTCACTCGGTCAGCATTTGCTCAATAATCCATCAGTATTGCTAAAGCCCAAAAAAACAAAACAGGAGTGGATCCAAAACATAGATGACACGTGAATGGAATATTTGCATGTCTTTTGTGTCTTGTACCCACTCCTGCTTTTGGCTACCAAATCAAAAGCCAATTCTGATGGGACCATACAGGCCTTACAGCTGCTACACAGACAGGATCCCTTGTGCGTCTCATTTTTTCTTCCTTCTGACAGATCAGAAGAAAGGTCAAATAAATGTCAGCCAGGCTGAAAGCCAAAATAGTGGGCCAGTCCTGAAGTGGGGAGGGTGGGAACATAGTGGTGAGGTGTAAAGCAGCATGATGAGACCACAGAGTGGCAAGGTGACATAGTGTGGATATGGCAGCAGCAGGAGGACACCACAGAGTGGCAAGGTGACATAGTGTGGAGATGGCAGCAGCATGAGGACACCACAGAGTGGCAAGGTGACATAGTGTGGAGATGGCAGCAGCATGAGGAGACCACAGAGTGGCAAGGTGACATCGTGTGGAGATGGCAGCAGCAGGAGGATACCACAGAGTGGCATGGTGACATAGTTTAGAGGTGGCGGCAGCATCCAGAGACCACAGAGTGGCAAGGTGACAGTGTGGAGATGGCAGCAGCATGAGGACTCCACAGAGTGGTAAGGTGACATAGTGTAGAGATGGCAGCAGCAGGAGGAGTCCACAGAGTGGCAAGGTGACATAATGCGGAGATGGCAGCAGCAGGATACCACATATTGGCAAGGTGACATAGTGTGGAGATGGCAGCACCATGAGGACACCACAGAGTGGCAAGGTGACATAGTGTGGAGATGGCCGCAGCAGGAGGATACCACAGAGTGGCAAGGTGACATAGTTTAGAGGTGGCGGCAGCATCCGGAGACCACATATTCCACATATTGCCAAGGTGACATAGTGTGGATATGGCAGCAGCATGAGGACACCACAGAGTGGCAAGGTGACACAGTGTGGAGATGGCAGCAGCATGAGGACTCCACAGAGTGGCAAGGTGACATAGTGTGGAGATGGCAGCAGCATGAGGACCCCACAGAGTGGTAAGGTGACATAGTGTAGAGATGGCAGCAGCAGGAGGAGTCCACAGAGTGGCAAGGTGACATAATGCGGAGATGGCAGCAGCAGGATACCACATATTGGCAATGTGACATAGTGTGGATATGGCAGTAGCATAAGGAGACCACAGAGTGGCAAAGTGACATAATGTGGAGATGGCAGTAGCAGCAGCAGCATCAGGAGGATACCACAGAGTGGCAAGGTGACATAGTCTGGAGATGGCAGCAGCAGCTGCATCAGAAGACCACAAAGTGACCCGGTAACAGAGTGGGGCAGTGGATAGAAATACCAGTACCCGCTGATGAAGGTGGGTGAAATAAGGAGCACTTGGCATCAGATGTGTGGCATCAGGCGGGTTTCAGCATCTAAGCAATAGCTGAGGCAAGTAATAAGAAAAAAACTGTCTCTTGTATTAAAGTGTTGGTGTGGCACCATGGATGATCTAGTCTGATGCATTAGGAATTGGTGGTTGGAAATCATGGCTGATCCACTTCTGATTCATCTTGACAAAGGTCAGTCTCTCCACATTTTGGGTAGACAGGCGAGTTCTCCTTGGGATAACTATGGCCCCCGCCGCACTAAACACCCGCTCTGATGCCAGACTACTGGCCATGCAGGACAGCTTTTCCAGGGCAAACTCTGCTAGTTGCGGCCACAAATCCAGTTTGGCTACCCAGTAGTTCAGCGGATCTTCAATGTTGGGTGGCAGGGGGCTGTCCAAGTATGTCACCACCTGCTGGTTCAGGTCCTGCTCCAGGTCTACCTGCTGCTGGTGAGAAGTTTCTTCATTATGTGGGTGAAGAAAGCTACTCATCAGCGACTGTAGACTCAGGCTGCTGCTAATGGTGCTGGTACTGCTCCTGCCCCCCCCACCACTCTCCAGGAGCCATGGCAGTGGAACGTGAGCACAGAGGACCCCCCGGTCAGACCTGCGAGAGGATGGACGAAGGCGCAGATAGGCAGCGGCCAACTGACTACATAGGATGTCTTTGTAGTAGTTCAGTTTGTCCTCCCTCTCAGTGGGTTTAGAAAAGGCCCCTATTCTGGACTGGTAGCGAGGATCCAACAAGGTAGAGAGCCAGAAGTCATCCCTCTGCCGAATGGTGATAATTCGGCTGTCACTATGCAAGCAAGTGAGCATGCATCAGGCCATTTGTGCAAGTGACTCGAAGGGACTCCCTGCCTCCATCTCCGCTGCATACTGCCACGGTGTGTCCGGGTCCTCCGTCTCGTCTTCCTCATCGCCCTGTAGCTCCTTTGGCTTCTCCTGCTCCTCCTGTCCTGTCAGCTGAGTAGAAAAACCACCCATTTGGCTACACATTGCCTGTGCTCCAATGTCCTCCTCCTTTTCCAGTTCAGCCCCCACAGGGCTCATGTGGGCGTGAGATCTAGGCGCCACGTCTCCAGTACCCTGACCATAAAAACCAAAAAAATAACAGCAGCACAGTGGAAAAAGTGATTTAGGGTGCAAATCCTCTAAAAAGGTGGACAACCTTTCCTCCAATGTAGTATATCCAAAGAATAGGCAGCACTCTAAATGTGATAAAGGGTGATGACCCGTTTATTCCCAGGCAATGTTTCAGCCCACTCAATGGGGCCTTTGTCAAGTACCCTGACCAGCCATTGTTACCAGCATCTGTTCCAGGACATGAAGCAGTGGAATGACATCGTTCATCCCATAGTCCTGGTGACTGACAAATAAAGTGGCTTCCTCAAAGGGCCTGATCAAACGGCAGGTGTCACGCATGAGCTGCCACTGCCTGACATCGAAGTTACACAGTGGAGTACTCCTATCCGCTTGCATCATCAAGAAATCATTGTTGGCCTTTCTCTGTTCGTATAGTCGGTCCAACATATGGAGGGTGGAATTCCAACAGGTGAAAATGTCGCATATGAGCCTATTTTTGGGGATGCCGTTCTGCCGCTGCAGCTCAAGGAGGGTGTGCTTTGCGGTATACGAGTGGCTGAAGTGCATGCAAATTCCTGCCCATTTTAAGGATGTCTTGCAGATGGGTGGAAGACTTCAGGAACCACTTGACAACCAGATTGAACATGTGTGCCATGCAGGGTGCATGGCTCAGCCTTCCTTGACGCAGCGCTGACACTATGTTCTTCCCGTTGTCGGTCAGCATGGTTCCGATTTTCAGTTATCGCGGAGAAAGCCAGGATTCGATTTCTTGATGCATGACACGGAGCAGTTCCTCCCCTGTGTGATTCTGTTCGCCAAGGCAAACCAGGTACAGAACAGCGTGACACCGCCGAGTCCTGCACATGTGGTATGCTGGAGGGGCACTGTGACTTGTCCCTGCAGTGGAGGCTGAGGACATGGTGAAGGATGTGGAGGCAGAGGCGGACATTGTTGCAGGACCAACGGCGTGACAACGTGGAGGTGGAAGCGGCGTCACCTGTCCAAGTTGCTGGTGTGGCTGTACAGGAACCACATTCACCCAGTGAGCCGTAAAGGACATGTATTGTCCCTGACCGTAGTTACAGCTCCACACGTCGGCGCTGCCGTGCACTTTGGCAGACACTGACAGGCTCAAGGACTGGACCACCTTCTGTTCTACATGTGTGTGCAGGGCTGATACTGCCTTTTTGGCAAAAAATCACGACTTGGGACTCTCCACCTCGGCTCGGCACAAGCCATCAGTTCTCTGAAAGGTGCAGAGTCCACCACTTGCAAAGGGAGGGACTAAAGCACCAGCAACTTGGACAGGAGTACGTTCAGCTTCTGTGCCGTTGGATGCGTGCACGCATACTGTTGTCTCTTGGCAATTGCTTCGGTGATCGATTGCTGACGGAATGACTGATGAGGAATAGGAGCATGAGCATCTGGACCAGCAGAAGTTCGGATTGAAAGACAGCTCACTTCGGCTGAGGTGGTGGAGCCTTGACTGGCTGAAATTGGGTGCGTGCCGCTGGGTGATGTAGTGCTAGCTGCGGCAGGCTGGACCACCACATCGGAGCCACTGTTCTCCCAGGCCACTTTATGGTCATGCTGCATATGTTGACGCAGGGCTGTGGTGCCAACATTTGCACCGTGCCCACGCTTCACCTTCTGCCCACATATTCTACATATGGCCATGTTGACCTCCTCCTGCGGCTTCACAAAAAACTGCCACACCGCCGAGTACCTGATTTTTTTCCCCCAACACTACTCACTAGTTGACTGCTGCCCCCGCTGCTTCTGTGAACTCGTGCACCACTCCTTTTCGGGCAGGTAGGCTGTTGCAAAGTGGGTGGTGTACCCAGTGCCCGTTTGGCTCCCGACCTCCCACTGCTGCCACCCTGCTGACTCCCGGCCACGCTAGCGACTTGCTGACTCAGCCGCTGCCTGACAGGCAAGCTGCCACCATCTTCTCCTGATGATGACGAAGCCCCTTCTTCACCCGGCTCCCAAGTGCAATTGGCTTTATGATCATCGAGTAGTGTCTGCAAATCACTGATGTCCTCCTCAACAGCCTCTGGATCAGGAGCCTGACCACTCGCAACACAAGCTCCCGTGCCACTCTCCTCATCACTACTTGCCCGCCTAGCGGAGGAAGTGGCGGAGGTCACCTCCACATCTTGGCTGGGCAGTAGCTGCTGACTGTTCTCTAGAAGCTCATCCTCGCTGAAAAGTGAACCTGAGCCCATTGCATGTAGTACTTCTTGCGGTGATGGAACAGAAAAGGCCAGAGGCAGGTTGAGGACAGGTGAGTGCACAGGTCCTGCTCCCTGGCCATGCCAACTAAGGGTTGTGTCTGACGAACCCACCGACTGTTGGCTGGGGGTGTCTGATGTCACTTGGGATGATATGGATGACCGCGTTAACCAATCAATAACCGCAGGGTTGCTGGTCAAGACATGACTGCTAGATGACACCGGGAGCTCAGGCCTCTCGCTGCGACTACTGCTGCCAGAACCCCTTAGGGCTCATGCACTCAGCCGTATGGCTTTTTCAGTGTTTTGCGGTCCGTTTTTTTACGGATCCGTTGTTCTGTTTTTTGTTTCCGTTGTGTTTCCGTTTTTCCCTTCTGTTTTTTCCGTATGCCATGTACAGTATACAGTAATTACATAGAAAAAATTGGACTGGGCATAACATTTTCAATAGATGGTTCCGCAAAAACGGAACGGATATGGAAGACATATGGTTGCATTTCCGTATGTGTTCCGTTTTTTTTGCGGACCCATTGACTTGAATAGAGCCAAGCACCGTGATTTGCGGACAAGAATAGGACATGTTCTATCTTTTCACGGTACGGAAATACGGAAATACTGAAACTGAATGCACACGGAAATACTTCTTTTTTTTTTTTTGATGAACCATTGAAATGAATGGTTCAGTATATGTACCGCATACTGAACTCAAAAAACGGGCAGTATACTGAACGCAAAATACTGTCGTGTGCATGAGCCCTTAGGGTCCATTCACACGTCAGTATTTTTACCTTTCCAGATAAGGCTCCATTCACATGTCCGCAAATGGGTCCGCATCCGTTCCGCAATTTTGCGGAACGGGTGCGGACCCATTCATTTTCTATGGGGACGGAATAGATGCGGACAGCACACAGTGTGTTGTCAGCATCCGCATTTGCGGAGCGCGGCCCCGATCTTTGAGTCCGCAGCTCCGCAAAAGATAGAACATGTCCTATTCTTGTCCGCAGCTGCGGACAAGAATAGGCATTTCTATAGGGGTGCCGGGCGGGTGTGTTGCTGAACTGCAATTTGCAGGTCCGCAACACACCACGGACGTGTGAATGGAGCTTAAACGTTCCTTTTTTTTGCGGATCCGTTATTCAGTACAACCTTCTGTTTTTTTTTACTAAAGTGCTTCCGAATCCGTTCCGTGTTTCCGTTATTCCGTTTTTTTTTTTTTCATCCATTTTCCTGTCAACGGATCCGCAAAATCGGATGACATTCGGATGGTTTTTGTGCATGTCATCCGCATTTATGCGGATCCATTGACTTGAATGGACAACGGACCCGAAAAACGGACAGAAAGTAGGACAAGCTTAATTTTTTTTCAGGATCCGCATACTCGAAAATAGGAAAACGGAACGGATTCCGTGATTCGGACAGCACTATGATTGGTGTCCGCATTTTTGCAGAGGCAATTGAAATTAATGGATTCGAAAAAACCTTCCGATTTAAATCGGAACGGAAACGGAGTGTTATAACGGACGTGTGAATGGACCCTTACTCTGCTGCGACCTCTGCTTGCGCCAGAAACATTCAGGCCTCTGCCACTCCTCTGTGCATGGCCTGGCACTTCTCTGCCTGACATACTTGTAGTTGAACTAAACCAATGAAACGGAAATTAAAATACCCCTAAAGGCAACGAATATATTTTTATTTTTGTACTGAAATAGGCCACTAAACGCTTTCACCACAATTAACTGTGGAAATGCACTAAGAATATGATTTTCTTGTTGTACTAAAATACGACCCTATCCGCTTTGTCCAGAAAAAAGATTGAAGTGCGTATATATTTTTCTTAAAGTACTGAAATATGCCCTGATACGCTTTCAACAGAAATTACTGCAGCAGTGCACTGAGAATATATATTTCTTGTTGGACTGAATTAGGCCACGATACGCTTTGACCAGAAAACAATTAAATAGTGAAGTGCGTATATATTTTTCTGGTAGTACTAAAATACACCCCTATACGCTTTCACTGCAACAGTACAGTGCGTATATATTTGTCTTTTTTTTACTGAAACATGCCCCTATACGCTTTCAACTGAAATAAATGCAACAGTGCGGTCCGTATATATTTTTCTTTTTTTTATGAAATACACCCCTATACGCTTTCAACAGAAATAACTGCAACAGTGCAGTGCGTATATATTATTCTTTTTTTACTGAAATACGCCCCTATATGCTTTCACCAGAAATCACTGCAGCAGTGCACTGAGAATATATACTTCTTGTTGGACTGAATTAGGCCACTATACAATTTGACCAGAAAAAA
Source organism: Bufo bufo (assembly GCF_905171765.1). Classification (NCBI taxonomy): domain Eukaryota; kingdom Metazoa; phylum Chordata; class Amphibia; order Anura; family Bufonidae; genus Bufo; species Bufo bufo. The sequence goes on from NC_053395.1 coordinate 174,812,633, forward strand.
ATTAAAGCGTGCAGTGCTTATATATATTTCTTGCAGTACTGAAATACGCCCCTATACACTTTCACTTGAAATAACTGCATCAGTGCAGTACGTATATATATTTCTTGCTGTACTGAAATACGCCCCTATACGCTTTCAACAGAAATAACTGCAGAAGTGAAATGCGTATATATTTTTCTTGTAGTACTGAATAAGATATTAAGATGTAAGCCTCTAAAGGCTTTTCAACATAAGACTTGCAGTCCTATAACAAAAAGCTTGAATGACAGAGCTGTCTAATGACTATTTGGATCCCCAAATAATCATTCCCTGCACTTGTAAATCACTTTCCTATCCATGTCCCTAGCGCCTTCTGACGTCTCTCCCTGCACTAAGATGCTGTAAAATGATTCCCCCCTATCCTTTCCCTGCACTTATACAGGGAGTGCAGAATTATTAGGCAAGTTGTATTTTTGAGGATTAATTTTATTATTGAACAACAACCATGTTCTCAATGAACCTAAAAAACTCATTAATATCAAAGCTGAATATTTTTGGAAGTAGTTTTTAGTTTGTTTTTAGTTTTAGCTATTTTAGGGGGATATCTGTGTGTGCAGGTGACTATTACTGTGCATAATTATTAGGCAACTTAACAAAAAACAAATATATACCCATTTCAATTATTTATTTTTACCAGTGAAACCAATATAACATCTCAACATTCACAAATATACATTTCTGACATTCAAAAACAAAACAAAAACAAATCAGTGACCAATATAGCCACCTTTCTTTGCAAGGACACTCAAAAGCCTGCCATCCATGGATTCTGTCAGTTTTTTGATCTGTTCACAATCAACATTGCGTGCAGCAGCAACCACAGCCTCCCAGACACTGTTCAGAGAGGTGTACTGTTTTCCCTCCTTGTAAATCTCACATTTGATGATGGACCACAGGTTCTCAATGGGGTTCAGATCAGGTGAACAAGGAGGCCATGTCATTAGATTTTCTTCTTTTATACCCTTTCTTGCCAGCCACGCTGTGGAGTACTTGGACGCGTGTGATGGAGCATTGTCCTGCATGAAAATCATTGTTTTTCTTGAAGGATGCAGACTTCTTCCTGTACCACTGCTTGAAGAAGGTGTCTTCCAGAAACTGGCAGTAGGACTGGGAGTTGAGCTTGACTCCATCCTCAACCCGAAAAGGCCCCACAAGCTCATCTTTGATGATATCAGCCCAAACCAGTACTCCACCTCCACCTTGCTGGCGTCTGAGTCGGACTGGAGCTCTCTGCCCTTTACCAATCCAGCCACGGGCCCATCCATCTGGCCCATCAAACTCACTCTCATTTCATCAGTCCATAAAACCTTAGAAAAATCAGTCTTGAGATATTTCTTGGCCCAGTCTTGACGTTTCAGCTTGTGTGTCTTGTTCAGTGGTGGTGGTCTTTCAGCCTTTCTTACCTTGGCCATGTCTCTGAGTATTGCACACATTGTGATTTTGGGCACTCCAGTGATGTTGCAGCTCTGAAATATGGCCAAACTGGTTGCAAGTGGCATCTTGGCAGCTGCACGCTTGACTTTTCTCAGTTCATGGGCAGTTATTTTGCGCCTTGGTTTTTCCACACGCTTCTTGCGACCCTGTTGACTATTTTGAATGAAACGCTTGATTGTTCGATGATCACGCTTCAGAAGCTTTGCAATTTTAAGAGTGCTGCATCCCTCTGCAAGATATCTCACTATTTTTGACTTTTCAGAGCCTGTCAAGTCCTTCTTTTGACCCATTTTGCCAAAGGAAAGGAAGTTGCCTAATAATTATGCACACCTAATATAGGGTGTTGATGTCATTAGACCACACCCCTTCTCATTACAGAGATGCACATCACCTAATATGCTTAATTGGTAGTAGGCTTTCGAGCCTATACAGCTTGGAGTAAGACAACATGCATAAAGAGGATGATGTGGTCAAAATACTAATTTGCCTAATAATTCTGCACGCAGTGTAAATCGTTTTTTATGTCTTTTTTTTTCCACAATCGTTTTTTCAATAGCTGTCCCTAGCGCCTTCACACATCTGTCCCTGCACTCTGAACGCTGGAAAATGGCAGAATCTAAAATGACTGCCGTATTTATAGGGCTGTGATATCACAGGGCTGGCTGGCTGCTGATTGGCTGCATGCAGGCATGTCAATCTGGGTGATCCCGGCTTCCCAGAGTTCCATGCCCCATATCCTTAGTCCTCACACGTGTAGCCGCCATTTTAGGAAAATTGCGTTTCGTTACCACGAAGCACAAGGAAATTCGCATTCATTGCGAATGAAATTTTTCATGAAATTCTAAATGAATTCCACTTCGTCAGCTTCGAGTTGCTCATCTGTAGCAGTTATATATTATTCTGAACCTGCCTATAATGATAAGGAGATATCACCTCTATGTATAGATAAGATAGGATCCACCATTCACAATAGGTAATTTTCAAAGATTATCTATTTTTTCCTTGTACAATGGCCTCTGCACAGGTCACAGACCATGCATAGAAAACTTTCCCATAGAAGTCAATGAGATCCCCTCCTGACCATTGAGTCTATGGACCATGGGGCTGCCATGAAGCAATTTTCTTAATGCTTTCTAAAAGCTGTTAAGAACAGCTCAGGCAAGATGGCCGCCCCCATAATCATGTCCTCTTTAAATAATTTCAAAAGAGTAACTATGCCCACTTTCACACCCATGTTTCAAAACTAAAGTGGTGTAAAAATTAAAAGTATTGCAAAATGTTGTACAAATAAGTCCAAAAAGTCGCAAAAGACCTATTTTGTGACTCTTTGAAGACAGGATTCTGAATTGTAGGGCTTGAAAATTTTTCCCTTATGGGTTTCAATCTCCACATTCATTTGCTATACAATGGTTATAGAAAGAGCAAAACAAGGCAAATGCCCCGTTTTGGGTCTTTTACTACCTAAACAGGTTGACTCACAGTAAGGGCTAATTATAATTAGCTGTATCAGTAACAATAAACTGGCAACTTGGGCTCTGTAGGACACTGTAATTCAGCACAATATAGCACTGTCACTGTGGCACTACAGGGAGTGCAGAATTATTAGGCAAGTTGTATTTTTGAGGATTAATTTAATTATTGAACAACAACCATGTTCTCAATGAACCCAAAAAACTCATTAATATCAAAGCTGAATATTTTTGGAAGTAGTTTTTAGTTTGTTTTTAGTTTTAGCTATTTTAGGGGGATATCTGTGTGTGCAGGTGACTATTACTGTGCATAATTATTAGGCAACTTAACAAAAAACTAATATATACCCATTTCAATTATTTATTTTTACCAGTGAAACCAATATAACATCTCAACATTCACAAATATACATTTCTGACATTCAAAAACAAAACAAAAACAAATCAGTGACCAATATAGCCACCTTTCTTTGCAAGGACACTCAAAAGCCTGCCATCCATGGATTCTGTCAGTGTTTTGATCTGTTCACCATCAACATTGCGTGCAGCAGCAACCACAGCCTCCCAGACACTGTTCAGAGAGGTGTACTGTTTTCCCTCCTTGTAAATCTCACATTTGGTGATGGACCACAGGTTCTCAATGGGGTTCAGATCAGGTGAACAAGGAGGCCATGTCATTAGATTTTCTTCTTTTATAGCCTTTCTTGCCAGCCACGCTCTTGAGTACTTGGACGCGTGTGATGGAGTATTGTCCTGCATGAAAATCATGTTTTTCTTGAAGGATGCAGACTTCTTCCTGTACCACTGCTTAAAGAAGGTGTCTTCCAGAAACTGGCAGTAGGACTGGGAGTTGAGCTTGACTCCATCCTCAACCCGAAAAGGCCCCACAAGCTCATCTTTGATGATACCAGCCCAAACCAGTACTCCACCTCCACCTTGCTGGCGTCTGAGTCGGACTGGAGCTCTCTGCCCTTTACCAATCCAGCCACGGGCCCATCCATCTGGCCCATCAAACTCACTCTCATTTCATCAGTCCATAAAACCTTAGAAAAATCAGTCTTGAGATATTTCTTGGCCCAGTCTTGACGTTTCAGCTTGTGTGTCTTGTTCAGTGGTGGTCGTCTTTCAGCCTTTCTTACCTTGGCCATGTCTGTGAGTATTGCACACCTTGTGCTTTTGGGCACTCCAGTGATGTTGCAGCTCTGAAATATGGCCAAACTGGTGGCAAGTGGCATCTTGGCAGCTGCACGCTTGACTTTTCTCAGTTCATGGGCAGTTATTTTGCGCCTTGGTTTTTCCACACGCTTCTTGCGACCCTGTTGACTATTTTGAATGAAACGCTTGATTGTTCGATGATCACGCTTCAGAAGCTTTGCAATTTTAAGAGTGCTGCATCCCTCTGCAAGATATCTCACTATTTTTGACTTTTCTGAGCCTGTCAAGTCCTTCTTTTGACCCATTTTGCCAAAGGAAAGGAAGTTGCCTAATAATTATGCACACCTGATATTAGGTGTTGATGTCATTAGACCACACCCCTTCTCATTACAGAGATGCACATCACCTAATATGCTTAAATTTGTAGTAGGCTTTCGAGCCTATACAGCTTGGAGTAAGACAACATGCATAAAGAGGATGATGTGGTCAAAATACTCATTTGCCTAATAATTCTGCACGCAGTGTATATGATAGTTATTATTAAAGGGACACTTCTGTCAGAAAAGGGTATTTTTTTAAACTCATAGGCTGTTCTTCTTATTGGTAATTACTGGAATATATGATGCTCTACTTGAGTCACTGATCCTGCTTGTTCTCTCTCTGGTCACAATAAATGGTCTGAGATAGTCAAACAAGGCTGTTTATAGCAGTTAAAAGTTCAAACAAAAAAGGAAGTTAAAGAGCCAGGACAGGAAGTAGAATACATGGAGTGACTTCAAAATTTTATATCCAGAAAAACATGTACAATTTTTTATTTTTTTATAAATGACACAGAATATTCACATACAGGCTATAAATATGTGATAATTTTTGTTGATGGTTGTGTCCTTTTAAGACCTTACGTGTTAATATAAACATAGGCGTGCGCAGCTGAGAAAAATGACGTTTTAATATATGCAAATGAGCCTATAGGAGCAATGGGCTCAGCTCTCTCTGCAATGGCAATGTCCTGGAAAAAAATATTAATTACTTAACAAATACAATTCAAACTATGCACATTTTTATAGAGATGAAAATGACGTTATGTTCTTTTTCCCAATGTCCTGAGGGCAGTGGAAGCTGTGGTTACTACGAAAGAATAATTAACATAGACGGCAGATACTTAGCGGGTAAGTTTGAAGGTTGATCGCTAGGCGTGCCTGTCTAGAGGCCTGTTACTATAAAATAAAAATAATCCTCAAAGCAAATATCACAGACAAGCTCTTATTGTTTCTGCTCATAAAATACAGGAGATAGATGACTGCAAATACTAAATCGAGCGCTGTACACACAATGCAAAATAAATAGATGACATTTAGAATTTGAAATTTTCAATGTTGTCATAATTTCTGATTGCAGCCAAACCTCTGTGGTTTTAGAATGAAAATTCCTTCTCAAAGGCCTTGGGAAACCTAGCTCCAGATATTTTAGCTGGGATTCTTCTTCAACTTTTGAGATTACTCAATATTCAGTGATATTACAAAGACTATGAGACAACCTATTGCTAATTTGCATAAAAATGTATATGGCTGTTTCTCACTTTGAAATAACTGTTTCTTTAGTGTAGGAAAACTTTACTAAATCCTAGTCAATTATAAAGGGGTGGATAGATAATCTGAGGATAAAATGAAGCAATGTGAAACTAGTCCCACTGCATCCAGTTATGATTCGTTTTTGACATGTGCTGCTGAAACACATAGGGGCATTAGGGTACAGTGTTTTTAGGGACATTTTGGTTGAGTGAACTTCTAGAGTACTGTAGCTCTTTTCTGGTAAGCTCTCCTAATTTCCTCTGTAGAGAAAAAGGCAAACCTCCTGCAGTAGGTTAATATGTCAGTCATGACAGTCCCCGAGGGGATATGTTGCGCTCACCTGTTGGAACTGTGCAGAAGGTCAGTGCAACACTTTTGTGAGCTGTTAGGTTAGAGTAGAAGGTTGGTGCTGCCAAAGCCGTTTTAGATCATCCAGATTGTGGTCGCCAGCCCACTGGAGGTTTAGAAGATGAACACATAATGAAGGGGAGTGGTGAACCAGGATGGTTCTATCACAAATGGTTGGCTAATAAGCGCAAGACATGATCATTACAAGAACGAAGGTATTGGTGAGCATACTTCAAATAGACAACCCATTATAGACAACCCATTTCAGGGTTCAGAGAACCTTTCTCATGTCTTTAATGTAAAGTGTCTCAAGTGCTTGGAGCTATGCTACAGCATCACCGGCATCATCGATGTATGATGGCAACTGGAGCAGACTGGGGAATTATGGCAGGCAGGCAGATTTGCTCTGTAGAAAAATTAAACTGGAGACATAATGGAAAAGGGAAAATAACAACTAAAACCATTGGTATAAAAAGGCGTAAAGGCCATCGCTGTACAAGGTTATAGAGATTATGTTTTGTATGGTTGGAGACCCTGAAGTGGTAGAGAAGTTATTACTGTATGCAAGGAAGAGTTGAGGTTGGGTGGTGGGGAAAATATACTCTGTGAGTATCATAGAATAATGTCTCCTTATTGAGAGAAAGGAGCACTGGAGGTTAGTGAGCCTCATTATGCTCATCTTGCTTCATGACACATAGAATGTACAATCTAACCGTATCTGTTAGGAATGTAAAAAAAAAAGACGTATCCAGTTATCCAAAGCTGGAATTCTCCGTCATTTTCCGCTGTGGCCTAACCAGCTGTAATAGGATGATTCTTTGACCACCGCATTTGTTGAGGTCCATGCCAAAATTTAAATCTCAGTGTTTCTATAATTTGTCTCTTGAACTGAGGACAGCATTAACAAAAGCACAAGCACAGTATATTGGCACAGTCATAAAAGATCTCTGTAGTGTATGATCATATAAAAAATGCCTTCATATTGTATGCCTCACCAACACCTGGGCTGAGGCCATCATCTTTGAGGGCTACTTCACAGTTTTAGAAGCACTGATCTAAAGTACTGTAGTTTGCAGATTTCTGTCACTAAAAAAAGTTATTAAAAAAAGAAACTTCTGATGGACCCCTAGCAAAGACACACGGTGAATAAGGCTCATTAGTTATACTTGAGTCCATCTTGGAGATGTTTAATATCATGAACAAAGAACATCTAGAGTAAAACGTGTCTGAGAAATTCTAGATCCATTTTCCCACGTCTTTGGCTCTTTTCCTACAGTCGAAGTGACTCTCCTTCTCCGCTCATTGCCTTACTTGACTTGATTTTTGCTATGTACGTTGATGATATCAGCTTTATGTTTATAACTGCAAAAGATATCTATAAACATTTCAATGGACTCTACAGCTCAAAAGCTTTTACTGCCGAGAAGAAAGTGAGGATAGAGCTGGTGCTTTTATTAACATGAAACCAGCTGCATGTAAATCTCATGCAAACCTGTCTCGGCAAATATTAGATTAAATTCCTGTTTGTAATTACTAAGCATTTGTATAGCAGGTTTAACTTCAAATCCAGAGAACATTTCCATCCATACATTCATTACATTAGTTCCTATTAGTTTATGCATCCTGTATTAATCCTTTTCCTGACCAGTAGTGTGTCGGGTCTTCATGTCCAGTACAAAATTTTACCTTTTGAAATGCTACATCCTTAGAAGAGAAGAAAAATAGGAAAGCACTCAATGCCTTAATTTACAAGATTAATTTTTCTAAAAAGAAACCAATGAAAATTACTGCAATAATGACAAGAAGTGATGGGGATGTGGTTGCCTTGTTCTTTCAGCAACCCATCATTTTCTTCTTAAAACAAACAAAACAAAAAAAAAATGCATCCAAAAATGCCAGACATTTTAGACGAATTTTAGTATATGCATTTTTATGGCATTTTTGCAAGCCATGTTTTGTTATTTGTTTTTTTGCAGTGAGTAATTTTTGTGAGTAATTGTATATGGTTGTGGTGTGGGTTATGAAGAGGATATTATACTATTTTGTGGCTTTTATTAAATGAATTAACTTTTTTTAAATTTTTTGTTGTTAAATTTTTTGTATTTTTTACTGTGAGCACAAGTTGTATGGGGACAGCAGGGGAAACATACAATAGATGATGTGTCCAAATATACAGACTACTAGTGATCTGATTGTAGCAGCCTATTAGGTCCATATCACCAGTGCTCTGTATAGATAGACATGCAGTGAAGATGTGTCTTCTTTGCATGGCAATTCCTGTGATGTTATTATATTGATGTTTCGGGATTCCCTAGCAAACACTTGAACACACAAGCAGCAGCACAGGGATTATACTGTTAGCCCATTAGTATACATGGGAAGGGGTTAATGTTAATTACAGTCTGTAGTATAGTCTGGTTCTGTAGTCACAATTGTGACGGTTGATGTTGATACCAGTTGACAACTTGTTGACAGAAATCCCCCTAAAGGCTTAGCTGGGCTTCTATAATGCAATACAGTATTACCACTCTTTTGCATTAATTATATACACTTGAGGCCCATAAAGTAATACAAAGAAGATGAGAACTTGAGAATTTGTTAAAGATGCTGTAGTAATGGCAATATACCGTATATTTGTATGGATAATAGGAGTGCTACATGCTATGTGTAACATTTTTTGTCTTTTCTGGGGACTATTCCCCGCAGTGTACAAAGAAAATCCAAACAGGATCCAGAGTATTACCTTGCTGTAGTTCTAGCATAGACTGGGTACAAACATTTTATAAATTTAATTGGATATTTATTAAGACGAGCGTTTTCCACTGCGTTGCCAGAGGAAGAGCAAAAGTTGTGTAGAGGCGCAGGCCTCTACATAAGTTTAGCGCTTCTTCCAGCAGGCTGTGCTACAGGCTTAACTCTACAACAGTCCTCCAGCTGGCGTAGATTTAAGCCATTTTCGAAACCAAAAATCTATTGGCCCGTCCGCTTTCCCGCCCATGCCATATTCACATTTCTCGCCACTTTGGCGGGACCTGGGAAAAGTCGCCGATTTTACCGCACAAATGGCGTGCAACAAAATTTGTGACCTATTTAAGCCACTAAAGCCCCCTTTAGTGTATATTTACTATAATTATACCACATCTTCAAGGGATCCATGCTGGCACATATAGTAGTTCAATCATATGACACTATCCATGCCACAAAAGGTTATTATAATGAACTAAGGCACTGTCTCAAACTGGATTCCAGGTTGGTATAAAAGGGTGTCAATGGGCACAGGCTCGCTAACAGGCTGCTAATTTTATGGAAGATAGCCCAACTTTATATTTACTCATCCGGCAAGGATCTAGGTCGGCTCTTTTACATCTCTGGCCCATACCAGACTCCAGCCATCTCTTCTTCACTGCAGCAGTGCCTGAAGATGATGTCATAGGTGGCAGATTTAAAACCACGTCCTGGTCTACAAACTTTGCCTGACCATAGTTATTGTGTTATTCTCTTTCTGTTGAGCTCAGCTGTTTCCTGAATGCCTCATTGTTACTGATTCTTGGACTTCTCCCTGACCTGTTTATTGTTTGCTCCCGGATTGCTGAAACCTGTGGTTCCTCAGATTTGACTTTGACATTTTCAAGAGTTTTTCTACTGCCACAGTATTTCCCACCAATCTGATGCTGGGTAAGAATGATCTGGAGATTCACTACAGGAAAGTCCATCCCTCCTTGCATGAATTATATCCCTTCAAACCTTTGCTGTTTAGCCTGCACAAATTGGATTGTGACTTTGAGGATCCACCGCCATACCCTTTGGTATAACACTTATACTTACATTCCAAGCCAAGCAGACAAGAAGTCCTTGAACAAATAAACTTGCTGAACTCTAGGCCACTGTCTTAAAGAGAAGTCACTTGCACTCCCATAAGAAACTAACGTTGCTGCATTTCCTCACCATGCTATAGATCTGGTCATCACACTAGGCATCAAGGAGAGAAACCAACCAATGATAATGACTGGTGTTGAGTGAACCCGAACTGTAAAGTTCGGGTTCGAGTTCAGTGTTCGGGCATTTAATAAAGCTTTTGAAAGGCTGCAGGGCAGCCAATCAACAAGCTTTTAAGCTGTGGGCACTTAGAAGCCATTACAGCCATGCCTAGTAATAGCATGCCTGTGATTAGCCGATGCATCATGTGACCCAGCCTCTATAAAGAGGATTTTATGATATATGTCCCTCTGTTAGCGCAAACTGTCATGGTGCAAGTTGCATTTAAGCAACGGGGACATGGAGTCCCCTTTTTAAGATGGAATAAGTGTTGATACCCAGATGTAGGATTGCCAGAGTAGTGTAAGGGTTCCCTATAGTGTCCCTTAGGTGTGATGGCTTTTGCACTTGTCACAATGCTCCTACATGGATATCCTGGGATCCCAGACGTGGTTGTCCGAAGCAGTGATAAAAGGGGTGTTGAACTTGGATCATGAAGGAATAATTGAGTCCAGACTTTGTATATATGTTGAACACAGCTTTACTTGACATAAACTTACATCAAGGAACAATTTTCCAACTTTATCTTGGTCATCAGCAGATTTAGGCTTAACTTCTGGCAGGCAAACACTTCTGCAACAATCTCAGCTCTGCTATACTGTAGCTTTCTCAGCTCTGCTATGTCAGCTGGGTTAACTAGGAACTTTTCTTCTTCTGCTGGAACTTAGCTTAGCTGTCTGTAGTCTGTCTCTTTCTTTAATCCCATGAAACTTCTTCCTCACTTCCAGCTTACTTAGCTCGGCTTTCAGGCAATGCTAGCCCAGTAGGGGACATGCAACCATTTAGAACTCACAGGCAGGGCCTGTCCGGCAGGGACGAGGCCTGCTGCTTCCCCATACAGGGGCTCCTTTGAACTCTCTCACTAACACTAAAACTCCCCCCTCTTTAGAGAGGGCTGGAAGGAACTAAAAGGTTCCTCTCCAGGGAAACTAAGTCTGCCACTGTTGCTGCCATCTGCTGGTGAACCAGGCACATTACATGTTAACAATAGTTTATGAGGAAATATGGATGCACCTTTTGTAGGACATAGTATTAAATACATATGATGACACAGGATGCACTAACAAAGATAGTGGTGGGCCCAAAAGGGGTGGTAATGCCACTTTGGGGTATTACACATGCTTTGCCAGTGTTCAATAGTTCATGCTACTCATCCCCATCATGCACATGTTGGTAGGAGAGGACAGTGAATGGAGATCACTCATTCTGTGAATTAGTGGTGGTTTCACTGGTCAGTTCCCCAATGATCTAGCATTTATCACCTATACCGTAAGTCACAAGGGGATGACTCGAGGGTCCTTCATACAGCAGCCATGGAGCTCAACTATTTTATTTATAATCCAATATTACTGGGATATCTCAGGGGATGGCTTCAACACATCTCCCCAATCAGGCAATCATCACTCATGGTCCCAAGATCTGGTCTCGACTTCAAATCCTGACCTTTCCAGTACACAACTACTACATCCAACTTCTTCACTTTCACTACTACTAGTCCCTAACGATCCTTCTACTTTAGTCCAGCATCTCCTGAAAGGTCCATGATAAAAAGTTGATGGTCCATGCCAGTCTCCCTCCACCACCACATTCCAAGGGGATCTGTCTCTGGACAGTCTATAAAATGTTTATTTAATGAAGCCCCCAGCAACACAGAAATGTTTTACATCCCCTTCCACCTGAATATTTGATACATGAGATCATAGCAATTAGTGTTAAGCAAATCAAAATCAAACCAATTTTGATTCGCCGTGAAGCCAAATTTCCTCGCACTTTCAGTTTTTCCTGAAATGGCAGTAGAAAAAAAAAAAATATATACTCACCTCATCCATTTGCGTGTGAAGAGTCCGTTGCGGCCATCTTGATTGAAGATACCGCACGGAATCTTGTGCGCCGTGACGTATGGTGTCACCACGCCTGCCAGCGTGATGACGTCATCACGTCACCACGCTATATTTCACATGGTGTCTTCAATCAAGATGGCCATGACGGCCTCTATGTGATCAAATGGATAAGGTGAGTATTATTTTTTTTTTACCCTGATTAACCCCTGAAAGGACTAAATGGTAACCTCAGATACTGCGATCAGCAATGAACACAGAATCTGAGGGTTTCAATGATGGGGGAGCGGAGCATTGGGCCAACTACATACAAACAAATGCACTTTGGCGAAGCAGTCAAATCAAATTTTCCATATCTTCGCTCATCTCTAATAGCAATGCGTAGTCACAATGAAGATGGGCAGTTGGACACAGGGGAAAGTCCACTAAGGAGACAAAGTCACCAACATGATAGCACATTATACACCGGACATGAGGCCCCATCACACCGTGTAATTTATCACCTACCCTTTTTTTAAGTGGTTTTCCCCATAATGGACATTTATCACCCATCTACAGAATAGATGATAAATGTCTAATCACTGGAAAACCCACCAACTGTTAGAGCCCAAACCCTTCATATCGCCTCACTTCAAAACTCGATAGCATGGTGGTATTTACATGGGTTTCTTCCGGGTACTCTGGTTTCTTCCCACATTCAAAAGACATACTGATAAAGAACTTAGATTGTGAACCCCATTGGAGGCACCGAGTGATGATAATGTCTTCAAAGTGCTGCGGAATATGTCAGCGCTATATATAAGTGAGTATAATAAATAAATTAACTGCAGTGAGGATGGGTCTGAATGGGCACTGGTCCAGCATGATGCCTTCTGTTCCATGTAATGTGGATGATCCTTAAAGGGAACCTGTCATCAACTTTATGCTGCCCATACTAATGGCAGAATAAAGTAGAGACAGGTGAGTTGATTTCAGCGGCCTGTCATTTAAAAGTTAAAAGTAAGTGGTTGCCGAGAACCAACATCACAATCATTGCAGATTAGTCCTGGAAAAGAGTCACGGCCACCTGAGAAGAGTCCTGGTTACTCATAAAGTCCTGCTCTCCTGCCCACCTGCTGATGACTGACAGTCTTCTACCTAGTTTTCTCCCTTTCTCTCTAGGAGAGAACTGCCAATCATCAACAGATGGGCGGGAGAGCAAGAGATTATGAATAACCAGGACACTTCTCAGGTAGATTTGACTCTTTCAAGCACTGGGCTGCAATGATTATGATGTTGGTTCTCAGCAACCACTTACTTTTAGCTGATGTGTGACACACCGCTGAAATCAGCATTTCTGTCACTATTTTATGCTGCCCTCAGTGAGGTAAGCATAAAGTTGATGACAGGTTCCCTTTAACTGCTCATATATGTTCCTGCTGTATTCTTGTGCATGTGCAGGAAAGCTTTGCAAACAAATAGTTAGATTTAGGGAAAATTTAGGGAATATTATTTAATACGATGCATGAGGGTATGCTTCTGAGACACAATAAAAAAAAAGCCAGAAGACATACTTTAGAAGCGACCAGATTAATAAACATTAGTAAATAAGTTCTTATACTACTTTTTCGAAAATTTTAGCTGAATCTGCTAATCGCATACAATGTTAATTCTGCTGTTAATTGCTTTGCATCACATTTAAGAGCAACGTTAGAGTGTATGCATGAGCCAGTTCATGCTTTGGGACACTGGCACTGTGACAGCCAAATCCCAAACGAGAGATTCTTGTCAAAGGCTTTAATTTAAGATAGTTGTAGTCAGTTGCATTTGAAGAAACAGTAATTCATGCTTGTGCTGTGTTAAATATAGGCTAACCACAGCATTTCGCTAATTTACAGTACAGTCTATTATAGAAGTTTAGCTGTGCACAACAGTGATATTATCACCACCTCATACCTGGAAATATCGGCATACCACACGTCCATATGGAATGTATTTACACACTGTCAATAGGTGTCAACTCTCAGACAAAACCGTGAACATAAATAGTATCTCTGTATTATGTGCTCAGTACCTTTTTGGTCTATTTACTTATTTTAGTTTTTCACTTTGTGCAGTGTTGAGAAATGTGTTGCCACCTGGAAACCGTCACTAGGAAGGCCAGCTAGCATTGTATTTTATTTTGTATCTTGTTTTTCTCATTTTGTATCATTGTTTTTTATTTTGTATCTTAAATTGGATATACCTTAAATGGTTTCTTCTCAACCACTTTTTTTTAGGGACTTTTTTTTCCTCTCAGCTAGAATATTGTGGTGCTTGGGCCTCACTAGTGGCCGAAGACCATAACAAAATCTATCTTTAACTTGCCTTTTGAACTTAGTAAAACTAAAATGTGAACAAATAGAACTAATATCTGAATTAAATAAACCACTGCCCAGCTTCTACGTCCCCAGCCACCATTACGGGACGTTATGTCATTAGTAAGGCTCACTTCACGATTGAAAAGCCCTGCTTTAAAGGGAATCGGTCACCACATACCTGTAAATGAAAACATCAGCCACTGCAGATGTGTGCTTCTCAGGATGTTTTTAGGGGGTACTATCTCTCCTTGGGGAGAGAGCGCCTTAATCGGTGTAAGGAAACTAAGGCGTTCCTACGCGCTGTAAAACGCTCAACAGGCAAAAAACAATGTTTCCCTATGGGCATGGTTCTCACCTGAGCGTTTTACAGCGCGTACGAATGCGCTGTAAAACGCCCTATGCTCCAAGAAGTACAGGAGCTATGCTAACAATGGCAGCTATGCTATCAATGTTCAACCCTTTAAATAGGCCTTGAAACATGACTCCGATATTAACTAAGCCAGCACCCCATCTGCAGACAACTGTTTCGAGGTGATTGCCCCTCATCAGTGCAGAGCAGAGAGTACCAGCTTAACTGGGTGAGAGGCCTAAATCAGAGGTTGTAATGTGCTTTGTACTATTTTCCTACGTGCCCCCAATTCTAAAAAACAAGCTTTTTAATTGTACATGGCTGGAGCAGGTCGGGCAGATGGAAGTGGTGAGAAAGCGGCTGGTAGAGAAAATGAGCAGAACTGGGGACACGTAGGAAGATGGGACAAAGAGCATTAGAACCTCCTGACAAGTGCACATCTACAGAGGCTGATGGTTTTATTTACAGGTATGTGGTGACAAATTCCCTTTAAGGCCTCATGCACGAGACTGTTTTTCGGGTCCGCATCCGAGCCGCAGTTTTTGCGGCTCGAGTGCGGACCCATTCACTTCAATGGGGCTGCAAAAGATGCGGACAGCACACGGCCCCGCAAAAAAAATATATCATGTCCTATTTTTGTCTGTTTTGCGGACAAGAATAGGCATTTTTACAATGGGCCGCCCATTCCGTTCCGCAAATTGCGGAAGGCACACGGATGGCTTCCGTTCTTTGCGGATCCGCGGTTTGCGGACCGCAAAAAAAAGAACGGTCGTGTGCATGAGGCCTAAAATGTACTTGCTATCTCTATACAAAGGGAAAAATTACAGTTATTACAGAGTAAGGCTATATTAACATGAACGTATTTTGTTTCTGTGTCCGTTCCTTTTTTTTTTTGTGCATTGGATGCAGACTTATTTATTTCAATGGGTCCACAAAAAATGCGGACAGCACACAGTGTGCTATCCACCTCTGTATGTCCGTTCCATAGCTCTGCAAAGAAATTAGAACATATTCTACTCTTGTCGACTTTGCGGACAAGGATAGGCATTGTTACAATGGATCAGCAAAAAAAAGGATGCCATACGAACGTCATCCGTTTTTTTTTTTGCGGATCTGCAATTTGCAGACAGCAAAACACTTACGGTCGTGTGAATGTAGCCTTATTTAATTCTGAAATACAATTTACCACGGGTTTTGTTTAATTTATTAGATAACCTTTGCAAAATATCTCTAATGCAAAGCTATGAAAAACTTTCTCTCCAGTGCCAGCTGTGGGACATTGACTTAAAGGGTAGCCATCCATAGGTGGCACTCAAGAAAAAGTTTTCTGGAGAACATCTGTAACGCCCCCAAGTGGCATTAACACTTCTACATCCTGCCTATGTCTGTATATGCAATAAACATTTTATCTTATGCCTTTAGGTCCTCTTATGCCAGGTCCTCCATGTAGTGTGCATTTCTTCTTATACATTTGTATTGTTCACGTAATAACCTGGTTCCCCAGCGGGTGGCAGCAGACTTGGCAATGCTACTTTACAGAGGGTGGAACCTGGCTTTCCAGCTCTCTTAGACACTCTGAGGAGACAGTATGTTCTAGGGAGAACCAGTTGGTTCCTGTATGCCATGCTGTAGGCAGAAACAGCAGACACTCGTCCCCGAGGGACTGAGCGCTCCATAAAACCCAGCCAGGACAAGAAGTTCCTGGAATCAGTGAGAGACAGACTTAGAACAACAGCAAAAAGCAGAAAGGAAAGCACTTCTATTTAATATTGCTGACATAGCAGGGCTGAGAGCGTACACTACAGATTCAGCAGAGAGAAGTTTGTTTTGCAGAGGTATTTGCCTGCCAAAGTCCTGCTAAAACTTGCTGGGAACCAAGACAAGTTCTGTGGATTGTTTGGATTATCGTTTATACAAAGTAAAGCAACTGTTGAACTTCCATACAACCAAGTCTGGACTCAACTTTATTTCTACACTATCCAAGTTAGCTATCCTTTTTGCATTGCTTCGGACCGCATCACGTTTGGGATCCATGGATATCCAGGTATGAACACTGTGACATATGTACATAACATCTACAGAGACTGTAGGCCACCCTGCACCACTCTGGCAATCCTACCCCTGGGTACCAACATTACCATCTACAAAGGGAGCCTTGTGCTTCCGCTGCTTGACCGCAGCTGGCGTCACGTTTACTTGCTCTATAAGAGGGCCATATTTCGTAGAAACCCTAAGGGGCAAGGGATAACCCAGACGCTGAAGCGGGCCATTGCACATCTATTTTGCATACTTTCCCAAGGAGGACTATCTTAAACCCCATTACTTTTCTAGCTGGATTGCCGCAAGTAGAACTGGTAACTTTCATGAGATATAACTATTCAGATTCCTTACAGAATGCTCTGCCTCCAGTGCTTCTATAGGAGTCTTGGAGCATCGCTCCTATTCATTATTGTATGCGTATTAAAGGCATCATTTTGGCCCTTAACTATAGACTTTTTTCCTTATGCAATAAAGTAATATGATAGTAATTTTCAAGCAATGGAGATTAGGAAGTTGGACATGATAGCAGCATAGAGGTAAGAAGCAGACATTGCTAAGAAACAGAAGGTACCTGCCACATTAAACCCCATGTTGCACTATATTAGTTTAAATTTGGTAGTGTATCATACAGATGTCCTAATTTAAAGGTAACCTCTCACATACTGTAAGTGGCCTCAGATGATCAGAGCATTTATCTAGAAGAGAAGTGCTTCTTGTTGTTGGGAAATTGTTGAGATGAGTGATTCAACTCCTTTTCTTCAACAAGGGGAAAGATTTAGCTCCTGTGGTTCATGTGAGCTCTGAGAAATGGAGGATATCACCAACTGTTCACACCAGAAGCTCATATTTCTCAGTTTACATTGAAGTTTACGGATAGGGAAGATGTGATGTAGGAAATGAACATTCTGTTTGCATAAACCAATAAGGTTAGGTCTCCAAAACCATGCGAGTTGGAAGCTGCCATTAATTTGTGATAAAATTGTGGCATTGATTTCAGTCTGCATCCGATCTGCATTTTTTGCGGATAGCACACAGACAGATTGACAAAAAATGTGGGCAGCACATGGATGTCATCTCTGTGCTGTCTGCATGCCTGCAGCCAAGCCACAAATGATAGAGAATGTCCTATTCTTGTCCTATGTAGGCATTTTTTCATTGGGGTCCACGAAAAGTGCGGTATACACACAAACCGCGTCCGTATTTTGCGTATCTGCAATTGGCAGACTGCAAAACCGATGCGGTCGTGTGAATGCAGCCTAATAATAACTTTGCACCTTCCTTTTGATGTTGTGATTTATGAAATTTCCGTTTTTCCGTTCCGTTGAAAGATAGAACATGTCCTATCATTGCCCGCAAATCACATTCCGTGGCTCCATTCAAGTCAATGGGTCCGCAAAAAAAACTGAACACATACGGAAATGCATCCGTATATGTCTTCCGTATCCATTCCGTTTTTGCGGAACCATCTATTGAAAATGTTATCCCCAGCCCAATTTTTTCTATGTAATTACTGTATATGCCATACGGAAAAACGGAACAGAAACGGAAACACAATGGAAACAAAAAACGGAACAACGGATCCGTAAAAAAACGGACCTCCAAATACTGAAAAAGCCATACGGTCGTGTGAAAGAGGCCTAAGGCCCCTTTCACACGGGCGAGATTTCCGCGTGGGTGCAATGCGTGAGGTGAACGTATTGCACCCGCACTGACCCATTCATTTCTATGGGGCTGTGCACATGAGCGGTGATTTTCACGCATCACTTGTGCGTTGCGTGAAAATCGCAGCATGCTCCTCTTTGTGCGTTTTCCACGCAACGCAGGCCCCATAGAAGTGAATGGGGCTGCGTGAAAATCGCAAGCATCCGCAAGCAAGTGCGCATGCGGTGCGATTTTCACGCACGGTTGCTAGGAGACGATCGGGATGGGGACCCGATCTTTATTATTTCCCCTTATAACATGATTATAAGGGAAAATAATAGCATTCTGAATACAGTACAATAGGGCTGGAGGGGTTAAAAAAAAATAATAATAATTTAACTCACCTTAATCCACTTGCTCGCGCAGCCGGCATCTCTTCTGTCTTCATCTTTGCTGTGCACAGGAAAATGACCTGTGGTGACGTCACTGCGGTCATCACATGGTCCGTCACATGATCCATCACCATGTTATAAGGGAAAATAATAAAATCTACACAACACCTAACCCAAACCCGAACTTCTGTGAACTCCATACAGCATTAAAACATTAAAAGTTTTGACCGAAGCAACTTTGGATCTTGGTTCTGAAGCTCGAGTCGCTCAACACTACTATCTGTACTATTTGTAGGGACTTCTATGTACTTCTATGAGATTCAGCTTCACACTGATCTCCCCTGTCTCCTGCTTGTAATAGCTGACAAGGAGAAATCTATCACAAGCAGGAGGCAGGGAAGACAGGCTGAAGCCACATCACATTGAATACACTGAGATTATGCTGTGTGAGTTAGGCTACTTTCACACTGGCGTTTATGGGTCCGCTTGTGAGATCCGTTTCAGGATCTCACAAGTGGCCCAAAACAGATCAGTTTAGCTCCAATGCTTTCTGAATGGATAGGGATCCGTTCAGAATACATCCGTTTGGCTCCGTTCCGCCTCCATTCCGCTCTGACGATGCGGAGCCAAACGGATCCGCCCTGACTTACAATGTAAGTCAATGGGGACGGATCCGTTTTCACTGACACAATATGGTGCAATTGAAAACTGATCCGTCCCCCATTGACTTTCAATGTAAGTCAGGACGGATCCGTTTTGACTTTGTTCATGATAATGCAAACGGATCCGTTCTGAACGGATACAAACATTTGCATTATCGGTGCGGATCCGTCTGTGCAGATACAAGACGGATCCGCACCAAACGCCAGTGTGAAAGTAGCCTTAGGGGCAGTAGTTCTGTGTTATGGATCTATCACTTCCCTATCCTTAGGATTCAGAACAGAGCTAATACAGTGAGATAAAACTATGCCTGAGTTATAACTGGAAATGTAGGCTGCATCGGAGGAACCATATCAGAGGGGAAGGTGGAACCAAGATCGCAGCCCCACATATTGTATTTTTCGCACCAGACTATAAGACTAATGATTTGGAGGAGGAAAATAAAAAATATATATTTTCCATCAGACCTTAGAACAGACCCACAAAGCAGTTCCCCATTCTTCATCAGACCTCAGATCCGACCCTCATCAGACTCCCATTCCTCATCACACTCCCAAATCAGACACTTATTTTTCATCAGACCTCAGATCAGACCCCAAAATCAGCCCCCAAGCTCTATTAGCCTCCCATCAGACCCTCGAGCCTCCATCAATCTCAGATCAGACCCCCATCAGACCCCCCTAGCCTCCATCAGCCTCAGATCAGACCCCTCCAGCCTCCATTAGCCTCAGATCAGACCTCCAATCAGCTTTTGATCAGCCCTAATCAGCCTCAGATCAGACCCTCAGCCCCAATCAGCCTCAGATCAGACCCCACAGCCCCAATCAGCCTCAGATCGGACCCTCAGTCCTAATCAGCCTCAGATCAGACCCCCCAGCCCCAATCAGCCTCAGATCGGACCCCACAGCCCCGATCAGCCACCATCAGACTCAGATCAGATCCCCAATTAAACCCTATCAGCCTCAGATCGCACCCCCCAGCCCCACTCAGCCTCATATCGACCCCCCCAGCCTCCATCAGCCTCAGATCAGACCCCTCCAGCCTCCATTAGCCTCAGATCAGACCTCCAATCAGCTTTTGATCAGCCCTAATCAGCCTCAGATCGGACCCTCAGCCCCAATCAGCCTCAAATCAGACCCCCCAGCCCTAATCAGCCTCAGATCGGACCCCACAGCCCCGATCAGCCACCATCAGACTCAGATCAGATCCCCAATTAGACCCTATCAGCCTCAGATCGCACCCCCCAGCCCCACTCAGCCTCATATCAGACCCCCCCAGCCCCATTCAGCCTTAGATCAGCCCCCCAGCCCCCAGCCCCCATCAGCCCTCTCCACTTTGACAGGACCAGGCAGGTGTGATGATGTTTTCACTGCCTGGCCCTGTCAATGAAAGTGCAAAGGGTGCAGCAGTTGCAGAGAGAGCTGAGCCTCTTGGAGTAACAGCAACGCCCCCATTGCTCCTGGCGGCTTATTAAAGCTTTGTTTGCATATATTAAATGCAGGCACATATGAACATGGGAGCAATGCAGATGTCTTCAGCTGCCAAGCGCACATGCGGCTGGTCAATCAGTTTCATAGGTACAAATCTACTGACAGATGCCCTTTATTAACAGCCTATGCTGCACTATATAGACAAAAAAAAAAAAATTGCCGGAGAGTTTATTTAGTTAATTAATGCTTTCCCACAAATATTTTCTCATATCTTTCAAAAGAAACATTTCAGTTTACACTAACAGCATTATGTCTCCATTCCATTAGCACATTTATGTTTCACACATTCAGTATGTTACCATTATATAACATCACGATGATGGGTTATATAAATGTTTTTAAATATCACATCCTGGAATTCCCTACGAGGCAGAAAAAAAAAAAAAAGTGCCATAAAACAGAATAACTCTTTAACGTGTATGTTGTTGTATCTCCACATCATCCAGGAGTGAATAAAAGCCAGATTGTAAAGTAATTATAATCTCTTGAAAGGCAGCCAGCCACACAGAGACTGCATCTATCCGTCTTCATTAATTTGTGTACAGTTCTTATAACTGAACAAACTTTCTGAGGACGTTTACATGGAAAACTCAAGGACGGCCCCAAAACTTTTATTTGTAAGAAGAAAAAAAAAAAAAAAGTTTGTCTTCCAGCAGTGGTTAATAAGAAGACGCCCTGGATTGCCCATATGTACTTTTAAGAGCTATGACGGATATGAGCAGCACTTATTCTCATAGCTGCAGTATGAGAACTTGCTGAGCATTTTTTTTTTTTTAAGGCTCTTGGCTGAGTTTCACTTTTCCTTGCAGACTTGAGTAGTCTGTGACTCTGGCCCTTCTTTCTCAGTCAACTTTAAACATGTGCTCTAGCAGGGTTCGCTCTCTTGAGCTGTGTGCACACTGTTGTGGCCTCAATGGATTGTTTTTGCACAGCAGTTAGAGAGAGAACACTGCGAACGCGCAACCTGCGTTGTACGGCGTCTGTAGCACAATAGCTCAAGGGCAATATTCTCAATTTATTTTTATTTTTTTTTGCGAGACTTTTGTGGACTTTTTTTTGGAAAACAATACACTACGTTTCCTCTGGTTTAAATGGGTGACGCCATTACAGTGAAGAAAAAGCATCTTCAAAAGCCTATATTTAGGTAAGTTGCTTTTGCTTTCTAAGTGTTTGCTGTTGCCAGTTGCTGCTTTGGTGAAACTTTTTGGTTGTTGTTGTTTTTTTTTTTTTTTTTTTTACAATAGTTGTTTTTGAGAGCTGTATACACAGAGGGTGCAGCAGAATCTAAGGGGTGAATCATGAGGTTTGACAGCGAGATAAAGCTTTACAGTTTGTGGAGAAGAGAAGACATTGGTGTTTTTATTTTTTTATATATTTTTTTTATCTGCTTGAAAACTAGATTTACTTCTGCTCTTATGAGAGTGTGGCATGAAGAGCGTCGCCCAAAGTTTCTTAATACTCTTTGATCACTGCAGCCCGTGGATGCTTTTGTTACTAAACTATGTTGCTGGCATGCGCTGCGTCTTTTAATGAGTTACATTTCCAGAAGTGAACGCAGAATGCAAGCTTATTATATTAAAAGTTTTCAGATGCTCAGCTCGCATTAGAGAATAGCTCAGCGTCAGCTCTGTATCCCTCATGATGGAGTTTTATTATTGGAATGAAGGGAATGTGTATGTTTTTTATACGGCATACTTGTTTTCACGGCTTTGCCACTTTATATATAAAGTGTTGCGCAGTAATATAAATGTGATACGCTTTCATCTGGAAGAATGTCCATCATGTGCCGGGTCTGGCCATTTATTTGCTATAATAAGTTGACATGTACTGCAATGTTGTGACGGCTCAACTGCTATACAGCAAGAAGAATATCCGAGCTGTCGCAAAGGGAGGGTTCACATCACGTTTTATGCCTCCTTAGAAAAAAAAAAAGAATACAAAAATACAGCACGCCATGTCTAGTAAAAAAGTATATGTTTTTTTATTTTTTTTTACAATGATGATGGCTCTATGATGAACGGATGCCACTGTATGGCATCAGTTTGATGCATCCATGTAACATACGTTAAACGGATGTGAAAAACGTGATTTGAACCCACCCAAAATGGGGCGCTTTGCTAACTGGACTAAATTTGGGCGGATGGGGGTGGTTTCGAAACTTTTTGCAGTGAAAATGTTTTTCTATTGTGTATAATACTTACAGTATAGTTTAATTCAGATGCCAAACTCTCTCTCTCTTAAATAAGCTATATGCAAACGTAGGGTTATATGGATGTGCATAAAATCAGTCAGCACAGGCCATGTAATGCATGACTGCTCATATTCATATACATTTTTGAAAAAATGACGCTTTAAAAAGTTTTGATAATTGGGGTGTGGATGTGGTGACTGGAGCTCTTGTGTCAGTGAAAAGTGAGGCAACGCTCTAGATAATGCTTATGAGGCTTGGAAAACCTTGCGTTACCTTTCACATGATTTGCACAACTATTTGCAAGAATTTGACTCTAGCGCTCAGTAGCCAACTCTTTCTGAATGTTATAATCTTTCACAATGATGCCATAAATCAGAGTTAGGGCTCATGCACACAAATGTATTTTCTCTCCATGTACGTTCCGTTTTTTTTTTTGCGGACCGTATGCGGAACCATTCACTTTAATGGGTCTGCAAAAAAACGGAAGTTACTCTATGTTTCCGTTTCTGTATGTCTGTATTTCCGTTCCGCAAAAAAATTAAAACATGTCCTATTATTGTCCGCATTACGGACAAGGATAGTACAGTTCTATGAAAGGCCAGCTGTTCCGTTCCGCAAAATACGGAATGCACATGGATGTCATCCGTATTTTTGGTGGACTGCAAAATACATATGGTCGTGTGCATGAGCCCTTATTGAGTGGTTAGTTAATATTTTTGCAAATATCTCTATTTAAGGCTACATGCACACGAACGTTGTTTGTTTCTGTGTCCATTCTGTTTTTCTTTGCGGATAGGATGCAGACCCATTCATTTCAATGGCTCCGCAAAGAATGCGGACAGCACACCATGTGCTGTCCGCATCAGTATGTCCGTTCCGTAGCCCCCCCCAAAAAAAATAGAACATGTCCTATTCTTGTCCGTTTTAGGCATTGTTACAATGGATCCACAAAAAAAACGGATGGCATGCGGATGTATATATACTATAATACTGTTCAGGCTCCTTCACACATGCTCAAAAAAAGGCATTTTAAAACATCAACAGATTTTTTAAAATGTAACAGTCTGTAACACTATTGTGTCGCATGGCATTTTTATGGTATTTTGTAAACATTGTCTTTTTTGGCACATACTTTATTTGTGCTGTTTTCAAAGATCGTGCACATAGTTACATAGTTGATAAGGTTGAAAAATGACACCGCTCCGTTAAATCCAACCTTTAATCCTATCGTGTTGATCTAGTGGAAGACAAAAAAGTTCCTTTGGCCCAGAAACCAGTTACTCCATATTAGGTGAAAAATTCCTTGTTGGCTCAAAAAATCAGCAGTCAGAATAAACCCCTGGATCAACGTCCCATCTCATTACATCTAGTAACCAGAACGGTTTTCAAGGTTACAGGTCTAGATATAAAAAGGTTCATTAAATAGATCTCTGCATTGCCCATTCATATATTTGTACACTTAGATATCCCCTAAGCCAGGGATGCTCAACCTGCGGCCCTCCAGCTGTTGCAAAACTACAACTCCCATGATTCCCTGACAGCCTACAGCTATCTTCCTACAGAAGGGCATCGTGGGATTTGTAGTTCTACAACAGCTGGAGGGCCGCAGGTTGAGTATCCCTGCCCTAAGCCTTCCTTTTTCCAAACTGAATAACCCCAAGTCTGATAACCTTAGTATTGCAGTTCACCCATTCTCTTAATTATCTTGGTCGCCCTCCTCTGCACCCACTACAGTTGTCTTTCTTAGGCTAGTTTTACAGTAGCGTTACCAGTCTCCAGCAGAGAACAGCCTGCCAGGGATCTATGCATCACCATAGCCGGATGTTACCGCAGTGCCTGCCAACCCCATTGACTATAATGAGATCTGGGGGAGATCCTTGCACTACCCACAGATTTGCTGGGATTCGGGATGGTGGGCATTGCAGTAACATCCAGCTACGCCGGATGCAGAGAGCTCCAGCAGGCTGTTCTCTGCTGATACAGCCTGCTGGAGACCTCGACGCAACCGTGAAGGGACCCTAATACACAGGTACTCAAGTTTACTTCATGTGTTCTGACCATTGATTTGTATAGAGGCAAAAGCCATGATTTGTAATGTGAAAAACAACACTAAAAAGGTTATCAATGTCTACATATCACAATTTAACACAATTGATTTTTAAGCACAGGTGAAGAACCTATTAAGGCAGGGTTTCTCAACTCCGGTCCTCGGGACCCACCTACCAGTCATGTTTTCAGGATTTCCTTAGTATTGAGCAGGTGATATAATTAGTCTCCATGCCTCAGGACTTACCACAGGTAGTCATTCTGTGGGATATTCTCAAATCCTGACCGGTAGGTGAGTCCCGAGGACCGGACTTGAGAAACCCTGTATTAAGGTCTATAAAAGCACACACTACAAAATGCCACTAAAGACACTATACCCAGAGCATGCTACATTTTTTCTTAAAAAAAAAAAGAGCAACTTAACTTTAAATAGTCAACAAATCACCATAAACAGAGACACTCTTCATGGATACCGTTTATACATTGAACTCCATAGTTTTTACACTGTAACCCCTAGGCCCCCTTTCGGGGCCACAGTCAGACGGTTACCATTTAGCACTGTACACTGACAGCTACAGTACAAAGATATATAATCAAATCATTGGGCACAGAATGTTTGGCCTTAAAGGGGTTGCCCAAGAATACATCATTTCTAATAGGTGTTAACACCCTGCCTCCCCTACTAAGCGTTCTCTACTAAAAAGAACATTCTTACCTGCCCCACGGTGCTGCAGTCCTCTGTGCTGGCTTCTGCATCTCCATCTTCTAGTCCGGGGCTTGCTTCCTGGCATGGTCACCTGATCCTCTTCAGCTAACCGTTGGCTTCAGCAGTGACATGTCTCTTGTGGACACATCACTGCTGAAGCCAGTGGTTGGCTGGAGAGGATCAGATAGCTGTGTCCATGCCAGGGAGGAATAAAACAAACCCTAAAACGGAAAATGGAGCCAGCATGGAGGACTGGAGTGGTGGGGAGCAGATAAGTATGATCCTGGCAGGCTGCCAGTTAGAAATGATGCATTCCAGGACAACCCCATTATAGGCTATTGACATCCTTGGGAGCAGTTTTTTTAAAATCTTATATGGTCAGACTTTATTGGAAATTTTCACCCATTGTTCTTCTATGGACTTCAGGTTTTCTCTGACTCTGCAGACTGTTCTTCTCCCTTCTCACAAATATCCATCAGAGAGCTGCTCTGATGGCTTAATCTGTAGCCCTTTTTCTACCTTTCTGATAGCTTATAATTACTCATTTATGCTGAATTATATTAAAAAAAGATGAGTTTAGCTTATTAAATGAGTGTTTATGAGCTGTTGGGAGAAAAGAGATAAGGACTAGAGTTTGAGCTGACAGAGCAGCTCGCTCACTGAGAAGCGGAAAGAACAGTCTGCAGCGTCAGTGAAAACATGAAGGCTGTAGAGCACAAACAGTTAAAGATTTTTAAATAAAGACCAATTGAAAAAAGATTTTTAGCCCAAAATAAGTACAATGCAATAATAATAATGAAAATGCACCCAAAGGTGTGAGGATGACATTGTGGTAAAAGGTGGGCACATAGGGGCACATTTACTAAAGCCCTAAGCTGGCGGTGGAACCTCTGAAGTTATGAGGCATCCAGCGCCAGTTCTAAATGTAAGACAGCTCGGAAGCTAAAACAGGCGTAGAAAATGGTAATTTCCGATTAGTAAAATGATTAGTGAATGACCCCCATACTTTATACAAGACAGTCTAAAATAAAAATGTTGTTTTATTCTTATGAAGACCCCTTTTCTGCTTTTTTTTCTAAGTATTCTGCTCATGGTCCTGTGTATTGCATTTCTGTGCTATAAACAAGTGCTGGATCATTAGCTCTGTCTACGTACTGTATATACTGTACTAGGCTACACTGTTTTACAATAAAATTTGGGTCAGGGCTAGACTTTTTGGGTTGCATTAAACAGGTTATCTCAAAAATACATGTCCTGTTAAGACATGGGGGTGGATTCCCCCTCCTGAGCTCAGCTGCACTTGCTCTGGTGAATATTTGATTACCCTCACTTAACATTAGATTTCTTCTTCCGGGAAAATATATAGCTGACGGCAAGTTCCCCTAGTGATGGTGAGAGAAGTCACGATCTAAAAAGTGGTTGCCTGTCAGATATATATAATTAATGATATTTTATGATCTGTCCATCAAACTTGTCATAAAAGTCAGGTCAGTGTTAGTAGACGCTTGGATGCTGGTATCCTGCCCGAACCTGAAGAATGAAATCATCTTCAAAATCTCTACCATAGAGGAGGTATGGCCACTTTTTCATTATTAATGGCAGACGGGACCTCCTCGTTCTCCAGATCGCTGGCGTTCCTTCCTGCTGCTTCACCCGCATTGATCTGACTTTTATAAAACCTTTGACGTTTGTCATGAAAGCCTTTCGTCAATGCCTTTAATGTTCCATAGCGAGCATTTAAAGATGCAGTACGGCCAATTTGACTCTTGTTTTAAACTAAACAGTTCACTTGTAATGGCTTTTCTGGCATAGATGATATGCGATTCTCAGAGGCTTAGAAAATAAGTGCTTCTAAGGTCACCACTAAGGTAAGTGTTTATACTGCACTACCACGAAAATCTTTATATACAGTGAGGACAGACTACACAGACACATTATCATCGTACGCAAACCTGCACGGTGCCTATTTCTTCGGTCTTTGCTATCATCATTGGGAAATGAAAGAGCATTAATCCACTGGTCACCATTAAAGGGATGGTTTGATTTAGAAAACCCATTGTCAAATACTCCATTAGGGCATTCTCTCTTTCAGAGGGTCTCTCATTCAGGACCTCCATGAATGAGGACCTTTCACCTGTCTTGACAAGGCTGTTTTAGTAACTACTTGTATTCCCTATGTAATGGCAATTCTGGAGCATCTTTTAATATAACTCTTTCCTTTATTATAACTGCTAGAAGTTATTCATTGCCGGGTCCAACTGGGTGTTACCAGTTGGAGGTATGTCCCTGCACAGTCTGACACTGGCACCACTGATTGGATAATGTCAGACTGCGCAGAGACACTCCCCAACTCGTAACACCTATCTGGGCCCTTATTACAAACTACTGGCAAATCATTCATAGACTTCTGGTAGGAATAACAGAGGAATGGCACAACATAGTATTACAGCTAGGTCCATATATAGTTGGACAGAGACAGCATTTCTCAAATTTTTGTTCTGTACATTACCACAATGGATTTTGAACAAAACAATTCAGATGCAGTTGAAGTTCAGACTTTCAGCTTTAATTTCGTGGGTTGAACAAAATGATTGCATAAAAATGTGAGGAACTAAAGCATTTTTTAAACTCAATCCCTTTATTTCAGGGGCTCAAAAGTAATTGGACAAATGAAATAATTGTAAATAAAATGTTAATTTCTAATACTTGGTTGAAAACCCTTTGTTGGCAGTGACTGCCTGAAGTCTTGAACTCATGGACATCACCTGAAGTTTAGTCTTGAACAAGTGAAATGCTCTATTGGGTTCAGATCCGGTGACTGACTTGGCCATTCAAGAATATTCCACTTCTTTGCTTTAATAAACTTCTGGGTTGCTTTGGCTTTATGTTTTGGGTCATTGTCCATCTGTATTATGAAACGTCGACCAATCAGTTTGGCTGCATTTGGCTGGATTTGAGCACACAGTATGTCTCTAAAAAACCCAGAATTCATCCGGCTGCTTCTGTCCTGTGTCACATCATCAATAAACACTAGGGACCCAGTGCCACTGGCAGCCATGCATGCCCAAGCCATCACACTGCCTCCGTCGTGTTTTACAGATGATGTGGTATGCTTTGGATCATGAGCTGCACCATGCCTTCGCCACACTTTTTCCCCCCCATCATTCTGGTAGAGGTTGATCTTGGTTTCATCTGTCCAAAGAATGGTCTTCCAGAAGTGTTCTGGTTTTTTAAGATATATATTTTAGCAAAGTCCAATCTAGCCTTCTTATTCTTGAGGCTTATGAGTGGCTTGCACCGTGCAGTGAGCCCTCTGTATTTACTTCCATGCAGTCTTCTCTTTATGGTAGATTTGGATATTGATACGCCTATATCCTGGAGAGTGTTGTTCACTTGGTCGGCTGTTGTGAAGGGGTTTCTCTTCCCCATGGCAATTATTCTGTAATCAACCATCAATGTTGTCTTCCGTGGGCGTCCAGGTCTTTTTGTATTGTTGAGGTCACCAGTACTTTTTCTTTCTCAGGATGTACCAAACTGTAGATTTTGCCACTCCTAATAGTGTAGCAATTTTTCAGATGGGTTTTTTCTGTTTTCGCAGATGAAGGATGGCTTGTTTCACCTGGTCTTTTGACCGCATGTTTACTTCTCAGCAAAATCTTTAAAATGCAAGCACCACGCCTCAAATCAACTCCAGGCCTTTTATGTGCTTAATTGAGAATCAAATAATAAAGTAGTTGCCCACACCTGCCCATAAAACAGCCTTTGAGTCAATTGTCCAATTACTTTTGGCCACATGTAAAGGAACTGTAACTCCTAAACCCTTCATCCAATTTTAATGTGGATACCCTCACATGAAAGCTAAAAGTTTGGACTTTATGTCCATGTCCATTATATAACTATAACTTGAATATGTTTTAGTAAACAGGTAATAAAAACAAAATTTGTATCAGTGTCCAAATATATATGGACCTAACTGTATATGAAAAGATACTGGAGAATTGTTATTACACGGGGAATGCAAATAGTTACTAAAATAGACATGTCAGGAGAGGGAATGACTCCTCTTTAATTAGCTGGAGCTTTCTCTCCCTAGAGTTTGTGCATTACATGGGCATTGCATTGGTTTCAGTAGGCACAGGGGAATGAAACACTTTCTTCTACAGTACTTTCCTGGACAGACCACAGCTGATTGCTGAGAATCCCAACAGTAGGACATCGCTATCATCTTGTAATCTGTAAACTGCTCTAATAAAATGGGATTTCTCAGAGAATTCTTTAAAGGGAACCTGTCACGTTGCATTTTTAAGGTGGCAGGTTCCCTTTAAGTTCTATAAACTTTTTTTAGTTTGTTTTCAATATTACAATTTTCTGTCTGTAACGATCTATTATTCATCAATTTATTCTATATTTATGGCATTTAAGACACATGCATCACTGGTATGTTAATTTCTAAAGCGATGTGTGATCTAAATTATTAATAGTATAGTACATTCACCTTAGTTATATATTCAATGAAGCCTTTATCTAAACACATCTCTTCACACACCGGCATTGCACATTGTAGTCTAGGTTACAGTCCGACATGAAGCACTTTGGCAGAAATACAGGCTTTATATGGACAGCAGAGATATATATCACTCCTTAGCTCCAACTGACAGGCCACCATCTCACAGTTGCGTTATTGCGTTGCCTGTCATATAAATGATTATTTATGTGGAGACAGAAGTTTTATCTTCAATGACGTTGAATACTCGCAAGTTTCGCAACATGAAATTCCTTAAAGTGAAGCTTTGATTTGGATCTACGTCAAGAGCTCACTAACACAATTCTGTTTCTGAAAATACTGCTTTTAAAACTGGGATCTGATAATAAGCCTAATGCTCCTCAAAAACACCTGATGGTTTGGAGAACATAAGATTATGACAGTCTGTATTCTGCTGAAGGCCGCAAGGTTATTACCAGTTTGATTCAAGCAATTCTAGGATTAGGGCTCATGCACACGACCGTGGTTTTGATCCGCATCCGATATGCATTTTTTTGCTGATTCAATGCGAACCCATTCACTTCAATGTCTGTTCCATGGCCCTGCCAAAAATAAAACATGTCCTATTCTTGTCCGTTTTGTGGGGAAGGATAGGACATTTCTGAGGGAGTGAAAAAAAATGGGGACAATGGCGGGATCCGTGTTTTGCAGAACGCAAAAACAGCTAGAGCCGTGTGTATGAGCCCTTAGAGACAGCACTCGCATGAGTATGCGCAGTGGCCGGGTTTTGGGTGGCGCCAATGCTACGCTGAGTCCCCCGGATACCGTTGAGGTGTCACCATGTGTTGCTGCTTTTTTGGAAGGGAATTAAGTCCAGAGAGTCAGGGTCTGCAGTAACCAATGTGCTTCTTTACTGGAGGAATTTAGGTGCAAAACAATACAGGCGAGTAATAGGGCTGGTTTCTCTACTCTCCTCCCTGGCAGAAGAAGGGTTGGATGCTGAGGAAAGTCCTGAGCTAGCTGTCCCTCTCTCTCTCAGAAGGCTGTACCCTGGTCAAAGGCTGGTGATCCAGGGTCTGTCACAGAGAATCCCTGTCTCAGCGTCTTCTGATCACTGAGTAGTCTCCTCTTCTAAGCACTGTTCCCTAACTGCAGCACACTAGGGGCTCTGACTGCTCTCCATATATACCATTTCTAGCTAGTCTGGAACCTTCTGGTGGGAGGGGTGGAGTGGAGAAACTCAGCACAAACAGATACATTGTAACACTTTCCGTCTCTCATAGACTTACATTAGAGCTTCAATGATAATCAATGGCAATGACACAGCAGTTTTCCCAGACAAATACAAGTTTCCAGACATAACAACAGAGCTAAACCAGACATTCAATAGGTCAGTCTGTCTGGTTTTGGTGGTAAACAAGTCTGGCTTCATCACTCCAAAATATTCTCTTCTTTAAACCCTATGGCAGCAGTGGCAAATTACCAGCTTCTTATTCAAAGTCCCAAAAGTCTCTCAGTATTCATTAACCCTTTCCACAGAGCCTTGGAAACACAGTGCAAATGAACAGAATATATATCACAACATTGCAATCATATGCATGCAAGTGCTATCTCTTATCTTATATTCTGGAATTGCTTAATAGACTGAAGGCACAAAGCATTTTGAGATGGGCAGCAATACAGAGAGACAGCGCTATGTCTGTAGTGTACTTAAAGTTTGATTTGAAAAAGGGAGCCAATTTATTAACATTAAAGGGGTTGTCTCACTTCAGCAAATGGCATTTATTATGTAGAAAAAGTTAATAAAAGCCACTTACTTATGTATTGTGATTGTCTATGGTATATTGCCTCCTTTGCTGGCTGGATTCATTTTTCCATCACATTATACCCTGAAATCTATCAGAGGTGGTCGTGCTTGCACACTATAGGAAAAAGCACCGGCCTCTCTGGTGGCCAGGACTGTGGGAGCACACATAGGCTGGTGCTTTTTTCTATAGTCTGCAAGCACGGCCACCACTGATGGATTACAAGGTACGACATTAAACAAAGTTTGGAGTGAATCGACTTCAGATCTAGTATCCGAAGCTCGATTCGCTCAACACGACTTACAATCTAAAAGAGGAAAGACAGAGTAGGAGACAAGAGCTTCTACCTCTATCACGAAGTTGCATGATTAGGTACAGATTATACAATACAAAGTTATTTGTGCACTCTGACGTGGTAGTAAGCTTTTGGAAACATACAGACAACTACTTTGAGAAAACAGGGTTGTAATTTTCCTCCTCTCACACAGAGGAAAGGGAACTTTGCTGCAGCGCGTCATGATCTAAAGTTTGGACCTGGTCCTGGTCGTTCCCTAATTAGGACTTGATATCTTGTTTCCCGAAGAGGTTTTCCACAAATGCATTGGTAATAGTTAGTGTTGAGCGAATCGAAGTAGAGTGTGGGAGGACATCGAAGTACCCGGAGGAAACCCACGGAAGCACAGGGAGAATATACAAACTCAATGAAGATATTTTCTTTGGTTGGATTCAAACCTAGGACCCCAGTGCTGCAAGGCACCAGTGCTAACCACTGAGCCACCAAGCATCACACGCCTCTATGGGAGTGACCTGTGACTTTGTTGATCCTCCTCTTACTAAAGTCAATCACAGCAAATCATTTATACTGTATAATCAGAGCAACATAAAACTGTAGCAGGGGATATAACAGTTTAGAGTATGTGCAATTCATAGAAAATGTTGTTACAACTCATATGGGCGCTATAATGAGCGCTATTAGAGGTTGTCACCCAGCATTTATCACCCATGTAGGAGATCACAAGAAACAAAGTCATGGACTATGAGAATATTTTATACAAGAGGACAACAAAGGCTACTTTTTGTTGGATCCGTCATGGATCAGCAAAAACGCTTCCATCATAATAATACAACCGTCTGCATCCGTTATGAACAGATCCGGTTGTATTATCTCTAAAATAGCCATGACGGAACCGTCTCTAAAACCATTGTCAGTGGGGGACGGATCCGTTTTCTATTGTGTCAGAGAAAACGGATCCGTCCTCATTGACTTACATTGTGTGTCAGGACGATTCCATCTTGCTTCGCACCACATCGTGGACAGAAAAACGCTGCGGACGCAACCAAATGCACTACTTTTCATTCAGCACAGTTTTGTCCCCATTGACAATGAATGGGGACAAAACTGAAGCATTCCCCCCCTTCCCCCTCCTATGATGGATCTCAATAGCGGAAAGGGAAAGCGCAGATGTGAAAGTAGCCTTGTTTCCAGATTTATATCACAGTCTAGAAATACATGCAAGGTAGAACCTGTCTCCTCTGCTGACTAGCCTGTTTTAGTAATTACCATTGACTTATAGGATAGCTGCCTCACATCTGGTGGCATTAGAGGCCGAGCTTGTTACAAGTTCATTTGCATCCCTTCTTCCCAGAATTCCAGAGGAGCATATATGGCCTATAAGTCTCCTCACGACGATAAGGTGCTCTCCATAATGAGATACAGTATCCCCCCAAAATTGTATTTCCCATTTGATGACAATTCTGGAGAATCTATTTTTTTAAATCCATGTTGTGCCGTTCCGTTGTTATTTCTTCTAGAAGTGATGAATTCCTAACAGTTTCCAGTGACGGTCCAGATGGGAGTTACTAGTTGGGGGTGTATCCCTGCACAGTCTGATATTATCCAATCAGTACTGCCAGTGTCAACTGGTAACACCCATCTGGACCTTCATTCATAACTTCTAGCAGGAATAATAAAAGAATGGCACATGACATGAGGGATGCTACAGAATTGTTTATTACAAGGAGGCACAAGGAGTTGCTATAATAGATATGTCAGGAGACGTGACAGGTCCTATTTAAGTAGGCGAGACTCTGCAGGGGAAACACGATAAACAGAGCAGCGACACAAACATCTGCATTTCATATAAATGGAAGCGATAACTCTGTGTGCTCTGAAACCTCCTCACGGACATTGAATGCTTGAATGAAATCCACACATTCAATTTACTACTCGAGTGTTTATTTCTAAATAATAAACATAGTTAATCTTTGGCAAAGTAAGAGGATTTCTTTCTCAAGACGTGTCTTAGATGTTCCAGAGCATCAACTGCTCATCTTACTTGAAACCAGCACATAATGCAGGGATGACAGATTGAAGATTGCTTTCAATCAATTGTGTGTAGGGCTCATTCAGACGGCCGTATATTGCTTTCCACATCCGATCCGCATTTTTGCGGATTAGATGCGGACCCATTTACTTCTATGGGGCTTCCGCATCTTCTCTTCCATTCCATGGCCCTGCAAAACAAATAAAACATCCTAAGCTTGTCAGTAAAAATCAGGACGTGGTCCCATTGAAGTCTATGGGTCTGCAAAAATGCGGAATGCAATCTGTTTTTTGAGGACAGGCGGAACTGTCCGCAAAAAAAAGGATCCGCATTTTTGCGGACAGCAAAAAACATACTGCTGTCTGAATGAGCCCTTACAAACATACAAAACAGAGGGATACACTAAGAACTGAAGGAATTATTTTTGATGGCAAAAATAAATCATTCTGACGTGTTATTCTTGCCATCAAAGGTACCAGAACTCTTGACGGGCATGTGCCATTGAAAAAGGATCCGGCACTGCTGTCATGGCTCCAATCTTAATTGATGGGAGCAAAGAGAATACAGGAAGTTTAAGAAGCGCTGTCCCCGAGGTGAAGAAGTTACATGTAGTAGAAAACTTTTAGTTTATTTTTAGTGGAAAAGACAACACGTTTCGAGATCGAAACAATCTCTTCATCAGTTCCTAGGCCATTGATGTGTAAGCATGGCTTTTTATACCCTTATGGCCAGGGGCGGACTGGGAAGTTAAAGTGACCCCGGATACCAAGAATGCATGGGCTTGTTGGGATGTAGAAAGGTCAGGTGGCAACCAAGGATAACAGGGCACTAAAAAATCAGACCAAAAAGGGTAACTAAAGTGTATATCTTATCGTATATATCCTGTCCTCAGATAGCAGCTGGCTAGAGAAGCGAGCGTGTGCACTGACAAAGCCTGCTGCAATGGCCGCTCGGGACACTGGAGGCAGGAATTGATTCTACAGCACAGACGCCAAACACTTGTTGAGGAGTCTGTTCAGTAGAAAACAGGACAGGAGTGCGCAATGCCGGCAGGACGGGGTTACCTATGGAGCCATTTTCACTGATGTCATATAAAGGTGCCAGAGCTACAAAAGCAATGCACAGGCACTAAACGGCTAAACTAAAAACCAGCAGAAGAAAAAGAATACGGGTGAAAGTAAATGAAGGCAACAAGAGCAGGGACAGAAATACAGTGAATAAACTAAAATGGCCAACCTCTTTTAGGGACAGTAGTAGCCATTACAAAGGGAGAGTGCAGAAATATACAAAACAGTGTAAAGTAACACATACAGTAGATATAAAAAGTCTACACACCCCTGTTAAAATGTCAGGTTTCTGTGATGTAAAAAAACTGACAAAGATAAATTATTTCAGAACTTTTTCCACCTTTAATGTCACCTATAAACTGTACAACTCAATTGAAAAACAAACTGAAATCTTTTAGGTAGAGGGAAGAAAAAATATAAAAATAAAATAATATGGTTGCATAAGTGTGCACACCCTTAAACTAATACTTTGTTCAAGCACCTTTTGATTTTATTACAGCACTCAGTCTTTTTGGGTATGAGTATCAGCATGGCACATTTTGACTTGGCAAGATTTGCCCACTCTTCTTTGCAAAAACACTCCAAATCTGTCAGATTGCGAGGGCATCTCCTGTGCACAGCCCTCCTCAGATCACCCCACAGATTTTCAATCAGATTCAGGTCTGGGCTCTGGCTGGGCCATTCCAAAACTTTAATCTTCTTCTGGTGAAGCCATTCCTTTGTTGATTTGGATGTATGCTTTGGGTCATTGTCATGCTGAAAGATAAAGTTCCTCTTCATGTTCAGCTTTCTAGCAGAAGCCTGAAGGTTTTGTGCCAATATTGACTGGTATTTGGAACTGTTCATAATTCCCTCTAGCTTAACTAAGGCCCCAGTTCCAGCTGAAGAAAAACAGCCCCAAAGCATGATGCTGCCACCACCATGCTTCACTGTGGGTATGGTGTTTTTTTGGTGATGTGCAGTATTGTTTTTGCCCCAAACATATCTTTTGGAATTATGGCCAAAAAGTTCAACCTTGGTTTCATCAGACCATAACACCGTTTCCCACATGCTTTTGGGAGACTTCAGATGTGTTTTTGCAAAATGTAGCCTGGGTTGGATGTTTTTCTTCATAAGAAAAGGCTTTCGTCTTGCCACTCTACCCCATAGCCCAGACATATGAAGAATACGGGAGATTGTTGTCACATGTACCACACAGCCAGTACTTGCCAGATATTCCTGCAGCTCCTTTAATGTTGCTGTAGGCCCCTTGTTAGCCTCCCAGACCAGTTTTCTTCTCGTCTTTTCATAAATTTTGGAGGGACGTCCAGTTCTTGGTAATGTCACTGTTGTGCCATATTTTCTCCACTTGATGACTGTCTTCACTGTGTTCCATGGTATATCGAATGCCTTGGAAATTCTTTTGTACCCTTCTCCTGACTGATACCTTTTAACAATGAGATCCCTCTGATGCTTTGGAAGCTCTCTGTGGACCATGGCTTTTGCTGTGGGATGAGACTACGAAAATTTCAGGAAAGACCAACTAGAGCAGCTGAACTTTATTTGGGGTTAATCAGAGGCACTTTAAATGATGGCAGGTGTATGCTGACTCCTATTTAATATGATTTTGAATGTGATTGCTTAATTCTGAACACAGCTACAGCCCCAGTTATAAGAGGGTGTGGGCAACCACATTATTTTAGGTTTTTTTTATTTCTTCCCTCCACCTAAAAGATTTCAGTTTGTTTTTCCATTGAGTTGTACAGTTTATTGGTCAGATTAAAGGTGGAAAAAGTTCTGAAATGATTTATCTTTGTCTCATTTTTTTTACATCACAGAAACCTGACATTTTAACAGGGGTGTGTAGACTTTTTATATCCACTGTATATGCCTGTTGTGGACTTCACTTCATTGTGGTTGGGTTGATAAGCTTCAGGTCCCCTGTTATATTAAAGATAGAGGAAATACTGACTGAACAAGAAAAATAGAGCTGGGCATTGTAGTGCCACATTTGTGAGCAGAGAGAAAAGAGAATTCTTGAGAGCGAGAAATCCCTGGTTAATCCTGGCTGAAATCTTAGCAGTTCATTTGGTACAATGTCTCTGAAGAAACGTATCTACTACAATGCTATAAATACATATTCATCTTTACCAACTCCATTTTCCTTAAAATATTGCTCCCAGCTCTGCGGACACATTCTGTGGTGTACAGGATTAAAGAAAATATTATCTTTACTTTTGAGAGCAGTAATTGCAGGAAGATGCAGCGGGGACCTGTTCTGCTATGTAATTTCTACTCCATCATTAACTTTTATGGGCAGATGTTTAGAGCTGTACTTAACCAAACAAAGCATGCCAATTATAGCAAGATTTACATGGTGCGCTCGAAGGCTCACTCTGCCGAAATCTTGATTTGTGCCTATGTCGTCGGCACTTATGAATATTGTTTCTTGGCAATCATACTCATTCATGCACAACAAGTGTAATCTGAATAAGAACCTTACGAAATGATCATGACCATTATTTTATCCCGAGTTCACCAGAAGGTTAAGAGATGCTAATGTTGTTGGGAGATGTATAGTTCTTTTCTGAATTTTATATGTGATTTACAGAAGTATTTTTTGTTAAAAGCTATAAATGAGGTTTAAATTTCAGCTTTGGCTCAGGAATTGAAATAATGGAGCCCCAGATTATTCTGAAATCCCATAGCTATGGGAGGAAAATGTATTTTTTTGCCTCTGACGTCTGTTCTGCTGTGTTTAGAATACTGTCCCTCTCTCAATCATACAGGAACACTGTAGAAAATATGTACTTTGCAGTGAAATGGAGAAATAATTTGGTGAAAAAATGGATTTATTAAACTGAATTATGAGAGGTTTCTTTATCAACTCAAAATGAACTGTAGTAACCAGTGCCAGGCAGCTGTTGCCAAGGCAAATGAGTTCACGGTACGCATCAAAAGAGGCACAGATGCACATGATGAGAACACTGTTCTACTGCTTTATAAATCACTAGTCAGACCACACATTGAATATTGGGGGAGATTTACTAATCCTATAGATGGTGTAAACTCAGACAGGCCGTCTAGACCTGCACCAGATTTATCACTGTGGTTCAGGCTGGATGATAAATTTGGTGCACTCTATACTATGTATTGGTTGGCTTAGTTTGAGAGAATTGTGCTGCAATTTTGGAGCTAAATGTTGCATATTAGGCCACACACACCTTTTTCTACAGAGGCACACCATTTTCCGTTAAGTCACTTGTTAGCTTGATGCAGAGAACTAGATGCACCAAAAATGCACCAGATTGCAACGAGTTGCTACAAATTCTGGCGTAGTTTATAACAGTGCCTAGGTGCACCTACATTAGTAAATGTCTTAAGCACCAGTGTACAAAAAAGATTTAGCAGAGCAGGTTTAGAGGTGGATAAATAAAAGAATAAAGTAAATGCATGGACAACACTACACAGATAGATTTTCCAAATTGAAGTTATTTAGTTTGTAGAGATAAGGATTATAATGAGTACAAATATATGAAAGGAGAGTACAGAGATCTCTATAATGATCCAGCAGGCTTGTCACCTTGACAAAGGCAATCCAATATGTAGTACCCCAGTCCTAGGGGCACTCCAATATTGTATATAGTTTTGTGTTATGTATTGTTATGTATTTTTTGTATTAAATGGCCATTACTGCTAGTAAGTATGTGGATGGCAATGGTTGGTAAGGAACGGGTCTAACCATCCTGTCCCTCCCCTCTTGGTAGGGGTGGGATGGCCCTGCTTCCTGCCAGGCAGAGAAGGTCCAGAGCAACCCACGCTTGAGCTCCTGCTCCTAAAGAGGATTCTTCAGAGAGATCATAGATATAAAGCCTCAAGTAAGTCCTTGAGAAGACAGACAGCAGAGTGAAAAGCTACAACCAGCATTAGAGACACTGCTGTGAGGTGAGGAACTACAGCTAAGACACCCATCACCCAATCTAGAACTAGGCCAATACAATACAAGTGCTAATCTGCCGCCGTCTAACCCACCTCCATAGTCCTTACTGGTGTCAAAAGATTGCACTTAGAATCAGCTGCTATTGAATGCATTTGAAATTCTATGTTGCACTTTTATACATTTAATTCTGGCTTCATTCTTCAATATTACAGTTCCACTGTACAGACCCCCCCTGGGGAGCAATAGCTGGAGGAAGTACACAGTGATACATTTGAACATTGGCCACTACCACTCCCATCCTCTGCACCGGCTCCTCCAGGGCTTGCTGCAAATACATCTAGAGCAGGGATGCTCAACCTGCGGCCCTCCAGCTGTTGTAGAACTACAATGCTGGAAGCTGTAGTTTTGCAACAGCTGGAGGG
The DNA here is from genome assembly GCF_905171765.1 of Bufo bufo. Lineage (NCBI taxonomy): Eukaryota > Metazoa > Chordata > Amphibia > Anura > Bufonidae > Bufo > Bufo bufo. Next base: position 174,852,396 of record NC_053395.1, read on the forward strand.
CCGCAGGTTGAGCATCCCTGATCTAGAGGGAAGAAGGTGTCACCATCATCCTAAATGTGCTACTTTACAGCAAGAGATGTGAGACTATGGAGCTCTTCATGTGAATTTTTCAAAGTTGATTCACTGAGAGGTTTTGAAGGGGTCTGAATGCCTTTCTTGAAAGTAATAATATTACACATTTTCCGTAGCAGATTACTCAAAATGAGTTGTTGATCCGAGGATTTATTCTAATTTCCATATTTGGAGACAGGTCAAATTTTATTCCTAAAATAAATAAAATTGGCATCTACTTGGGCTGTTATGCCTTCATCTGGATCAACCTTCTAGGATCATAGGTTAAACCAGATTGCCTTGTGTCTTTTTTTCGACCTTAAGAACTATGTTACTGTGTCACTAAGGTAGTAAAATATTTTCTCCTTTGTTGGCTGCCGACTTCCAATCAGCTAAAGTGTAAATGCAAAGAGCAAAAGTCATAGATATCTTGATTGTGGATATATCTCTCACATCTGGCCAAGTCACTAATATGAGACATGTAAGAAAACACATCAGGTTTACGCCCCGGCACAGCAGTGGACCTTTTTGAATGTTCCAGGGTCAGAGTTTATAAATGCAAAGAAGTTGGTCAATACAATCTACTGCAACAATGGTGCAGTAATATAAATAAATGGAAGACCTAAAATGCTCTTAAAATTGCTGATAGGTCTCTATGAATCTCATGTTTGCTCACATATGTGCCCTGCCTTTTGGATTCTACAACAAACAGTTTTGGTTTTGCCCAAGAACATTTTGAATCCATGTGGAAACCATATGTTGGTTGTATTAGGTGAGTGTAATCAGTAACAGATGTCTTACTGACAACTCATGCTGTGAGGAGGATCACAAAGGAGCACGGATTACTTTTGAATATGTACAAGTATCTACAAATATTTCATTTCAAATACAAGTGTATAAAAACACTTCAAAATTCCAGAAAACACAAATAAGCAGCACAATTATCATTTTTGTGGTGTAGTAGTGGAATGTTTGGTTCCTTGCTAATGTAATCTGTAGAGAATGTTACAAAATTTACTATGTAAAACTAATTCACAAGGTGGAGAATGGATTATAGTTTGATGGCTACAGGAAAATTGTGCAATTACATGGTGCCCGTTCAAGTGCTCCAGACATTCATATGTCCTAATAAGCTCTAGTACAACACTGGACTGGGGTTGTTCTAATGTGGCAACCCCTGAAATAAAAAATTAATTGTGATCTGCTTCTTTGTACAATCGTAATCATGTGAAAGAGCAGGTCTTTTTTGGGGCTTCCCTAATGTCTCTTGCAGTCATATTATTCCCTGTTTCAGCTGCACAGATGGATGCATTTCGATCACAAGCAGGGGATGTTATCCTTCTCTGAAATCTGCCAGTACTAACATCCTTTCCGTTACTTCCAACTATGTTTGTTTTCAGCTCCAAAATTCACAGAACAGATAAGGAGAGGGAAATCACACTTACAGACACACAGGAGTCTCCTATAATCTTCAAAAGCAGTGTAGAAGCAGTTCTGTTATCAGGCTCACAATCTCAGCTAGCTCTGACATGCCCCTAATTCCTCTCTACCATTTTCTGTGTCTCTGTTATACCATTCTCTATTAAATTGTATGAAAGTACAGTGACTCTTTAAGTTAAATTACTTTGCAAATATATACACTGCTCCAAAAAATAAAGGGAACACAAAAATAACAAATCCTAGATCTGAATTAATTAAATATTCTTCTGAAATACTTTGTTCTTTACACAGTTGAATGTGCTGACAACAAAATGACACAAAAAGAAAAAATGGAAATCACATTTTTCAACCTATGGAGGTCTGGATTTGGAGTCACACTCAAAATTAAAGTGGAAAAACACACTACAGGCTGATCCAACTTTGATGTAATGTCCTTAAAACAAGTCAAAATGAGGCTCAGTAGTGTGTGTGGCCTCCATGTGCCTGTATGACATCCCTACAATGCCTGTGCATGCTCCTGATGAGGTGGCGGACGGTCTCCTGAGGGATATCCTCCCAGACCTGGACTAAAGCATCTGCCAACTCCTGGACAGTCTGTGGTGCAACGTGACGTTGGTGGATAGAGCGAGACATGATGTCCCAGATGTGCTCAATTGGATTCAGGTCTGGGGAACGGGCGGGCCAGTCCATAGCATCAATGCCTTCGTCTTGCAGGAACTGCTGACACACTCCAGCCACATGAGGTCTAGCATTGTCTTGCATTAGGAGGAACCCAAGGCCAACCGCACCAGCATATGGTCTCACAAGGGGTCTGAGGATCTCATCTCGGTACCTAATGGCAGTCAGGCTACCTCTGGCGAGCACATGGAGGGCTGTGCGGCCCTCCAAAGAAATGCCACCCCACACCATTACTGACCCAATGCCAAACCGGTCATGCTGGAGGATGTTGCAGGCAGCAGAACGTTCTCCACGGCGTCTCCAGACTCTGTCACGTCTGTCACATGTGCTTAGTGTGAACCTGCTTTCATCTGTGAAGAGCACAGGGCGCCAATAGCGAATTTGCCAATCTTGGTGTTCTCTGGCAAATGCCAAATGTCCTGCACGGTGTTGGGCTGTAAGCACAAACCCACCTGTGGACGTCGGGCCCTCATATCACCCTCATGGAGTCTGTTTCTGACCGTTTGAGCAGACACATGCACATTTGTGGCCTTCTGGAGGTCATTTTGCAGGGCTCTGGCAGTGCTCCTCCTGTTCCTCCTTGCACAAAGGCGGAGATGGCGGTCCTGCTGCTGGGTTGTTGCCCTCCTACGGCCTCCTCTTCGTCTCCTGATGTACTGGCCTGTCTCCTGGTAGCGCCTCCATGCTCTGGACACTACGCTGACAGACACAGCAAACCTTCTTCCCACAGCTCGCATTGATGTGCCATCCTGGATAAGCTGCACTACCTGAGCCACTTGTGTGGGTTGTAGACTCCGTCTCATGCTACCACTAGAGTGAAAGCACCGCCAGCATTCAAAAGTGACCAAAACATCAGCCAGGAAGCATAGGAACTGAGAAGTGGTCTGGGTCACCACCTGCAGAACCACTCCTTTATTGGGGGAGTCTTGCTAATTGCCTATAATGTCCACCTGTTGTCTATCCCATTTGCACAACAACATGTGAAATTGATTGTCACTCAGTGTTGCTTCCTAAGTGAACAGTTTGATTTCACAGAAGTGTGATTGACTTGGAGTTACATTGTGTTGTTTAAGTGTTCCCTTTATTTTTTTGAGCAGTGTAGTTTTTCTGAACTGGTCAGTTGTATCAAATAATAGAGTCCATATCTGTACAAATATGAACTGAGGCAGCTCTTCCGATCCTCTATTCTACAATGATTTACAATCTGAAATAATACAGGAATCCACTCCACGAGTCATTGCACATGCTGTCCAATTTACTGTCAGTGTATTAGAGGGCAGGAGTTGAGAAGATTGACATATAGATTTATGTTATATATATATTAAAATATTTAGCATAGCTAGTAATTTAGTAATGTAAATCCCTACTCAATCAGGACTTAGGAGTCCAGTGGGTGGTCCGACTTTGAGCTATCTCCGTATGCGATCTCTGTATGTATACTCATAAATGTAGGCTGTTAATCACCAAGTAAAACAATCCACTGGATTCCTGAACCCAAACAATATATCTATTAATCTGTTCTTGCTCGTGCACCATGGGTGGGACTGCTCTGTTCAGTGCATCTGGCAGTCCTTGCATCATCACTACCAGCGCTGAAATCTCAGGGGCTATCAATCAAACAAGAAGAGGGGGAAATGGGCACCGAGTTTCAAATGAAGATCTAGATGGGTGTCACCAGTTGGGGGGGGGGATGTCCCTGCACCGTCTGTCACTATCCAATCAGTGCTGCCAGTGTCAGATTGTACAGAGACACCCCCCCAACTGGTAAGACCCATCTAGACCTTCATTGGAAACTGCTAGTAATTCATTCATAACTTTTAGCAGGAGTAATAAAGAATGGTACAGTATCCAATCATAAGAATAGATACTCCAAAATTGTTATTACAAGAGGAATGCATGTAGCTGGTAAAACAATGACAAACATTTGTAATGCACTTTTCTTATAGGGACAGTTCTGTGGTTGGGGAGACTCCAGAAACGGGAGTACCCAAAGGAAACCCACGCAAACATGGGGAGAACGTACAAAGTCACTGCAGATGTTGTCCCCAGATGAGTTAAACCCAGGACTCCAGTGCTAACCACTGACCCACCATGCTGCCCCACAGACTTATCAGGAGAGGCTACAGGACCTCTTTAAACTATGTTCAGGTGTCGGTTTACGCTAGTAAAGTAATGCCTTAATTTTTTTGGGGGGATTGTGGGGGTCATTTATTAAGACCGACGTTTTAGACACTGGTCTTAATAAAGCCCCATAGCTGGCGGAGGATCTGCCGAAGTTATGTTGAGGCCCCGGCCTCTCCATAACTTTGGCGCATCCTGTGCCAGTCTAAATATAAGCCAGCTTCCAAGCTGTCTTGCATTTAGACTATTTTCTACGCCTAAACCAGGTATACAAAATGATGAATAAGACGGGCCTACCGGCCCTTCCCTTTCCCTGCCCACATCACGCCCCCTTTTTTAGACCTGGCGTGAGCAGGGAGAAGTCGCAATCCGCGCCAGTAATACGTCTTATTTAGGCATATTTCTGTTTGATAAATGACTCCCTGTGTTTTTTTTCAAACTAGTTGTTGGTAACTTCAGGACTTGCGGTGGTGATTGTGGAAGTTACCTGAGTCTCTAATTTTTACTGTGGTTATATATTAGTCCTTCTTTACTCTTTGTCACTATCCATGATAATATTTGATATTTGTGTACTACGTAGCGGTGTTGAGATTGTGTTAGTAGCAGTACACAATACCACTGTCAGAATATACTAGCAACAAGTGCTGTATGATTATCATAATTTTTTTGGGTGAAACTAGTATTGTGACCTGATTAGGTGTAAACTTGTGCTACCAAGCGTTGAGAGTTGAGAGTTTTGCTATCTGCACACAATACCGCTGTCGTATCATGCTAGCAGCACTACTAGGTGCTATATGGTCAATAGTTTAAAATCTGACAGCGCCTTCCTCCAAATCTTCCTACTGAGAACTCATGCATGATCCGCTAAACTGAGCAGATGTGTGGGAGGGGATAGAGAGTGACAGCTGTCGGCAGAACAAGCAGTCTTAGGCTTCTTTCACACATGTGGCAGAGGAATCCAGCAGCCTGTATTGGCAGAGAACAGCTTGTTGGAGCTCTCCAGATCTGGCATAGCTCTTGCCCACCAGATCCCATAGACTATAATGGGATCTGTTGGGATTCTGGCCACTCCGCAGCATTTACGCCGGGATTCGGACAGACAAATATCGCTGCATGCAATAGTTTTTGTGCTGCCAAATCCTGGCATAAATATCAGGGGTATAAAAGGAGAAAGAAGGTTTGAGGGTTAGTCAGATCTGATGGAAAGGACTCCACTTGGTCTGAAAAACTTGAGGCGCCAGGGGTTTATAGGAGTAGTGTGGAGGAGAAGGAGTAGGTAGATAGGCTGCTCGGGGTTTGTCAAGCAGACTAGTGCGTCTGCTTGTGTAGGATAATTGGGGTAGAAGAAAGTGGGGGGACCGGTGGGTATGGGTAACCCCTCGAATCCGCCTATTTCTGGAAACCCATTGTGATCGCCAATCGTAATAGGTCGGTAGGAAGGTATGTGTTTATTATAAAGTACCATAAAACAACAATATACTACACTGGGTCTCAGGTGTCTAAGAGACCGTTATCTGTAGTATCATACAAGCCAATGTGTGGTCAATGGAGAGAGCGAACAAGCGGAAACATAAGGGTAAAAAACGTATAAAAAGATAAATGTATCATAAAAATACTATAGTATCGTACACTTCTTACTCACTTCGCGAGGGGGGTGGTTTACCAGGATAAGCATAATACACCTGTAAACCAAACACCCCCCCAGCCTGGATCGCTTCTAGGATTTTACAAAATGAAGGCAGCCAAACACACGGGTGCTTCTGTTCACTTGTCTTTATTAGGGTAGATATCCGAATCAACGCGTTTCGGGACAGGCACGTGTTTGGTTTACAGGTGTATTATGCTTATCCTGGTAAACCACCCCCCTCGTGAAGTGAGTAAGAAGTATACGATACTATAGTATTTTTATGATACATTTATCTTTTTATACGTATTTTACCCTTATGTTTCCGCTTGTTCGCTCTTTCCATTGACCACACATTGGCTTGTATGATACTACAGATAACGGTCTCTTAGGCACCTGAGACCCAGTGTAGTACATTGTTGTTTTATGGTACTTTATAATAAACACATACCTTCCTACCGACCTATTACGATTGGCGCTCGCAACGGGTTTCCAGAAATAGGCGTATTCGAGGGGTTACCCATACCCACCGGTCCCCCCACTTTCTTCTACCCCAATAAATATCAGGGAGCAGCTGATCCCTGCCGATTCCCATTAAAATCAATGGGCTCCGGCGGTGAATGGCAGAATCCAGCTAGGCCGGATCCGGAGAGCTCTGGCAGGCTATTCCTCTGCCAACACAGCCAGCCAGATTGCTCTGCCACAGGTGTGAAACTAGCATCATGTATATGGCCAGCATTATGTGTATTACTTCTTGCCCTTCTTTATGACATTTCTAGATGTCCCCTCATATGTAGAATAGATAATAGGTAATTGTAAAGCAGTCTTCCTTAGACAGATTAGAATGCTTAAGATCCATTTACATGGGACAATATCACTGGGCAATGACTGGGAATGAGTGTTTGTATAAGCATTCACTCCTGATCATTGCCCACTGGTTAGCCTCATTTACATGCAGCAATTGTCGGGTCTTATAGGGATGGGTGATAGTTACTACAATTCATCCCCATAGAGCAGATATGCTCAACCTGCGGCCCTCCAGCTGTTGCAAAACTACAGCTCCCAGAATGCCTGGACAGCCTACAGCTATCAGCCTACAGCAGGGCATGGTGGGAGTTGTAGTTTTAAAACAGCTGGATGTCCACAGGTGGAGCATCCCTGCCATAGAGTTTCGTTGTTGGTCGAAGCACATTCCTGTTTACAGTGAGGAATGATTCGTACTGCCACATAAATGATCAAAAACACCCAACGAGCGAGCTTTTTGTTCATTCTTCAGTGATCGGCAGCACACAGGACAGTTATTGGAAATGAACATTCATATGAACGTTCATTCCCAATAATCGTCCCAATAAACAGACCCTTAGTTTTCCAAAATTTGTAGTAGGAACAACAATATGAGTAGCTCTAAAAGCACTAAAACTGTCACTGAATATATTGTAATTTGCAGGTTCTTCTGTTTCCTCACTGTTTCCTTTGATGCAAGGACTTCTTTTAATACATTAACCAAAAATGGTGCCATGGGTGCCATTGCTATTGAGTAATACATTACTTTACACTGGTTAATGCATAACCATATCATCATTACCTTAATTAAGGTCTAGTTGAACGTAGATTGTGTCACATCAGTCAGGTGTTTGTGAAACATGTTGTACAGTTATTAACCTTACCAGGACATTAGCTGCTTTAATGCAGTTCTGTTCCGGTTTCAGTAACGCTCATGGTATCTTTTATGGCTGCTACATGCTCGTAGATGAATATTCATTGGATATATGGTTTACAGGAGAGGAAAAATTAAAACAGATGCTGGAGCACTGCCGATCTGGTTAAAAATGTTTATCAACACAAAAATGTACAGGATAGCGCATCTTGCCAATGATCCATCGCCTTAATCAAATACAAGACTTGTATCTGAAGCTGACGGCTGTTCGGAGAAACGCGGTATACATTTTTGTATTATAAACTTTTTACCCTGATCGGCAGCACCCCAGGATCTGGTTTTATTTTTCCTCTCCTATGAATTTTCACTGTGGTCACTGCATGCCATGTCTACACAGAGGGAGCAGCTGCCTGGATCCACATTGCACGTGGGACACCTGAATTCCTACATCTGGTGAGCGGCGCGCTATAATCCCTTGCGGCACTTTATTTTGTTTGGATGGCTTACACTATGGAGCGCTGATTTTGTGCTGGTTTCTTTTATTGGATATATGGTAACATAGTAAAATAGTTTGTAAGGCTGAAAAAAGACATCTGTCCATCCAGTTATCCTGCAAGTTGATCCAGAGGAAGGCAAACAAACCCCTGTGAGGTAGAAGGCAATTTTCCAAATTTTTGGAGAAAAAAATTCCTTCCCGACTCCAATCAGGCAATCAGAATAACTCCCTGGATCAACGACCCCTCTCTAGTAGCTATAGCCTGTAATATTATTACACTCCAGAAATACATCCAGGCCCCTCTTGAATTCCTTTATTGTACTCACCATCACCACCTCCTCAGGCAGAGAGTTCCATAGTCTCACTGCTCTTACCGTAAAGAATCCTCTTCTATGTTCTATATACCTTATGTATTTAAAAATTGCAACATAGTTTGATGATAAGAAAACAACTAATACATGTATAAACAATTACCGATAAGTCAACAGACTACTTCGAATTCTACAAATTTATTTTCTGTGTTCAAGTCTAGTGATATCTTAGTATCATAGGAATATTATCCACCAGCTGGGGATTCAGGTATTGCACCAACTGTGGGGGAGTCATCTCTGAATACTAGCACATATTAGTAGACTACTTAATTAATTTAAAACATAACGTTTATTCTTTATTGTACAGTATATCATAAAACCAGGATTTACCCCATATTAATATTTACTAATGAAATGCAAAAGGGGATTTTAATACTGTTTGTAGTTAATGTATTATTATATAGTAATTTATGGTTTTATTCCAAACAATAATTAATAAAAATTTGCACTTTAATCCTCACCAAGAGTGAGGGGAATCCTTTTGTTGCAGTACTAAATGTAATGTATTGGCGTGTGGTAGTATTACAGAATAACTGGATGGTTCATTCTCCATGGAGCGTTCTCAAATAATAAAATGGCAATAGTGATAATGACAACATCAACATGAGACCCAAGGATTAAAGCTATAGATAGGACAGTGTGGTTACTGTTACTGCTGCATTTAGGCTGCGTTCACACCTGAGCGTTTTACAGCGCGTTCCTACGCGCTGTAAAACGCTCAACAGGCAAGAACCAATGTTTCCCTATGGGAATGGTTCTCACCTGAGCGTTTTACAGCGCGTACGATCGCGCTGTAAAAAGCCCGACGCCCCAAGAAGTACAGGAGCTTCTTTGGGGCCTCTTGTCGCGCGTTCCCGTACATAGACTTCCGGGAACGCGCGACAATGGGCGTTCGCTTGTTCAGGAGCTGCGTCTGTAAACGCGCATACAATCGCGTATACAGAGCGCTCCATCCCGTACGCTCAGGTCTGAACGCAGAGTTATGAAGCAGCCATTATAATCTTTTTCTTTCTTTCTTTCATCATTTTCTTTCATCCTTTCCATTTTTCTGGCTGTTTTCATAATTCATCAATCGTTTTAGTGTATAGATGTGATATTGCAGATAAGATTTAGCATCCTGGCTTTTTCATGTTATCTACCTAATCTATATGTCTCATGTCTATGAAAAAACATAGCAGCACTATACAATAAGTAAACGGTTGCAAGCATCGATACCAACCAAATCACAAAACAGCAAAGAATGGCAGCACTCCAAGGATCCAGTGAAAAAGGGAGTGTTTACCCATACATGTGCAACATTTTAGCTCTGCTTGAAAAAGGCTGTAGAAGAAAGCTGAAATGTTGTGTATACAGTATATGGCGGAATAAATGACTGGTTTGTTTTCACTGGAACCCTTGGAGTACTGACATTCCTTTATTATCTATCTGCCTATCTAATTTCATAACTAACATGACTGCTTAACTAACATAACGAGCACATGATCCTGTTGTCTAGAATAAAGGAGAGCACTCTCTATGGAGCGGAGTATAGAGCTATGTTCACATTGACAAAAACTGTCCCTAATTCAACAGCCGAAACTGGACATTTTTCTGCTGCGTATTTCATATTCAAAATGCCATCAACAGCTTCCTATTGACTTCAGTGCAAAAAAAAAACTAACGCACATGGTAGAGTTTTTTTCAGCAGCTGATTTAAAAAGTTCTTGAAACATGGCATATTACTTTGAAGCAAATTGGATAGTTTTCCATAGAAGTCAAAGGGAAAGGGGTAACGTACATTCATGTGGTGTGTATTTGGCGGTATTTCTGACCACCAATAAAGATCTAAGTAGAGAGCACCTCCCATTCTGGTAGATTTAGGCGGAACCGCTGATTTTGATGTGACTGAAAGCATTTGTGAGACGGATCCGGTTGCGGATCCGTCTCACAAATGCATTGCAAGAACAGATCCGTCTCTCCACTTGTCATGCGGACAGACGGATCCGTCTTGTATTTTCTTTACATTTTTACCAGTCTGCGCATGCGCAGGTCGGAAGGACGGATCTGGCATTCCGGTATTTTGAATACCGGATCCGGCACTAATATATTCCTATGGGGAAAAATGCCGGATCCGGCAGTCAGGCAAGTCTTCATTTTTTTTCGCCGGAGATAAAACCGTAGCATGCTACGGTTTTATCTTTTGCCTGATCAGTCAAAATGACTGAACTGACGACATCCTGATGCATCCTGAACGGATTACTCTCTATTCAGAATGCATGGGGATATACCTGATCAATTCTTTTCCGGTATAGAGCCCCTGTGACAGAACTCTATGCCGGAAATGAAAAACGCTTGTGTGAAAGTACCCTTAATGAGACTATTGCAGCAGAAAGTTAGTTAAACTGATGAGGATAAAATAAAAATACTCAGTAAGGCCGAATGCACACGGCCGTGTTTCGCGGCCGAGAGCGGTCCCTGGTATGCCGAGCTGGATTCCTATTCAGAGCAGGAGCGCACGGCGTCATTGGTTGCTATGACGCCGTGCGCTTCTTGCCGCTGCTGCTGTACACTAATACACTGGTATAGATCATACGAGTGTATTACTGTAGTGCAGCGGCGGCATGAAGTGCACGGCGTCATAGCAACCAATGACGCCGTGCGCTCCTGCTCTGAATAGGAATACAGCCCGGCATACCACGGACCGATCTCAGCCGCGGAACACGGCCGTGTGCATTCGGCCTTAGGCCTCGGTCACACTTCAATGAATCACAGATGTGTTTGTTCACACATCAGAGGTTTTCCACAGACTAAGGGCTCATGCACACGACTGTGCTGTTTTTTGCGGTCTGCAAATTGTGGATCTGCAAAAAACGGATCCCGCCCGTGTGCCTTCCGCAATTTGCGGAACGGAACAGGAGGCCCATTATAGAGATGCCTATTCTTGTCCGCAAACAGACAAGAATAGGACATGTCTTATAATTTTTGCGAGGTCCCGGAACGGATGCGGACAGGACACAGAGTGCTGTCTGCATCTTTTGAGGCCCCATTGAAGTGAATGGGTCCGCATCCAAGCCGCAAAATGGGCGGCTCGGATGCGGACCAGAACAACGGTCGTTTGCATGAGGCCTATGGGTCAGTGGAAAAATCAAGGGATGCAGACTTAGCAGACTAAACACGCCCATTGAAGTCCCTGGGTCTGTGAAAAACCACATTCGTGGCATCTGTGTTCTCTCAGTGGTTTTTCATGGATCATTGGTAGGAGATATTCTAGAATTTTCTTGTTGATGAGCAGTGTCCGTGGAACATGGATGACACACAGTAGGCAAAAAATGGACACACAGAGCAAACACAAATTCTTCCCGGACATCTTCACGGATGAAATAAGGACAGATTTTCCCTGCTCCATGTTCCGCAGCATTGCTATATGTGCTCTTTGAATATGCTTTGGCTATTATATTGAGTGTGAAATCTTGCTCACAGTAATAGTATTTCAGGTGTTGATGCAAATTAATGCTGATGATAAGGCCCTATTCACATGACTGTATTTTTGTGCTGGTCGGATGTGGACCCATTCACTTCAATGGGGGCCACAAAAGATGTGGATGGCAACAGTATGCACGTATGCATGTATGTCCGTTCCGTGACACCCACAAAAAAAATAGAACATGTCCTATTCTTGGCTGTTTTACGGACAAGGATAAGACTGTTCTATAGAGGCCAGGGCATCATGTTCCGCAAAATGCGAAACACGCGCTGCTGGTATCCGTGTTATGCGGATCGCAAAACAGGGTACGGTCGTGTGCATGAGCCCTAACTTTAAACTGAAAACTTTAGCCTCCTGTCGATTTCCAAGTTTGCTATTTAAAAAACATAAAGACCCTTTATGAAAAAATAGAAATTAATAGCTACAAAAAAGGGAAAAAAATCAATATACTTACCATAAGGAATAGTTCTAGTGCATCCTCTGCTTGCTTATACCCAACACTGGCTGTATACCCCTAAGACATACTGATAGGGACCTTAGATTGTGAGCCCCATCGGGGACAGTTGGATGATAATGTCTGTAAAGCACTGCAGAATATAGTAGCGCTATATAAGTGCATAAAATAAATAAATAAATACAGGGAGAGATGTCATCCATATCAACAACATTCCTGGCTTCTGTTAGTATTTGTAAACCACAGTAGAGGTGTAAATCTAAACAACATATCACTCATACAACCCCTGCAGTCAAGTTACATATAATCAGTTTGGGCAACATATTATCACATGCATGTGTAAAAATCTGGAAGAAAGGATCAGTGGGCAGCAGTGATGCCGGAACTGAGAAGAATCCCTATGGTAAGTTTATTGAAAAGTTTTTTTTTTCTCATTTGGGAACTATACACTTTCATTTATATTCCCCTAAGTAGACCAGGGGATGGGCGGGAACAAGTTGAGGGTTCAACGTAAAGGTATTTTCCAGATCTTAAAATGATGTGCAAATAGTTTACATGCAGTAAGAATACTAATGTAAAGTCTGTAGCTGAGATGCCTCTATAAGTCAGCCTCACATGTCTATGCTACTGTTTGTGTGACGTCCCATACACTGAACATATAGTTATCTCCCATCAGAGTATCCCTTGCTCCTTGGCTCCCTCCTCTCTCTTTCTTTGGAAGGATCGTGTTTCTCATGCTGGGCAACATAATAGCTTGGTATTGTGTGAAAATAGTAAATATTTACAGCACTACCTTACACCTTGTAATAGAGATGCATACAGGCAGCTTTAAATAGGCAGTGTCTCTGTGACGTTGGAATCATGAAAACTGTTGCCTTTTGGTAATCCCACCCAGTGCAAGCCCTGGCACCATCAAAGCCAAGGTGCTGCACAGAGCTAGGCAAGACATTAAAAAATAACTACTTCTTCTGATCTATTGTGGCACCACATGGAGCACAATTAGCACACATTCAGGCATTTTTATGCATTTGTTTATTAGCTCAAAAAATTTAATCTAGAATGTAAAGTAAAAATATTGCATAGTTATTGAACTATTACTGCATTTATTATAAGAAACAGTTTTGTACACCCATGTTAAAACTAACTGCCCCATTACCCTATGCAAGTTTCAACCCAGCACTTCTAATAGTTTGCCATTTATAATTCATTTACATAACTGTTGAGGAATTTTAACTTAATGTTCTTTGGAGCATTGCATTAACTCAGATGCATTACTGTGCAAAAGTTTTAGGTAGGGCTGGAGAGTTATACAATAATTAGTGTCTGGAGGAAACAGTGAAGCATAGTGGAGGCTCCTTGCAAATTTGGGGCTGCATTTCAGCAAATGGAGGGGATTTGTCAAGGATTAATGGTGTCCTCAATGCTGAGAAATACAGGCAGATATATATCCATCATGCAGTACCATCAGGGAGGCGTCTGATTGGCTCCAAATTTATTCTTATGTCACTAAGAACTATCTTCAGTGTAAACAAGAACAAGGAGTCCTGGAGGTGATGATATGGCCCCCACAGAGCTCGGATTTAAGCATCAGTCTGTCTCGGATCACATGATGAGATAGAAAAATTTGAGCAAGCCTATATTCACATAAAGTCTTTGGTTAGCTCTCTAAGATATTTGGAACAACCTCCCTTTCAAGTTCCTTTAAAAACTATGTGCAAGTGTACCTAGAATAACTTATACTGTTGTGAAGTCAAAGGGTGATCACAACAAATATTGATTGGATTTAGTTTTCTCTTTTCTTCATTTACTTTACATTTTGTTAATTAAAAAAAAAAAAAAACTATTAACACTTCTATTTTTGAAAGCATTCTTACTTTGCATCATTTTTTTCCACACCTGCCTGCAACCTTTACACAGCACTGTATGTATGACCTGGTTGAGGTCCAGAAGACAATTATTGTAGTATATCATTCTTGTAAGGGTAACTGAGCCATGAAGGATCTAGGACTCCATTGAGTCACCAACTATGCTCTAGCCTCAGCTATAGTCAATGTTCATGACTAGGCATAAAGAAGAGGAACAGATTTGTAATCATGATATGGTAGATGTAGCCTGGGAAAAGACCAAGGTTGTATTTAATTGATGGGCTAAACCAAGAGTCATTTAGAAGCAACTAAAACTAGGCAACAGAACCAGAAGTCAATCCATAAACAGGAAGAGAGCTGATGTCAATAAGAAATGGCATTATCCAAGGTCATATCAAGCTGGGGAACACCTGATAAGCCAAGTTTAAACTACCCCTGGCCAATGATATAATTGGGTTACATCAGTCACCATGCATTGTGTATGGGCGCTTTAGACTGTAGCAGTGCAGATGGCAATGGTTGCAAAGATCTGTGACTATCAAGAAGCAGCAGGACAAAGAACAGTGAAAAGATACATGAACCATCTTAATCCAAAGTTGATAGTATCTACAGTACATATACAGTCAGGTCCATAAATATTGGGACATCGACAGAATTGAAAATTTTTGGGCTCTATACACCACCACAATGGATTTGAAATGAAACAAACAAGATGCTCTTTAACTGAAGACTGTCAGCTTCAATTTGAGGGTATTTACATCCAAATCAAGTGAACGGTGTAGGAATTACAGCAGTTTGCATATGTGCCTCCCACTTGTTAAGGGACCAAAAGTAAAAGGACAGAATAATAATCCTAAATCAAACCTTCACTTTTTAATACTTGCTTGCAAATCCTTTTCAATCAATTACAACCTGAAGTCTGGAACGCATAGACATCACCAGACGCTGGGTTTCATCCCTGGTGATACTCTATCAGGCCACTACTGCAACTGTCTTCAGTTCCTGCTTGTTCTTGGGGCATTTTCCCTTCAGTTTTGTCTTCAGCAAGTGAAATGCATGCTCAATCGGATTCAGGTCAGGTGATTGACTTGGCCATTACATAACATTCCACTTCTTTCCATTAAAAAACTCTTTGGTTGCTTTTGCACTCTGCTTTGGGTCATTGTCCATCTGCACTGTGAAGCGCCGTCCAATGAGTTCTGAAGCATTTGGCTGAATATGAGCAGATAATATTGCCCGAAACTCTTCAGAATTCATCCTGCTGCTTTTGTCAGCAGTAACATCATCAATAAATACAAGAGAACCAGTTCCATTGGCAGCCATACATGCCCACGCCATGACACTACCACCACCATGCTTCACTGATGAGGTGCTATGCTTAGGATCATGCGCAGTTCCTTTCCTTCTCCATACTCTTCTCTTCCCATCACTCTGGTACAAGTTGATCTTGGTCTCATCTGTCCATAGGATGTTGTTCCAGAACTGTGAAGGCTTTTTTAGATGTCGTTTGGCAAACTCTAATCTGGCCTTCCTGCTTTTGAGGCTCACCAATGGTTTACATCTTGTGGTGAACCCTCTGTATTCACTCTGGGGAAAGTCTTCTCTTGATTGTTGACTTTGACACACATACACCTACCTCCTGGAGAGTGTTCTTGATCTGGCCAACTGTTGTGAAGGGTGTTTTCTTCACCAGGGAAAGAATTCTTCGGTCATCCACCACAGTTGTTTTCCATGGTCTTCCGGGTCTTTTGGTGTTGCTGAGCTCACTGGTATATTCCTTCCTTTTAAAAATGTTCCAAACAGTTGTTTTGGCCACGCCTAATGTTTTTGCTATCTCTCTGATGGGTTTGTTTTGTTTTTTCAGCCTAATGATGGCTTGCTTCACTGATAGTGACAGCTCTTTGGATCTCATCTTGAGAGTTGACAGCAACAGATTCCAAATGCAAATAGCACACTTGAAATGAACTCTGGACCTTTTATCTGCTGATTGTAATTGGGATAATGAGGGAATAACACACACCTGGCCATGGAACTGCCGAGAAGCCAATTGTCCCATTACTTTTGGTCCGTTAACAAGTGGGAGGCACATATGCAAACTGTTGTAATTCCTACATCGTTCACCTGATTTGGATGTAAATGCCCTCAAATTAAAGATGACAGTCTGCAGTTAAAGCACATCTTGTTTGTTTCATTTCAAATCCATTGTGGTGGTGCATAGAGCCAAAAATGTTAAAATTGTGTCCATGTCCCAATATTTATGGACCTGACTGTATTATCTATAATTTTCATATCAACTTGGCAGCTGCAACTTCTCTGTAAATTAATTTGCCTGTAAAAGTGTTTATTAATTCTATGAAGCTACAGTATTTATCTATGGCAGAAACAACAAGCAGTAACCACAAGCAAAGCACAAGTGATGTGGTGCATAAGTCTAGTGTGACCTTTGCAGTCATCCTTGGTAGTTCAATAAGCCTGTCTTTTGTTTTCAACAGATCACTTAAATTGCAATTTGCAAGATTATGAGAAGTAAGAGCCTGAAAATAGGCCAGAAACAACTAAACTTGGCTAACAATCTTTGCAGCATTCCTATGAGAGTTTACTTCGTCAAGTCTTTTTCTATTTTCTACTAGGATGAATACTGCTTACTTTATTTTTATTATAGAGAATGTCCATATTATATTATTATACAGGGTGGGCCATTTATATGGATACACCTTAATAAAATGGGAATGGTTGGTGATATTAACTTCCTGTTTGTGGCACATTAGTATATATCAGGGGGGAAACTTTTCAAGATGGGTGGTGACCATGGCGGCCATTTTGAAGTCAGCCATTTTGAATCCAACTTTTGTTTTTTCAATAGGAAGAGGGTCATGTGACACATCAAACTTATTGGGAATTTCACGCGAAAAACAATGGTGTGCTTGGTTTTAACGTAACTTTATTCTTTCATGAGTTATTTACAAGTTTCTCTTTGTTTACAGCCATTGACATGTCGCCGAGGTTAACACGTGAGGAGCGGATAGAAATTGTGTTGATGTCTGGTGAATGCAGTAACCGGGTCA
This sequence comes from Bufo bufo, assembly GCF_905171765.1. Classification (NCBI taxonomy): domain Eukaryota; kingdom Metazoa; phylum Chordata; class Amphibia; order Anura; family Bufonidae; genus Bufo; species Bufo bufo. The sequence continues at coordinate 174,869,681 of NC_053395.1, forward strand.
TTGCAGCAGATTTCAATGCAAGACACCCTACGAGACCACCCATCTCCCATGCTACAGTTAGCAAACTGCTTGCTAAGTTTCGTGAAACTGGTTCAGTGTTGGATTTGCCAAAATGTGGACGCATGAAATCTGTCTCTAATGAAGAAACATCAGTGGCTGTCCTAGCTTCATTCAGCAAGAGCCCACAGCGTATCACTCACCGCATGTCACTGGAGAGTAGCATTAGTCGAACATCCCTTCGACGGATATTAGCTACTCACAAATGGCACCCTTACAAACTCCAGCTACTGCAGCATCTCAACGAGGATGACCCAGATCGGCGCACTGAATTTGAAGAATGGGCAAAACAAAAATTAGAACAGGACCCTCAGTTTACGCAGAAGATTTTGTTCAGTGATGAGGCAAACTTTTATGTGAATGGTGAAATTAACAAACAAAACCACCGCTATTGGTCTGACACTAACCCCCATTGGATAGATCCCTCCAAGACTGTTGGAACCAAAAAATTTATGGTATGGTGTGGTATATGGGGTACAAAGATAGTGGGGCCATTTTTCATCAATGGAAACCTCTAGGCCACTGGATATGCGAAATTGCTATATGATGATGTGTTTCCCTCTTTATGCACTGAAGCTGGCACGTTCCCTGAGTTTTTCCAGCAAGATGGTGCACCACCACATTATGGGTTTTAGGTCCGAGCATTCCTAGATGAACAGTTTCCTGGAAAGTGGATTGGTCGTCGTGGGCCAGTTGAATGGCCCCCAAGGTCTCCCGATCTGACCCCCTTAGACTTTTATCTTTGGGGTCATCTGAAGGCAATTGTCTATGCTGTGAAGATGCGAGATGTGCAGCACCTGAAACTACGGATACTGGAAGCCTGTGCTAGCATTTCTCCTGCTATCAGTGTGTGAAGAGTGGGAGAAGAGGGTTGCATTGACAATCCAACACAATGGGCAGCACATTGAACACATTTTATAAGTGGTCAGAAACTTGTAAATAACTCATGAAAGAATAAAGTTACGTTAAAACCAAGCACACCATTGTTTTTCTTGTGAAATTCCCAATAAGTTTGATGTGTCACATGACCCTCTTCCTATTGAAAAAACAAAAGTTGGATTCAAAATGTCTGACTTCAAAATGGCCGCCATGGTCACCACCCATCATGAAAAGTTTCCCCCCTCACATATACTAATGTGCCACAAACAGGAAGTTAATATCACCAACCATTCCCATTTTATTAAGGTGTATCCATATAAATGGCACACCCTGTATAACCACCACAATGATATTATGCATACCACCGACAGTACATGTCGATAGGTACTTTTGTAAATACCTTATTAATTAGGTATAGGTATTAATGAAAAGGTGAACTGGGGTTAGACTGGAGACTAAGGGGTTGTCTAACAATTGTAACCACCCAATCACCTACTGCCACTGCAGCTACTTTGGGGCCTCTGGGTCAGTTGGGTATGGGGCCTACTGGCCTTGCGCCCCTCGTACGCACCATCAATGGCTTGCCTTTGCTGCCTCTGCTCCACCTAGGAGTCATAAGTGCATGGGATGCACTTAAGGATGAGAAAGACAACACAGTGAGTGACTATATATGTTCAGTCTCCATGTTGCCTTTTTCTTTTCTTCTACTCTTTGTATGGTTTGGGAGTGGTTAAAAGTGCTGGAATGTGGACCTTAAGGGATAGATAAGAGGAGAACATTTTCTTTTTCAGATGGGGGCCCAATTCTGATTTTTGCTATGAGGTCTCATGATTTCTATGTACACCCCTGGCAACTCCCTTTAAATTAGAAGCCAACTTCCAGCTTCTGTATCCCATGGAGACTGACTGTTGCAAGAGAAATGTTGCATTACATGCAGGCCGACCATGAAATGCATGGGCAACCCAGGTCCACCAAAGCAGGAACGGCTCTCTATTCTAGCTGATAGACAAAGGTCCCAATGTCCTCCTGTATAATATTTAAATGCCCTAATAGGGCATATGGATGGAGTTGCCTTTATGAGACAAGCCCTTAAAGGGCAATTGGCCAACAAGTGACCAACCAACACTAAAGAATAACAAGGAAAAATACTATTACATTATTACCTGAGCAAATTACCAAACTAATCCTTGATATCTTGCTGTAAATATAAGAAATGTTCTAGATTTTTGTATTAGAACATGAGTACACTTTCAGTATATTGGCCTTGGCCATTGCTTATACAAGATGTGTGGATGCAGGGAGATGCCCCCTATACACATCATAAGAGACTGGTAGCCTTGACTTTGGTTCTTTGCAGTAGGTGTAAGAATTTTCTTACAAAGAAATCTATGTGAACATGTGGTATATACTTCCATTTTCTGTTTCTTTTCTACCTCATGATCCAATATTGCATTTTATTTAATATTTTTAATATCAGTTGCATTTATATTATTGTAATACAATTGTCTTAACTCTTAACTCATCTGGCTGAATAAGGTGATTTGCACATGGGAGGCATCAGTATTTGTAAGTTAAAGTCACAGAAAAAGTTGCAAATCTTTCCATGATACTTTTTCTCTGTTTATGCCCTATGTCCTTGGTTTTGACAGACACATACGGTGGAGAAGGAGGGAAGAGCAGAGAGGAGTCTTTATACTGTATACTTGTAGGCAGATGGGTGATTGGGTGATCAAAGCAAGCCCCCTATAACCAACAGAAAGGCTCTGGAGCAGATACTGCATCTCTGTGCAGAGAAGAGAAACATATAAAAAAATATATTTTTTGGTCAGAAATGCATCTTTATCTTTTTCTTTTGGGGTAATCATCTTTTTATTAAAGTATTGTTTACAAAACACTGTGTAACAGCATGAATGGTTTCAGCCTACCATCAATAGGTAAATGCATAGTTGTCTTGAATAGACTGTGAATTAATAACTTTGCTCATCAACTCATTACTAACGTTATGTAAGGGTACTTGCATAATATGCAAGAAAACGAGAAAAAACAAAGGACAAGACAAGACAGCAAGCGGAAGGAGGTCAGGGGAGAAGGCAATATAGTCTTTAGACGTGTGTGTAAATGTATTTATCCCATAAATGCCAAATTCAATCAAACCGCTCAATCTGATTAGTCAGGGTAGCTGTAAGTTGTTCAATTTTTCTAACTTCCATAACACTAGCAATAAGGTCAAGGTGGGTTGGTGGATCTGTTCTCTTCCAAAAACTAGCAATAAGACGTCTAGCTGCGGTCAATACATGCAATGTCAATAGTAAAATATGTTTTTTTAAGGGTATGGGGGGCATATTCAAAAGATAAAAAAAGGATCTAAGGGGAACCTAACATCTAATAGCTAAAGTAGGATATCTTGTGTCAGTTTCCAAAATGGGTTTATCACAGGACATTCCCAAAGGATGCGTATGTGTGAACCCACTCCCGTTCCACACCTCCTACACCTGTCTGTAATGCTGGGATTAAGATGCCTTAATAGTTGTGGGGTATGATACCAAAACATCAGTATTTTATAAGAGTTTTCTCTATGAGTGATACAGGAAGAGATTAAAGCCGCTCTTTTCCAGATCAGCTGCCATTCTCCTAGGGAGACATTTTGATTTAAGATTGCTTCCTACTTAGACATATATTGGTGTCTGACAGGTGTGGAGGAGGAAGGGGAAGAGACAATAATATAAATCTCAGAGATAAGTCCCCTAGTCGAGTCCGAGAGCTTGCACAGTTTCTTAAACGATGTTGGGATAGATACCTGTGAGGATTTAAACAAACCAGTAAAAAAATGTTGTATTTGTATGTATTGTATTTCGGGATTTGGAATGTAGTTTTTAAGGTGTCAAATGGTAGTAGTTTCAATGTTCTATAATCTACCGTAGCCACAAAACCAAATATCTTGTTAGGAAACCAGTGTTTGAGAAAAGACGCCTGCATGTCCGATGGAAATAGCGGGTTAAATAAAATAGAAGTCATAGAAGACCTATTAGACACTAAGGAAAACCGTTGTTTACAAGTTTGCCAGATATTATAAGTGAAAGACATTGGCCCCAGTAGTCCCGGAATTAACACAGTTGGCACAGGGGACCATATCATGGAATTGGGGTGTATGGGTGCAATCCACAATTTTATATTTCTATCCATCTAAAATAAGCATAAAGGTTGGACCACGCTGGAAGTCTTCTTAGGTGTGTAGCCCAGTAGTATCTGGTAACATCTGGAACTGCCAATCCCCTTTGTGTTTTAAGAGCGGTGAGAGTACTACATGCTATTCTATGTCGTTTTCCATTCCATATAAACCGTAATATAGAAGATTGGAGAGTTCGCAGCTCTTTCCCAGGGAGTGGGACCAAAAGGGTTTTAAATAAGTATAATAGTTTGGGCAAAATAGACATCTTAACTGTCGCTATACGACCAAACAGAGATATAGGCAAGGACATCCACTTGTTCATAGGTGTTTTAAGTTCTTGGAAAAGGGGTGTAAAATTATGGGTATATAAAGAAGTATATGTGGGGGTTAATTGTGCTCCCAAATAGCGTAAGGTCTTATCATTCCAATGAAAATGGAAATTAGTTCGTAGTATAGCCTATTTATCGGGGGAGAGGTTTAGTGGTAAGGCCTCCGTTTTTGTAGTATTCACTTTATATCCAGATAACCTACTATACACTTTCAATAAGTAGGAGAGTAGTGTGTAAATCTGTTAAAGTAAGGAGAATTTCATCTGCAAATAATGACACCTTAAATTCTACTTGACTAATTTTAACCCCATGTATGTCTGGGTGAGATCTAATAGCAGCGGCTAGGGGCTCAAAACATAATACGAAAAGGGGAGGAGAAAACGGACATCCCTGACGCGTACCATTATGGATAGGAAACGCATGTAATTGGGCATTTGTCATTTTGATGGTGGCCTTGGGTTGGGTATAGTGCATACGAAGTTACGAAGTGCAGTAAGAAAAGGTCCCCTAAAGCCAAATGCTTGCAAGGTGGAGAACATAAAAGGCCAACTCAGGCGGTCAAACGCCTTTTCTACATCAAGACTCAACAATAAGGCTTGGTTACCACATTTGTTAATAACATCTATCAAATCTATAGTTCTCCTTGTATTATCTCCACCCTGACGACCCACTTCGAATCCCACTTGGTCCTTATGTATTAATTGAGGAAGTCAGTATAAAAGTCAGTTGGCTAGGATTTTAGTGAATATTTTTAAATCGGAATTAAGGAGAGCAATAGGCCTGTAATTTGAGCAGTCTAGTAGGTCCTTTCCAGGTTTCGGAATAAGAGTTATATAGGAGTGCAAAACCGTTGCGGGTATTGGTGATCCTTGCAGAAAGGAGTTAAATAATGTGTGCATGTGTGCTAAAAGGATAGAGGAGAATGTTTTGTAGTACAGGTAAGGTAGCCCATTTGGCCCAGGAGATCTGTTATTAGGAAGTTGTTTTAGCACTTCTTGAATTTCTTTTGTTGTAATCTATGCATTGAGTGTGGACAGGGCTTCCTTGGACACCTTTGGCAGGTTGCATTGAGTTAAAAAGGAGGTGAACAGTTTTTGGCGCTCTATCTAATCTGATGGCACCTGTTTTGGGAGGGTATAAAACCATTGAAAAAGGTTCGAGATAGATTTGGGATCATATATCATACTACCATCAACTTGTCTCAGTACTATTGGTGTTCTTAATACATTAGAGTAACGTAGCTGACGCGCAAAAACAGTATGGGATTTATTGCCCCAGACATAGAACCTTTGCCAGGAGTACAATAACATTTTCTGTGTTTTTGTGAAAGCTAATTCTCGTAGTCTAGCTCGCAAAATTACTATGCAACGTAGTAAGCGACATGAGCGATGCGTCTCCAACTGAGATTCTAAGTCCTTCAGTTGAGCAGTGGCAGTAGCATACTGCAGGTTATGATCTTTTTTCAATCTAGAACCCAGAGCAATACAGTGCCTCGAAAAACTGCTTTATGCGCCTCCCACAGGGTGGAAACAGAAGAGACAGAGGTTTGATTAAGAGAGAAATATTCAGATAGAGTGTCCTGGAGTTTTTGCCTATGTAATGGTCTGACTAAGAAAGTATCATTTAGTCACCAATGGCACACTTTAGTGTAATTTCCTGATGTCTTAATGGAAATGGATATCGGAGCATGGTCTGACCACGTGATAGTCCCCACCTCTGCGTTGCTCAGCATTCGGAGAGTGGTGACATTGCCAAAAAAATAATCAATACGGGTGTGTGTACGATGCGGATGAGAATAAAATGTGTAAGACTTTGATGTAGGGTAGTTTATTCACCACAGGTCATATAGCGCAAACTTCCAGACCGAACGCCTAAAAAGACGTGAAAATCTACGCTGAGAATGTGTAGGAGTAGTCCCAGTAATAGACATCCTATCCATATTCTCAGAGAAGTAAAGATTGAAATTTCCCCCTATAATCATTGCTGTTGGAGAGGTATTGAGTGAGTTTTAGGAATACCTTATTCAGGAAGGAGATTTGGGCTTTGTTCGGAGTGTAGATGTTACAAAGTATCACTGGAGTACCATGGAGAGTAGTTTTGAGGATAATAAATCTACCATTTACGTCAGAGACACAGGACTCAACTTGTAGTGGGCAATTGGCAGACAAGAGAACCACCACTCCTGCTATCTTTCTGTCCGCAGATCAAAATGAGTCTCCTGTAGCAAAACTACATCTGCTTTTTGATTGCGACATTCATTGAGGGCTAATTTCCGTTTAGTATTGGAATTAAGGCCCTTTACATTTAGTGAGGGACATTTAATCATTTTGTAAGTAAGTAAAAAGTACCATACTTGCTGTTAATGATGTGCAGAATTTCCCTCCAGGAGAGTGAAGACCAAGGAGACTAATCAGGAGTCGCCAGCTGAAGGGCGGTAAACTCGAGATGCCTACTTGTGGGGGGTGGGGTGGTGGATGAAAAACACATTGGGAATGGGGGGAATACACAAGACCATAGGTAGTTAGCATAGTAATGCAGTATGTACTGTATCTAACATAAAACCATGGATTCTTCCAGTCATTGAGTACCCAGATAGGGATCAATTGGGCATCCACAAGGAGGACAGGAGAACAACAAAGGGTAGGAAGAAATATCCCATTTGTAGGGGCATGACTGAACGCCCTCCAATACGAAGTGTGTATACAAAAAGTAAAAAGAACAAGAGAACGTAAAAAAATAAAAAATGTCAAACTTCGTAGACAATGAGACAGTCTCTTCAGACTTCAGAGATGCCGCTCAATACTGTGTCTTTAAACAGGGGACGATTAGTGAGAATCTTCTCCTAGATGGTTATATTCAGGTAGGTGCATCCCATGCCTCTTTTGTCGAGCCGTGCGCCAGATTGGAGCAGGAACAGGTGGTGGTTCAGGGATTTCCCAGTCATCAATGGGAGGAATGGAAATGTCCAAAGCAGAGCAGAACATTGGTAGATCCGAGTGGGACCTCAGGACGGATGTCTTGCCATATTTCGACACCAGCAATGCGAAAGGGTACCCCCAACGATATGGTATTTTTTTTATCTAGCAGGCAGTTCAGCAGGGGCTTCTTTTCTGTAATGTCAGCCAGGAAAGGTCTTGATAAAATTGTATGGTCGTACCATGGAACTCAATGGTTCATAGCGAGCGAGCTTTGGTCATGATAGCTTCTTTAAGTTGGAAGTCATGGACACAGCAGATGACATCACGAGGTTGCGCAGAGGAATTTTTGGGGCGTAATGCCCTATGGGCCCGGTCTAGCTTGATAGCCTGCGGCGGCTGCAAACCCAGCACTGTATTAAAAAGTTCTTCCAACAGATCATGTAGATTCTCATCCGTTTCAGTTTCAGGCAGACCTCTAATTCAAATATTGTTTCTGCGCCCTCTGTTATCTAGATCTTCCAGGTGGCGGGACTGATCCCTGATATTTCGAGAGTAACAGGTAATAACAGATTGTAGGTGACCGATGTAATTGCGAGTATCGTCCTGGTCTGTTTGTATAGCATCAATGTGGGCAGACATCTGTTTAAAATCTTGGCATAGAGAGGATATTTCAGATTTACAAGTACTTCTCACCTCTGCTATTAGGACCTTGAAATCCTCTTTAGTAGGTAAATGTTGTAAGGTCTGCTGAAGTATTATGGAGGTCTGTGATGGTGGTAATGCCCCTTCTTCTCCATCTTCAACTGCATCTGAAAGCTCCCAGCTTCCATTATCTTCATCATGTCGTTCTACAGGTTGTAGTGAATCCGTGGGATCTCCTGGGGGGTCACCCCAGTCACGGCGACGTTGTGAGGGTGTCACTGCTTGCCTTGCCTGCTTGGCTGCCAATTTAGGTGGCATGGCTGCTGCCAGGCAAGTTTAAATGTGGGAGCCTGATACTGCCTCCTCGCTACCCCCGTGCTTGGACAACTGGGGAATAAAATCCCTTGCTTCTGGGGACAGACGCGGTAGTGGCCCTTGTTGTTGCCCGCTTTGCAGGAAGTCCTGTAATGGAGGACGCACGGCATGTGTTGCGCCACCACAATCCTAAAATGGCCACCGGTGGGAACAGGCCAGGCGCAACTGAGGAAACAGCGGGACCGCGGGGCAGGTACCCATCTAGCGTGGAGCTTACCGAGTTAGTGACCGGAACGTTCCTGGGCTTTTTTAAAGGTATTTTCTTCCCCATGGGATGGTGTGTCTGTGCATATGGGTCCCCTGGCTGCAGTATAGCGGCGGTGCTCAGCACTTATGCTGCCATGTTCTTTAGACGCCCAGGCCATGCCTTCCGCCGCTTTATCTTTATTTATTGTGAATTTGTTTGTTCAGCTGTTTTGGATTGCAGGAAAAAATAAAGTGGAGACATGTGAAAAATGTTTTTTATTTAAACTTTTAATCCATTTATACAGCATGTATGGCAAAGTATAAAATGAAGAAACCAATAAAAAGTATATAAAAAAAAACAACTGTTACACCAACTAAAAACATAGGACTCATGTAAGCCTCTGTAAATCTTAATAAAGTGCACAGAAGACACGTGCACTCAACACTGCCTGACTTGTATGTTTTACTGCTAAGAAACACACGTCGCTATTTGATCAGTGCATATGTGTATGACTGCATTGCCTTTTAACGGATCAAGAGACCCTTATACTGTATTTTCTTCATATAGTATTTTCGATTTACAGTTATGTGTTTGGTCTGGTACCAAGTGTATCCAAAGCAGATCTCGACTTGGAGCGACTCCTAAGGGCATTATCTAAGTAGCCTTCCTGGTCTTCACCCTTTAACCCCTACAGGGTAGCTAACAGGCTTCTACCTCTTGCAGTAGTCTTAAGTGTTCAAGTAACTGCTGACTCACGGGGGCCAATAGACACTTATGCGGATCACCAAGGGATCAGGCAAAACCATAGTCAAGGAACAAGCTGAGGTCAAGGCAGGCAGATTATGTTCAATCAGGCCAAAGGTCAGCGGGTCAGAAGAGGGTCAATATGAGGATCAGAGGTCAGGTCGGGCCAGGTCAGGTAGAAAACGGTAAACAGAGGTTGTGCATCGTGATCTTAATATACATAGTGCACCTTCACAGTGAAGCTGGGAAGCTAGCAAGCTATAAACACTATTGCTCAGGCACCCATCCTAGAGCATCAGCCTTAAAGGGGTATTCCGGTTACCATAAATATAACTTATGTTTTAGACTAACTCATTATCAATAATTGCCTAATATAATGTAAATTTCACATATTTACCATTCAGTCGTTATAAAAGTAGTTTTCTTCCTCTGCTACCCACTGTGTTTCCTTATAAATAACCATGTCATCGAGCTGTAGTTCTGAGCCTTTGTTAGGTCGAGCATGGTCAGTGTGTTGCCATCAGTTTTCTAGCTAAATGTGAAACAAAAGGTCGTGTTAGTGTGCTGGTGATTACTGATACTCAGGCAGCCAATCAATAAACATCAACACTCAGAGCAGGAAAGCTAGGGATTGTGGGGATTGTAGTTTTGTGAGGTCACCATGATACAGGCTCACATAGGAGCTAAACAAATGGATTGCAAGATAAATTGAAGCTCTGGTTATCTGTATAGGTTCTGGTTGGGTCATAGCTTGCAGCCTTAATGCAGTTTTTCAAAAATTAAGTTACTTTACCAGAATACCCCTTTAAATACCCAATGGAAGGCTGCTCTAGGCTGGCCCTTTAAGAGGCTGAGAGAAACACATGCACTCTCCTTTGAAAGAAGAGACGAAGCAAGCTGAAAAAGCAGGCTGCATAGGCCTTCCAGACTTCCGAGCTGCAGCAAATGAGCTCTCAAGCGGCCATGGTGGGAATGGACCACTAGCAATAAGGCAAAAGCATGGTGAGGGAGTCGATGGCCATACTCAATGGGAGCAGTGGATCGCCGGTAGGTAGGGACCGCTAGCATAAGACCAACATAGAAGCATTGCCTACTGAGGCTGTATTCACAGGTCAGTCCTGCTTTAGGAAATGAATGCCTATTATCTTACTCTTGTTCGTATAGTATTACAGTATATGGGCAAAATAAACTAAAGGAAACTTATACCATACACAAACGGTTTCCTGGAGTGCTAGTGTTCTGGTTCATATCTAAACAAGGGCAACATACTGTATGCATGGAGTTTGTATGTTTCCCCTATGTTTTTATGGGATTCCTACATTGCAAAAATACTAATAGATTGATTTGAAATTTAGATTGTGAACCCTAAAAGTACAGGGACTGATGTGAGTGATGTCAACATTGGAATATGTTGGCACTATATAAATGAATCGTGCTAAATATATAAATACCCATAACCTAAAGCATACATATGTACAAATGTAGAAATAAGTCTGCACATACCTGCCTACAGGTGACAAACAGCTAGTATTACTATACTGTATTCGCAGTGCCGTCGATAGTTTTTCCTGATTGGGGAAGGCATTCACTAGAATGGGGACTGAGCTGCAGTAACCACTACACAGTGGGCAGAGCTGTCTTCTTCCAGCTCTGTACATTTAGTTCTGTTTGTCTCAGTTCATACTAGCCGCTGGTCGGTGGGGTGCGGCTTGGCACACCGATCTGATATTGAGGACCTATCCTAAGAATATAACATCAATATTAAAGTCCTGGAAACCACTTTAAAGGGTTTTCCCCAATAGATTAAGCCCCAGGCTATCATGATGATAAGGACATTTTTCTCTTTTCTTCCTTGTCCGGCTTCTACTTAGTCTTTCTTGAATTCCACACATATATCAACTCCATGCTTACCTCAAGCCCAAATACCCCATACCTTACTGAATGAATCTCCACGTAACAAGAATCTCACATTCTCATATTTAGTGTCTATATGATCTATGATGAAACATGAATTAGATCGGTATGTCTGTGCCTGTACCTGCTTCGGTACAGGCTTGAAATCATGTGTTGTTCTTATTTCATATCTGCCAGTTGGATGTAGAGGTGGGGTGAAAATTAATAATGAAGCGCCACCCAGATGGCTGGACCAGGATAGAGGCTGTTGTTCTTCCAGCCCTATCCCTGTTGCAGAGCAGAGGGGAGATAAAAATTCGGGTCTATGGACATTTTAGATTACCTACACGTTGGTAGACCCAATCTAATTGGAGGGTGTACATGTTCTTCTCTCTCTCTCTCTTGGACAGCAAAGGACTTTTACCATGCAACACACTAAGGATTAGACTTTCATTTTTTTCTCAGTTTTTATTTTATAACTGTCTTTGCACATGTCTATATTACCTTTTTTACACTAAAACCTAAAACTTTAATTGTTTGCCTTGTTGCCCCAACTAACCCAGGCATTCCCTGTAGAGTATAAGTGCGACTGTTGTTACTGCGTGTGGAGTATGTCTTCAAGTGTTTGGTGGCAGAAAGTGTGTTCATGCGTGTATGGACTGGTTGGGGGTGTGATTTATGCTCAATTTTCAGCCTGAGTGGAGTCCAAGATTGAGTGTGGAGTAAATTAACTCCTTACAGTTACATCCGCTTTACGTAAGTGACAGTGGTGCGAAGAGACGGACTGACACCAATAAGATATTGTTAGCCTTCTTGAGTATAAGCTATCAATATTGAAGTACTAGAAAATTAAATATCAAACACTAGTTTGCTTTTTCTATTTGTTATACTATTATTACTAGTATATGTCTGTTGCTGGCACTTTACACTAAGTAACACTAGTACACATCATTCTGGATCATGCAGGAGGGTATAGTCATATGAAACAATGTGTTTGTCTTCACACAGAATTATTGCTGGGTATTTCAGAGACAATGATGCATTAATGCACACTAAAGTGCTGCTATACAATAAATAAATAAAAAGATGTCGATGTTAATGACTGCGGAATCAGTTTTTATCTCGGGTGCTTAATCCTGATCAGCGGTGGATTATCAGCAACTTGTCCCCTGAACTTCAAAAGCTCAAAACAAGCAGATGTTTTGGTATTTTTGGCGTCCATCCCAACCTTTTCACGGACACATGTACAGTACAGCTCCGAGATTAGGTTTTGATTAGATACAATTATGTCCTGCTTTGGGGCGCTGTGTATAGAGAGCACATCATTCTAATAGTGGTAAAACTGACTCCAAAGGAAAATACAATGTTTTTTTTCTGTTTATGGAAATAACATGGTTACTTTAATAAAAACAGATGTGATAATACTTCACCCATTGGCGTGGAAATGCAAAGTGCTGGCGGCAGAGCAGAACAAATGATTACAGTTTAGGATTAAAGACATGAGTCCTGCGGATAGGAATAGAGGAATTGGTTTTGAAACTTGGGTGTTTTATACATTGTAGCTTTAAATATCAAGATATTTTGCATACAAAAAGGTATTTCCCAGGTAAAGAGAACCATCTCACTAACACCACCTTTTGGAAGTGGCTTCCTATGCGTCAAAGTCCAATTTTTTAACAAGCCTTGGGACATGACAAGCCAAATATCCATCCGTAGATATTTCGCATGATAGCTATTAAATGTGGTTGACATTTTTGCCAGTTTTTTACATCTGAAGATATCTTCCTCTGCTCAGTGCCGATTAAGATGAACTCACATTCTTAAAGGAGATCTGTCAGCAGGTTTGTCCCTATGACACTGGCTGACCTGTTACATGTGCGCTTGGCAGCTGAAGACATCTGTGTTGGTCCCATGTTCATATGTGTCCGCATTGCTGAGAAAAGGGATGTTTTATTATATGCAAATGAGCCTCTAGGAGCAACGGGGGTGTTACTATTACACCGAGAGGCTCCTCTTTCCTTGAAACTACTGTGCTCTATCCACTCTGATTGACTTGGCCAGGCGTTATGATGTTTTCACTACCTAGCCTTGTCAATCAAAGTGCAGATGATGCGCAGTTGCAGAGAGAGCAGAGCCTCTAGGTGTAACTGCAACGGCCCCATTGCTCCTAGAGGCTTCTCCAGAAGCAAGTGCGGATGCAATGCGTTTTTCACTGATGGTTGCTAGGAGATGTTGTTTGTAAACCTTTCGTTTTTTATCACGCGTTTGAAAAACGCGTCAAAACGCATTGCACCCGCGTGGAAAAAACTGAACAACTAAATGCAATCGCAGACAAAACCGACTAAACTTGCTTGCAAAATGGTGCGAGTTTCACTAAACGCATCCTGAACGCCTCCGGAGCCAATCCGTATCGTTCGTGTGAAAGGGGCCAAAGGCCTCTTTCACACGAGTGTGGCAGATTGGCTCAGGATGTGTTCAGGATGCGTTGAGTTAAATATTCGTTATTTTTGTATGAGATTGAGTTCAGGGTTTGCATTTTTTCCGTGCAGGTGCAATCAGTTTTGATGCGTTTTTCACGGGTGTGAAAATAACCTGAACATCACCTAGCAACCATCAGCAAAAAACGCATTGCATCCGGATTGAACATGCTGTGATTCTCACGCAACGCAGAAATGATACGTGAAGATAGAAGAAGAAGATTTTTGAAGCGGAGACAAAACTCCTGCATGTACAACTTTTGTCTCCGCTCCAAAATCTTCTTCTCATCGGAAACCTAACGGACCCAATTATAGTCTATAGGGCCCGTGGGCTCCGTTCGGCTCAGTTATGTGCCAAATCCGTCCTTTACATTTTCCTGCCCCGGAACAGAAAGGCTGAACGGTGTTGTGAACGAAGCCTTAGGTGTATAAAATGCTGGGGCATTTGTTCTCAGTTGCTTTTCTACTTTTCTATTTTCTTTTTATTTTGTATGTACTCTCTTTCTCTTTGGTCCAGGCAGCTTTCCATGTCGTAATTTGATCTTGACACGCCATAGTGATACACTTATGTTTCTCTTTATATGCCTATTTGATATACATTGCTGTCCTTATATTCTGTTACTCAGCTCATTGATATTGCCTGGATGGTTTTACATCCTTGTAATGTTTTACTTGAAAACTATTAAAAATAGAATTGAAAAATAAAATATCTCTAGTGTTCAAGGGAGAGAAAACCAGTTACTTTTCTCAGTGACTATATTATCTCAGAAAACTCAACAGAGGTGGTATATATAGCAAACTGTCTTTTACATATGATGATAGACGTCATTGAACTTAAAAGCGTAATTTTAGTGAAAAATCTTACCATTTACTAGTCTTGTAAACAGTGGTGTACATAGAGAAGTAAGGGCTTCATAGCAAGGATCAAACCAGCCCCCCCCCCCCACACAGGACAGAAGGGTTTCTGCCTAAACCCCTTTCAATGACCCTTGGGCCATTTTTTCCACTGCCTCATTTGCTAAAAGTTGTTCCTATAGAGGGTAGAGTCCAGACCAAGTTTTCACCTCCAGTAGAAGAGGAGATAATCCCATCTGAGACTGGGCCCCCTCTTGCTCTGGGCCCCATAGCAGTCGCATGGTCTTCCGTTATGGTAGTTACACACCTGCTTCTATAAATGAACAATTCAAAAGGCTTATGAATGGTAAGCTATTACTGCTGTATTCATTGACGTGTTCTGTGTAACTTGGCTTGGATCTGCGTTAATAGATATACACACCCTATTTCTAAATGAAGTGGTTATTTTGCCAATTATCTTGAATCACTACTACAAGACGTAATTAACTGTTAATAGTAGTGGACACAGCAGAGTAACGAAAAATACAATATCATGTAACGTCAGAGAAAACACTATTTAGAGGCGTTCGGGGGTCATCTGTCATCACGCATAATAGGATTGTGTGAATGTTTTATCGCAGGATTAACCTATTATTGGGGTTGCATCACCATGATTCAGACGCCCTGTTCTCCCTGCAGGTTACCCCAAGGTCTTAAGATTTGGGTCTCCAGTTTTATTCCTGCATGGCATGATGTGCTGGTCATTGCTTATGCAGCGAGCCCCTGACGAGCCTGTGCAGAGGATGGGAGTGGTAGTGTCCCTGATGAGATGTTGTGTCACTGAGTATTCCCTTAGGCCATCGCTCCTTGGGGTTTGGTGCAGTGAAAAGATGACGTGAAAGAATCAGGCCAGAACATCAAACATTTTTTCTTTAATGTGCTAAGGATGAGTTACAGTACATCTAACTATTGTCTGTACAAGGTGCAATGTCTCCAGCCCCAGATGATGAGGTATGATGGCAGAAAATAACACTCTAGAGTAGTCCTTCTTTCTCTCCTGATTTCCCTTCTCTACCAGCAATAAGCAGGCACTTGTGGCTATAAGTGTCCACTTGAAATGCAGGCTTCTGCATGTGCCTATATTGAACTGTGGTGATGGGTGTCTTAACTTGTTATCCCCTCACCTTGCAGCAGAGTCTGTATAGCTGTAGCGCTGATCACTCTGCTGTCTGTAAACACTGTAGCTTGCATATCTCCTGGTACCCTGCAGTCTCCCTGGAGTAGTGGTCCTCACAGATGAGCTGTAACTTCAATCCCAAAGCCCATGGAGCAGATGGATGTGTTCCCTCACTCCAGGCTTGCTCAGCTAACTTAGCTCTCTGTAGAACTCCTCCTGGCAGGAAGTAGTACCAGCGCACTCCCACCAACCATACCTGATCATTCCTAAAGCATACGGCTGATAAAATAAACATAATATAATATAACAATATATAATAAACAATTGCAGATACCCTCTCTGGGGAATTGTACGTACACACTGGTTCATATACAAAAAGGACACTGTACATTGCTGATATAAGAGGTCAGCCATTTCCTCTACTTAGAAATAGGGGGTCAAGGTTGATTAAATACCAGGATACCAGCACCAGTTTATATTATCTGACCTCATGCCACCTTAGAACAGTGTGGGAGATATACAAAACAAAATGCACAAGAATTCTGTTGGAGCACATGCTGTGCTCCCATTTTAATATATATTTTAGGAATTTTTTTGAGGTTGCCTCAACAATTTTGAAGCTGTGTGTTAAAGGGAATATTAATTATTGATATTTAGCGTTAATATCAATAATTAATATTCATAAATAGGTGTGAGTCGTCTATTAAAGACTCCGCCTATTTATACTATAAAAGAAACTAACTCTGTTGCCTTACCTAATTCCCTGAACTACGTGCGTTCACTATGTTATATACTACGGCGCCTACCAAAAATACTATACACTGTAATACTAAACCCTGTTAAAATGTCAGGTTTCTGTGATGTAAAAAAAAACGAGACAAAGATAAATCATTTCAGAACTTTTTCCACTTTTAATGTGACCTATAAACTGTACAAACTGAAATCTTTTAGGTAGAGGGAAGAAAAATTATAAAAATAAAATAATATGGTTGTATAAGTGTGCACACCCTTAAACTACTACTTTGTTGAAGCACCTTGTGATTTTATTACAGCACTCAGTCTTTTTGGGTATTAGTCTATCAGCATGGCACATTTTGACTTGACAAGATTTGCCCACTCTTCTTTTCAAAAACACTCCAAATCTGTCAGATTGCGAGGGCATCCCCTGTGCACAGCCCTCTTCAGATCACCCCACAGATTTTTCAATTGGATTAGGTCTGGGCTCTGGCTGGGCCATTCCAAAACTTTAATCTTCTTCTGGTGAAGCCATTCCTTTGTTGATTTGGATGTATACTTTGGGTCGTTGTCATGCTGAAAGATGAAGTTCCTCTTCATGTTCAGCTTTCTAGCAGAAGCCTGAAGGTTTTGTGCCAATATTGACTGGTATTTGGAACTGTTCATAATTCCCTCTAGCTTAACTAAGGCCCCAGCTCCAGCTGAAGAAAAACAGCCCCAAAATATGATGCTGCCACCACCATGCTTCACTGTGGGGATGGTGTTCTTTTGGTGATGTGCAGTGTTGTTTTTGCGCCGAACATATATCTTTTGAAATTATGGCCAAAAAGTTCAACCTTTGTTTCCTCAGGCCATAACTCCTTTTCCCACATGCTATTTATACTATAAAAGAAACTAACTCTGTTGCCTTACCTAATTCCCTGAACTACGTGCGTTCACTATGTTATATACTACGGCGCCTAGCAAAAATACTATACACTGTATTATGAATAATAAAGTATATTTATTAACACAAAAACACGTCTACAGTCTAATTATTGCTATAACTATATATATTTATATCAATGGACATATAAATATATATACTTATAGTCACACACAGTCATATATCAACAACACTCCAATACAACCTAACTACACTACACACAGTACAATATCTTACACAATTCCACCACAAACTCTACCTAAAAATACACTTATACGCACATGTTATTTAGCAGCACCCACCCATCTGGTTACACACTGTCCCTACTGGGTATAACAAGGGGTTAAATGGCAATGCAGGGGTTAGTTGGCACTGCAAAGGTTATAGGAGAAAGGGCTAACCCAGGGTTGGTGGGTTAACACAGGGTATCAGGGTAATGCAGTTCTGGGTTAAATGATATTGTTGGTAGCAGATTGGTGGTTCAGGGATTAATAGGGTTATGCTGGGGTATGTAGGGCAGTGGGGTATAGGGGTACCAAAGGGGTTAATGCTGGGGTGTATAGGGGAAAATGTGGGAACCAAAGGGTTAATGCTGTGGTAATGTGGGAACCAAAGGGTTAATGCTGGGGTAATAACATTGGTGGTATAGGGGTTAATGATACTTAGCCATCCAGGGGTTAATGCTAGTTTCCAGGGGTATTGCTCGTTGTAGGGGATGATTCTTGCTTCCAGATTGGGCTGCACGGCTCAACTGAAGAGCGCAGTGCCGCCGGACTATTTAAATCCAGCTGCGCTTGCTCCCGAGCAGCCCGTGTTGCAGGTGTGCTTACACGCCACAGGCAAGGACACGTGGGCTGGCGTGGCGATATGACATCACTGCACCAGCCCGCGCGTCCCTGCTGCGTGCATCTTTATGACCGTGCATCTCCAGAGGTACGTGTACATACCTCCGGAGATGTTATCAAAAGGCAGGGGATCATTATTGATCCCCTGTCTTTTGAAGAAGCTGCACCTGGACATAATTGTCCAGCTATCTAGGTGGCATCGGTCTTCTGCAGGCGCACTGGTATGTGCCTGCAGGGGGATTAGGCTGGGGAGGGGGCACCCGTGACTGGGGTCATGATTTGGCCACATTTAGGTCTATATAAGTATATTTATATTTATATATATATATATATATATATATATATAGATAATTGGGGCATATCTATTTATATATATAATACACCTGTATAAATATACAACCTGGGGACATACATAGGCAGCAATTAAGTATATACATAAACATGCATTACAGGGATATGCATATCTATATATACACCCATACGCTGGGCCCATATACTGGACATACAGGGGCAAATATATATGTATATATTATAAGACATATATACATACAGTGGATATAAAAAGTCTACACACCCCTGTTAAAATGTCAGGTTTCTGTGATGTAAAAAAAAATTAGACAAAGATAAATCATTTCAGAACTTTTTCCACTTTTAATGTGACCTATAAACTGTACAAACTGAAATCTTTTAGGTAGAGGGAAGAAAAATTATAAAAATAAAATAATATGGTTGCATAAGTGTGCACACCCTTAAACTACTACTTTGTTGAAGCACCTTGTGATTTTATTACAGCACTCAGTCTTTTTGGGTATGAGTCTATCAGCATGGCACATTTTGACTTGACAAGATTTGCCCACTCTTCTTTTCAAAAACACTCCAAATCTGTCAGATTGTGAGGGCATCTCATATGCACAGCCCTCTTCAGATCACCCCACAGATTTTTCAATCGTATTCAGGTCTGGGCTCTGGCTGGGCCATTCCAAAACTTTAATCTTCTTCTGGTGAAGCCATTCCTTTGTTGATTTGGATGTATACTTTGGGTCGTTGTCATGCTGAAAGATTAAGTTCCTCTTCATGTTCAGCTTTCTAGCAGAAGCCTGAAGGTTTTGTGCCAATATTGACTGGTATTTGGAACTGTTCATAATTCCCTCTAGCTTAACTAAGGCCCCAGCTCCAGCTGAAGAAAAACAGCCCCAAAATATGATGCTGCCACCACCATGCTTCACTGTGGGGATGGTGTTCTTTTGGTGATGTGCAGTGTTGTTTTTGTGCCGAACATATATCTTTTGAAATTATGGCCAAAAAGTTCAACCTTGGTTTCATCAGGCCATAACACCTTTTCCCACATGCTTTTGGGAGACTTCTGATGTGTTTTTGCAAAATGTAGCCTGGCTTGGATGTTATTCTTCGTAAGAAAAGGCTTTCGTCTTGCCACTCTACCCCATAGCCCAGACATATGAAGAATAAGGGGGATTGTTGTCACATGTACCACACAGCCAGTACTTGCCAGATATTCCTGCAGCTCCTTATGCAACCACATAATTTTTTATTTTTTTGTTTTCTTCCCTCCACCTAAAATATTTCAGTTTGTTTTTCAATTGAGTTGTACAGTTTATAGGTCACATTAAAGGTGGAAAAAGTTCTGAAATGATTTATCTTTGTCCCATTTTTTACATCACAAAAACCAGACATTTTAACAGGGGTGTGTGGACTTTTTATATCCACTGTATATGTGCATAATACCCCTTCCCTCTACACTGTGTAAAAAAGAAAAGGCATGGCTACGTGGAGTCACCAACAGTACTTACTGCTCGGGTGATGCCAGTAAGTATAGTACATGACCACTAAGGACCTTACTGACAGCCTGTAAACAGAGACCTGTGGAGGACTACCTGAGCATCTGTTCTGTATCAGCAAGGGACTGAAGGGGTGAGTACTGTTTTTTTTTCTTTGTGTTATTTTAGATCATTTATAGCATTTCAAACTATTGGACGACCCCTTAAATTTATTTCAGATTATAAACTATGCCACTATGTTAGGATTACATTATGTTACATTTGCATAAAACGCTATGATGTTGCTTACAGGGCAATTCCTTATAAGTTAAGCATATTCTTTGCATGGGCTTAGCAAGCAAATATGTATCTTCAAGAGAAAGAGAACCGTCTCGCTAGCCCAACCTTTTGGAAGTGGCTCCCTGTGAGATAAAGTCCAACTTTTTAACAAGCCTTGGAACATGATACGGGAAAATAACCAAGCCATAAATCTATTTGCAGACAGCTGATTTGGGATGGTTGTACCTCATCAGTATGGGGTAGGATTGTGGCTGCTTGAGTGAGATACTGTGAATGCAGCTTGGGGGAGGAGGGTACTAGCTATCCGTTAGGCCAGCGATGCCTAACCTGCGGCCCTCCAGCTGTTGCAAAAGTACAATTCCCAGTATGCCTGGACAGACTACAGCTATTACGGCATGCTGGGAGTTTTGAAACAGCTGGAGGACTACAGGTTGAGCATCATTGCTTTAGGCCATTTTCACATCAGCATATTCAGTCTGCGAAACACACTCTTTGTGGGAGCAGCGTTCCCTGGACTGAACACTGCTCCTCTGAAGTGAACTCCCAGCATCATAATTTATGAAGCTGTGAATTACTGTCTCACTGCAGTTCTTCTTAACTGTAGTCACCACATTATTTGACTACAATTCAGTAGACCTGCGGTGAAATGGGAATTCACTGCATCATAAATCATTATAATGCTGCGAGTTCAGAGAAGCAATGTTCCGTCCGGGAAATACTGCTTCACAATGAATGTGTTTCCCAGACTTAATATGCTTTTGTGAAACTGGCCTTGGGAGACCGGCTGCTTATAGAGACATAGTGGCAATGCTCCATGAACAGCTGATCTCCTTAAGAGGGGCCAGTACCCCCCTTCCTCCCCAAGGTGTCAGGGCTCATTCATTTCAATGGGCCCACAAAAGATGCGGACAGCACACCGTGTGCTGTCCACGTCCGTTGTTCCATTCCACGGCCCTGCAAAAAAATATAGAGCATGTCCTATTCTTGTCTGCAATTGCGGACAAGAATAGGCATTTTCTATGAGAGTGATGGCCATGCTCCGCAAATTGCGGAACGCACACGGGCCAGTATCTGTGTTTTGCAGATCTGCAATTTGCTGACTGCAAAACACATACGGTTGTGTGAATGCAGCCTTAAGCTGTATGTCCTGTTACCCTTTGGACCTGTACTTGTCTAGGGCTACATGTTTTACAGACTGAGATGCTTTAATAAATTATAAGGCCATTTTATAATGCATGACAACCTTACTTTTAAAGATATTTAGCAGAAGTGGAGAAGCACAACTTAAGCAAATTCTCAAGATGGGAAGGGTGCAAACCTTCAATGAGGATGGACTTCAAACCATATCACTATAGCACACACCAATGGAGGAAGCGGCACACCAGATATCTTCAAATCAGACATGAATTTGGGTGAATTTTGGGTGAATAAATCCTCTTTTTCCTATTTGGAAGGATAACCAATCTTTAAAGGGGGTTATGCCATGATTGATGCTAAAAATGAAAATCAGACACCATATAGTACATGACAATACCTTTCTAACAAAGCTACAACCAGCCCTGTACCCCCCATGGATTTAGAGATCTCCTCATTCATTACTCCAAGTGTTCTGCTAGATTATCTTCAGCCCGGCAGCTCGGGGCGGGGTTCCTTTCGGTTGTGGCTCTATCCTTATAACTGCCACATCTTCTAACAGAACATATAGCTGGTGGCAGTTGAATAATTAAACTGAGCATGTTCTACCAGCTCAGTGAGACTGACAAAAAATAAGGAAGAGAACAAACAGCAGGTGG
Organism: Bufo bufo; assembly: GCF_905171765.1. Taxonomy (NCBI): domain Eukaryota; kingdom Metazoa; phylum Chordata; class Amphibia; order Anura; family Bufonidae; genus Bufo; species Bufo bufo. The sequence goes on from NC_053395.1 coordinate 174,891,735, forward strand.
CGCTATACAGATACATTTTATGGAATAGCTTACAGGCTGTAATAAATTTTTGATTACATGTAATTACAAAAGTATTAAAAAAAGTATTGAAAAATGTAGAATATGTTTTGTGACACAACTCTTTTAAGTACAATCAAAAGACAAACACTTGCAAATTTTATGATAAACTTTATTTCCATCCGCTATCATGTGCTACAACTACAACTACAAAAATCAGATGCATCAGCTACTAGAGATGATCGAATTTCTCAAAAATTCGATTCGGCCAACCAAAATTTGGTTCGATCTGAATTTACTTGCGGCAAATCGCGTTTAAAAATGGCTATTTTGTGGCTGCAGAGAGCCTTTCTAGTGGTGTAGAACACTGTGCCTTGCAGTAACATGCATAGGGAGTCTGCTGTGGTAGTAAAATAATACTGTGAGTCAGTATGACATGTAGATGCACACTTCACTTATTAGGGCAGTTACGGGGCTAAAACTGACCAAATAACTCAAGTATGAACTCAGCCTTACAGGTCAATGTTAGCGTCAAGAAGAAGCGCACTCCTTTTACACCGTTGTCAGCTGATTCCACATAGATGTCTAGAGAACCTGTTCTTTTAAATGCTTATTCAAGTAGAGCCCCCCGACAGAATGGAGAGTTTGTGTAGTTTGTGAAATTTTGCCCTTCCTCTGATCCGTCAGAACAATAACCCCCAAAAAACGGATCCTGTCTGTGGAGCATCCGCCTTTTTTACAAAAAAAAAACAGTAGTGGATTCGGAACAGAGATGACATGTGAATGGAATATTTGCATGTCTTCTGTGTTTTGTACCCACTCCTGCTTTTGGGTACCAAATCATAAGCCAATTCTGATGCAAAATTGGGACCATGTCATGCAGGCCTTACAGCTGTTACATAGACAGGATCCATTGTGCGTCTCATTTTTCCTTCCTTCTGACAGATCAGAAGAAAGGTCAAATAAATGATGATGTCTGCCAGGCCGAAAGGCAAAATAGTGGCCCAATTATGAAGTGGGGAAGGTGGGAACAGCATGAGAAGTCCACAGAGTAGCCCTATGATAGTGTGGAGGTGGCAGCAGCATCAGGAGGCCACAGAGTGGCACAATGACAGAGTGTCGAGGTGGCGGCAGCAGCATCAGAAGGAGGCCACGGGTGGCACAATGACACTGTGGAGGCGGCAGCAGCAGCATGAGGAGATCACATAGTGGCATAATGACAGTGTGGAGATGGCTGCAGTAGCATCAGGAGGCCACAGAGTGGCATAATGACAGAGTGTGTATGTGGCGGCAGCAGCAGCATCAGGAGGAGGCCACAGGTTGGCACAATGACAGTGTGGAGATGGCATCAGCATTAGGAGGCCACAGAGTGGCACAAGGACAGAGTGTCAAGGTGGTGGCAGCAGCATCAGGAGGAGGCCACAGGGTGGCACAATGACAGAGTGTGCAGGTGGCAGCAGTATTATTAGGAGGCCACAGGGTGGCACAATGACAAAGTGTGCAGGTGGTGGCGCAGCATCATCAGGAGGCCACAGAGTGGCAAGGTGACATAGTGTGGAGATGGCAGCAGCATGAAGAGACCACAGAGTGACCTGGTGACAGAGTGTGGATGTGGCAGCAGCATCAGGAGACCACAGAGTGACATAGTGTGGCGGTGTCAGCAGAATCAGGAGACCACAGAGTGACCTGGTGACAGAGTGGGGAGGTGGGTGACAATACCAGTACCAGCTGAAAATGGTGGGTGAAAGAAGGAGCACTTGGCATTAGATGTGTGGCATCAGGCGGGTGGCAGCATCAGAATACTAGCTGAGGCAGGTAGGCAGAAGAAACCGGTCTCTTTTGTCAAAGTACTGGTGTGGTACCCTGGATGATCTAGTCTGATGCATCAGGCATTGGTGACTGGAAATCCTGGCTGATCCAAAGGAAAGTCTCTCCACATTTTGGGTGGACAGGTGAGTTCTTCTTGGGGTAACTATGGCCCCAGCCACACAAAACACCCACTCTGATGCTACTGGCCGGGCAGGACAGCTTTTCCAGGGCAAACTCTGCCAGTTGTGGCCACAAATCCAGTTTGGCTGCCCAGTAGCCCAGCGGATCTGCAATGTGGGGTGGCAGGGTGCTGTCCAAATATAATAATCCTGTCCAAGTATGCCACCACCTGCTGGTTCAGGTCCTGCTCCAGGTCTAGCTGCTGCTGGTGAGTAGTTTCTTCACTAGGCGGGTGAAGAAAGCTGCTCATCAGCAACTCTAGACTCAAGTTGCTGCTGATAGAGCTGGAACTGCTCCAACTCCCCCACCCTGCAACAGCAGCCATGGCAGAGGAACGTGAGCACAGAGGGCCCCCCGGTCAGACCTGTGAGAGCATGGACGATGGCGCAGATAGGCAGCGGCCAACTGACTACATAGGATGTCTCTATAGTAGTTCAGTTTGTCCTCCTTCTCAGTGGGTGTAAAAAAGTCCCCAATTTTGGACCGGTAGCGAGGGTCCAACAAGGTGGAGAGCCAGAAGTCATCCCTCTGCCAAATGGTGACAATTCGGCTGTCACTACGCAAGCAAGTGAGCATGCATCGGGCCATTTGTGCAAGTGACTCGGAGGGACTCCCTGCCTCCATCTCCACTGCATACTGCCACGGTGTGTCTGGGTCCTCTGCCTCGTCTTCCTCATCGCCTTGTAGCTCCTCTGGCTGCTCCTGCTCCTCCTCTCCTGTCACCTGTGTAGAAAAACCAACCATTTCGCTACACATTGCTTGTGCTCTAATGTCCTCCTCCTCCTCCAGTTCAGCCCCCACAGGGCTCATGTGGCCATGAGATCTAGGTGCCACGTCATCAGTCCCCTGACCAGCCATATTTACCAGCATCTGTTCCAGGACATGAAGCAGTGGAATGACGTTGTTCATCCCGTAGTCCTGGCGAATGATAAATAACGTGGCCTCCTCAAAGGGCCTGAGCAAACGGCAGGTGTCACGCATGAGCTGCCACTGGCTGATGTCGAAGTTACAAAGGGGAGTACTCCTGCCCACTTGGATCATTAAGAAATCTTTTATGGCCTTTCTCTGTTTGTATAGTAGGTCTAACATATGGAGGATGGAATTCCAACAGGTGGAAACGTAGCATATCAGCCTATGTTGGGGATGCCATTCTGCCGCTGCAGCTCAAGGAGGGTGTGCTTGGTGGTGTACGAGTGGCTGAAGTGAATGCAAGGTTTCCAGGCCATTTTTAGGATGTCTTGCAAATGGGTGGAAGATGTCAGGAACCGCTTGACAACCAGATTGAACACGTGTGCCATGCACAGTTCTCCCAGGCCACTTTATGGTGACGCTGAATATGTTGACTCAGGACTGTGGTGCCAACATTGGCACCCTGGCCACACTTCACCTTCTGCCCACAGATTCTAAAAATGGCCATGTTCACCAACTCCGGTGATTTTACCCCCAACACTCCGCACTGACTGACTGCTACTGCCGCTGCTTCCGTGAACCCCTGCACCACTGCTTTCCAGGCAGGTAGGCTCCTGCGAAGCGGGTGGTCTACCCCGGGCATGTTTTGCTCCCAACCTCCCACTGCTGCCACCATGCTGACTCCCGGCCACGCTAGCGACTTGCTGTCTCCGCCGCTGCCTCACTGGCAAGCTACCACCCTCTTCTCCCGATGATGATGAAGCCCCTAAATCACCCGGCTCCCAGGTGCGATTAGCTATATCATCATCATCATCGAGTACTGTCTGCACATCACTGATGTCCTCCTCAACGTTCTCTGGGTCAGGAGCCTGACCACTCGCAACACCAGCTCCCACACCACTCTCCTCATCACTACTTGCCTGCCTAGCATGTGTCTCCTCCACATCTTGGCTGGCCAGTAGCTGCTGACTGTCCTCTAGTAGCTCGTCCTCGCTGTATAGTGGAGCTGAGCCCACAGCATATAATACTTCTCTGGCTGAGGGAACAGAAAAGGACAGAGGCAGGTTGAGGACAGGTGAGGGCACAGGGCATGCTCCCGGGCCATGACAACTAAGGGTTGTGTCTGACGAACCCACCGTCTCTTGGCTGGGGGTGTCTGATGTCACTTGGGACGAAGTGGATGACCGATTCAACCATTCAAGAACCGCTGGGTTGCTGGTCAAGACACGACAGCTAGATGACACCGGGAGCTCAGGCCTCTCGCTCCGACTCCTGCTGCCATGCCCCTTTACTCTGCTGCGACCTGTGCCTGCGCCAGAAACATTTAGGCCTCTGCTACTCCCCTGTGCTAGGCCTGGCACTTCTCTTCCTGACATACTGTTAGATCAAATAAATTAGAACAAAATTAAAACACCCCAAAAAAGTCTGTCATTTTCTCACTTAACCACACAACGGCTAATAAGCCCTTTTTTTCTACTAATACACGCCAAAAAGGGCTTTAGAACATATAACTGCACCGCTGGACGGCAAATAGGCCCTTATTTTTTCCCACTTATACATGCCACAAAAGGCTTTAGAACATATAACTGCACCGCTGAACGGCAAATAATATATATTTTTTTGCCACTAATACACTCCAAAAAGGGCTGTCATTTTTTTTTGCTAATAAGCCCTTCTTTTCCACTAATACAAGCGAAAAAATAATTTTTATTGCAAACCTGAAATCAGCAGTATAATGGCAATTTGGATCCCCAGTCAATGTAGCAAGGTGTAATAGGATTGTTCCTATTACCCAGGCTGTACACTATCCTATTGGACCCTGTTCTGCTTCAATTCTGTGGAATAATTCCTCCCTATCCTTATCCTACACTTCTAATGATCTTTCCCTGTACTTCTATTCAGCAAAATAAAAGTTTTCAAGTCTTTCCTAGCATTGTCTCTAGCACCTGCTGACATCTCTCCTTGCACTAAGTACACTGGAAAATGCAGCCATTTTAGGAAAAAATGTGATTCGTTACCACGAAGCGTGAGGAAATTCGGATTTGGTGTGAATCGAATTTTTCCTAAATTTCGGATCGAATTCCACTTCGTCAACTTCGATTCGCTCATCTCTAGCCACTACTGTGCAGCAACTGTAATGACAAAGGTTTGCTATCTGTGAATGCATTTGGTCAGTTTTGGCAAAATTTTAGTTCTCATTAAAATGATGATCCTTTAAGATTAAAATATTTGACTTTAACAAGCGTAATCTTTTCCATTGAGAAGAGCCTGGAGTCTATCATTTTGAAGCCTATTCCTCTGACGTACAAGTAGGGATTACAGTGCGATTGCGTTTTCTGGAAAAATGTAACATTTCAATGGAGGCTCAACTTTTGATATATCTTTTACAGAAGATCATAATGAGTGTTTAACTTCTGAAAGATTGAGAGTTAAATAAATCAGCCAGGTCAGCAGAGGTCTATATACCATATGTGCAGGATGTGCATTCATCACACTGGACTAAATTCCTCCTAGCTGTGCAACTTCATAAAACAATGTGAAAGTTTTCTATAAATGTTTATAGGATATTTTGTATCATCTTTAAAATGTGACGTATACTGTTAGACTTCACATGTGGTTAACACTGGATATCTAGTAGTGTTGATCGAGCACCAAAGTGTTCGGGTGCTCGGGTCGAACACCTCGGGATGCTCGGGTGCTCTACCGAGCACCAGAGCACAATGGAAGCAGGGCCGGTGCAAGGATTTTTGCCGCCCTAGACCCCCCCCCCCCCCCCTTATCAGATGATCTGCCCATATCATGTTCTACCCCTTTCTCAGCTTTTAAATTAAAAGAACTGCTATGTTTCCCTTAGGGTTAATCCAGCTTCTTGTAGCCATCTCTTTTTGCGGAACGGAATTGCGGACCCATACATTTCTATGGGGCCGCACGATCCGGAACTGCGGACCCGGATCCGCAATTCCGATCCTGAAAAAAATAGAACATGTCCTATTCTTGTCTGCAATAGTGCCAGCAATGTGCGGTCCGCAAAGTGCGGAACGCACATTGCCGCTGTCTGTGTTTTGTGGATCCGCAAAACACACACGGATGTGTGAATGGACCCTAAATGTGAGGTAAATTAGTCTCCAATGTAGTATTAATAACTAAACAATTACATAATAAACATATTGCATTGTCTACTTACCACCAGGACAATACGATGATCTGGTCTCTGGCTGCAGTCTGGCTCTGGGGACTCCCTTGTCACTCTCTCCCCCCCCCCCCCCTCCCTTGTCACTCTCATTATTTCCACCCCCCCTCCCTTGTCACTCTCATTATTTCCCCCCCCTCTCCCTTGTCGCTCTCATTATTTCCACCCCCCCTCCCTTGTCACTCTCATTATTTCCACCCCCCCTCCGTTGTCACTCTCATTATTCCCCCCCCCTCCCTTGTCACTCTCATTATTTCCCCCCTTCCCCTTGCCACTCTCATTATTTCCACCCCCCTCCCCCTTGCCACTCTCATTATTTCCACCCCCCTCCCCCCTTGTCACTCATTATTTCCACCCCCCTCCCCCCTTGTCACTCATTATTTCCACCCCCCTCCCCCCTTGTCACTCATTATTTCCACCCCTTGTCACTCATTATTTCCACCCCCCTTGTCACTCATTATTTCCATCCCCCTCCCCACTTGTCACTCATTTTTTCCACACACCCCCCTCCCCCCTTGTCACTCATTATTTCCACCCCCTCCCCCCTTGTCACTCATTATTTCCACCCCCCTCCCCCTTGTCACTCATTATTTCCCCCCCCTCCCCCCTTGTCACTCATTATTTCCACCCCTCCCCCCTTGTCACTCATTATTTCCACCCCCCCTCCCCCCTTGTCACTCATTATTTCCACCCCCCTCCCCCCTTGTCAATCATTATTTCCACCCCCCTCCCCCTTGTTACTCATTATTTCCACCCCCTCCCCCTTGTTACTCATTATTTCCACCCCCCTCCCCCCTTGTCACTCATTATTTCCACCCCCCTCCCCCCTTGTCACTCATTATTTCCACCCCCCTCCCCCCTTGTCACTCATTATTTCCACCCCCCTCCCCCCTTGTCACTCATTATTTCCACCCCCCTTGTCACTCATTATTTCCACCCCCCTCCCACCTTGTCACTCATTATTTCCACCCCCCTTGTCACTCATTATTTCCACCCCCCTCCCCCCTTGTCACTCATTATTTCCACCCCCCTCCCCCCTTGTCACTCATTATTTTCATCCCCCTCCCCACTTGTCACTCATTATTTCCACACCCCCCTCCCCCCTTGCCACTCATTATTTCCACCCCCTCCCCCCTTGTCACTCATTATTTCCACCCCCCTTGTCACTCATTATTTCCACCCCCCTCCCCCCTTGTCACTCATTATTTCCACCCCCCTCCCCCCTTGTCACTCATTATTTCCACCCCCCTCCCCCCTTGTCACTCATTATTTCCATCCCCCTCCCCACTTGTCACTCATTATTTCCATCCCCCTCCCCACTTGTCACTCATTATTTCCACACACCCCCTCCCCACTTGTCACTCATTATTTCCACACCCCCCCCCCCCCTTGTCACTCATTATTTCCAACCCCCTCCCCCCTTGTCACTCATTATTTCCACCCCCCTCCCCCCTTGTCACTCATTATTTCCACCCCCTCCCCCCTTGTCACTCATTATTTCCACCCCCCTCCCCCCTTGTCACTCATTATATCCCCCCCTGTCACTCATTATTTCCACCCCCCTTGTCAATCATTATTTCCACCCCCTCCCCCCTTGTCAATCATTATTTCCACCCCCCTTCCCCCTTGTCACTCATTATTTCCACCCCCCTCCCCCCTTGTCACTCATTATTTCCACCCCCCTCCCCCCTTGTCACTCATTATTTCCACCCCCTCCCCCCTTGTCACTCATTATTTCCACCCCCCTCCCCCCTTGTCACTCATTATTTCCATCCCCCTCCCCACTTGTCACTCATTATTTCCATCCCCCTCCCCACTTGTCACTCATTATTTCCACACACCCCCTCCCCACTTGTCACTCATTATTTCCACACCCCCCCTCCCCCTTGTCACTCATTATTTCCAACCCCCTCCCCCCTTGTCACTCATTATTTCCACCCCCCTCCCCCCTTGTCACTCATTATTTCCACCCCCTCCCCCCTTGTCACTCATTATTTCCACCCCCCTCCCCCCTTGTCACTCATTATATCCCCCCCTGTCACTCATTATTTCCACCCCCCTTGTCAATCATTATTTCCACCCCCTCCCCCCTTGTCAATCATTATTTCCACCCCCCTTCCCCCTTGTCACTCATTATTTCCACCCCCTCCCCCCTTGTCACTCATTATTTCCACCCCCCCCTTGTCACTCTCTTTTCCCCCCACCTCTAGTGTAGCGTGGCCGAGCTCTGTTCGATCCACGGTACAGGAGCATTTGTTTCCTGTTTCCACTAAGTGAGCACTTCCTGTCAGTCCGGCCGGGTACAGGAAACAAAAGCTCCTGTACCGCGGACCGAACAGAGCTCGGCCACGCTACATTAACAACAGCACACAGAAGGCGCAGGCAGGATTCTTTAGAGCGGCAAGCGCTCAGCCTCAGCCGGCGCCGCATGAGGGGCGCCGGCCGCCCGAACTTATATAAGCAATTTTTTTAAATTTATTTTTTACCGCAACGGTGTGTGCCAGAGTCCCAACAAGCAAGACTTCACTGTCATCATCAGGAGGATGACTCTCAATCTCCTCATCCTCTTCCTCCTCTTCTGCCCATCCACGCTGAACAGATGGAATTAAACTTTCTGTAGCCGAGACAACCGTCTCCTGCTCCTCCTCCTCATCATCATCCAATTTGCGATGAGAAGACGAACTGAGGGTGGTCTGGCTATCACCCTGTGTAATGTCTTCCCCATTTTCACCTCTTCCACATGCAAAGCATCGGCCTTTAATTGTGAGCAGCAAGTGTTTGAGTAGACACAGAAGTGGGATGGTGATGCTGATTATAGCATTATCGCCACTCACCATCTGTGTTGATTCCTCAAAGTTTCTTAAAACCTCACAGAGGCCAGACATCCATGCCCACTCCTCCATTGTGAAGAGCGGAAGTTGACTGGAAAGTGGTTAAGTGGACCTTCCTAGTAATTGCGTTGGTCAGGGCACGGGTGATGTTACAGGACACATGCTGGTGTAAGGCGGGCTCGGCACACCGTGAAAAATAGTGGCGGCTGGGGACTGTGTAACGAGAAACGGCTGCCGACATCAGGCTGCGGAAAGCCTCAGTGTCCACAAGCCTAAATGGCAACATTTCCAGGGCCAGTAATTTGGAAAGTTGCGCATTTAGTGCTATCGTCTGTTGGTTGGTGGCTGGGTATTGCGCTTGCGTTCAAATGCCTGGGGTAAGGACATTTGTACGCTGCGCTGGGACACAGAAGTGGATGTGGCAGCTAATGGTGCTTGCGAAGGTCCAGGTGCAGGGCGGGAGGCATCCGGGCCTGCGCCTTTGACAGGGGATTGGCCAGCACGTAACACAGGGGAAGAGGAGGCAGTGGTGTGACCCGCAGACACATATTGTGGACCCAGGCATTCGGCCCACCTATTAGGGTCCTTTGATGCCATGTGACGGATCATGCTGGTGGTGCTCAGGTTGCTAGTGTTCACGCCCCTTCTCATTTTTGTATGGCACAGGTTGCAAATTACAATTCTTTTGTCGTCCACACTTTCCTCAAAAATGCGCCAGACTGCGGAACACCTACCCCTTGGCAAGGGAGATTTCCACAAGGGTGTGCTCCGGGGAACAGTTGCAGGCCTGTTTGGTGTGGCCCGCCTTCTCCCTTTTGCCACCTTCCCAAGTTTGGTCAGTGACTTCATCGTCCACCACCTCCTCTTCTACTTCTACTCTGCACATTCTCCTGGCTTGTTGACCTAACAACAACCTCAGTTATTGACAACTTTGTCTCATCCTCATTATCAACCTCTTGAGACACTATTTGCCGTTGACTTATCGGCAACTATATATCATCATCATCATCATCCACCTCGTGAAACACTAATTGCCACCCCCCTCCGTCATCTTCTTGTGACTGTGGATGCTCAAGAGTTTGGGAATCAGGGCAAAAGATTTCATGTCCCTCTTCAAGCGGGCTTGTCGAGAGGTCCAAATGAAGGAATGGCGCTGAGAAGAGCTCTTCTGAATTTCCAAGTATGGGATCACTTGTTTGACAAGGCTCTCCATGGTGGGAGGAAGAAGGATCAGGGTGTGGATTGTGTTGATCAGACTCTTGGCTACTGAGACTGGGCTTTGTGGAAGACAGGGTGGTGCTTAACCGACTGGAAGCATTATCTGCTGCAATCCAAACGACCACCTGGTCGCACTGGTCTGACTTCGAGAGCGTTATCCTGCACCGCCCTGCAAACTGGGACATGAAGCTAGGTATCGTGGATGATTGTTTTTCTTGTGCTCTGGTAGCAGGCAGTTTCAACACGCCCAGGGCCACGGCCTCTGCGTGCACCGTCAGCATCACGGCCACCTCCCTGTCCCTTACTGCTCACCTTCTTCATATTAAATGTTATATATGCTTGAAAGTATCTCCTACGTACAGTAGCGTAGGATTTGTAAGTGTATGCGCCAAAAAATTAAAAAAGGCATTTGGGATGTGGAAACGTCACACATGAGAAATACCGCAGATAATGTTGCTGATGTCACCAGCGGCTAATAAAAAATTACAGGGAATGTCACAGGTATTTGGGATGTGGAAACATTACACAGGAGATATACCGCAGATAATGTCAATGCTGTCACCAGATAATGTTGCTGATGTCACCAGAGGCTAATAAAAAATGACAGGGAATGTCACAGGTATTTGGGATGTGGAAATGTTACACAGGAGAAATACCTCAGATGATGTCGCTGATGTCACTAGCGGCTAATAAAAAATTACAGGGAATGTCACAGTTATTTAGGATGTGGAAACGTCACACAGGAGAAATACTGCAGATAATGTCAATGCTGTCACCAGCAGCTAATAAAAAATTACAGGAAATGTCACAGGTATTTGGGATGTGGAAATGTTACACAGGAGATGTACCCCAGGTAATGTCACTGTATGCAGCGGACACTGTCTATGGAAAAAGTACACTGAATGTCACTGATATTTTTTGGGTGTACACACGTTACACAGGAGATGTAGCGCAGCTAATGTCAGTGTCCGCAGCAGACACCGTCTTTGGAAAAAGTACACTGGATATCACAGATTTTTTTGGGATGCTCACACACTACACAGGAGATGTAGCACAGATAATGTCGCTGTCTGCAGCGGCCTAACTATTGCACGCTATTTAGCTCAGGATGCTTAAAAAGACTTTTGGGTCTGTAAAGTTTTAGCAATTTAGTGCAGGTTGCGCTAAAAATATATATTGCTGCTGCTGCCACACACAATAGTCCTTGAAAGGACTTTTGGGTCTCTGACAAGTTTTTCAACTTAAAAAAAAATGTCACTCCCTACACTATCTTTCCCTTCTCCAGCACAGCTCTCCCTGAGTAACACTGAGCCGAACACGTGTCATTGGGTGCTATATAGGCCAGCCAATCACTGTAATGTCAGTAACCAACATGGCTATGTCATTACAGTAAAGGTCAGTACTTACCTGTGCGTCTATTTGCTGCATAGCAGCCAACAAACGTGCGGGGAAGAGACTCGAGCATTGCGCTCGAGCACATGCGGTATTCGGCCGAATACCGCCATGTGCCGAGCATCGAGATACTCGAGCCAAACTAGTGTTCGGCCGAGCATGCTCGATCAACACTAATATCTAGTCCACAAATGTAAAGCTGAAGCCACTTTGGATATGATCTGATCTGTAGCTAAAAGGGGTTCAAATGATGAAGGCTCTTTATATAAAGTGATTCATCCATCTGGATAACCCCTGCATAAGCTGAGGACACTCAGCTGAAACTCCTGATGATCAGAAAGGTATGTGCCACCACAGGAGAAATGTGGTTATATTAATGGGTTAAAATGTACAGTATGATACATCCCTTTTAACACTCTCTAATAGGATGTCAAAAAGTTGTCTAAAATAGACAATCCCTCTAAGAACTATGGCCCGCATTGATCAATGTATGTGCCTCTGTTTATAGTGCTGTTTACTCCAAAATTATGTCTCATCTGCTCTGATACATAATTATTAACTATTTTAGTCAGAAACTGGAGCCAATTGTGCCATGGATGCCAGTTTGTAAAAGTGGAATGAAAAGCTGATGCAGTTTGCTGCTTGCCCGGGTGCCCAAGGAGGGGCACGGAGGGGCAGTTCGGGGGCACACGTGGACTAGCGGCAGAACAGATCCGACAGGCTGTTCACCCGCCGGAACAGCTTGCCGGGTCCCCTGCCGCTAGTGTGAAAGTACCCTAATGTAAAACATTTTAATCAGACATCATATAGCACATGACAATCTTTTTCTAACAAAGCTAGAACCAGCCCTGTACCTCACATAGATCCAGAGATCTCCCCATTCATTGCTCTGCTTGATTTATATCAAGCTGAAACCTCAAGGGGAGTGTCTTTTCTGCTGCAGCTCAGGGGGCGTGTCTCAGCTCTACCTATCACAGCTCAGGGGGAGTGTATTTTCTGCTGCAGCTAAGGGGGCGTGTCTCAGCTCTCCCTATCACAGCTCACGAGGCAGTTGAAGGATGAAACGGAGCATGTGCGGCCATCTCAGTTTGCAGGTAAAAGAAATAAGAAAAAAAAACAGCAGGTGGCGCTATACAGTTACATTTTATTTAATAACTCAATTCACTTCTATGAGGCCATGCACACATCCAAATTTTTTGCAGATCTGTGTGACTGTTCCAGAAATTATAGGACATGTCCTATGCTTGTTCGTATTGTGGATGAGAATAGGCATTTCTATTGATTGGAGTGAGAAAAATGTGGAGTACACACGGAATGTGTCCATATTTTGTGGATCTGTGGTTTTCGGACTGAAATATGGACACGGCTGTGAGCATGGGGTCTTACTCTGTCTATAAGTAGGATCAGTAAATGTGGGGCAAAGTTGCATACCGTATATTGATATATTTATATTGATAAAAACTATATAGAATATGACTAGATAGATAGATAGATAGATGGATGGTTGGATCGATGGATAGATAGACAGGTTGATACTCACAAATGCATCTAAACTGTTTAGCTTCCTAAAGAATATATCAACAAAAAGAAATTGCCAACAATACAAGCAGTGTAGAGATTCTGCATTGCTATCCCATATCTGGGGAGCTGTAAATGTTAATGGGCTTATGATAGACACTTGCATAATAAGAGGTTGACATTTACAAAGGAGCAGTGTGGTGTGACCTTTACATTACCAGGATCCCTGCATATTGAAAAGGTATCCTTCACCTGTTCTGCTGATTGTGAATCAACACAGGGCCTTCATTCCCGAGACTGTGGCATTATCCGGCAAATTAAATCTCGTTTTATTGTGTATTTTGTAAGAGCTGGAGAAGGGTGGAAAGACACTTGTGATATGTGCTAATATAGGAGGAAAATGTTTCTCATAATGAAATTACTAAGGTTCTGGTAATTCGATTAATAAGACACGCATACAGTCCAGCTGAAAATGGGAAACATTGATAGACGTTTGTCCAATTGCCAAATTGTCAATCTCAATGACCCGCCAGCTTAGAAATGTCATGAACACGGGAAAAAAGACCATTATTTTTTCTAACTGTCCACAGATTTCTGGACAGTTGAAAATCCTGCCTATTGGGCCACTCTGCAGCAGCACATGGCATATCTGCTGATGAGTGACTGGTTCCATATTTTGATCACAATATATAGGCCAGTTGCCACTTCTTGGAAATATACATTGAAGATGTGTTAAAGGTATATTCCCGTTATATCAAGTTATCCGCTATCCACAGGATAGGGGATAACTATTAGATTAGTAGGGGTCCTACCGCTGGGACCCCCAAGGATCACAAGAATGAGGGTCCCAAACTCTGTGGAGCCCCATGAAATTATAGGTGTTATGGAGATAGCTGAGCGCTGTACTCTGCCATTTCCGGAGCTCCCATAGAAATTAATGGAGCAGCCACACATATTTCCGATCACCTACTCAGATTATTTCAGGGGTGCGGTTTTTGCGGTGCAGGTGCGTTTATTGGGGCCATCATGCTAAAACACAAAATATCAGTATAACTGACCTGAACAGCATTAGAAAACATTCAGAAATATGTTGGAGACCTCAAACCATGGGAATATTGCTAGTGAAGTGAATACCAAGATGGAGATGGTCGTGGGGGGTGGTCCGGCAGGGAGAGGGGATCCAAGTGCTGGAAACAACAGCCTGACTTGTATCCCATGTCCTCACCAGACAACCCCGAACAAAAACCGAACAGCTCCATCTCCGCATTTAGCCCCCTTGGAACCAACGTATCATACTCAAATATCCTACGGGATTCCTGTCTGGACATACGGACAATCTGCTTGGCTGATGTACTTTTTCCATAACTGTAAAACGGAGAGAGGATGGGTTACAATTATTAAATATTTTATAATGTTTGGAGAGAGTGTAATTCATCTCCCTTTTTGATTTTCAAAATGTGTTCCATCACTCTCTTTTTCAAGGGCCTTTTAGTTCTGCCTACATACTGTTTACGGCATGGACATTCAAGGAGGTAGATGACGTTTTGGGAATTGCATGTTAATGTTTCCCTGATCTCAATCTCAAAGTCATTCTGCGTGGATTTTACTTTCATAGTTTTTTAGGGAAGGATGTGTTCTTGCAATTTAGACATCTACCACACCTAAAGAACCCCTTTGGTTTAATCCCTAAGTAGCCCGTTGTGGTCTGTTGTTGTTTGGTAGTAGGGGCTACTTTCGAAGCCAAATTATTGGCTTTGGTGTACGTTATTCGTGGAAATCCCGATAGAAAAGGGCCCAAAAGTTTGTCCTCCAATAAAAAGTGCCAGTATTTTCGGACAATCCTCTCTACCTGTTTATATTGTGTATGGAATGCTAGG